>NC_132790.1:37207500-37832500 GCF_048418805.1 Vulpes vulpes
TACTGATACTCAAGGATTATGCATTCTGATTGAATATTAAAGTCCTCAGAGCAAGTCTGAGGTAGAGCCAAGGTGAACTTGCTATTCCCATGTCCAAAGCTCCCTACTCCCTCATCAAATGGCACCTTGTCCTAAGCCTTCCCTACCCCACAGCTGGGAGCCACATCAATCCCCTTATCTCTTACAGCCCCTTATCTCTTCACTCCTTAGGACTTTACCTCTCACTTCCTCTTATCTTCCTACATTTTATCACAGCTACTGGGGATTTATTCTATCTTGTCTTCTCTCTAGAAGTTTTCCATCCTAGATAGCTACCTCTTTCAGACAGGGTCTGCTTGGGCTTCATATTGTGTGCACCCTGTACAGTAATGTTTCACATATGTTTATTGAATTGGTATACATAAATGAATGAGGTTGTTTATTTTATTTTTTTAAAGATTTTAGTTATTTATTTATGAGAAACACACACACACAGAGGCAGAGACACAGGCAGAGGGAGAAGCAGGCGCCATGCAGAGAGCCCGATGTGGGACTCAACCCGAGCACTCCAGGATCACGCCCTGAGCCGAAGGCAGGTGCTCAACCGCTGAGCCACCCAGGCATCCCAAAAGAGGTTGTTTAATAGATTCTTAGGAAACTTGCTTTTTAGTGGATAAAAAAATAACTTATAAATAACCTATCCATATATAACCATATCCCATTGGAGTACATGAGGGTGCTTAAAATATGGTTTTCTTAAGTACTGAATTTCACATTTTTGCATTATTAATTTTCTGGCACAAAAGTAAAATTTAGGTGAATCTTTGGCAAAGCCTTAACAATTCTAAATTATCATCTGGATAATGATCAAGCCCCACATATGAGTGTGATTGAAAAAGTATCTTATGGCCAACAGTTCTCATTGAACCAAGTTAATAGACACAATAATATGCATCTAAGTTGTGTGTTATAGTTTGCAAAATGTTTCTATGGATATTACTCCATTCTTATTTCACAACGTGTGAGATTAGTAGGATAAGAATCATCAGCCATGTTTACCAACAAGGAAAAAGTGAGGTCTAGGAGAGGCTAAGCAACTAGCAATTTCCATAACTAAGTAGATGATAGAACTGGGACTAAAACCCAAGATCTCTCACCACCACCCCATTCAGTGATCTTGCAATTATTCCTTGTAGCTCACCTCAGGCTAACTAAGGCAACTCATTCCCTTGAGAGTGGTGGATTTAATGAAGGTCTTATGACCATTGATTCTGACCATTTCCATATGTGGAGAGGCCTAAGGAGGGGCATAAATTTCTTCCTCCCAAAAGGGAGACATAGGAAGAGAAGCCCCCCCATTTTGTTCTCCTGAATGTAATTATATATGGTGTCTGCTTGTTTTTTCTCCCTCCATCTTGCCACAAGCCTTAGAGACAATGCAGAAGAGCATAGAGGCAAGAGAAGCAGAGTGCCACTCACCTCGAGCCACACCCTATGCTTGAACTTCTTGATATGTGAGATACTCAATTTCCTTATTTTTTAAGCCAGTGTGAGTCAAGGTTTTCCATTACTTGTATCTAAAATCATCCCAGCACAAACAATATTAATTTAATATAATTTAATATTAATTTAACTTTCTGATATATAGATTTGAGGTAGAGTGTCCTGGGTTTGAATTCCCTTTCCAACACTTCAAACTAGAAATGTTACTTAACCATCTATAACTTAAGGGTTATTTGGTTAGATGCAATAAGTAGTGGGATGTGTCTGGTACATGGTAGATAATACATAGTGACTATTGTTAAGGTGAACTCTAACCATATCAATGTCATAAGCTCAGTGCAGAGCCTGACATGAGATTTGATCTCACAACCCTGAGATCATGACCTGAGCTGAAATCAAGAGTCAGAGGCTTAATGACTGAGTCACCTAGGTGCCCCCCTCCCAAATATATACACGTATATTTTTTTCTTTTCTTTCTTTCTTTCTTTCTTTCTTTCTTTCTTTCTTTCTTTTTTCTTTCTTTCTAGAGAGAGAGAGAGAGAGTGGGGAGGGGCAAAGGCAAGAGAGAAGAGAATCTCAAGGAGGCTTCATGCTCAATGTGGGGCTCGATTTCATGACCCCAAGATCATGATCTGAGCCGATATCAAGAGTCTGGTGCTTAATTGACTGAGCCACACAGGCACCCCCCCCAAAAAAATTTTTAATCCATAATTTTCACAAAACAACTTTATTGGTTCACTCATCCTTTTTCCTCTAGTCAGGCGGGCATTAGAGCAGTACAAAGGTTGATTCCTATCAAGCTTAGATCAAGAAAACCCAACCTCTGAGTGAACCTCATTTTCCCAAAGCTTTGAGATCATTGGGCAGGGGATGAAAGGGTTGGTAATAAAATCACTATTGGAGCTAAAGTTGGGGGGCTGCTACCAAGGTTGGAATTTGCCTTGAAGTCAGCAATCAACTCTTCAAAGAGTAGTCTAATAAATCAAAAACTTGTCATTTATTTGTTTTTAATTTTCCTGCAGAAAGGTTTTAAGGATTTAATAGTTTAATTTTATTGCACTGTAACCAAAAGAGAGAGAGGGAGATACATTGCTATCTCTTGTCCTGAAAGGGAAGGTACCTAGACTAACCTCACTTTACCAATATGCTATTTATACAATGGTGAAGTCATCGTAGTTTAGGACTGGGCTGGGCCTTCCTGGGTCTTCCCAGATTAGAGCCGAGTGCCTTTTTCGTTTCAACATTAAAACAAAAAATACCATGGCATCTTGGAATGACTGGTGTCACATGGCTAAGAAGCATATTGGCAGCATAATCCCCAAACCACTCTGTTACCTAAGATCCTTCTGTTTGATGGAGTGGACTCACCACTTATCTGGAGAGTATGCCCTTCCTCTGACTATACACAGTTGTCCGATGAGGGCCTCTGCCAGCCTTGAGTAAAGAGACACCACATCTTTGTACCCCGGGAAAAGCCAGAGGACCCAAGCTCAGGTCTACTAGGAGAGTGTGAAGTTCAGGAGTGTAGTGACTTCAGAGCCACTTATTAATAGTGTTGGTTCATGTCTTGATTTTTCAGGTATAGGGGCAATAATGTGAACAACCAATTACAGATGCCACAGGATCTAGGGGCTCAGTGTTCTTCTCACTAATTTTAGTCTGCCGGAAACCCGGATAAAAAGTCACCCCTCCTTGAAGGAAGTCCCTACCTGCAGCTGCTGGTGTCAGTACAGGAATCTCCTCCCAGCATGACCTTCATTGCTCTCCAGAGCCCGGCACCCTCCAAACTTGCACTTCCTCCAAGAGCACAAGCTGCAGCAGAGGGTAGCTCTGTGGCCACGAGCTCCGAAAACCCCTTGACGACAACCCCTTGACTTCGTGAGGGTAAGTTCCCCACCCCACCCCCCAGGCTCCTATGAAAGGGCTTTCTCTTGCATCAGCTTCCCTGGTTCAGGCAGAGAGCTAGCCCGGCAGGGCACTCTGCAGGCTTTGAAGTGAAAAGAACAAGGGTGATTATTCTTGCGGTTTCCCTCATCTGTGTACCAAGGGCAGCGGGAGCCAGGTGATCCTGTGTTTGAAATAAAACAGGTTACTGATCTGAAAGAACAGGAAGCAAATTGCTCTGTAGACACAAACCCTCCTGCTTTACCCTCTGGCTGGCCATCCTGAATTTGCTTTCAAAACATGAGAAATAGAGGCCATTCCCAGGCATGGCTGTGGGGTGCTGGTCCTGGTGAGCTGGCTTGATTTTTTAGTAACTCCCTTTTCCACCGAGGGGAAGGAAAACCAGAAGCCTGAGGTTGTACCTAAGAAGTGCCAGGCCATTTGCTGAAAACGAAATAAGTTTCAGATTTAGCTCTTTGGCTTTTTGGTTGCCTGTATTCAAGGTCAGATTGACTGACGGACGATGTCAGTAAAAGCAGCCAAACTAGCTTTCCTCTTGTCTCCATTCAAAAGGGCTCCCCATCACCCATAAAATATTTTCTATGTGGGGTCTTGCTACAATAAGTGGGGTTTTGTTCCAGATGTGAAAGGGCTACCGAGTAACCAACACAAGATCTCTTCCTCAATTAGCTTTTATAGTAGTAGCTATCCATAAAGTTGAGTAAATAATAATAGTAATAATAATAATAATAATGCTAAGTAACTAACCTGACTAGAGAACTAGGCACCATACAGCAGGTTACAATTTTGATACATTTCCTAATTTAATCCTCTCTATGATCCTCTGAGAAAAGGATTGTCACTACCCTATTTTGCAAATGAGGAAACAGAGGCTTTCCCAGTGTGTTGGCTATTTTCTGCCCACTCCCCAACCTCTCCAACCCCCCACCCCCACCCCGACCCTGGCAATTCCCCTGTCTCTGCCTTGCTCTGTATCCACAAGGCTGAGCTTTGCCCATGATACTACCACCCAGCTCTGTTATGAGCTGAGCTTGGCAGGCTCCAGAGATCAGAGAGTAGGAGGAGAAGAGGTCGGGTGTTTATGTTCACTCCATCCCTCCTCCATGACGGTTTCCTTGCAATGGCTGAGGCCACTATGCAGCTCTGGCCATAGGTTCCCTCTGAGGAGGTCACCTCTTGGGGCTACAGCATTTCCTTCCATCTCCCACCTTAACAGTGGTGATGACTTCTCCCTGTTGCCAGATTTTGGGTGCCCTCTGTCCTTGTGTCTTCCTCAACCCTGTTCTCACCTCTACACGTAGCTACTTCCTGAAGTCTCTTCCTTTGAATCAATCAAGGGCAAATTGTGTTCCCATCAAGACTGCCAACTGACACATCCAGTAAAAGAAGTGCCGACCAGAGGTTCAAACCCAAAATATTCAGTGGTTGGGAAGAGGAAAGGTAAACTGATCATAAAAGAAATAAAATTAAAAGAGCTGTAAGAAAGTTGTAGGAAGTGGTATGGAAAAATCAAAGACCAACAAAAATACTTCGTAGAGGATGAGCCATTGTGCTAGACTTTTAATATATGAGTGGAATTGAGACAAGCAGTTATGAAGAAAAGAGTTGCAAATGCAAACAAAAGCACTGATACAGAAAAGCACAAACCACATTTTGGGAACAAAAGTGGTTTAGGGCCATAAATGGAGCAAGCTTATGGATAGTGTTTCTCAAACTGTGTCCTACAAAACTCTACTGTTCAATGAATGTTCTACCATATTGGAAAAAAAAAAAAAAGAGTCCACAGTCAAATAAGATTGGATAACTTTGATATAAAGGAACTTAACTAGGTTTCTCCACTCAGGACTTCTCAGAGCATTTGAAAGGCCAATATGCATATTTGACTTTTTTTTTTCCCATGGATAATCTATTTTAACATCTTCTAGAAGTGTGGGAGGAAATAGAGTTTGGGAAACATGTATTGTCCAATAAGATTTACAATCTTGTGGGAGTCCCGAGCAGCCAGAAGTCAGAGCATATTCCAAAGTGTTCTGCAGAAAGTCAATGGGAATGTTACAAACTGTGAGCAAATATACTTAAAACGCCATCATGTAGCCATAATATGAGTCATGAAATGTAACAAGCAGCCCAAATGGAAACTGAATGTGTTATCCTGACATACCCTTTAAGGGTAAGAATGTTGGAAGGCATCAAATAGAAATTTGGATTTATATCCTGGAAAACACTGGAGCCCTAATGGTAAAATTGTATATGCAGTGTGTTCTGCTGCTAGTGACAAGCATGCCAAAGGGTCTCAGACCTGATATTTTAAGCAGATTAGAATTTCACTTATTAATTTGTTCAATTGTTTGTTAGTAAAAATCAGTTGAGTCTTACTATGAGCTAGGTTCTCCGCTAAACTATAGAGGAAAAACCACGAAGACAAGAAAGAAAAACAAGACAGAGTTTCTGCTGATAAAGAGCTCAGGACCACTTGAAGTTGAACACATAAATATGTACAGTTGACCCTTGAATCATGCCAGGGGTATGGGGTGCTGTATCCACAGTACTGTACTGTATTTATTGAGAAAGTCTGCATGTAGGTGGACCCACATAGTTCAAACCAGTGTTGTTTAAAGGTCAGCTCTAGTTACAATTTATGATATGTCAATACAATTCACTAAAAGCATATAGGATGAGCTTATATATCTAGCAATGAAGGATTTGGAAAGCCGAAGAAAAGAGTTGATATTTGAGTTTGAAGACAAGTAAAATTTGCCATAGGAAAAAGAAGAAAACTCTTGAATGACCTTGATTTTTACCATCCAGAACCCCATATTTAACTATATAAAAGCTTGCTCAGTATAAGACTGAAAAGAGAAAATCCAGTATAGATAAATATAAACATAAAAACAAAGGAATTCCACCCTCCAAATGCCTTTTAAAGTTACAGAGATTTGGGGGAAATTTTTATTGCATAAAGGTAAAGAGACTATCAAAAGATTATTAATGTCTATTTCAAGGTCAACAGCTCTGCTGCTTCTCGAATTAAAGGGAGAAAAAACCCTTTATCTTCCCTTTTGTTCTTGCTCACAAGATCCAGTAAGCAAGTCAGAGTACATCAGAGAAGCCGAGGGCTGGCCCCTGGAGACTTTCTGAATTGAACCAGAGAAAATGAGAAACACATAGTTATTTCAAAATGTTTCTAATTTTTCAGTTTAGAATAGTGCCCACAGTTTACAGGAAATTGCTAGTGCCAAAGCCTGTTTTTCTTCCTGATAATTTTAAATTGCTATATTCTTTTAAGTAGGATTAGAGTAGAGCTTTTCTTTGCTGTGCAGCAATTTTTTTAAGGGCACCATGTGTACCGATGCAACAATTTACAGCTACTTTCCATATTAACCTTTTACATATTGTATCTTCACATATTTATATTCAGACTGTGCTTATATTTCTAAACACTTCTAAACATTACTCTAAAAATGAGTAATGTACACTTAACAAAAGAGGAATTTTTAAAAAGTTTAAGTGTGATGTAAATACAGTTGTTTTATTAAATGCTATAAAGATTGGGGGTTTTTGGTTGTTCTTTTTTGCTAGCTTGTCAAAAGACTATGGTTAATTATAGGAGTTTGTTGTGGTTCTATTTTTTACCATGTAAGATTTTAAATCCACCAATATAAGAAAAAAATCTGGTTTTGCCCTCAAAAACCCTGACAAACATGCAGACCTGGTAATATCACTGGCTCAATAGATGTTTGCAGAATAAATAACTGATGGTACCACAGGGGAGCATGGAAGAGGAGACAAAAAATTTACAACCTTGGCTCCCATTTGAATCTATAATTTTTCCTAAACTCAATTCTAAGAAACTCTTTGTTGCTACAGAACAGAGTTATAAAAGACTTGAGAGTGGTTGAACAGGAATCCTGATAATTTCTTCTTAGAAAGCCTGCATTAAACTTTTTAGCATCAATGCTACACCAGTTTGACTGATTCATTCATTCATTCATTCATTCATTCATTCAACATATTTTAAAACACTTATTAAGCATGCACAACAGTGGTAGTAGTAATTATAATAGCGTTAATACCAGGTAAGTTCAATTTATTTTGTGCCGAGCCCATGCCATGCCGAGCCCATGCCATGAGCTTTGTACTGATTGAATCCTTACAATGTAGCCCTCACAGATGAAAAACATGAGTCATTAAAAATCACCTATTTGTCCATGGCCACCCAGAGACTAAATGAATTTGAAATTGGATCCAAGAAAGTCTGGTTCCAGGGTTCCATATGTTTTGCTATGCCAGGATCCCATGATAGGGGTGCCCGACAGATAGCCAAACACATAGATCATCCTCCTGCAAGGATTCCAGCGTCATAGACTCAAAGGCTGTAAGAGCAGGTGATCTAGGCTCTCTTCCTACAAATGAGAAATAAGGCTGGCATGTGAAGTGATTTACCCAAGGTCACATAGAAGGGTTTAGAATGCCATCCCTACACCCCACCAATCTCTCCTCTGTTGTCTCTCATTTCATCTCTCACTACACGGAGCTGGCAAGACCTCCTTAACTGAGTAAACTAGGTCCATATTATCCACCACAGAAGAAGCCACATTATGGCCAGAGAAACCATATGGAAATTATTTTTAAGTATATAAATATATCCCCTTAGAAATAATCCTCATTGATAACTTTCGAACAGACTTAAATTGTTGAGACTGCATATGGATCTTAGAGTCATGAAAAACTGCATTTAGCAGTTTTGATTTAGAGTTGGTGTTGGGTCTCTCACCTACCTGCTACTCTAAGCTTCCAACCATCTTTCAGCCCCATCTTGCCTGATACTCTAAAGCCATTTAACAGGACATTACTTAGTGATGGCAGATTTGGAACAAAAGGAAGATAGAATCCACTGAAACAACGTTTAGAGCTGGAGCGACATCAGCAGCTGATTCAACCTCCTTATTGTAAGCTCGAGAAAAGGCAGGTCAGGGAAGCAACACAACATAATGAGAAAAAGAGTCCACCAGTTAGTTCACTGGAGACCAGATTCTTACTAGCAGATACCCTGTATTGCAAAGCTTCAGTTCCACCTATGGATAAAGTGTGTCTGTGATTGGGGGCTAATGAAATGCCTGAATATGAATTGAGGAAGCTCAGGCATTGTTGGAAAAGAACTTACCTACTGCCACAAAGAAGCTTGATTCTCTTGCAGAAGAACTTGACTTTTTTGAGATCAATTTACTACCACAGAAGTCAATATGGCCGTGGTTTATAATTGGGATGTAAAAGAAAGAATAAGAAAAAAAAAAAAAAGACGCTTCTACCAAGAACAAAGCATAATGCTGGCAATTAGAAATGTGGTTCTGTTTTCCAAACATGTTATTTTGAATATCCCAAAGTTTATCCCTAAAGGTTTACGTGACTTTGATTTTTTAACAGCAAGAATTATAATTAAAACTCCCTTAAAAAGACTTTAAAAAGATGAATGAAAAAGATGAAAGAGTGGAACAGACTGGGCAGAAGTCACAGCCACGTTACTCAGTAGTGTAACACTGGGTATCTTACTCAACCACTCTGGACCTCAGTCTTTTCACCTGCAAAATGGAGATAATCCTCATCTCTATTTTTTTGTTTGTGTTGAAGATTATATACAATAAAGTGTATTTCACACTACCTGGCACATAGTATGCATTCAACAAACACTAGTTATAATTACTACAATCCAGTGCCAGTTCTGCTCCCTTTGTTCACCCCCTGATTTGCTCATTTATACAGTAGAGGAACTCAACGAGATAAAGTTTGTTAAAGCCTTGATCAGATCTTCATCTGTTAACCTCCACCTCCATCACTTCTTTTTTTTTTTTTTTAAATTTTATTTATTCATGATAGTCACACACACACACACACACACACACACAGAGGCAAAGACATAGGCAGAGGGAGAAGCAGGCTCCATATAGGGAGCTTGACGTGGGGTTCGATCCCAGGTCTCCAGGGCTGCGCCCTGGGCCAAAGGCAGGCGCTAAACCGCTGCACCACCCAGGGATCCCCACCTCCATCACTTCTTGAAAGCCGGAGTGGGAATGAATGATTCCCTCTTCCATGTTCTCTAGCTGGAGCCTGATTCAGTCTATATCTCACTTGCTCCTGTATTTGATTTCTTTTTTAATTTATATCCATAGCACACATTCCTTGAGGTGAGGGAGATCTGCTCTCCCTCTCATAGTCACCTTACACAGAGTGTGCACTTAGGAAATGTGGAGGCCTTGCCCTGGATGTATTTTCTAACAATTGAATTGCTATGCATATGAGAAGTATCTGAGAATTATGATCATAGATTTGAACTGAGTTCTTAAGAAGCAATGAATTTTGTTTTTTCTGGTTTTGTTTTTGTTTTGGGGGCTGGAGGGTAGGTCAAATACACAAAGAAAATATCTAAGCACAGCAGGAGGACATCTGCTACTTGCACAGGACATTCCTCTTGGAGGTCAAAGTCCTCTAAAGATCTGTTGCTCGTGTTCTTGTGGCAATGGCCAGGATAACCTAAGAGCTGTGAGGTAACCTCTCATCAGGAGTGGGTGGTGCTCTTTCAAGCCCTGAGTTCCCAGGGATCATTGGTAGTTACAGCTTCTTTGGGGAGGGAGCATTAGACCTGAGACTAGTTGTGGGAGTGGTGATAGGGAAGAGATGTGCTCCTGGGTCCTTTTGTGCCTCAGTTTCTCTCTCTGAATGATGGGAATCATTTTATTTTCTACCATCCTATCTCCCCTAATTGTTACAATGTAATTTTTTAAACTGTCAATGTTTGTTAATGGAGCAATGAATGTTAATGTGGGTTGGGGTCGTGCTGAAAGAGTCAATCCAAAGCAGAGCTAAGGCATGTTCTTTTCATATAACAGATGTAACAGCAGCTAACATTTGTTAAAGGCTTACTATATGTCAGGCAGTGTGCTAAGCATTTTATGTGTATTAATTCATTCTAAATCTCAAAACAACCCTATAAGGTAGTCTCCATTTTAAAGAGAAGGAAACTGAGGCACAGAAAGGTTAAGCCAAAAGCTACACAGCTAATAAGTGACAGAGCCCAGAATAGTACTTACATGGTTGAATGCCTCTGGTGCACTCTTAATTATGTTGCTATAGTGTCTTCCTGTGGCCATCTCTAATTTGGTGCCTATCACCTTGGTTTGCATGTAATAGGTGCTCAATAAATATTTGTTGTATTGGGGTAAAACTAATGAAACTCAAGCGTGGTTGAGAAGCCTCTCCCATCTTCCTCTCCTTCCAATTACAACTCCAGCTCCTCTATTAAGTAAGGAATTTGGCTTTTAAAGCTGTCTAATTCGGAGCTAGGGACCCTAGAAATCCATAATTAACTTTTTTCATAGTTTTCATGTAAAATGAATACAAACACATTCTGGATCATTGGAATAACCATCTAATACCAAGAACTGCCTTGTGATCTCAGTGTCTATGTGGGCTGTGCCTTGGCGCCAAGAGTTACAAGTTTATCGGTTATGCTATTAAGAAAGGAATAGCACAGGGGCACCTGGTGGGCTCAGTTGGTTAAGCATCTGCCTGCGGCCCAGGTCATGATCCCAGGGTTCTGAGATCCAGCCCTGCATTGGGCTCCCGGTTCAGTGGGGAGCCTGCTTCTCCCTCTCTCCCTGCCCCTCCCCCATCATGTTCTGTTCTTACTTGAACATGCCCTGCTCTCTAATAAATAAATAAAAATCTTAAAAGAAAAGGAAAAGGAATACCACAACATTAACCTCTAAATGATATATTAGAGTCAAGTGAAAGCCAGATATTATAATGACAAAGGGTGTGAGCAAAGGTGTGGTTGCTGGAACAGAGGAAAGATGTGAGAAAACTGTGTCGGTAACGTGCACTTGACACACCATGAGAGGGGTAAAGCCACACAGAACCCAAATGTAGCCCTATCTGGGCAGTCAGTACTAACTACATGATGCTGGTATAGTTGGGTAGTAAACATTACTAATTCAATGTTACTGTTTTGGGAGGGGATTTTTATATATAATCTATAAATTTGCTTTGGCTTTATTCCAGAATCGTTCATAAGCTGTAACATAAATTTGTATCTGATTTAATGTTTATATACAGTAAGTAACATCATGAAAGAAACTAAGCTAATACTGGGGAGGTTTGCGGACTTGGCCTTAAGATAGTGGAGAGTGTCAATTCCTCTCACGTTGAGAACCACCACACCGCAGCCCACGTGGGGGCTCTCCTGAACACCGACGTCAGTTGTATCGTTAGCCCCTCGGCGTGAGAGAGCGCAGGAGACCCTCCCTCCCTTTCTGAGGGCGGAGAGGACAGCGAAGGGGCCACACCGAGGAGGTGGCCTCGGCGCACCGGGGGCAGGTCTGATCCTGCGAACTTCGGCTCCTGATGTGACTCGGGGGTCGTCTGCAACTTCTCCACCGCGGCGGGTCACGCGTAAAGCTGGCGCGCGGCGGGACCGGGTCCGCGTCCTGGCTTCTAAGTACCGCGGGCTGCGGAGAGAGGGCAAAGCTCTGGCCGCGGGTCCTTCCCCGGCGCGGTCGCGGCCGGCACCGCGGGCAGGCGGGGGCAGGCGGGGGCAGGCGGGGGCAGGCGGGGGCAGGCGGGGCAGGCGGCCGGGCGCGGGGGCGGCTCCACCGGCTGGTGCGCCCCGGAGAGGCTGGGGCGGTGCTCGCGGCCCCCCGCGCCCCCGCGCCCCGCGCCCCCCGCAGCTCTGCGTCCCTCGCAGGCACCTGAGGCCGGGGGGAGGCCCTCGCTCATGCCCTGAAAACCCCAAAGCACAGAGTTTCCGCGACTCGTCCAATGTGCCGAGGGGCTCCCCACGCCCCAGGTACAGCCCGCGGCCCCGGCTGCAGGCTGGGGGGGGGCGACCCCCGGGAGCGCGCGGTCCCGGCGAGCAGGCGGCAGAGCGCGGGCGGCGGAGGCCCGAGGCTCGCTCGGGAGGCTGCGCCCCAGCCCCGGGGGTGCGCGCGGCGCCGGGCGGGCCCTCGGCGGGCCCCGGGCGGGCGGGGGCGCGCGGGCCGGTGCGGGGGTGGGGGCGGGGGCGGGGGCGGGGGCGGGCGCGCGGCTTCCCCGAGGCCGGAGGCGGGGCGGGCGGGCCCCGGGAGGCGCGGGAGGCGCGGGGGGCGGACCCGCCGGCTGCCGGCGCCGCTCGCTCGCACTCGGTCGCGCCGCGGGGCAGGCATGGGAGCGGCGCGCGCCCTCCCGGCGCCCACACCTGTCTGAGCGGCGCAGCGAGCCGCGGCCCCGGCGGGCTCCTCGGCGCGGTGAGTGCGGGCGCGGCCGGGGGGGCGCGGGGGCGGGGGCGGCGGCGGCGGGACAAAGGGCGGGCGCGCGCGGCGGGGCCCGGGGCTGCGGGGCTGCGGGGCTGCGTTCCCGCGGGTCCCCGGGCGGCGGGTGTTAGCGACGGGCTGGAGGTGCCAGCGCGGGCTCGGGGCGCGGGCTCGGGGCGCGGACAGCACCCGCCGCCGCCCCTCGGCTCCTGGGGGCCCTGCCTCTGGGCCCCTCTGGCCACGGGACTGGACGCCTCGTAGCCGGGGACGGGCAGCAAGCGCAGGTGGGGAGCAGGCGGACCATCGAGGGGCCCGTGCTGCTGAGGACGGCCGCGGGCTCACCGGCGGTGGAAGCGGAGGCTTCTTCCTCGGCCTGTGGACGCACGTCACGAGTTCACTTGTAAATAAAAGTTTGAAAAGTTTAAGAATTGTCTTGGGAGAGGAGGGAGAATTATTTCAGTAAAGGAGAACCACCACCCCCCTCCAGGATGCAGGTTAGGGTTGCTTTGCGACACCTCAGGAAAAAAAAAAGCAAAAAAGCGGCTTCTAGGGATCCCGCGTGTGTCACTGCCCTGGGGGCGACCCCGTGGCACTTGGGAAAGAGAAGCAGCCCCTGCTGGTGGAGGGCCCCAGGCTGGGGTGGGCTCCCTTCCTCCGCCCCAGCCTGGACTGGAGGGCTCCCCGGGTGCGCCTCGGGCAGAGAGGCCAAGGCCAGAGTTGCCCTCTGGGGGCCACGCAGGAAAGACTTGACTTTAGATAGTTTGAGGTCCGCTGAGGCCAAAGCCTAATGCCAATTAATATGAGGATATTTACTGCACTTGTGTCGGGCTCCTCTTCATGCACAGGAACATTTAAAATAGGCCACAGGACGTGTCTCTGGAGAAGCCTTGACAGGAGCGAATTGGAGGTGGAGTGGGGAGAAGCAATTTAGGAGAAATGCTATAAAAGCCACTGTGTTTACTTGTGATGTTTGATCACGTGCACACCTGCTGCATTTGAAGAAATTGTTTCACTTGTGGTTTTCCCACCTAAACAGTCAGGAGATGACCTGTCATACTTTGCTGTAGTGAACTGGAAAGGAAGCATTCTTCCCAGGTAACTAATAGGGATCTCATTTTTGTAACACTGGCAGCTTCCTCAGGTAGATGGTGAATACGGGTGTGTTTTTCCGTCTAGGATAAGTGCCACGGTGCCCATTAGTGGGTCTGAGAATGTGACTGGCCGCAGTCTGCAGGGTTTAAGAGTCTCAGGTTCTCCCACGTATTTCTTCTCATGGATCCCCGAGGATTCAGTCCACCGGGCGTGATTCATGGGTAACTCCCACTGGCTCCGGGGAGCTCCTTCCTCCTGGGCTCACCACTGACAGGTCTATACACTGTTCTTGTTCTGCCACCAGGTCTGCCCCAAGCTCACTAGGGTAGTGCGTTTTGCCTAAAAGCTGATAGAGGAGAAGTTAAACTTCTTTTGACCACAAGACTGTGTGCAGGGTGGCTGGGCTTGTAAACGCGCTGCATTTCTTTCCTGTAGGGGCTGTAATTCTTAAACCATTATGTGATTAGGTCTGTTTTCCTTTAACAGTTCTTTGACTCAGGAAAATGAGGGCAAGCCTGGCTGCAGAGGGCTCACAGAGCTTTGTTCGCTTTTAGGTATTTGCTTTAGGAATTAGCGTGGTTTCACTGGTCAGTATTCCTGGCCACAGAGTCCGTGGAAAACCCTTTGTTATCCTTCCAGATGGTGTCCAAAACTTTTATCTCTACAGACTTTCCCACTGTTTGTTTCGACATGACTGTTTATAGTAGTCACAGGAATTCATCTGTTGGACAATAGAGAATGTATGTCCTAAGGATTAGATTTTTTTTTTTTTTCTCCCAGCACTTGTTTGCTATAGGAGTTAAGTCGTTCTCCCAAACACTTGCCCTCTTGAGGAGACCTGTGTCATTGCCGTTTTGAAGAGGAAGGTGTGGAGCAGTTTCAGTGACCAGTCTCCAGGCGGATGGTGCTGGTTTGTTTGTTTCTGATAATGTCCCTTCATCATTAGATTATCAGTGGATTTGTGAAGTAGCAGCATCCTCATAAAATATAAATATTTTTAGACGAATGGACTGCAGGACAGTGGCTCCTATTGAGTGATGGGGCACGGAATGTGTAACTCTTGTGAGTCAGATACACGGAGTTGGGAAAGAAATAGTTTTTGCATTAATAAAACCTTAATTTTTCATTCTGCTTTATCAGTCAGGTGAAGTGATACATGAGAATAGTTGAGAACTTTGAGAAAGGATTATGTACGTGAGGAATCTTTATCCAGTAAAGGCTTAGTCCTAGAAATGAAATGTTGGAGGCCTGAATTTTCTCCATCTGGATTTAGATAGAGCAAGGATAAGATTTGGAAGATAAGATTTGGAAGTCTTTATTCTCGGTTTTGTGTTTTTTTTTTTTTTTTTTGAAGGAGTACCTATTTCAGACAGTTCTATAAGAGTAAGGTGATTCATTTGTGAAGGCAAGAAAGAATTTCAAGTTAATGGAATTTATTAGTTACCTTTTCCGATAGTGAGATTATAAATGTTATTATATCTGTTTCCATCCTAGAGTGTTTGTTTAAATAAACTTAAATGGGGTGCCTGGGTGGCTCAGTGGGTAAAGCATCTGCCTTTGGCTCAGGTCATGATCCCTGGGCCCTGGGATCCAGCCCCATGTGGGGCTCCCTGCTCAGAGGAGAGCCTGCCGCTCCCCCTGCTCGTTCGGTCTCTTGCTTTCTCTGTCAAATAAATAAAATATTCTAAATAAATAAATTAAATAAGCTTAAATGGGCATAGTACAGGCTTGCTTAGAGTTTATAAAAATGAAATCAATAATTGTCTCCTGGATCGTTATTACCAGGTGAATTGAGAAATGCATGCAAAGCCACCAACCTAATTTTAAAGCATCACAGTTATTGGTGTGTATTAATAGGAAAGGGGTCAGGGTAGGGTGTGAATGCCCCAGGAAAGGGCCTTGGCGGGTGAGATTTCCCCCCTGGCACTTTTCTGAGAGCCGGCACACCCAACCATCCTTCTTCTCCATTCTTGAAAGCTGCCCTCTGCTGGAGGCCTTTGTTTGCTTGATGAGGGAAATCTTGTCTCCTAGATCGGCAAGAGATTAGCAAGATACATTTTCCTTTTCCCCTCTGCTCCTGGCCTTCTCAATTCTGTGAGTGCGGGCTCCCAGACACTAAAGGATGGTGCAGACTCCATTTGTATACAGCCTACCGCTTGCACTGGACTTTTGTGACTCTGGAAAATGATAATATTAGGGAATCCTGGACCTGAAAAGACCAGCACTAAAAAGCTAAAGAGATCATCCAGTTCAGGTTGCCATTCAGAATAGTTTCTAAACTACCCTGAACACATATTTGATAAAGGGATGAGCAGTTTCTGAAGTGCGTAACCTTAACACAGATGGCAGCTTAAACCCATTTGGGAGCCTGAGAACAGATGACTTGATCTCCCAGTTTACAATCAGGAAAAAACCATTGTAATCGCACACCTAAAACTAATATCACTATACTTCAGGAAAACTTTAAAAATAACAATAAAAAAGCTTTATCAGTTTGGAATAACTTGACCTGCATTGGTCTGTACTAATTTCTAAATCTGAATGCAAGTATTTTTAAAGGCAATTTTATAGCTTTCTGAGTTACAAAGAAAATCTAATCAAGATAGAGAACCCCAGGACAAGATCTTATCACAAGTTAATGTGTTCAGTTTAAGCAATAATGTAGGGAACTTGTAGGCAATGTTTCAGACTAATAGAAGTTTGTGTTTTTGAAGTATCCAAAAAAGTTTATTTCTAAAGACTTAGATCTTTACTTTGTTGGTTTAGCAGTCCTTACAGATGGCTGACTTCTCCTTCACTGGCTAAATGATCAGAATTTAAGTTGTAAGGACTCTGAATTAGTAATACTATTGAACGAATGTTGACTGTTAATTAGATGATATTTTATCCAGAATATTGATATTCCATGGAGAATAGTAATATCCTAATGATCTGCGGTAGGCTCTTTAGCATTATCTACCAGGATCCTGTGATTTGTAAATGATCCCAAAGGTTCTTGGCACAGTGGTTTGTCATTTCTCTGAGGAACAAATTCAATCCTGCATGTTGGGAGGCTAGAGTGAGGCCCTGGCCATTGAGGGAGCCTAGCTAAGCGCCCAGCCTCGTGCCCACGAAAAGACTGGTCTCCATTTCTTCAGACCCACGAACTCTCAGGAACTGGTTCCAAAACATTTTTTGAAAGATTGATATTTAAAACAACAACAACAACAAAAACCAAGCCCTCACTGTGAGATAAGACATGCTTCAAGGACTTCGAATATTTTTTAAAAATAGGTTTGCTGTAGAGGCAGAGCACTTGGAAAAGTGAAATGTAGAGTTAATTTTGCCTAAGAGGAGGTTAGTTCGTTAAGACAGAGTTCCTAGTTAAATATTTTACTTTTTTTAAATTTTATTTTATTTTATTTTTTTTTTTTAATTTACGATAGTCACAGAGAGAGAGAGGCAGAGACACAGGCAGAGGGAGAAGCAGGCTCCATGCACCGGGAGCCCAACGTGGGATTCGATCCCGGGTCTCCAGGATCGTGCCCTGGGCCAAAGGCAGGTGCCAAACTGCTGCGCCACCCAGGGATCCCTAGTTAAATATTTTAGACTCCTTCCTGCCCTTCTCTTCCATGACGTCCTTGCCAATGAACTATTTCAATGTTTCGATAAAGACAAATGCCACTGGAGGAATTCTGCTGCAGTAGATAATCTGGGCTCTGCAGTCCAGGATCCAACTCACATATAAATTTCCAATTTGAGAATTGAAGATGTGTGCCCTAGATGATGACCCTGCGAGCATTCTCTAACTGCTGGTTTCTTCCTGCACATTGCAAAGATTACCTACAGCTTATGATAACCCAGAGCATAATAACGTCTCACCTCCTCCTCTCTCTCTCCCCCAAGAATCACATTTTGAGAACAGGAACACTTGGCAGCTCTGACCTCTGGATCCTGTGTTTTGTTTCTTAGATAAGCTGAAGTCAAACTTGGCCTGACAGTATTAGCAGTATTAGTCAGTATTAGCAGGCATCAACATTCACCATGGTAATCTAAGGGAGGAGGAGATGGTCGGAGACGTACACATCACACTTGGCAGGAATTCTGCCGTGGGGGCATTTAGTTACCCAGACAGTGACTTACATAGAGAAGACGCCATCCAGGAACTAGATATGTTTAAGAACGGAGTCCTGAGCCAGGAGATAGGAATAATCAGATGCAGAGCCATCTCCTAAAGTTTCCTAACGGGTTGTCCTCACCACACCTAGGCCACCCCTGAAGTCCCCACTGGGGAGGAGGGCTTTATGAGCATCAGGATCCTTTCCTTCATCTACTTAGAGCCTTTAGTTGTGATGGTATCCACAACCCTCCCGCCCCGCACATGCAAATATGGGTATGCACACAGACCCCATGGTTTCAAGGATTTAGAGAAACCACGAGATATCTCTCCTCCCCACAGAAGGGCCCAGGGACTCTTCCTATTGGGAAAAAAGGAAAGAAACAATCTCAAAGAATCAGGGAGTCCCAAGGAATTACCTTTTCCAGGAGCTCATGCCTGTTTCATCCCATCTCTGTTTTCTCTGATAGAAGTGGAATCAGAGAGAATCAAGCTAAAAGAGGCCAGAAGTGGGGCAGGGCGGGGAGGGGGGGGTGGGGATGCACACTTCTTAGTAATAGTGGGTGTGGATATTGGGAATACGGATTGGCATGCTCAGCTGGCCTAGATCAGATCAAGGGGATTTTCCAGTTTATGTAAAAGAAAGCAGAAAACACCCAAAAGTTGCCAACAGGTCTATACTCTCAAGAGGAAGAGAATGGGGACAAGGGGATGGATGGTTTCTTCCTGACTCCTGCTAGGTTCCAAAGTCTTGGAGACCTGACCCCTCCCTGTCCTCCTTTTGGGAAGCACTCCATCCTGAACAAATTACCCTACTCCCTACCCGCTACATCAGCTCCTCCGGAACAGAAGATGCACAACCAGTCAGAGCTAACTTGCCCTTGAGTGTTTATGAAAGTACTCCCAATCTGTTTTTCATTGTTGTTTTTCTTGTGGCATGATTGATCCAGCTCTTTTAACATACATTTCAGGATAAAATCCAAACTTCTTCATTTAGTGTATGGAGCCTTGCATAATATGGCTTTTGCCCACTGCCTCCACCACCTCTTGTCTTCCATTCTTCCTGGGCTTAGTATAATTTCCAAAATGACTTGCACTGTTGCATGTCTTTGTGTCCTTGCATATGACTATCCCTTTCACTCTGTCTTATATTATCTAACTTCTCCTCACCTTTAACACCCACCTCTAGCATCATCTCCTCTGGATCTCCTGTTTTTGTGATTCCCCACACCTGGATTTCATGCCTTTTTCCTGAGTGGCCACATCATCCACATACATCTCTGTCACTAGCACTCAGCATGCCTCATTGAAAAAATGTGGTTTTTGTAGCCACACTAATCCTTCATTCACTCTTCGATGAATACAAGTACTCATTCGGTAAATCCATTCAATAAATCTTTGTTGAGCGCTAGCATAGGCCCAAATTCAAGGCATTCAGATGAGCCAGGAACACAGATACAGAGACCTGAAAGGTAATCAGCAGTAAAGTTCACAATGTGCTACCCAATGCTACGTTAGAGCTTCAGGTCTTTGACAGAGATCCCAATAGCCTACAACAAAATCCAAAGGAAGAAGAAGTATCTTGTTTGTTAGAGGCCTGGCAACTCTGAAACTAAACTTATAATAGTTAGGTCTGTTTTAAATTCAAGCAAAAGTCTCATGCCCTCCTTGGAATCCGCATTTAGAAGTGACAGGAATCCCAGTAAGTGTGACACTGGAGCTATCTATCTCTCCTTGATGCCTTGATGCCTTGGTCACTCAGTTTACTGTGTCATTTACATTTACATGAGCAAGTCGCTCAGAAGATTTTCCAAGTACACGCTATACTGAGAACAGGCAGAAAGAAGGAAAGAAGGGCAGGTGGACCAGGGAGGTAGGAGGGGACAAAGGCTCCAAGGACAGAGAAGGCTCAAAATTGCACAGAAACCCAGGCTGGTGGAGCAGCTCCTCTGGGGCTTAATGACCGCTGGCACTCTGCCTTGTGCTGGGCCATCATTGGGGCATCTTCCACGTAGAAGGGAATGAGCACCCCATTTCACCTTGAGCACGGCAGAGTTCCCAGGTCGAGCCTTGTGTTGTGAGACCATTATCTCGGGATTCCTCTCCACACCCTGATTCCTGAGGAGGGTTCACAGACTTAGAAACAATGACAGGCACGCTGCCGGGCTGCTTCCTCCATCAGCCAGTGCTCAGCCCTTGCCCTGCTGACCTGCTTATCTTTGTTCCTACAGAGTGGTGCTCAGCATGGCGGGGATTCCAGGGCTCCTCTTCCTCCTCCTCCTCCTCCTCTGTGCTGTCGGGCAGGTGAGCCCCTCTGGCGCCCACTGGAAACCCACTTGGCCTGCTTATCGCCTCCCGGTGGTCTTGCCGCAGTCCACCCTCCACTTAGGTAAGCCAGACTTTGGGGCCGAAGCCAAATTGGAAGTGTCCTCCTCATGCGGACCCCAGTGTCATAAGGGCACCCCGCTGCCCACCTATGAAGAGGCCAAGCAGTACCTATCCTATGAGACACTCTATGCCAACGGCAGCCGCACCGAGACGCAGGTGGGCATTTATGTCCTCAGTGGTGGCAGTGGGGGGCAAGAGTCTTCGCGAAAGGCTCGGAGGAAGCGGCAGATCTATGGCTACGACAGCAGATTCAGCATTTTTGGGAAGGACTTCTTGCTCAACTACCCCTTTTCGACCTCAGTGAAGTTATCCACAGGCTGCACGGGCACCCTGGTGGCAGAGAGGCATGTCCTTACCGCTGCCCATTGCATCCACGATGGGAAGACCTACGTGAAAGGAACCCAGAAACTTCGAGTGGGCTTCCTGAAGCCCAAGTTTAAAGATGGTGGTCGGGGGGCCAACAGCTCCAGCTCTGCCATTCCGGAGAAGATGAAGTTTCAGTGGATACGGGTGAAACGCACCCACGTGCCCAAGGGTTGGATCAAAGGCAACGCCAATGACATTGGTATGGATTACGACTATGCCCTCCTAGAACTCAAAAAGCCCCACAAGAGAAAGTTCATGAAGATCGGCGTGAGCCCTCCCGCCAAGCAGCTGCCAGGGGGCCGAATCCACTTCTCTGGTTATGACAATGACCGACCAGGCAACTTGGTATACCGCTTCTGTGATGTCAAGGATGAGACCTATGACCTGCTCTACCAGCAGTGTGATGCCCAGCCCGGGGCCAGCGGCTCTGGAGTCTACGTGAGGATGTGGAAGAGGCAGCAGCAGAAGTGGGAGCGAAAAATCATTGGCATCTTTTCAGGGCACCAGTGGGTAGACATGAATGGCTCTCCACAGGATTTCAACGTGGCTGTTAGAATCACCCCTCTCAAATATGCCCAGATTTGCTATTGGATTAAAGGGAACTACCTGGATTGTAGGGAGGGGTGACACGGTGTTCCTTCCTGGCAGCACTTAATGGTCTTCATGTATGTATTTTAGGAGAGGCCAAATGTTGTCACTGGTGTGTGTGTGTGTGTGTGTGTGTGTGTGTGGTGTGTGGACTGTGTCATATTATCTTTTACCTGATTTTTTAAAGTTGCAAGATGATTGGCTTTATTATTTGAAAACTGGTTTGTGTATCATCTATCATTTCAGGAGTTTAAAGGCACACTTTTGCATAGAAATTTTTAAAAAACCATACTGATGTTTGGGATAATAGAGAATATTTAGCAAGAAAGTTAATCCTTCAATTTTTGAGAACTTTGATTTTTATTTCATCTGAACTTTTGTGTCCAAGGTTTATACTAAATATGTGGCATACGGGAGATATAAATTCTTAAATTCTTATGTGTGTATATATGTGTGTTTTCTCTTGAGATTCATTTGAGTTTTTTTTTTTTTTTTTTTAATGCCTAATCACTAACATTTCCATGTTCCCCACCGCATACAACTTTTAGGAACTTTCACAATACTTCAACAGGCAGGTATGATATTTTGGATTTGGAGGCATTTGCACAGTAGTCCTCGATAAATGAAATAATTTGTTGACTATATTGGTACACGTATTAAACTATATCTTACACTAAGTCAGTATCCGAAGCTGCTTTCAGTTTTGAAATGGTTTCTTTCCCAAAGGTGGTTGCTCTATTTTTGAGGAAGGCGCGGCATATGGCCCTGTCAGCTTTGTGACTCATCAGAGTAGGCAAGAGTATTTATGCCAATCCTTCCATTTAACGGGATTTTACTCACGTTTCTTGAACTAGCTATTTTCCAGGAGACAATAATCAGGGCCTAATGAGAGCAAGCTATATCACTTCCCAGCTAACAATTGTGGTCACACTAAAAACAATCATTTCATTTTACCCCTGGAGTAGAACACATCTCATGTTTTATCATCTGGATGGAGTGATTTAAAATGAATTAAATTCCAGAGAACAATGGACGCATTGCTTGGCAGATGTCACAACAGAATAACCACTTGTTTGGAGCCTGGCACAGTCACACAACCTAATCAAAATTATTCTACGGAGTTTGCAGTGCACTTTCAGGGAGCCGCATACTGGTGTAATTTGGAAACTTTTCTCTCTCACTTTACTTATATTTTATAGTAAAAATATTTGGATGGTGCTTTAAGAAAAACCAAGAGGACTTTTTTTCCACTAGCTTTAAAAGGGCCTCTTTTACTCGGATACTTTAGGCTACAGGCACATATAATCAACTACAGTAATAAAAATGGAAATTGAGAGAATGCAGAGTGGATCAGAATCTTTACTCCAGCAAATGTCTTTAGGAATGTTTTATCAATATGATAATCAGAGTTTATAAAGAAAAGACTTTGACTAATTTTATGTTTTCATCTTATGCTTCTTGGCCTGAGCGTGTCTTCCTAAATATATCAATTGGGGAGAGGGGGGTAGAGAGCAAATGGATTACAGGGCAGATGTTTGCTGGGCTTGTGCCCTTAGGTGATACCAGCCTGAATTGGGACTATCTGTGAGGACATTCAGATATGGCACTGAAGCTTTAGTTTTTTCTGGGTGGCTTTTCGCTTGTGTTTTTTGTGCATTTTGGTGGAGAATAATCCTGATAAGACACTCACGAAATGTACAACTGTAGTGCTTTCTTCAAATCATGTAAGAAAATACTATGCATAGCACAGAGATGTGGGGCTGCCAGGATTCTTCTGAGTTCTAGTACGATTTGCTTTGAAATCTAGCAGGAGTATAACATGAGGAAGAAGAGAGGTCTGTATCCCTGTGTTTGGTATTGGGGGAGAAGGGGAATTGTTTTTGGTTTCACTTGATGGAAAAAGAAGTTCACTGAACGCTTAGACTGGACTAATTTAAAAAAGATGCTGCTTTTATGAAGCACCTGATTTCTTGATTTTGATTTTTTGCAAAGTTGAAACTTCCCTCAACAAAGGTAGGTAGTGGCACAAAATCAAAACAATATCAATGTTAGGTTCACAAATAGGTGTAGTTTACTAAAGAATAATACTCACATTCTATGTACCACATAATTCATAGATAGTAAAATAACTCAACATGACCGTTTTCTCAGTGGTAATAAAAGGAAGCATGGTATTGTTGTGGAATTTGAAATAAAAAAAAGAACGGACTCTCATGATACTAACATAGTGTTTTACATGTATTAGTTATACATTGTAAGGATTTATTTCTAGTAAGGCCAGTAGAACAACATTCCTAAAGAGTGTGCCATAAACACTCATCCCTCCAGATTTTCTACCAAGAACAAAAAGGGCACCCTCTCTGAGGAGGAGGGAGATGCCTCCCAGTACTCCCTTTCCTTATCAGGGATTCACTTGCCTGTTTGCACCTTGAAAGTTCTAAGAAGTCCTGTAGGAAAGAGACATGATAATGTTCTAAAGGTGCACTTCAATAAAGATCTTTGATCACTGAACCCTTGTTTTCTCATATAATGCTTCTGAGCCCAGTTAGTGTTCTAATAAATACATGTTGGGAATCACTGTAGCAGCCCTTGGTTAAGCTGACTGAGCGGAAAGTATGATGAGCCCCTAGTGGCATCAGGTGGCAGTGCCTTTGGGATTTGGCCAGAACACAGTTTCCAGATTTCAAAATGTTCCATGGTAGAACGGGAGACAATAAACTTGCAAATCATTTGTTGCTGAGAGTCAGAAGGTTATGGCAGAATTAGAGACATTTTTTTTTCCCCATAGAACTTATTCAGAATTTTGAATTTTAGGGACGTGTGGGTGGCTCAGCGGTTGAGCATCTGCCTTCAGCTCAGGGTATGGTCCGCAGGGTCCAGAAGCAGGGAGCCTGCTTCTCCCTCTGCCTGTGTCTCTGCCTCTCTCTCTCTCTCTGTAGCTCTCATGAATAAGTAAATAAAATCTTTTTTAAAAAAGAATTTTGAATTTTAGAAAGGAGCTGGTCCCCCAAAATGGAAAAATAGGGCTAAAGAGAAAAAGAAATACGAGCCAGCCAGTAATGGAGTTGTATGTGTATTTTTTTGGACCAAAAATGAATTGGAGAAAAAATGGGAGTACATTAGAACATCGAGATCATCCTCTTCTCTTTGTGTGTGACTCATCTCCCTGCTCAGAAGGGCAAGCCCCCAGGGACACCTGGGTCAGTATTTAAGGTAGTGATCTCTCTCTAACACCTACCCGCGTCTTTGGTCCAGAACTTATTGAGGATGACAAGCCTGCACTGGAATAAACACCTTCTGTCCTATGTACCACGCACTACTGAAGGGTAGGCAGCCTCCCAGGGGGCCAGGGGAGTCCTGATGGCAGTCCTCATCACTTGCTCTCCAGGGGCTGGACAGAGTCCTGGCAGAGAGTCTAGCAGATGGTCCCTGTACTGGCCTGACTCTCCTTGCTTCATCTGAGTTCTTTTCGTGCCCAATCCTTTTCTTAGCCCTTGTTACAAACCACCTCAAGAATGCCTTGAAGTTGCCACTGTCAACAGGCTTCTATAGCCGTTTAATTTCTCATCCAGAATGGAGCTCTTTTGAGACCGAATGGGAATTCTGTGAATAACAAGGCTAGGACAGCAGGATGTGCCAGGTCTGTCCCAGGAAATCCAGCAGGTCTGCCCACCCTAACTGGTAAGCCCTTCAAAGCGCTGTGTGGAATGCAGACGACAGCCATCCCAGGTAACTGGGAGCCATGGTGGGGCTGCAGCCTCCTGACTGTCTCATCTCGGCTTGCACTGTGCTTCCTACTGCATGTCTTCTTTGCCTGGAGTGGCATTCTGAGGACCTCCAGTGGGGGAAGGACATTTATAAATCCTTTTGATGGGGTGGCATCCAGATCAGAGAGGTGGTAAACATGGACCATCTCTAGCAGATAACATCTGTTCTTAGTCTGCTGTTGTCCCAGGGGAAGAAAGAAGCCAGCTTCCAGGATAAGAATAAGGCTAAAAGCTGGGACAGCAGACTGGTGTAGGAACATGATGGCCTTGAAGTTGGGCAGACTGATTCCTAGTTGCCTGGTTCCTTTTGGGGAATAAATCTCAATACAGTTTAATTTAAAACTTAAAACCCTTCTATCTGATTCAGAGATCCTCTCTCTTCTAGGTCTGGCTCCTCCAGTGGGCTACGGTGGAGCAGAGAAAGAGGGAAAGGCAACTGTCTATGTCCTCTCCTCAGTGATTGTAGCTTCTCAGGTAACACCAGCTCTTCCATCCTCCTTAGCTTATACCTCTAGTGATGTAACCTCTGCCTCCTTCTGTTGAGACACACTTACGTGGCAGACATCCCCCTCAAGTGGTGAACCAGCAAAATGACCCCAAGCCCAGGCTTGTTACACATAAGCTGCTTATCGAAATTTGGGGTGTGGGGAGAGAATGTTCCAGGCTGAGGGAGCTGGAATGTGAAGGCTCCTAGCAGGATCAAATTTGGTCTGTTCAAGAGGTGAAATGAGTGAGGGGAATTAAAAAGCAGAAACTTCTAGCTAGAAAATAAATCATGGGGATGTTATGACAGCACAGTGACTGTAATTAAAAATATGCAACTGCATTGCATATTTGAAAGTTGCTAAGAGTAGATCTTAAAAGTTCTCATCACAGGAAAAAGATTTGTTATTACTACGTATGGTGACAGACATTAACTAGACTTGTGATCATTTCATAACAAATAGAAATCTACAATTATTATGTTGTATACCTGAAGCTAATATATATCATATGTCTGTTATACCTCAATTCAAAAAAGAAAAAAAGAATGACACTTAGGTTTGGGGCCTGAGAATCCAGGTAGATTCCAGGAACCATCTGCTGAGATGGTTAGGACTGGGGAAGGGAGTAGGTTATAGGATCAGGGAAGTGAAAATCAAGAATTTTCGTGGTGGTCATATTAAGTTTGAAAGAACAGACACCCAAGTGGAGGGACGCCTTGGGCAGTTCCGTCAGTTGAGCCTCGACTTGATTTCGGCTCAGGTCGTGATCTCTGGGTCCGGGGACCTTGGGCTCCATCCACACTCGGTAGGGAATCTGCTTCTCCTTCCTCTGCCCCTCCCAACATGACATCTCTCTCTCTTTCTAAGATAAATAAATCTTTTTTAAAAAGGAAAAAAAAAAATAGACACCCAAGTGGAGATGTCAGGTAAGCACTCCTAACTGTTCAGTAAGGATCTCTGCTTGTGAAATTCAGTAGAAGGATCCTGAATCAGCATGTGGGATTTAAAACTTCAGAGCGAGATTACATCTCCAGGAGAAGATGAGGCTTGAAAATAGGATTGAGGACAGATTCCTGGTCCACCAATGTTTAGAGGCTGGGTTCACCCAGGAGGGGGAAGGGGAGGAGGGCGCAGCCCAGAAGCTGGGAGGAAGCAGCCCATGAGGTCACAGGAAAATCCCGAAAATGTGGTCTCACAGAAGCCAAGAGGAGAAAGTCTGAAAGTCTCGTGGGTGAGACGGGAGGGCAGAGGGCCAGGTTGCGTTTAGAAATGTCCCTTGGGCTGCGCTGGGCAAGGCAACGGGGCGGCGGGCAGGAGACCAGGGAGGGGCCTCGTGGTCCTCCAAGCAGAAGGTCCCCTGCGCATCTCCAGCTCCCCCTGTGTGAGCGCAGGCGGTGCTTCGGCCGTGCCTGGCATGACATTAACGGAACCCTCCCTGGGAGCCTGGGGACAGCTCTACGGGTAGGAGGTGCAAGGATCCGGGGTCACACCCTCCCTGGGGGAATCGGGCTTTGAAGGGCCAGGGAAACACGGGCTTAGGGAGGTCCAGGGGCTGCTGTTCCCTCCTGCCCCCAGCCTGCTCTTCTCCGAGGGTGGAAAGTGCACGATGACTCTTCAGTGTGGTATTTGTGTGTGGGTGTGTGTGTGCGTGCATGCATATACCAAGTGTGTAAAAATATCA
Source organism: Vulpes vulpes (assembly GCF_048418805.1). Classification (NCBI taxonomy): domain Eukaryota; kingdom Metazoa; phylum Chordata; class Mammalia; order Carnivora; family Canidae; genus Vulpes; species Vulpes vulpes. The sequence continues at coordinate 37,234,632 of NC_132790.1, forward strand.
AGTGTCCCTTAGTCTTGATTTATTACTGCCCCTTGTCTTCAGACTTTAAAAGGACTCAGGCAGGGGCCCCTGGCTGGCTCAGTCAGTAGAGCATGTGACTCTTAATCTTGGAGTTGTGAGTTCGAGCCACATGTTGAGTGGAGATGACAAGAAAATAAAAAAATAAAATAAAATAAAATAAATAAAATAAAATAAAATAAAATAAAATAAAATAAAATAAAATAAAATAAAATAAAATAAAATAAAATAAAATAAAATAAAATAAAATAAAATAATAAAATAAAATAAATAAAAAAAGGACTAAGGCACTCTCTTCCATAAACAGCCAGGACAGTTTTGAGAAGCATCGAGTTCCAATCCAGTGAAGCAAGCCTGAAGCCTGAAGTGTTTGCACTGGACAGAAAGAGGAGAGCTCAGAAAAAGAAATAAACAGAGCAAGTGTCTGGGACTGGAGCGGCAGGTGCGGGAACAGTGGCTCAACCTGGCTCCACCGAGTTGGGCCTTCAGGAAGGTCTTCCTTCCCTGGCCATCTTCTCTAGAAGCCCGGCCTGCCCCAGCCCTTGCCCCCAACGGCCTTCCATCCCTCCCCCATTCCAGTGTCTCTGCTGAGCACTAACCACTATATCACATACTCTGTTATGCTTGTTTCTTCTATTTGGCCTTCTCTGCCCCTAGAAGGAAATTTCGCGAAGGCGGGAATTTGTGTCTGACTTGGCCCCCACGCTTAGACCAGTGCCTAGCACATGGGTCCTCGATGCATCATGTTTTTCAAATGAATGAATGAGCAACCCCAGTAAGGGGTTAATAAACCCATTGCAGGTTTATCTAACCTGTAATGCCTGACTTGGCATCACGTGGGTGTGGATATTCTTATATCCACATATATTCCAGAATAAAACCCTGGTGATGTCTTGTATGTGTTCTAGTGTGTATTAGGTTGCTATGATTTATGTGTTTGTCTCTCCTATGAAACTCTTAAGTCTTCTAGGAGGAGGGACTGAGCTCTGATCTTTCCTGTATCTTCCATTGTCTGGTCCCTGGTCCTGCACAGGAAATACTTGGTGAGAAAATGAGTGGATGTCCGTTATAACTTAGCCTGTGGCCCAGAAACTTCTTCCCCTTGTACATCTCCTAAGTTATCAGGCAACATGTCCCTTAGCTGTTTGTGCTACCCATGTCCTCTTCAGATTCTCCACCACTACCCCAATTTTGGCCCCTCCCCTCTCCTTAATACCATTATAGTCAACTCTGCATTGGATCTTGAGCTCACCCACAGCTGCCTAGAAGGCATGTTCTAAAGGGAAGACCTGACAAGGTCCCTCACTTACGTGTCCTATTCACTAGCTTCTGGCCACTAGAAGGTAACACTTAGTTTTCTTAGCTTCAGATCTACCACCTAATCCAAGATGGTGGTCTGGTTTAGCCTCCATTGCTTCCCAGTCATACAGCCTGAAGTCCAGCAATTTGCACTGAATGCATTTGCTTTCAAGCTTCTCTCATTACAAGCTCTCCTCCTGTGCCTAGGTAGCCCTTCCCCTACCTCTTCAATTACTCCATCATTCAGTTATTCATTTAGCAATAAGCCCATCTTGGTGCCACTCTTTCCTCACCTTGGAGCTGCAGAGACAAGTAAGACACTCCCCTGTGTGTGCTCAAGAGGTTCATGTGTTGTCTTCTTTAGAGGTCACTATAGTCATGGCTCCTGCTCTACCTCCAAAAGTGATAAGCTTCGTAACTACCCTCTCTCTAAGAATATCTTAGGGTTGGTGAAATGGAATTGGCACCTTGTAAATTGAATTAATTGAATGTTCCCCTCACATTTTAATAACTCCTTGAGTTGGATTGTCCTGCCTGGTTAGTACTTTTCTTTTCTGGGATTTATTAATATTTGCTCTATGTCCAGTTTCCTGATGTTGAAAATGCCATGTTTGGTAAACCAGTATAGCTCAAACATGACTAATATCCTCCATGGATAAGCCATTCTTAGACATAAGGATATTGTCCTTTTATTTTTTTTCAAAGATTTATTTATTTATTTATTTATTCATGAGAGAGAGAGAGAGAGAGGCAGACACAGGCAGAGGGAGAAGCAGGCTCCATGCAGGGAGCCTGACATGGGACTCGATCCTGGGTCTCCAGGATCACGCCCTGGGCCGAAGGCAGATGCTCAACCGCTGAGCCACCCAGGTGTCCAGACATTGTCCTTTTAAAGTGACACATGTAACCATTCCAGGATACTTAGCAGACTGACCAACCACAGCGTTAGACAATCTCATGGACATGCAACCACCTTTTTTCTATCCTCAAGAGAAAATTGTGTTTGTTGATTGACTATATATGATAACATCAAGAAGAATTCATTCAATTCCTTTATTACATTTTTATTGATCAGCTTCTAAGTCCTCATTAAATTCTTCAAGCTGTTTAATATCCATGGTTTCTTCATATTCGTTCATCTACAATCTTAAAAATGGTAAAATGTTATGGAGATTCATCTGGAAAAAAAATTGACTTGAAAACCCAATTATATATAACACTCACTGTGTGAAAGGAGAAAACATATATATAATGATCACATTTGAGTCTATGAATCTGGACTTTAACATTTGTGATTAGTTTTCTTTTTTGTTCATATTTTTTCAAATGGCCATTTTTGCTTGAAAGTTTATAGGTTTTTGGAGTAAGAGCCTTTGATTTGATTTTTTAAATTATCTTCTTACTGTGAGCTGCTTTTCCCCTCAACGTTTTCTATTTCATTTATAGTGTGCCTTGGATCATGTTTTTCTTGACTCCAGAGCTCTGTAACCCCTCTTTATGGTGTTTCTTTTAGTGTTTCTTTTAGTTCTAAACAACTTTTCTTTTGAAATGTTATCGATCTGCCCAGAGAATCAAGTTAGTAATTTGGCTTCTTAAAGCTCTTTAGATGGTTACAACTGAAAAGATGAAAATGAAAGCAAGAAATTTCTGTGACTGCAGATAGAGCTATAGAACTTTTTTTAAGTGGCTAGCAGGCATTTTTGAGACAAAACTCTCAACTTTTATTGAAGTGCCTATGAGCCCTATGGGCTCATTGATTGTCACCATGTTCAAGAGATGAGACAAAGAGGCTTGCCTGGTAGACCTCAACGCCAATTAGAGTTCCTTTTTGTTGAGGATATCACTCTTCAACTGTCCCATCTGCCTGGTCCATTGACTCTTTATAGCCATTGAACACATATCCAAGGATCCTGCAATTTCCTCATGAATTTGTCCTTATCATGAATTTATATTGAGTTAAGGCAAGTATTAAGTCATTCATTCATGGAATCAACAAGCATCTATTGACTACCAGCTATGTGCCAGATACTTTTCAAAGTGCTTTACATACATTAATTTGTTTAACTTCTCTCTACAAACCTATGAAGTACGCATTGATTTTTTTTCTCTATTTCAGAGAGATTGATGCATATAGAAATTGAGTAACTTGACAAAAATACACAGTTAGAGTTAGGATTCATATCCTACCAGCCTGCCTCCGTAGTTTCTGCTCTTTTTCTTATAGCAAAGTGCCCTGGAACTTCTGAGAATTTGCCACTAACTATGCTTCCTGGCTAGGGGACAGGGCATTAGGGAATCCAGCGCAGAGCAATAGATGTCTAAGGCTTCATGAAGCTTTTGTTTAATCCCTCGGAGCAACTGGTTAGCATATAGGGAAAAAAATGTGCACAGATTTGCAAAACCACATTACACACCTAAGAAACTGGAACATCAGTTCAAATATAATACAAATCATGTAAGATCCTATTCATTTTATGTTAATGAAGTACTCAGATTTATTTTACACTCTTGTCACATCCTATGCATATTGTTAAGTGAAATCTATTTAAAATGGCCAACACTTGGAAGTTTCTTAAGTGCCTTGGAGAAGGAATCTAAACTTTTAATATACATTGCTGTTCTAATTCTGTCGTTTGTCATGATAACATGATTCTAAACCACACTTTATTTAATACACATTCCTGACCATTTAGGAAGACCTTTCCTCTTTAAATCAGAATAACCTCCCACCTCAAATGACAGTTTGAAATGTCACCTTGCCCTCCACATTCAGGCTTAACAACTACGGATTTCTTCAGGCTTCTGAAAGTACACTAAAAACAGCCTCTCTCCCCAAGAGAACTTCCCTTTGCCAACTGGGCTGACGTTTACTCATTCTTGGATCGCCCCCTAGTGTTCTATCTGACTTATGACTGTTTCTCAGATACTAATCGGTAACTCCTGTTTGCTTTGGATGTTTTTAGTTTTGTTCCTTCCACACCTTCTCCCATTTACCCAGAGGGACCTTCAAAGACAGCATCTTGAAATAAAAAGTGAATGATGTGCAAAGTGACCCAGACACAGTGGTGATCAAGACATGCTGCTGCCGATGATGGGGATTAATCCTTCCCTTAAGTCTGTGCTCTTGTTTTTCCTCTTTGTTTCATGGTACCATGTTTTTACTTGCCCACCTCTCACTCTTTTCCCTTTGTCATCATCCCATTGGGCTGGGGCCAGTTAACCTAAGGATAAGACAAGGACTTAGAGGCAGTGTTGTGCCTTGAAAATGCCATTGAAGCTCATTGAATGCTGCTGGGTGGGAGCCACATATCCTCATCCACATAAACAAGTCACAACTCTAGAGGCCTCAGTCAGTCCCAGATATCTTGGCTCCTTCTGGGCAGCTAAGGCTGTGACATGCTGGCCCAGCCACTTGAGTATCATCCTAATAACACGAGAAACTTTTGCCAGCATGATGGAGTCTCCTGCACCAAGTAGACCAGAACCAGGACCCTCAAGGCAACACATCATTACTCTGAACGACCTTCTTTAATAAACAGAAAGCCAGAAATTGGCTTGGTTTAGTGGTTAAGAATACCCATACATTTTTAATGTATTTTTAAGAAAGACAAAATATTTACTTTTGTCTGAATTTTAAAAGAAGGATTGAAATCACAGATGAAATGATTGAAAAAGATCCTTATTATATGAAAAAAAATCTCTAAAGTAGAACTAGTAATTTCTTCCCAGCACAGTTGTGAGAAAGAGAATGTAAAAGGACCAGCATTTTAAAGGGAGCCATTCATTTATTCATTCATTCATAAAATATTTATTGAGTACCTATTATGTGCAAGGTACCATTTAGGTAAAACTGAAACATTGTGCTCTTGTGATGCTTACATGACTATATCTCATCCCACATATCAAAAAGATAACTTAGGGGGGATATGATCACCATCCTTTAGGGACTTGTGGTGTGCTGGAGAGGAGCTGCTGTGTCCTACGTGGTTGTAGAAAGCAGAACTAGGACCAGCGGATGGTCTCTCAAGGGTGGCTGTTTTCACTCAATGAAAGGAAGACCCTAGTTGTAATCAGTGCTCATCAGAAAGGGGATGGGTCTGCCTCTGAAAACAGAGGGTGGATGGGCTAGGGGATGTTTTGTCAGTGGAAGTGTTTTATAAGGAATTTAGGACCTGGTATCAGGGGTCTCTGCAGTGTGGGCAGGAGGAATATGTGAAATCCATGTTGCCTTCTACCTTTAGTTCCAAGATGCCAGACTAGGATGTCAAGCCATCGTCATTGGCCAGAAAGTCAGGGAGTGTAAATGCTGGCTACAGACAAACTAGAGCCATAATTCCTGTTATCTTCTGCCTCCATGAACCAAGCACCTTGAATCTGGATCACCCTGGATCTGGATCTGACCAGGCTGAGGGTGCAGAAGATCCTATCAGGAGATGGGGCAATTTACTGTGGTAAAAGAGACAGGAGGCCATAACTAGCAACCAGAAACACACATAAAGGCTGACAGCAATAGTGATCACACCTACAATTTCTTCAGAGCCCATTTCTCTTATGTCAGTGTTTCTAATCTTTCAAAGCACCCTGAACAGTAGGTGTAGTTAATCCCATTTTGCAGGTCTGAGAAGTTAACTAATTAGCTTAAGGCTGCACAGCTTATTAGTAGTGAGGCCAAGACTTGCCCTCATCGCCTGTCCTTCCTGTCCTGCATGATGCCCTACTGAGTAGAATAAGCTCTAGATTGAAACAGGACGCCTGGGTTCCGCTTCTGCTCTGGGGCTCATCTTCTATCCTCAGTGGGAGAGTGGGCTCAAGAATTTCCAATCCAGTTCATTAATCACCTAAGTACAAACTAGTTTCGAGAACCTGGCTAAAGAAGCAGAGGTACCAGGATAGAGAAGATGGTGGAGTTCACAGAAGAGTAAAGGAGGCAGGTTCACAGAAGAGTAAAGGAGCTCACAGAAGAGTAAAGGAGGCAGGTTCGTACATAGATCATTACAAAAGAGAATGCTTGCATCTGTTCATGCTTGCACCCTGCAATTCGCGTTAATGGAGCAGAGCTTGCTCATAAAGCTGATATGGAGAATTCAGAGCAGGGGGCTCTGGGGAAGAGAAGTTGAAGCCAAGGGAAGGCCCTGCCCAGGAGTAGGGATTGAGAACAGTGGAGCAGGGCCTTTGAGCTCTGAAGCTGTGGCAGAGCCCACTGTCTTCTCTGGAGTTCCTAATCCCACAAAACCCAGTGAGTAATGGCAAAGGACCATGTGTGGCTCTCTGACCCTATTTTAGAGCTGCCTAGATTATTTACTTCATTGTGATTTAAATTTCACCTGTGTCTACCACAGTCTCTCCTCTCACTCTTACATTGAGCTAGTGGATCCTTGGTAAGAGTCGTGAACTGAGACAGAGGCTTGGGTGCCAGTCCTGCCAGGGTGCTGATTTAAATGCATACAGCTGTTTGACCTTAGTCTGTGTTATAGAATATCATTAATCCAGTAAACCCAAAAAGGAGCCTTTGCAGAGTGGGATAGGGGGAAGCTATCGCCTCCTTCCCTCTGTGAGCAGAGGCAAATGGGCCAAGATTATAATTAGGTAGCCAACATGAACAGAATAACTCTGCAAATAGATTGGCATAACCAACGAGTTTCCAAAACAGAAGAAAGTGCAAGCCTCTCTCCAGTCTTTGTGGATTGTGGCCCACATTCTTGTAGGGAGGAATAGTTCCATGGCATCACTAAATCGGGAATCTAAATATTTACTCTAGGAGATTATAAAAAGGCTGTTAAGAATGATGTCCTGATTTTATGCTCTCATGTACAGGCCAGTCTTCATGTTTATTGACATGGAGGAGTGTGTGTCTCTATCACTCTTCGTTCCTTAAAATATTTCTTTCAGCCTTCCCTCTCTTTGTGTCTATTCATCATTTTTTCTTAATTTGGTCTCTGGATTTTATAGAATACTTTATCATTTGACACCCCTTTTGCTCCCCCTCTCATAACAGCCCTGGTCATCACTTTCATAATCATATTTTCTTACAATTATGTTTTGTTCTTCACAGTTCATAAAACACAGATTCATGATCTCATGAATCCCCCAAAGGCCCCCCTGAGGCCGATAAAGCAGTTGCTCTTATACACAGTTTACAGTGAAAAAAACTCCAGGCTAAAGAAGTTAAATCATTTGCTCCAGGCTGCTAAGCTTGGTGTTCAAGCTTTAGATTGAGTCCAGCTCTCCTACTGCTTAGCTCTGTGCATTAGCTGCTACCCCACATCAACAAAATCCTTACATTTGGACTGTGGCAAATCTTATTCAAGACTTGGATTCTTCCTTGATAAAACTTTTAAAATTTTGTAAGCAATTTAATCATATGATTTATAAGTCAAAGTGTGTATATTAAAGTCACTTATTTGGACCCTCAGTAAACTTTTTATGTTGCTAAATGCTCACACCTCCCCCCCCCCCAACACATACATACACATAGTCTCCAAGGTGGATTACTATTAAGTAGGAGGCACTCAAACTTTTTGTTGAAAGGATGGATGGATGGATGGATGGATGGATGGATAAATGGGTAGGTAGATGGATGGATATGGGACTGGTCCTATTCTGGGTCCTACAAAATAGACAGGTACCCTGGCTCCACATCACTCACAGTCAAGTGAAGAGGTAATCTTCCTACATGCAGTCTCAGTTATGTCTGATGAGTGTAATAATGTTAAGTTTATTCTAGTCTAGGGATCACGACAGACCTCTCTGAGGAAATACTGTTTATTCTGAGACCTAAAGTTGTCCAGAAGAAGGAGATGGTGGGGCAGGTAGGGAGTGTCACAAGCAGAGAGAACAGCATAAATAGCCAACGTGAAGCTCCAAAGGTGAGGAGAGTGTCATTAATGAAACTTGGAGAATTTCGTGTAAGTAAAGACCAGCAGGTGGGGAGGGAATGATATCAGAGGGGCTGGAAGGAAGACAGAGGCAGATTGTCAAGGCCCCTTTGACCATGATGAGGAGCCAGGACTATATACTAAAGAGCCTTAAGCAGGGAATGACTTAATCCAGTTTGTGGTTTAGAAGTGTCACTGTAGCGATCTGATCCGAGAGGGACAAGACCGGAGGCTGGGAAGCCACTAACCAAATCATAGGTTGTCTTTTACAAAAGCAGGGGCTTTGGAATAGGAATAGGGAGGATGGTGCACTGAGCAAAGGGGGATGTGCATGAGCAAAGGCATGGAAGGGATAAGTGCCCAGAGGATTCCAGACATGGGGAGCATTCGCAGTGCTCCGATGTAGGTATCGGAAGGAACAGTGGAGTATGAGGCCACATCGTGGAAGCTCTTCAATGCCAAGTTAGGCTTGTTAAGGCTTGATTGTGTGGAAAGCAGGGAGTCACCATAGTTGTTGGATCAGGCAAGTAGCACAATCACGTCTGCTGGAGGATGTCAAAAATCCACATAATGTGGCCTGCTAGAGATTTTCACACACGGGACCCCATATAAACCACAGTATAACCCCATGTTAATAACAGCTACCATTGACTAAGTGCCTAGTATTTGCCTGGCACAGAGCTAGATAGGCCCTCAACATATGTGATCTCTCATAAATAGTTTCTTTGCAGTATTTGTGGATGAGAAAATTGAAACAGAAATGTTGGGTGACTCATCTAGGATGCACAGCTGGTGGTAACAGAGCCAGGACTCAAGGTAGACAGGGCTGGGCTATCCTTTAGGCCCAGAGGTAAGGACCCCGAGACCCCCATGTCTTTGAGGGACCCATGGAAACATTGAAGGCCCGCGAAACAGCAAGATGCAAAATGCAATGGTTCTAAAAACTGTAGAGAATTTGCAAAAACGAAAAGAATAGAAATGTTAAGATCTATCAGAGGTAACATATCAACTCTGTTATAATAACTTTGTTACTCTTTCGTTTTTCTTATGCGTCAAAATTTTCATTACAGTTGAAAACAATTTAAGGTTAGAAGTGCTCATCTCACAAGATTTCCAGAGAATGTGCTAAGATTTCCCAGGTATTACAAGCCATCCTAGAATAAATTAGTAACATAACCAAATCATTTCAAAAACATAATGACAAAAAGACTTTCAAAACACTTAGAGCACTTGTATGTGGATCTTAATATGTCTGATAGCGGCCACCAGGAGTGCCCAGTTCTGCCATCATTTAGCACAACCTCTACCTGGTAGAGTCAGCCTGAGGCCTTCTCATTCCAAAGAGTCACTGGGTTTTATTATTCAAATGTTAAGATATTTAGGAGATGCTCTTTGAGCTCAGATAACTAAAAGAAGGGGAGAGAAAACGGGGGAAAGAGAGAGAGAGAGAGAGAGAGAGAGAGAAAAGAAAAACATTTTTAAAAGCTTGACTTTGGCATGGCTGCTGCCCTCAGTAACACCATATATCTTTGCCAAGTCAAAAGAAATGAGCTGCTAAGATATGGCCTCGTTCTCAAATAGGTATGGCAAATACATAATTTACTTTTCTTAGCTCCAGTGCAGGACGCCCTGGCCATTCAGACACTTCATAGGCGCTGGCATTAATCCAGTACCGAAATAGCAGCCCCACTGCAATCCCTAGGAGGGTTTTGCACAAGATGATTTATTTTGTTTAGTTCTTTCTCCATGACTGGGAGCAGGGAACCATTTGCTGTAGTGGAAAGCACAACGGGATCGATCACCTCAGAGCCACCTCCAGATTAAAGGAGACTAGCGAAGTGACAGCTAAATGCTACGCATTAGCCAATCCTGGATTGGCTCCTTGTCATGGAGGGAGAGAGGGGGCAGGAGTCATCATGGGCATTACCAGGGAAATAGGCAAACTTGGAATAGGACTGTAACATATAGTACTATAGCAAGGTCACTTTACATATTTTGGTAGAGAACATCCTCAGTCCTAGGAAAAGTGCTCTAAAGCATTCAAGGGGGGAATTGGGACTGCTTGTTACAGAAATGATAATAATGATGATAGTAATGGTTCTTATAACCTCCTCTTGCTGGAGACTGGGGTTAGGATGAGCACCTCCCTTTGTGTCTAGGGAGTCTACCCCCAGAACCTTCTATATCCGCAATTGCCAGAGAGCAAAGGCTCAGCAAATCCGAAGTCCTATCATGATAAAATCTGCTGATGAGGAAGAGTCGGTGGGGAGGTTCCAGAATTTGAGGAGTGGTGGCCAGAAATTCAGATGTGCAGGGCAATGAAAGTGGGTCACTTGATCCTACCGAGGTGGGATCTGTCAGCAGTAAGGACTCTTCCAGGAGTAGAGGGGCAGGGCAGGTCCTCTTAGGTACCATTCTTTGTAAGGAGACAGCAATATCACTCTGCTTAAAGGAGCAGAACATAAGGCACCCAACCTTCAAAATCACCGATGGCCAATGTGATGGTTAATTTTATTTGTCAATTTGACTGGGCTGAGGGATGCTCAGATTGCTGGTAAAACAGTTTCTGGTGTGTCTGTGAGGGTGTCTCTAGAAGACATTCACATTTGAGTTGGTAGACTAAGTAAGGAAGATCTCCCTCACCAACGTGGGTGGGCACTGTCCCATCTGTTGAGATGGAGGAAGGGTGACCCCTGCAACATCTATCTTCTACTGACCTTAGACATCAGCACTATGGTTCTGGGGACTTCAGGTTTGTACTAGAACAACACCACTGGCTGCCCTGGGCCTTCAGCCTACCCATGGCAGCTCATGGCACTTCTTAGCCTCCAAATTATGTGATCCAATCCCTCATAACTCTTTTTTGCAACTTTGAAGACTGTCTGGAGCTGAAGCTAGCAACCTGGATCCACCATATTGGTGTCCGTGTGGGAGAAAACCAACCCCACACACTGGCTGAGACTCCTGTGTGCTCACTGCCTGGAGGACATTGAAGCCAACACAGTAAACAAGAGCTTGAGTGAGCCCTTTTGCTGTGAGAGACCATGAGGTCTCACTCTACCCCCCGCCCTGTCCTCTGAGAGCTGGTGAGGTTTACCCATCTTTAGGCCCCCAGCCAGAGACCCAAGGATGTCAACCATGAGGAAATGCTGTGTAATCTTAGTATTTGGCCAGTCCCTAACTCCCTCAGTCCATCTGCTCATTAATATATTCACCAGTCATTTATAGAGTGTCCGTTCTGTGCCAATGAGATAGATGCTGGCATGAAATATAGCAAGCAATACTTCCATCAGGGCCTTTGGGTATGTTTGGGGGTGGGGGTAGTAATTATAGAACCTCCAAGTAAGAATCAGATTTAATCTGGGACTCTGTGATAATAATAACTGCACTTTATTAAGAGTACCCTGATGGCAAGTATTTTGCTAATAATAGAGACAGACATAGATCATTTTATAATGCTATAATTGTACATATATAAAATATACATATTCTATCATTTATATCTCTTTACAATACAACAAGTTAGGAGCTATTATCGTCTCTAATTTTAAATACTTAAAGCTTGTAGAGTGAGCCTAAGTCATTTGCTCAAGGTCACATAACTGCTGGACAACAAAACTAAAATTTAAAAGACGTTCCCTCCAAAGCTCAGGGCCTCGCTCTATGTGTATGGGGCTGAGAGTCAGCATAGAGAGGGTTGAGAGCATGAGTTTTAGAGAGAAATGACCTGGGTTTAAATGTCAGCTCTGCTAGTTTCAGGTTCTGTGATCGTAAGCAAATTACCAACCCCCGGGATGCCTGGGTGGTTCAGCAGTTGAGCATCTGCCTTTGGCTCACGGCATGATTCCAGGGTCCAGGATTGAGTCCCACATTGGGCTCCCTGCAGGGAGCCTGCTTCCCCCTCTGTCTATGTCTTTGCCTCTCTCTCTGTGTCTTTCATAAATAAATAAAATCTTTAAAAAAAATTATGAACTCCCTGTGCCTCAGTATCCTCATGGAGAAGTTGAGGGCAATAGCAATTACCAGCCCCATGAGCCTGCTATAAGGTTGGAATGAGTTAATAAGCACAAGACACTTTTAAAGTATTATATAAAGATTCCCTTTGTATGGAGAGTCCGTAATCTGGAAAGGAGACCTCGGACGCTTAGCAGGGCGGCGACCAGAACTAAAAGAGAAATGAGAATAAATAGGACAGCAAAATTGGACAGGCATCAGGAAATGGGTTATGGGCCATGAGCACTGAGCAGTTAAATTCAGATCAGGGAAGACAAGGTAAGCAAGGATAAAGGGTCTGAGCTAACACTGGTTTTAAGGCAATGAGTTATATTAAAGTTGACAGAGGATATGTGCACATTTTTAGACATTTGTCTCCAGCATTCTGGATATGTTCAAAAAGAGCTTATTTGAAAGAAAGGAACCCCATTTGGTTAAGCAAAATGAAGTCATTTTTTTCTGGATACAAAGTTTTGTTTTTTTTTTTAAGATTTTATTTATTTATTCATGAGAGAGAGACATAGGTAGAGGGAGAAGCAGGCTCCCTCCAGGGAACCTGATGCGGGACTCGATCCTCAGATCCAGGGATCACAACCTGAGCCAAAGGCAGATGCTCAACCACTGAGCCACCCAGGTGTCTTGTCCTTCCTAGGCATGGCCCTCATGATGGGTTAACTGAGCATGGACTTGCACTCCCACCACTAACCACTGGAAACCCGGACCCAATGTATGAAACAGTCATTTGAAGACACTGGGTAGTAGGCAGCACAGGAGTATGACCCCTATAAAAGGAAGAAATGGATGAGATGAGGCCCGCGATCACACTTCTTTCAGCCTAGAGGTCCTCTCCAGACCAGTGTGCTTAAGGGGTAAACCCAAGCAGGGTGGGGCCATCTTGCTGAGTTGAGGAGACAGAGGCCATCAAAGCTGAGGAGGCTGGAATTGTGGAGCAGATACCAGGATGCGAGGATGATGTGTAGAGAGTTGTCAAAATTTTCTGTAAGCTGAGGTGGCATTATTTCCATGCTACATTGTTAAGTGAAAAAGCCAAGGGCAGAAGAGTATATATAGTATGCTACTTTCTGTGTAAGAAATTAGAAGAAAGGGCACCCAGGTGTCTCCGTCAGTGAAGTATCTGCCTTCGGCTCAGGTCATGATCTCCTGGTCTTGGGATCAAGCCCCGTGTCTGGCTCCCTGCTGAGCCAGAGTCTGCTTCTCCCTCTCCCTCTGCTGCTCCCCACCCTTATGCTTTCTTCTATGTCAAATAAATAAATAAAATCTTTAGAAGAAGAAGAAGAAGAAGAAGAAGAAGAAGAAGAAGAAGAAGAAGAAATAAAGCATATGTACATCTACTTATATATTTTTTTTTCTAAAAAAAAAATCACAGGAAAAAGCACCAAAAATCTATAGATCTCCTTGAACCTGCTGTGGAAAACTAAGCCCTGCATATGTAGGCAGAAACTCCAAAGGGGGGAAGATAGCCTGGGACATGTTGCTGGGCCATAAAATGAGGATGTACTCAAAATAATAATAATGGGGCAGGACACTGTCCAATAAAAGGACACTGGAGTTACAAGGCTTTCCTCTCCTTATCTGTTATGTTCTCAAATCTGAGGATCATAAGAACTAAGGACAGAAAAGACATAATTCAATGAGTGAAATAGGAATACATGAGTTCATGCTGGTAATTAATAGATAATAAACCAACTAATTAATACGTAGAGGAGAAAGAAGAGCTCTTTCTTATAGTATGAACTGAATGCCAATTGATCAATGTGGAGGGACAGTTGAGGTGGTAAAAAAAATCACCATTTTAGAAACATCATAGTAAAGTACAGATTAAGCAAGATCATCAATAGATTCCAAATCTAGGAGGGAAGGTTTCATGAGATGCCAAATATTTGCGTGGTTATAATGTGCCTTCCTCAGATTGCTAATTAGTTGCAAGGGACAAGAATCATAATCACACAGTGGAGAAACTGAACAGCATGGTGACATTAGCCTCACCAGTGAGGGACAGCCAGACAATGTGTGTGTCCAGGTGTGACACCCAGAAGGAACATGTCATCTAAGAAGTCATCCAGCAGTGGTTGTATAATCTGAATCTAATCATGAGGAAATTAAAAATGTCAATGGCAAGACAGAGACTGAGGAATTTTCTTATATTAAAAGACACTACGGGATGCCTGGGTCACTCAGTAGTTGAGCATCTGCCTCAGCTCAGTTCATGATCCTGGGGTCCTCAAGTTCTGTATCAGGTTTCCCAGGGGAGCCTGCTTCTCCCTCTGCCTATATCTCTACCTCTCTATGTCTCTCAGAAATAAATAAATACAATCTTTTTTTAAAAAAACACTAAAGAGAATTGAATGTAATACTAGACTAGAGGGAAAAAATGCTATGAATGATGTTATTGGGACAGTTGAGGTAGTTGGAGCCTAAACTATTGACTCAATTATAAACATGGAATAAAAACTATATGAAGTATTAGATAAATGTTAAGTTTCCTGCGTAGGATAGCTGTACTGTGAATATCCTGATTCTTAAGAAGAACACCCTTCAGTGTAGAGGGGGACATGATGCAGCAAATGCTTTCCAATGGTTCAGAAAAATAAAGTACAGACATGCGTGTGTGTGTGTCCATGCACGTGTGTGTATCTGTAGAGACAGACAAGTAGAGACAGAGAATATTAAATGTAGAAAAAGTTTAAAATTGATTAATCTAAGGAGTATGTGGGAGTTCTCTGTACTACTCTGGCAACTTTTCTGTAAATTTGAAAGAATTTCAAAAGAAACAGTTAAAAATAGTAGAGGCAGGCCTCTGGCCTCAAGAGGGGACAAATCTGTGGTCTGTGGTACAGCTTATGCTCCAAAGGCCACTCTCTGTGGGTCGAGCTAGACCAGATCGTGTGACCACATTCTTGCTTGGCTGCCACCTTCCTGTCCTGCATTACTCCCTCCTTTATAGGATTCTCCTAAAATACATCCTGTACACCCACGTCCCTGGCTCAGGCTCTGTTTCTAAGGAATCCAACATAAAACACCTATTCTGACCAACCCTTTCCATCCTTCATTCTTGATTCCCCTTATCCTGGGGAAGACTGAATAATGGCCCCCTCGGCATGTCCACACCCTCATTCCTGGAAGCTGTGAATATGAGCTTATAGGGCAAAAGGAACTTTGCAGATGTGATTAAGTTAAGGGTTTGGAAGTGGGGGATATTATCCTGGCCTCTCCGGGAGGTGCCTAATCGAATGACAGGAGTCATTAGTCATTAAAGAAGGAGGTGGGAAATGGGCACCTGGGTGGCTCAGTCCGTTGAGCATCTGACTCTTGACTTCAGCTCAGGACATGATCTCAAGGTCCTGGCATTGAGCCCTCATTGGGCTCCCTGCTCAGCGAGGAGCCTGCTCTCCCTTTCCCTCTGCCTCTCCCCCTCACTCTCTAGTAAATAAACATACTTTTTTTTTTTTTAAGAGAAGGGGGCAGAAAATCAGAAGGCTTCTGATGACAGAAGCAGAGGTTGGAGTGATGGGCTTTGAAGGTGAAGGAAGGTGCCAAGGAATTCAGGCAGCCACAGAAGCAGAAGAAGGGGAACAAATTAATTCTCCTCTCAGAGCCTCCAGAAGGAACCAGCCCTACTGACAACTTGCCCTGGTAGCCCAGTGAAACTTGAAACAAATAGACAATTCCTGACCCCTAAAACCATAAGGGAGTAAATGTGTGTTATTTTAAGCCACCAAGTTTGTGATAATTTGTTATAGTGGCTGCAAAAAAAATTAATATATTCCCCTACCTTTTCCTATTTCTGTTGCACTTACCACCTTGTATGACACTGTATAATTTACTTGTTAGGCTTTTACTATCATGTCTTTCTTTTCCCACTAGAACATAAGCTCCACAATGGCAAGGACATATGTCTTTTTTGCTCATGGCTCTCTTCCAACACCTAGACCCATGTCTAGAACCTAGCAGGTGCTCAGTTAAATCTCCCAAATAACTTCATGCCTCTCCTCATCACCATCTTCTCCAACTATCCAAATTCTAGCTGTCTCTCCCTCTCCCCTGAATTCCAAGAGCATACACTCCCTTTCCTTTTATTCATGCTGAATCCTACCAGCTGGCATGTGGTGTGAACATGGACTCTGAAGTCAGCCAGCCAGGTTCCAGATCCTGGCTCCCTCACCTACTCACTGTGGGATACGGCAGAGGGTAAGTGTGTGAGTTAAATAATCATGGGAGTAAAGGGCCTGGCACAGAGTAGATGTTCAATAAATGGTAGTTGCAATAGTGAGCACCCAATAAATGTCGCTAGGAATATAATTTCTGCCTTGTGAGTTCTGTTTTGATTTTTTTTTAACTCTCCTCCCTTCCTATAGCTTTTTCCTTACTAGATCAGAAGCTTCCAGAGGGGAGAGTGTTGGCTCCAGACATCCCAGTAGCCTCATAGCACCCAGCAGGATGCAGGAAATGCACGGGCGCTCATAAGAGCCAATGGTAGGCTCTCTGGTCTCCTAGCCTGGAGTCGGGATGAGGGCAGGCAGTTGAAGGGATCTGGGTAGCTCAGTCCTTTATGTGCACGCCTCAGGATGGGGACTCCTGGGAGGTGTGAATACTTGGGGTCACAGGATATTTCTCCTAAGGCAGAATCCTAACTTTCAAAATGTGAAGTCTCACAGCAACTCAAAATGCTCACAAGACTGTCCTTTTTCTGTTTATTTGCCACTTACCGGATTTTCCCAGATCTGCTTTCTCTTCCACAAAATCCCTTCATAGACTTCAGATGCTTCAGCATTCCCCACCTCCGCATATTTTTAAAATTTTGACTTTCTGGCAATTAACACAGAAAGACAAAAGATAAAGCCACCAGCTCTGAGCAGGGGAATTAAAATCCAAATCCAGGTCTGCAGGATGGAGCAAGCTTACGTGTCATTCTGTAGCAAGGGCAATGCTCGACACAGTGGCATCATGTGCTTTCCAAATACCTGCGTGGGTCTTAAACCTGAGATCACTTTGGACTCATGTCCATGACTGATGTCTAAAATGTAGCCGCTCACCGCCTTCTTCCTGCAGCGCCACCTGCCCACCCACCTCAGCCCCTTACTCCGTAACAGGAGTAGCAGTCAGGTAGGGAGGATTGACTTGGTGCCTCAGGCCGGGCAGTGCGTTTTGCGTAAATCACCTAGATTTCCCCCACAACCGCTCAGTGAGGTATGTGTGCCAGTCCTCATTCCACAGATGAGATCACTAAGGCTGAGGCGTGAGAAACCTGGCCTCGTCTGTCGTCACAGCCCCACACTAACTGCACAGTGCGTAACGGTGATTATTTTAAGTGGACTTGTTTCTTCCAAGCCCGGTGTTCCTGGCCGGACTGGGGACCTGGCAAAAGTAGAAACAGTGGGTGGCAGAGCGGGTGCTGGGAATTAGGCAGCGGCGACAGTCCCAGGCCTGGATGAGAGAGGCAGGGTCACAGCAAGGAGCCAGGCTCACACCGAGAAGTTTTGAACGCTGAGCTGCCACCGCTTCTGGCCAGTGACTCCGTCTCTCTGGGGCCGCCTCCACCAGTCACCGGCTCTCAGGGTGGCTCCTGCCCAGTGGTGCCCCTAAAGGCATCTCTTGTTATGTGGCAGCCTGTTAATATTTTCCAGGGTGTATTATTTTCATGTTGCTGCTATAACAAATTATAGTACACTTAGTGGCTGGCACAACATGAATTTATTTATTATCTTACAGTTCTGTGGACCAGAAGCCCCAAAATGGGTCATATAGATGAAATCAAGGTGTTAATAGTGCTGTGTTCCTTCTGGAGGCTCTAGAGGAAGGATCGATCCAGTCCCCTTATCTGTTCCAGCTCCTAGAAGCTGGCCTCATTCACGGTCCTGCCTCTCATCTTCAGAGCCAGCAGGTAGCATCTCCCAGGCTCCCCGATCCTGCACATTGCCTTCTTCTACTGTGACCCTCCTGCCCTCCTCTCATCAGAACTCTTAAGATTATATTGGGCCCACCCAGGTGATCCAGGATATTTTTCCCATCTCCAGGTCCTTAGCACAGCTATAGCTACAAAGTTCTCCTGCCACATAAGGTAAGAAATTACAGGTCCTGAGGACCAGAGTGTGACCATCTTTGGTGGTGGTAGGAAGGGGCAGAGCATTATTCTGTCTCCGCACAAGGGAAGTAGCAGGAGTTCGGTGGATATTTTTTATCCTGGAACTGGCCCTCCTGCTCTGCGGAGGCATCATGATGCAATGAGGAGGCCACAGGCTCTGAAGCCAGACAGATGTGAGATGCGATTTCCAACTCTGTTTATTGTGGTCTTGGGCAGGTTACTCTCTTTGAGCTTCAGTGCCTGCTCACAGGAATGACTGTAGCCCTTACCTCCTAGGGTTCTAGTGTGGTTTGGAGATAATGCATGCAAAGTACAGAACCTGATGAATAAGGGGCCATCATCATTGTCACTCTGATGTTTAAGCACATCCTGTGAGTGCGGTGATGGGAATGCTAACTCCAAATGTTTGAGGCAGAACGAGTCCCTGCTTGGGGCTCTGTAGGAATGCCTTTACCAGAAGATGGGTGGGTGGCACTGCAGGAAGAAGGTGGTGAGCTGTTTTACAAGGCTCAGGCGATAGTCTCTCTCCGGTCATCAGTTGGCTGGTCTCCACTCCTCCACTTTTCTGGCAGTTTCTACTCAGGCAGCCAATTCCTGGTTTTGATCCCACCGAGGACTCCATGGACAGTGCTGGCAGCTCAGATACCTCCTCCTACCCACCTAATGAAGCCAAGGTGTTCTCATGTTCAGTGGAAAAAGCGGGACCAGGCCAAGAAGACAGCTGACTGCAAATTCATTTTCCATGCATGGAATAAATGGAAAATGTCAATGGATTACACATCGCCCTTTGAATTGAAGTCACAAATGCTGCCTACAGAAGCCCACGTACTATTATATAAACAAATTCGTGGCTGGGAACATGGTCCTCAGTCATGACTTCTTTGATTTCACAGATGAGGATGTGTGGAAGCCATTCTTTAGGTTTCTGGAACTGGAGAAAAGCCTCCTCTCCTCGCCTCCTGCATGGCCTCCTCAAACTAAATCGAGCCGGAATATTTCAAAGGTTGAAAACCAGTCTCATGTTTTTCTGTGTATTTCTCTGGCATTTAAAAACGGAGTCCCAGAAGGATGGGAACCAGCTCCTCCAAGTGGCAGACTATGGTATAGCCCCTCATTGGTCTTGCAGTGCAACCATATAAAGTCTCCCAGATACTGCCCAGCACCTCCCAGATTGGCCACTGTGAAATAATCCTGTTTCCCCCGCCAAATGGTGGTAACTTGAGAGCAAGGGCCACCTCTCTTTCATCCTTGTGTTCCCCTAAAGCCCAACATGGGGTTTGGAGCATAGTAAATCTTCAGTAAATACTACATACTGAATCAATGAATGAATATTGACTTAAGATCACTTGTTAAGCAGGAGGGCAGGGACGGGATTCAAGTCCTCCGATTCTGGTCCTGGGCTTTTCCCTCCAACACTTAGTGAAGGAAAAAGTGAACCACTGAAAAGTGAGTGTCCCAGCCTAGGCCTGGAGTTCTCCCTCCAACTGGAGATTGCCAAAGGAGGGAGGCAAACTCATCCATTCTTTATAAAAGTCAACTCCTTTGCTTTCGTTGATTCTCTTGCTCTCGCTCCCTCTGTCTCTCCTTCCTTCTCTCTCCTCTTATGCCCTCTCCGCTCTCTTCTCCTCCTCCTCCTCTTTTTTTAAGGGATTAAAAAATATGACAAGCCAAGAATCAGCGGTCTCTCCCACCAGTTGAGCAGAACGTGACATGGCTCCATCTGACCAGCAGAGGGCGGGCTCGGATGCCCTGAGCTTCCCAGACCCGCCGCCAAGTCAGCTTGTCAGCCTTGGCTCCGCAGAGGTGATGGATTTTTTTTTTTTTTTTCTTTCTTACAAAGGGGGAAAAACCCCACCTGAGCTAGAAGTCTTTTCCAAATTACCTCACCTGTGTCAACATTACTTGTCTTGTTTCTTGGAGGGTTGTCAACACTGCAGATGCTCTGTAGGAGGTGGATAACGGAAGGGGGTGTGTGCATGAATAAAGGTCCTTTTTCTGTGTACAGATTCTGAAGCCTAAAGCCTAAGCAGTGACATGGGTAACTAGCTGGAACCAAGGAAATAAAGCTGTGATGATATCTCTAATTTTGGAAATTTGGACGGGAAGGGAACTTAGAAATGATTTTATGGAGAGCTAGAGAAGTTGGGCTGACATTGCACAGCAAAGCTGGGGTCACAGTGGACGTTCCCCTAACTGCTCAGTTGTGGGCCAGTCTAGATTGTATATATTGTCCTTCAAAGAGTCTGGAGTTTTCCTTCAGTCAGCAGTTAAGTTACTAGCAGATACCTTGAGCCTGCTGCAACTTGGTTTTGCATCGTATTAGAGTCGGTCTAGGGTTGCTCTTACTCCAGGATGTGATCCTTATCCCCAAAGCATGGCCTTTTTTAAAAAAAAATTTTAAATTTATTTATTCATGAGAGACACAGAGAGCGGCAGAGACACAGGCAGAGGGAGAAGCAGGCTCCCTGCAGGGAGCCTGAGGTGGAACTTAATCCAAGGACCCTGGGATCATGCCCTGAGCCAATGGCAGATGCTCAACCACTGAGCAGGTGTCCAAGCATGGCCTTTTTGATGTCTCAATGAAATTCCCTGAGTTTTCATGAGATTACTTCACTCGAGTTAGTTGAAAGTGCATTCACTAACTGGATCTCTGGAGTCTTTGCTCAGCCCTCAGCCCTTTGGGTTTCGTTCTCTCCCAGGCCTTCAGGAGTCTGATCCTGCACACAAGCAAACCAGTATTCAATCAGAGACCCAAGAGATTCTCTATGCACATTTCTGAAGTTCCCTTTCTGCACAGTGTCCTCTTGTCCAGGGCCCTGCCCCTCGAGCTTCAGCCACCTCAGAAACCTCACCCCAGGATCCAATTCTTTCACTCAGAGGAAACATAGGCTGCCTCTACCCAGCAGGACCCCCGAAGGGCTTCTGTGTGGTGATTATGTAAAGCATCAAGCGAAATAATAGCATAAATCCTACAGAATATGTCATTATTATTTGTTCTTTTGTGAATGGTTAATGTTCAGAGAGTATAATAATATATAATTTTCTGAGCCATATGTAAAACTCAGAAAATATTTTCCAGATATAAGTGCCATTTTCTTCTGAGTTGTTTAAAATTCTTAAAAATTGAGTGGTTCAACTAGGAACAGTGGTATTTCATGTCCATCTCATGTTCAGCACATTCCTGACTCTCATTGATATTATTTATAAACATGTTTATTCCCCTTGCCTACCCCTCCATTCATATCTTGGACAGTCCAGCTCCTTTGAGTGCAGAGGCCAGTTTTATTCATATTTGTATCTCTTACAGACAGTGGCACAGCACAGTGTAGGTTCATTCAATAGTATGAAATTTTTTTAATGGAGCAGAAAAGATAATTTTTCATACAAGAGAATAAAAATTGGAGGTATGCATAGAGCACACCAAAGCAATCTGTTGTAACAGTGAAAATACAATCACCCCATACTGACTCCATATTGAACAGCCAGCTGGGGGTAGTAGAAAGACACCCGGAAACAGACCTGGTTTCAGATTCTAGTTCTCTGCTGTTTACTAAGTGAATGACCTTGAATGGGTTACTAATATCCTGCATTTGAGTTTCCTTGTCTGTAAGAAAGGAATGACAGTGATGGGGCACCTGGGTGGCTCAGTGGGTTAAATGTCTGCCTTTGGCTGACAGAGTCCTGGGATCAAGCCCCTCCTGGCTCCCTGCTCAGGGGTGGGGAGCCTGCTTCTTTCTCTTCCTCTGCCCTTGGTCTGTTGTGAAGATTATAAAGAAATAATATATCCAAAGAAACAGTTCCCACCATTCTACTGATTCAGTGGCCCATTAATGAACTCTGAATTTTTATGTCCACCAGCAAGTTTGGCGGATGTCACATAGTGGATCAGGGGCTATCGTGGATACTCACATCTATGATGTTGTGGAGACAACCCTCTTGTCTTCCTTGGTGAATAATCCCTCCCCCCCCCCCCAACTGCCTCCATGTGATTTGCATAGGAAATTTCTCATTCTTACCCCTGGCCAGAAATGATTGATCCAGAGGTAAGCAGGGTCAATCAGAGCCTTTCCCTCAGTGTTTTTTTATTTTTAAGATTTTATTTATTCATTCATAAGAGACACAGAGACAGAGGCAAGAGCCATAGAGGGAGAAGCAGGCTTCCTGCAGGGAGCCTGATATGGGACTTGATCCCAGGACCCGGGATCACAATCTGAGCCAAAGGCAGATGCTCAACCGCTGAACCACCCAGGCGCCCTCCCTCAGTGTTTGAAACTTTAGGGAGAAAGGATGAACTCATGGGCCGAGAGAAGCAAAAAAGAGCCCTGGAGAGAGGGAGGTATGGAGGCATTCAGGGTCCTGCAGCTCGGCCGAGTCATCTCTGCCTGCGACTCGGTTACTCAAACTTCCTTTCATTCATGTGAGTTTCATGTGTTCTTCCAGGACCTATGAGAGGTTAAGTTCTGAGATGAGATTCAAAGAGCAAGCCCTTGACGAGGAAAATGCCTGTGGGGAGAAACGTGGAGGGAGACAGAGAAATCTGGGAGAGCTGCCAGACCAAGATGCAGGTGTGACTTTGGTGACGAGAAGGAGGGAGAGAGTTGGGTGGAACAGTCTTGGACTACAGCGCAGTTCTAAGGAAGGTCAGCGGCCCGACAGGGAGCCCTCCAGCCACAGCCACAGCCACAGCCACCTGCAGAGGAGCCCGAGCCCCTTAGAAACAGCCCACCCTACAGCCTGCCACACCCGGTTACAGGCTGGGGGCTGTTTGGACGGGGCTACCTGCTTAGTATAGGACACCCGGTTAAATTGGAATGTCAGATAAGCCACGAATTATTTTTCGTATAAATATGTCCCCGATACCGGGCATCCTGTATTTTTATTGGCTAAATCTGACACCACTAAGCTTGCGAGGAGCTCAGTGTGAACACAGGGATGGCCGTCAGAGTGCAGCAGTGGGGTCACTGGTCAATCACGTTCCCACAGTCGATCTGCAAGGCACGTGCTCGTGACCACCATGGTACTCCAGTACCCTTCTAGCAGCTTCTATTTTTCCTAAGCTAGTTTGAGTTGTGCTTTTATCTCTTGCAATTCAAAGAGTTCAGGTTGATTGCTGTAGTTCCCTCTCCACGTATAACAATCCATCTTCAATTGTGTGGTGTGGAACAAAACCCATTTTGTTATGCTTATGGATTCCATGGGTCATGAATTAGGACAGATTACAGAGGACATAGTTTATTTCTACTCCACAATGTCTATGGCCTTATCTGGGATGCAAATAGCAAAGGATGACATAAGTAGCTGGAGGATTGAGTCATCTAGAGGGTTCGTCCCTCCTACCTCTAGTGCCCTGGAGGCTGGTTCAGTGGGGACAGTCAACCAGAACGCCTACACAGGCCTTCACGTGGCTTAGAATCCCTCACATATGGCTGCCTCAGGCTATGTGGACTTTTTTACATGGTGGCTTAGGGCTCCAGGCATGATTGCTTTGGTAAATAAGATGGAAACTGCATGATGTTTTATGACTTTGCCTCAGAAGTCATTTAGCCTTCCTTCTACTGTATTCTATTGGCCAAAACAGTCACAAGCCAGCTGGAGTCAAGGGGAGGGGATCTAGATCTCACCTTTGGTGTGAACAATTTATAGTCTTGATTTTAAAGTGCTAATTAGTTGACCAAACTGAGACCTTCATTCTTTTTTTGAGACTGTCATTTAAAAAAACTCTTCTTGCCTCTTAATGTCTAATTAAAAATGAAATAATTTTTATTTATTTTATTTTATGTATCTGCATCTGGGACATGCAGACTTCTAGTTTCACTTCTATCTAGGCAGACTTTGGCAAGTCACTCCACTTCGCTGAGCCTCAGTTTCCCCAATGCAGGTAATAATTCTGAGTTAGTATAAGGATTAGGATAATAAATATGAACTAAAGCAGCCAGAACATTGCACCGTGGCTTCTCGGATATAAAAGGACATTTTGAAATGAACCATGATCAAATGCTTGCCGTGTGCCTAAACACTACAAGGGACACAGTGATTATCAAGGTGCAGTTCTTGTCACTAGAGATACCATAGCCGATTTAGGAGGTACTCTGCTGTGAAGGAGCAGATAGTTCAAGGTTGAGTTTTAGGCAGGATGCTTCCTCGCTTCCTTTGGCTAGGTAGAATGTGCCTCAGTTTCCTTATCTGTTACAAGAGGAATAATAATAACCACTCTTTCTACCTCAAGAATTATTTTGAATATTACCTAAGATGTAGGTATTAAAGTGCTTTGTAAATGTTAAAATATTAAAGATGTGGTCTTGCCTCACCAGCCAAGGTGTGGCCCAGGGACCATCAGAACTAGCATCACGTGGGAGTTTGTTAGAAATGCCAACTCTCAGGCCCTACCCCGACCTACTTACTTAGAATCTCTAGTTTACTAAGACCCTTGGGTGACTCCTGTGCATGTTAATGCTTGCAAGGCAGTGGTCTGCAAGAGTACTGCATTCTTTTTTTTTTTTTTTTTTTAAGATTTATTTATTTATTTATGATAGACATAGAGAGAGAGAGAGGCAGAGACACAGGAGGAGGGAGAAGCAGGCTCCATGCCGGGAGCCCGACGCGGGACTCGATCCTTGGACTCCAGGATCGCGCCCTGGACCAAAGGCAGGTGCTAAACCGCTGAGCCACCCAGGGATCCCCAAGTACTGCATTCTGATGAAATAAAAACAAACCCATTTAAGATCCATTGTAAAGCAACCTATGGGTAACATGCAGAAGATTCTAATAAAAATTAGAAGCCTAATTTCTTTTTTTTTTTAGAAGCCTAATTTCTAAGGATTTCAGTTAAAAGGAAAAAACAGTGTTCACTATAGAAGGATTCACAGGGGTTGTGGGATTTTGAACGTATGCTTCAGTCTTATTCCCTAAGTCCACCCAGGCAAGAGGCTCCATTGTAAGATCGAGTTGTATAAACTCTTCTTCCTGACTACATTGCCGGGTATTGGCCAAACAGGTCATTTTAGCCACTTCAATGACCAGGGCACCTTGTGGTACACTGGGCTCACTGGCAATTGCACTCAAGCCAAGGTGGCCGCCCATGGGTTTGTTCAGGGCTCTCACAGTGCCTCTCACTTACTCCTCTGTCATAACCTTATCCATTTTTACTTGGTTATATGTGTTCAAGTACACTGGATTGTGAGCTCCTTGAGGTCAAGGACATCTCTGGTTTCTAACGCCCAACTCTCCACATGGTGTCACTGTGAGACACGTGGGAAGCTATAGTAGGAAGATATCCAAAAGGTCCCCATTCTATTTTTTTTTTAATTTTTATTTATTTATGATAGTCACACACACAGAGAGAGAGAGAGGCAGAGACATAGGCAGAGGGAGAAGCAGGCTCCATGCACCAGGAGCCCGATGTGGGATTCGATCCCGGGTCTCCAGGATCGCGCCCTGGGCCAAAGGCAGGAGCCAAACCTCTGAGCCACCCAGGGATCCCCAAAAGGTCCCCATTCTAGTGGAATCAAGTGTGTACGCTCTTCTCTTCCCCTTACACACAGTTCCATGTGCTTAAGTCTTCTAAAATTTCTTTTAACAATGATTTGTGATATTGTGCAAGCTTGTACTTCTTGTTACACTTATTCTTTTTTTTTTTTTTTTTAAGATTGTATTTATTTTTCCATGAGAGACGCAGAGAGAGGGGCAGAGACATAGGCAGAGGGAGAAACTGGTTCCCTGCAGGGAGCCCGATGCAGTACTCAATCCCAGGACCCCGGGATCATGCCCTGAGTGGAAAGCAGACATTCAACCACTAAGACACTCAGGCGTTCCTGTTACATTTATTCTTAAAAACAAAGTTTAGCCTATTGATTCGAGATCTTTCCTTTTTAAAAATAGATTCCCTCTAAGCATTACTCTAATGTATTCTGCAAACATTGGTATGTTGTATTTTCATTTTCACTTATCCCAAAGTGCTTTCTAGTTTCCCTAGTGATTTTCTTCTTTGATCTGTTAGTTATTTAGGAATGTGTTGTTTAATTTCCACAGATTTATAAATTTTAAGCATGTGGATGCTCCCTAAGCACCTCAAGTTTAGTAATCAAAATTAAATGAACATTTTTTTGGTCCCCTTTCTCTACCTTGCCTTCTTATCCTACTTGTCTTAATTTTTTTTGATATGCATCTCTATTAATTTCTCAAGACAGGAAACCTTTGAGTCATTCCATTATTCAGTTTTCTCTATGGATATAGCCACTAAATAAATCATCTTGTCTTATTGCTTCTCCATCCTCCCCAAAAAATCTTGGCACACATCCTGTTCTCTGTCTTCCTTCCATACCAGTGCTATTCTAGGGCCTAGGTCTTCTCATTTTCTCTCTCCCAGATTGTTATGATTTTCACCTCTTAGTCTCTAGTCTCCAACACCTTGCATTTACTCTCTATATTGCCTACAGAGGGGATCCCTGGGTGGCGCAGTGGTTTAGCGCCTGCCTTTGGCCCAGGGCGCGATCCTGGAGACCCGGGATCGAATCCCACGTCGGGCTTCCTGTGCATGGAGCCTGCTTCTCCCTCTGCCTGTGTCTCTGCCTCTCTCTCTCTCTCTCTCATTGTGTGCCTATCATAAATTTAAAAAAAAAAAACAACATATTGCCTACAGAATATTTTACATTCAAATTTGATCATATCATTTTCCTGCTCAAAACCTCATTACCAGCAGAATAATCCCCATATTCCTTTGCATGATGTACTGCCTTCAAGATATGGCCACTGCCTCCCAAACCAGCTCCACGGTGGTTCCCCCTTTATCATCATGCCTTACTTGATCACCCCAGAACATGCTAACTTATTGAACATGGTTTGTGTCTTTCATGCTTTCATGAACTTGAATGAAGCTACCTCTCCCAGAGAGCGCTTTCTAAACTTGGCATTCTTCCAACTAGCATCTTTGAAACCTCAACTCAAAAACTACCTCCCCTGAAAAGCATTCCCTGTCCCCCCAGACAAACTTAGGTGATTCTTCTATGCTCACTCACAATATGCTCTAGTAAGGCAGTTATTGTATTGTGCTCATCGGGATGTTTTCCAATTAGAAAAGTTTCTTGAAGGTAGAGCACATATTTTATATCTGTATTTCCAGGGCTAGAGGAAAGCTTGGCCAGAAACAGGTATTCCATGACCGAATCTCTCACTGTTCAGTACCCTACCACATACTATATAACAGCATTAAATTTCTCTCACTACCAGTGACTCAAGAATGTTTGTTACTGACTTGCTTATTTCATCCCAAGTACTATTTATAGGCAAAATTAACAAAACAAAACAAAAGAACAGGGACCTGAAATCTATTTTGGCATTGTCACAGAATAATGTTCTTCACACCATAAAACCTCTTTGTCTAATTCTGATTCCATAAAGTAGCTGATATCTCCTATTCATTTCCTGTGATGGTTATGTGTCAACTTGGCAGGACCACTATGAAGAGATTAATGTTTAAATTAGTGGAGTTTGAGTAAAGCAGATTGTACTCTATAATGTGGATGATCCTGATTCAATCAGCTGAAGGCCTTTACTGACCTCCCCTGAACAAGGAATGTTGCCAGCAGATGGCCTTTGGACTTGAACTGCAATGTTGATTCTTCTCTGGGTCTCCAGCCTGCTGGTCTGCCCTGCAGATTTTGGACTTATTAGCCTTCGTTAATTGCATAAACCAATTCCTTAAAATGAGTAAATTTTTCTCTCTTTCTCTCTCTCTCTCTCCACACACACACACACACACACACAAACCTTATTGGCTCCATTTTTCTGGAGAACCCTGACTAATACATAAGAATCTTTCCTGTTAGCATATGCATTAGCTTTTTTATGCTGCTAAAAGATGATAGATTGTTTTAAGGGAAGAATTCAGTAAATAGGCCATTGACTTTTCTACAAGCAGAGCAATTTATTATACTCTTGCTGGCAAGATGGCAGGTATGGGCTATCTGGTGGTGAATAATGATGGTGATGATGACAGTGAGAGCAGCTAATATTTACCAAGTGCTCCCTCTTTGACAGGCATTGTGCTAAGTGTTTTACATGTTATCAGACTGTGAAATACGTCCATTTGAGAGTGTCACTGCACAGTGATGACTTTTGAAAAATGGCCCTCAGCTGGTAAGAGCTGCCTCAGCATAGGTCACTCTCCCTTTGGGGAGGAACAACTTCCTTCCAATAAAGGGCAATGCAGGAGACCCCAGCTCCCTCCCTAGATTTCAAGACAAGTCTGAAAGGCCATCCAGCTTTAAACTGTCCTGTAAGATTGGCTGAAGCCCTTAGACTATACTGCAGCTCAGCCTCTTCCTCTGCCCAGTCCTGCTTCCTTCCCCCTCCTGCACCCACAGTATGATTCCCAGCACCACTCCCTAATATAATTTCCCAGTGCTAACCTCCATCTCAGAATCTGCTTCTCAAAGAACCCAACCCACAACAATCACATGAGCATTAAATGAAACCGTCTACATAAAGTCCTTTGCCCAAGGCCTGACAGAGAGCAAGTATTCCAACAATGGGATTGTTATTATTATTTACCAAAAAAGGTTGGTACTATTGTTGTTATTCCCTTTTTTACAGATGAAGAAATTGAACATGAGAGAGTTTAAATAACTGACTTATATAGTAACATTCAAGGATGGATTACAAGTCTAGGTATGAGACAAACCTGTGCTCATCCTTATTAGGCAATCCTGTCTTCTTTCACATAATCATTCTGGAGACTCCAAATGCAAGGTCTGGAGGAAGGTACATGGCAGGTGGAGATTTAAGCAAAGTTCGGGACAGGCCTGGGTTTGTTGTGAACTACAAGCATGTGCCAACTATGTCCAACAGGTGAAACGGTAAATGGGAAGTAGCTGAAAGGTGACAGGAAAACAGGAAAACCAGAGGGAGAATACCAGGGCTGCCCCAGGAGGAAGATTTCATAGCACCAGAGGCAAATGTGAAGAAGCAGATGAGAAGTGTCAGGACATATTCCCTGTGAATACTTGGAACACATCTTTATGGAACACCTAAAAAAGTCACATATCCCTGACACCTACTGCAAGAAACAAAACAAAACAAAAACATGAACCAGAAGGAAATTCACTTTCCCACACAATATTTAATGGGCATCTACCTACCTACCTACATCTGCCTACCTGATGATGGGCATTAATCTCTGTCTTCAAGGAGCTCGCAGTCCAGGTTACTGGGAGTGAAAGTGGGAGGACACAGGCACACAGTAAGCAACTAAATTTACATAATGAGAAGTCAGTAGAGAAACTAGGAGTCAGTAGAGAGACTAAGCTGCCACAGAAGGTGTGCTTAATTCTGCCCAAGAGAATGCTGGAAGGCTTTACAGAGAAGGTGATATTTGTTTTTGTTGTTGTTGTTTGATTGGTTTGGGGGAGTTTTTTAGATAAAGACAGAGAGAGAGTAGGTGAGGAAAGGCAAAGGCAGAGAGAACATCCCAAGCAGGCTCCATGCCCAGCACGGAGCCTGATGCGGGGTTCGATCACACAACCCTGAGATCTTGACCTGAGCTGAAATCAAGGGTCGGGCGCTGAACCAACTGAGCCACCCAGGCACCCTGAGGAGGTGACATTTGAACAAGGTTTTGAAGGATAACAGCTCTCTGCAGTCGAGGGGAATTTGAAAAGACTAGACTATTTTCTAAGAGGGGAAAGGGCACACACTGTTGGTTTTTCTGCGGGGTGTGGAGAGCACTCCCCGAGGAAGAATCACTGCATTGTCTTGTAATAGATCATAGGCACTTGGTGTTTTCCATATTTCAACAACTAGGAGAAAATGCTCCTGGAGAATCTTTGTAAATCCAAGCACTTCATCCTTTGAAAGCCTTGTCATGGGGCAAAAGAAATGGTCCTTTGAATTTAAGTGTCATAAAACTCCAGCAGGAGCAACATGTGCACGGAGAAGGCAGCCCAGGTTCACTGGAGCCGCACGGAGGAAGCAGATGTTCTGCTCTGAGACAGTTGACCATTCCTGAGAGATTGCACGATTATTTCTAAGCCATGTCCCCCCAGAGACTTGGTGGAGAGCCCCATCTGTAAGCCCTGGTGGCTGCGCTTGTGTCTAGACCACAGGAATTCTGTCCTCCGGCTCCGCCACGGAGGCATGTGAAAGCAGACGGAGAAGGTAGCTTCCTGCTGACAGCACAGTTACCCACAGGTGCCCTGAAGCCGGAGGGCCCCTGAGCTGCTTCAGAAGGAACAGTTTGCCAGCTCCCACTCCTGCCGAACAGATGGCAGCTCTGCACTTGGGAAACACGTTTGCTGCCAGGATGAAGTCACGTCTTTTAGCGGTTATGGTCTTGTTACTTTTCATGTGTGTTGATGTGACACACCGATGCACCTTAGGAAGACCTGACACCGCGTGGGGGGGGGGGGGGGGGGATGCGCCTGCCCCTGGTCCCTGGGAGGGGAAGCTTTAAAGGATTAAAAGGAAGTGCAATGATCCTTCCGGCCCATCTCTGTCAATAATTAGCTCTGGTTAAGTGGTTTTGGTTAAGTCCTTCGGTCACTCAAATTCGGTGTAGACAGGGAGCACCACCAGGCCCTCATGTGCCACGCAGGCCTGGGCCCCCTGAGACCCAGGGATCAGGGCAGTTTGGGTGCCTTCTGCCTGGAACTCTGGGGGACAGGTTGAACAGCTAGACAGCTTCACCTGTCACTCTAAGGCTTCATTGTCAGACATATTAAACCCTGGGTATGACCCTTAGGTGACGGAAATCCCCCTCCCATTTTCGAGTCTTTCTGCCTTGCAGCGGTCCTGCCCATTGGAATCATCTGGAGAGCTTTTCTAAAAGTACCTATGTCAAGGCCCCCATGCAGAGATCCAGATTAACTGGCGTGAGGTGAAGGCTGGGAAATCCTCTATTTTTTTAAAAGCTCCCCAGATGAGTCTAACAGGCAAGAAGCATTGCCCTGAAATCTTATACCGTTGCATAAGACAATGTTTTATTCTGTGTTATGCCAGCATATGACACCACCAACAAAGAAGCAGTGCTGGGGCACCTGGGTGGCTTAGTCAGTTAAATGTCCGACCCTTGGTTTCAGCTCAGGTCATGATCTCAGGGTCATGAGGTCGAGCCCCCCAGGTCAGGCTCTGCGCTGAGCAGGGAGTCTGCTTGAGATTCCCTCTCTGCTGCTCCCCCTGCTCATTCTTCCCTCTCCTCTTCTAAAAATAAATAAATAAATCTTTTTTTTTTAAGTGGTACTAATAGTAATTGCTTCAAGGATACTGGCTAGCAATAAAGTAGTTTATCATCCTGAAAGTGGCCTTAGGCTTCAGTGCGGAAAAGTTGCCAACCCAGAGTAAGCAGGTCATATGCAGCAGAGCTTGGTCTGAAACACCCAGATTTTCTAATTATATGAGCTCAGCCCCTTTCAGTGCTTTACCTCGACTCCTAAATTACCAAGCCTGTTTTCAGTTATCAGACTATTTGAAGCCCGTGGGACATTTCCAGCTGGACCTCTACCACCAGCGTGAATTGGAACAGTGAGGTAATTATCTGAGTAATTCAGGCAATGCAGTTTATTTTTCCTGAATTACCTGGATAATGACCTCAAGCCTAATAAGATGGAAAGAAGCCAGAGCCACATTCTGATGGCTTTACTGCCCCCTCAACAACACGTTCCTATTTAAAAGGTCCTGACTTAAAGAATTAAACTGTTAAAGCTTGCGTCTTCCTTATTTGCCACAGGAGGCCCCATTAATCATCTGGCGAAGATAGCAGCTCCTCAGTGTTCAGAGATCCTGTGGCTGGGGATTGCTCCTCCCAGCTGAGGAACGCAGCTGTCCTGGATTCCTGGCGTGTTCTCTGTGTCTCTGGGAGTCGTCACCTTAGCTAATGAGGTGACAAAGAGGAAGGCTTCTGGGTATTGATTTTCATTTCTGCTCATCATTTCTTCCTTAAACTACAGAACCAAATACACAGAAGTAATTCCTATTTTCCTGGGCTGGCCTGGGCTGGATCTGTAACATGGAGTGCCTTACCCACCTGGCAATGCCTCGCTTTTCACCTCAAGGCTTGTGGCCAGAGCCTGGAGAAGCTATTCCAGCTAAAGGGACAGGAACTCCTTTGCTTCTGCTGTCACTGTCTTCTTCACAGAGATGACCAAATGTCTTAGCAGAAAAGGTGTCCGTCCTATTTCCCAAGGAGAGTTCTTCCTCCTGGGCACTTGGTCATCCCTCTGGAGCCATCTCTGATCTCTCTTCAAGTTTTGCTTTCTGTTCACTCCTTCCCTTCTGCAGACAGGGCTAAGTCTTCTCCAGCCCTGGCAAGTAGGAAGCAAGGTAACAAATGAGATTGGGCAGGACCAGGCCAGAGCCAGTGGTGGATGGAGTGACACTATTAGGAAATGAGAAGAAAAATACAGAAGCCAGAAAATGGAGGCAGGTCAGAGACGCTCAGTTCAATACAACAGTATGGGAACCAAGAAAGACCATGATGTGCTGGGGAAACATAGGGTTGGAACTGAATCCTGGCTCCTTTCTGGCTATATGATAATCTTTAAAATAGTAATATTATTAAAACTCATGTCCTAAGGTGTTATGAGATTGAAATGATTTACTGCACATAAAATTGCTTAAAGGAATTTTATACTACATAATTGTTACTATGACTATGGCAAAAAAGGAAAGCCTGCCCAACAATATTAAGTGCTTCTCTGGATTCAGAGTGGAAGAGGTAGTAGGGGTCTTCTAGTCCTGTCATTTTAAACTTTTGAAATTTCTCTCCATTATGAGAAAAGTATTTTACTTAGTGTTCAAGAACACATATTTATTCATGAAAACATTGGTAAATACAAATTCAACTTAGTAAATTTTAAAGATCTAACAAGTAGAGTGGAGCTCCAAAGGGCTACAGAAAAGGAAAGGTTTTTAAGGTAGAGATATAGTGGAAAAAAGGAAATTATTAGCAAAGAATCCATTGAAAATTCTCATCTGCCCTGAACTTTAGAATATTTGGAATATTCTAAATAGCTTATTTGGAGAGAGGGTCTTTGCAGACATAATTTAGGAAAGGATCAAGATGAGATCTTGCTGAGTTATGGTGGGCCTTAACCCAATGAATGTGTCTTTAGAAAAGATAGAAAAGGACACACAGAGAAGTTGATGTGAATATGGAAGCAGAGATGAAAGGTGTGCTACTCTAAGCTAAGGAATACCAGCAGCCTCCAGAAGCTGGGAGAACCTAGGAAGGACTTTCCTTTAGGCTTTCTGAGAAAGCCTGGCCCTGAGCATCTTGATTTCAGACATCTAGTCTCCAGGACTCTTATAGCAGCCCAAGGAAACCCATGCATGTGATTATAGGTATCTGAATCCAAAACTTCACAAAATATCCTTACTATGTGTAATGTACTTTGATATTTTCTATCAGTGCTGATTGTGACTTACTAAAATTAATGCTGTGATCCTCTGATGGGTTGTCATCCACAGTTGGAAAAAAAAAACTGTTCTTCTCTTTCATTGAGAATGAATGTTGAGTGAGAAAGGATATTTAGATATGGTGATTAAGAGTCAGAGCTGGATCCTCATTAAATATACACAATTGAAAAGTCGGTGGGGGGTTTGTGGAGGAGAGTCAATGCTGACTAGCAAGGAAATAATTCAAGTAGGTTGGTGGGAGCTGCTGGTTAGAATAGAGGTTTGATCGTTATAACAAAGACCCAAAGTAGCAGTGGCTTAAACAATGGACTCCTGTTGTTAAAGAAAAATGTTTTTATATAAAGGTTAAAATCTCACCTCTCACGCCAGTGTAAACTGAATACACGTCAAAGATTTTAAGTCATTAATTCATGAGGAATCCATTAAGATATTGCTACCAGTTCAATGGCAAGTTCACAGTATCACACATAGGTTAATTGAGAATGCTGAAATGAATTTAAAAATTCATGTAAAATTGGCTTTTTCTGTGGTGCAGGAGTGGGGAGCAAGGACGAGGGCAATCAACTATACCTCCACTGGACAGGATTTGTTTGCATGTGGAAAAGAAATAATCATCTGTACCACTATCAGTTACCTGTAGTTTAAGGAGCTGTAAAATAGGTCAAAGATAATGGTAGAGGTAACCTGACCAAATAAGCTCCTCAGGACACCCATGAATCTTTTTGTTGCTCACTTCAAATTCTTTCTGTTTTTCCTGGCACTCTCTTATATGAGAGTATGAGTGTCAGTATTCTGGAACTGCTGTGGAGCTCCCAGTACTGGGGGGACCAGCTGTTGTACTCTTATTTATTCCTCCTCCATCCCTAGAATGACACTTTCATCTGCATGGGTCAAGATAGCGCACCAATGGCACAACTACATTCCTTTCAACAAAAAGCAGGGAAAGGGGAAAGTAATACCCTTCCCTTTAAGGGTATAACCTAGAAGTTGCACACAGCACTTCTGCTCATATCCTGTTAGCCAAAACTTAGTCAACTGTTCATGCCTTGCTGCAAGGGAGACTGGCAAATGTAGGCTTTATTCCATGTGGTCATGTACCTAAAACTTGAGGGCTGTCGTCCCAAAGAGAAGAACAGATATTAGAAGACAGTTAGTAATCCTAACGAAAGGAAGGACCTAAACCAGAATCGTGAATTTAAGGATTACCGAATAATGACGAAGAAATGAAAACAGAGCATCTTGGTTACTCTTTTGAGAATTGGCAAGAAAAAGGCGAAGCAGACTAGGAATAGGAAAGTCAGACAGAAGGGAAAGAGGACCGATTTTTCCCAGTCTTGAAATCCAAAGCTCACTGTACAAAACGCCAACCCCTCTATGTAACCTTGCCTAATCCCCAGGGCTAAAAATCTCATTATCTCCTAAGCTCCCATATCCCTGATGTATGCCATTTGCCTCATCGCTGACTATTTCTGTATGTGTCTTACGTCTCCTGTAGGCTCTAAGTACCTCATTTATCTTTTCAACTTTCACAGCTTCTAGTATGCCGCTTTGCCCACAGCTGACATCTTTCTCATTTATCGCCTTCCTCCCTGTTGATCCCTCTTCAGTATGAAGCAAAAGAAAAGTCTAGTATTTCCCTTCCTTTTTAACAGCACAGAGAGTTAACAGTGGTCTTTGAATAGTTCTCTTTCCATCTTTTACTCAGGATGACTGTGAGAAATGACTGTTCACAGACCTCAGTGAATGTAAGCAGGAGTTGCCCGAGAGTGACGTGTTGCTAATATGAAGAAGGAATGGGTGCTACTTCTTGTTTCTCATCATGCATGTTTCTGTATGTTCATGATTTGTTGTGTAGCTATTAAGGTACAAGAATTAATAAATATGTACCGGGTCCTTTTGCAGTAAAACTAGTTCTAACTTGGGGGCGGGGGGAGTGAAATTTCAGTTTGAAGTTTGAAAATCCCAAGTTTGAAAATCATGGTTTTAAATTAGATTTCATTTTGATATACAGTAATACATAAGACTTAATCAAAGAGTGAAATGCCTATTCTACCCAGGACAGTGTAGCACATTAGAAATCAAGAGGAATTTTGAATACACAGCAAAGGTATAAATCCTTATTCTGCCACTTACTGGTACATGTGACTTGGGCAAGTCACTTAACTTCTCTGGATGTCTCCTTTCTCAATCATTGAATGTGGATAATAAATCTACCCTGCAGGGCTGTTGTGACATATAAAGCTATTATATATATGATGTCTGTTATAAATTCAATGGCATTTGTTATTAATTTAATGCCAAATTGAGAGTATTTGGATTTTTGGGCTGCATTCATCCTTTTTAACTAAAAGCATGGTATTGCTATGGAGATACAGCTACAGTTAGCAGAAGATATGTCATGTTTATGTCCATTATGGGCTATGTTAACAAATGCCTCTCCTCAGCTCATCCCTCATTTCAGGCAAATTATCAGAAATATCACAATGATTTATATAACATAACAGTTCATCTTCTTGTGGAGTAGGTAAGTAGGGATTGGCTTATGGAAGTAACTGTATAGCTTTTAAACTCTACCTTTGTTTCTTCTTTACTTTGGGTGGGGCATCTTTTTAGACTCCTTAAAACTTTAAGTCTCAGGGCCCCCAGTTAAAATGACCAATTAAGAACTTCACAAAATATCCTTACTATGTGTAATGTACTTTCTTTTTTCCACACATAATTAGAAGGCAGATATTTCAGAATGTCTATAAGCAGTGGTATTTTAATAATTTTGTTGAGCCTTAAAGGTGTGTTATCAAATACTGTCTGTTCCTTCCAGTTAGGGGTAGAAAAATGGGGAAGGCAGAGAGGAATGACTTACTTGGCCTTCCTAGTTTTCAATAAGGCATTGACCCTTGTCAAAGAGAACACATATACATATGCACACAAACAAGGACTCCCATTTACCTTATTTTCAAATTTAAATTATAGTATCCGGTCATTCATCTTTGTCACAATCCGCCAAACAGTTTTGCGAGAACATGTTTCATAAACAAGCTCTCCTTTCAGCATCGGCCAGGAAGGTTAAGGTTTAGATCCTGTGCGATAGAAAACCTTTTTGTAATTCACCCCCAAACATCTGTTCAGTCGTTCATCATTAACATCTGTCACCCATTTCTAGGCTCAACCCAGACAAAGCTATGTTTTTCTAACACACTCTATTCCAAATTGTTACCAAGTGATTCCTACTCAGACTAATCTTACACAGGGATTGAGAAGATGTCTTATTGGATCAAATTCGTCCTCTCTTAATGCAGCATCTACCCTGTAGCTTTGGCAAAAACCCAGTGGCTCAGAGGAAGAGAAATTCCTCATAACATGCTAACACTTTCCTGGTTAAATTGTTAGTTACCCCAAAACTTTTAATTCTCTTTAACTCTTCAGGGTTAGCAAACATTATCCTATATATCCTATACATTTGTGTATCAAACTTTGGCCCATTGAGCCTATCATATACCGTATTCAAGCCCCAGTGGGGTTGCTTTGCAAACTAACTGAAATAAGAACATATGAAATGTTTTCTACTACTTGATCCAATTACTTGCATAAAAAGAAATGTTGGCTCATTTGGAAAGATAACAGAGTGGTTAAAAGTATGCTGAGACCTGAACTGAGATCTTGGAAATGACACCTCTAAGTCAGTTAGCTTTGGTTATTTTAATTAATGACCCTGGGCCCTCATCTACTTACTGGGGAAAATGGGTACCTCAGGATTATATAAGTTAAAAGAGATATTGTATGGAAGGTGCTTGACATAGTGCCTGGCACATAGCAAGCAACTCTGTCAGTCGTTAACTCTTGCTATCATCATCATCATCACCGTCATCATCATCATCCTCACCATTGTCCTTACCATCATCATCATCACCATCATCACCATCACCATCCTCAACACCATCATCATCACCATCACCATCACCATCATCATCCATCACCATCCTCATCACCATCATCATCACCATCACCGTCACCATCACCATTATCATCATCATCACATCATCATCAAAGAAGTAGAAAAAGACCAGACTGGCTTTACCTTGCTCTTTTACTCTCAGCATGTCCTTTTCCTTTCTGCTTAACCAGCATTTATTGAATACCTCCTATGGACTCAAACATATGCCAAATATCAACATAAATGAGATAAATTCCTTCTCCTCAAGAAGCTTTCTCCTTAGTAGAGGAGATAGACCAATGCCTTACTTCAAATCAGACTGTGGTAAGTGCTATATAGTTACAAGTAAAGCTCCCCACAGATTATTTGAAGATGTTTTAACACCAAATCTCTGTTTTTCTTATTAGAAGACTTTAATTGGGGCTCATCTTACACAGTAAGTTAGAAATTTAAACCCCAGGGCAGACCTTTCATTTCAATGGGAACCTAATGGTTATAATTTAGGTCAATGTTTATAATGTCAATAGTGCAGTGAGACAGAGGAAAAGGGTTTCACCTCTTTTTCCATGCATGTTAAAAAAAAAAAAGATAATAATGAAAAAGGCCCCCAAACTGAACCAGATGGAGAAACTGAATTATTCTTTTTTATTTCCTTCATCAAGTATAGTGTAAAATTTGAGCAATGATGACTCATTAAAGCCAATTTGATATTATAAGGTTTCTAAATGTTAATACCAATCTCTACTAACCTCTATCATCTATCTATCTATCTATCTATCTATCTATCTATCTATCTATCATCTATCTTTTTCTTTATTAGAGATCAGAGAGTCCTGGGACTCCATTTTCCATTGACTGTAGTCACAAGAAAAGAGTCCTTGTGGGAATTCCATCCTGGCCATAGCTATGGGCGCCTTTTCCACATTATCTGGAGAAAGGGCATATAGAGCTGAACACCTTCCAGATGTGTATCCTTCTGCTGTTGCTCCTTCATGAGTCCCTACCCTGGGGGCCTAAGTCTTGTGTGGGAGATAAGTGTGTCACCCTGAAGACATGATATATGTGTTGGGACTAACAGACCAAATCTGAGTTCCTCAGAAGAGCAGGATGGGGCAGGCAAAGGCTTTCTAAGCAGTGGGAACTGCTTGGGAGAGGAGGGCTGTGGGGTCCTGATAGCTGGTCTGTAGGGGGAAATGCAGAACAGGAGTGGGGATTGGGGAAGAATGGGCCAGGAGCAGATCCCCAAGCAGAGCACACATTTTGTGTTCACCAAGACAACTTCTTTTTTGCATAAAAAGAAATGTTGCAAAGGGAGCATGGCGCTGTAGGTGACATGGAACAGGTCAGGAACTTCTAGGAACAGGTGAGATACCAGGTCCATTCTAGAAACCCCTCAAATGTGTGCTCTGAGGCCTACTACATGGGCCACATAATGCCGCATCTTCATGGAAGTTTCCCAGTGGACATATTGCTCCCTCAGGCTTTGTCAACTGGTGACATATTTCTATCCGCCTTCAACAGATTAAAAAATTGAAATTTACCAGCTGTGTCTTTCGGTATTTTACTTAACTTCTCTAAACCTTTATGTCCTCACTTCTAAATGGAAAAAACAAAAACAAAACAGAACAAAAAAAACCTACAACTCCAAGTGCCCATGAGTCTTTATGGATATAGTGCAGTGCTAACAGGCACTCATTCATGTTAATTCCTTTGTGGTCCAGGGTTATCCTCTAGGAAGTGATAAGAAACCCAGGTATCCTGACCAGTAGGTCACGTGTGTTCTGAGGCATCGTTCTACTTCCATGCACACCCTGCAGACAAAGTACACCTGGTAAGACCCAGATGAACTGCCATCACGTTTACAGCATGAAGCTGGGATGGATCTGTCCCTCACCCTTCAACCCCCACCTACTTCAACAAACCCTGACCCTGTCAGCACATTCCTGTGCTGATCCCTACCCAACCCCACGCCCCTGCTTATGGGGGCTGAGAGGAGAACCAAGCTACCTTCAACAAGTCAGGAAAAAAAATATTACCCCAAGGGAGGTCTCAGCCATGAAGTCAGCTGGGAGGGGAAACTAATGACAAGTGACAGTAAAAAGACCAGATTTTTCAAGATGTTTTTACTTGTCCTTAAAAAATTACAAAGACAAATCAGATAACCAAAGAATGCATGGCCTGTGAGGGAGAGAAGTAGGAAATTGAGTTAGAAAAGGATGGGGCTGACTAAACACCAGTTTGGTAATAGAGATGTTCCTAAATCAACCGGCCCTAAGGACATGCGGATGAGACGGTCGCCGCCAAGTGTACTCCCTTCCCTGAGAATCAACCAGAGACTGGAATCTTGTTCTTGAAGTCAGTGACATCTTTAAAACCTGATTTATTGTTTGCCCCTCAAAGCCTTCCTGTGCCACAGTCACAGACACTTGGTTTCAGGCAGGCGCGGGGTAGGGGGTGTGCACATGCGCCCAGGATGCACCTGCCCAGCTGGGGGTGGGGGTGGGGGCTCGCCCTAGAGCTTGGAGAACGAGCTGCCTAGGGCGCGATGCTGGTAAGCCAGGTGTACAATGACTCAGGCTCTGTAAAGGGATCCATCTGATCCATCCACATGCAGAATTCACAGATTGTTTTATTTTTTATTTTATTTTATTTTATTTTATTTTATTTTATTTTTTTAAGATTTTATTTATTTATTCATGAGAGACACAGACTGAGAGAGAGAGGCAGAGACACAGGCAGAGGGAGAAGCAGGCTCCATGCAGGGAGCCCGATGTGGGGCTCGATCCTGGGACCCCAGGATCACCCCCTGGGTCAAAGGCAGGCACTAAACCGCTGAGCCACCCAGG
Organism: Vulpes vulpes; assembly: GCF_048418805.1. Lineage (NCBI taxonomy): Eukaryota > Metazoa > Chordata > Mammalia > Carnivora > Canidae > Vulpes > Vulpes vulpes. The sequence continues at coordinate 37,275,102 of NC_132790.1, forward strand.
GATCCCCCACAGATTGTTTTAATGTAAGCAGATCACACTACTTCCCTGCTCATGACCCTCCCAGGACATCCCATGCCACCCCGAATACAATCCACACGTGTTAGGGGCTGCGAGGCCCTGTGTGGTGGCTCGGGCCCATCACGCCATGCTCACTTTGCATCACTCTTCTGCACCACGACTGCATCACAACTGCATTTGCCCCTGACAGTTTGCAGGTGACTCCCTCCTCTGTCCCCGCTCACAGTCTGCACTAGGCTCTTCTCTCTGCCTTGTCACCCTCGCCTTACTCTACCCCACTGGTGCCCACTCCTTCAAAGCTCAGCCTTATTGTCACTCTCTGCCTTCCCTGTCTCCCCACCCCAATTGGGCCTGACCCCCTGATGCACTCACATCACCTAGGCTTCTCCTCCGTGGCACTTGTTCAAATGCGTGGACTTACTTGTTCAATGTCTGTGGCCTCATCTGTAATAGAGGGATTGACCACATCTATTTTGTGGGTATGGGATACAGAGAACCTACCTCAAAGCTCCTGGCTCAGTGCAGGGTGTGACAAATGTTCAGAAAGTGAATGAATGACTGGTTGGAAGAGAACTTCCAGCTGATCCCCTCCTACAGCTGATGGCTTCTGGCCAAAATCAGCTCAGGACAGAAAATCAAATTATTAACAGTGCCTGTAACTGAATTGAATTAGGCAAAATGGTGGTTTGGCAGACGGTCTTCTTCTAGTCAAAGAACTATGATAAAGGAAGGTCACTGGGGGGCGCAGTTGATTAAGGGTCTGACTTGGTTTTGGCTCAGGTCTTCATGTCAGGGTGGTGAGATCCAGCCTGGCTTGGACTCTGTGCTCAGCTCTGGAGTCTCTTAAAATTCCCTCTCCCTTTCTCTCTCCCCACCCCCTTCTCCCCTCCCCACCCCCAGCTCATGCTCACTCTCTCTCTGTCTCTCAAATAAATAAATCAATCTAAAAAAAGGGAGGAGGGAATCACTGGGCTGCAAAGTTATAAAGAACTTTAAGAAAAACAAGGCCCATTTTTCAAAACTAGAAAGCCACTAATCAGAAGTTTTCTGGGAGAGCTGATCACTCAGGTGTCTAGTCATACAGTCATTCATGTAAATGCTAAAATGTCAGAATTTAAAGTTATTTGAAAGAGAAGCAGCTGCGACTCCAGAGAAACCAACAGCCCCTTGCTTGCATGGGGTAGTGGTTTCCAGTGTTATCCTGAGAGGCCCAGCTGTTCCCATAACTAAAGGCAACTTCCAGTCATTCCTTTAGTTTTCCACTGATTCTAAAATATTATTATAAAGGCATAGCATGTCAAGTCATGGTCATTTATGAATACCAGGAGACTGCCAGGGAAAAGTAGATAAGGAGAGAAACTCATGACTCATGTCTGTCTCCCTCTACTGAACCAGGACTGGGTTCATGGCCAGGAACTGGAAGTTGCCCTCTTTGTATACCTGGAGTCCAGAACAGTGCTGGGCACAGAGTAGGTCATCAGCTCAGGTCTGCCGGTGCTCAGACCCTGTGGGGGGCATTCTTTACAACCTCCAGCACTCCGCTCACTGTCCTCCCATCTTCTGCTCTATTTAGACTTACCCTGTCCTCTGACCTACCACAGTATCTCCCAGCAGAAGTCTTCCCTCCTTTCAGACAAGGCATTTGTACTCAATGTTCTACTTCCTAAGAACTGTAATTCAGACCGTCTCATTCCCATCTTTGGCTGACTTGTGTAACAGTCTTCATTCAAGCCTTGGTCACTTCAGGTCCACCTGCCTCCCCTCAGCCTGAGCTCCTTTATAAAATTTGAAAGAGTAAATCCCAGAGAAATAAGAGAAGTTGGTTAGCTGCCACCAGCTGACAGGCTAACAGGCAGGGTGTCCTAGGTCCAGCTATTAAACTCCCTCCAGATATGAATGACAGAGGAGAAAAGATTAGTGTACACAATGCCACTACCTATGCTTCTTCTAGAAAGACAGTAAAAATAAAACCCCCAAGTACAATAGCATCAAGGCACAGATTGGTGCTTACTTTTTTCTAATCTGAATGAATTCCAAACTGCTTCTCTTGACCACTTTATGCTTTTAGGTCTGAGTTAGAAATCTCTTCCCTTCTTCCTAAGGATAAAGACATGTAATAATTGTTAAGAGCTTAGACTTTGGACTCTGGGAGACCAGTTTGGAAATCCTGAGTCCCCCTCTGAGTAATGGGGGAAAGCTATATTACCCCTGCAAGCCTGAGTTTCCCTTTGGCCAAGATACAGAAGATGAGAGTGCAGAGCAAGCTTGCCCACTGGGATGGTGGAGACCTCACCTGCCCCAAATGAATGATATCGCCAAAGGTTAGATATCTTATCTTCAAAACAGATTTTCCTACTGCCATGTGATCCAGCTCCAGGACTTTCTAGAAGTATTTCTTCTTCCTTCCTCCTTCTTCTCACGATCTCTACCCCCCCGATGGATCAGGAGATGAGATGTCAAATGTTAATTTGCAAAACAGCAGTTAAAAAGTATAAAAGATGTATTATCCACCAAAATATAAGTCAAACAAGATTCACCACACATTCTGTTTTATAAGCTATCTGCCTCAAGATTTTAACTGCAATCGGCCGTAATGATCACACCACGCCGTCTATTCCGCCCAGTTGGAGCCTTTCAAACACACCTGCCAGTCGTTCACAACCCAGGTAGAGGTACTACCACCATGCCAAGCTGTATTATTACAGTCTTTAATGGATAATCTTTTAGGACACTTTTAGAACAATTAAAATGCTTACCTTCAGACCCCTGGGTAAATGATCTATTAATTCTACCCCCCTCATGCCCTTGAAGTGAGGATTAAGACACAAACTGTGTAAACGACTAGCTGTGACCTGGTACAGGTGGGGTAAACAGTGATTGAGAATGTGCTGAAGTGGGACTGCTTGAGTTTGTAGCTTTTACTGCTGAAGTCCTTTCCTAGTAGCATCAGAGAAAAGCAAATCTAGTTTAAGTAAGGGGCACCTGGGTGGCTCAGTCAGTGAAGTGTCTGCCTTTGGCTCAAGTTATGATCCCAGGGTCCTGAGATCGAGCCCCATATCGGGCTCCCGATATGGGGTCTACTTCTCCATCTCCTCCTATTCTCTCTCTCTCTCCCCCTGCCCCTCCTTTTGCCCTACCCTCTCCCCCCACCCCTTGCTTGGGCATGTGTGCTCTCTCTCTCAAATAAATAAATAAAATCTTAAAAAAACACACATTTGGGACTGAAAGTCAGACTGGCTTCTAGTCCAACTCCACCTAGACACAGTAAATCACCCAACTCTAGACTCGTTTCCTCATCTTCTACAGTCCCATCTTGCACTTTGTATCCTAGGAATCATAAAATACCCATAGCTCTCACCACATATTGGCCTGTTTTATATGGCTCAGTTAAGGTTGTTTTGTTATCCAGATAAAACTTTGTGAATGAAAAAAAAAAAAACTTTGTGAATGAAAGTATCTTATAATATATGTAACATATAATAGACACACCATTATATATAGTTTTGTGATAGATTGATAGATGATTTTGTACACATATCTAGACAGAAAGACTGTTCCCTACATGAACCTCAATGTATGACATAATGAGTGGCACATTCTAAGTGTACACTAAGTGTTTATTGAATAAATCAATGATTGAGAAAACTGAAAGAATCAAAATGTAGCAGTGGTATTAGGTCAATTGTCATTTTTAGATTTTTTTCTATAAAGAACATGTATTTTTGTTGTTGTTGTGGCAGTAAGAATACCATGAGATTTACCCTCTTAACAAATTTTGAAGTGCACAATATGGTGTTGTTAACTATCGGCACAGTGCTGTACAGCAGATCTCTGAAACTTTTTCACCTTGCATTTTTGACGTATTATACCCATGCGGCAGCCAATTCCCCATTTCCCCTGAACCTCAGCCCCTGGCAACCACAATTCTACTCTCCGCTTCTAAGAGTTTGACTATTTTAGATACCTCATATAAGTATGTGTGCTTCTGTAACTGGCTTATTTCACTTAGTGTAATGTCCTCAAGGTTCATCCATGTTGTCATATATGACAAGATGTCTTTTTATTTTATTTTATTAAAGATTTTATCTATTTATTCATGAGAGACACACACAGAGAGAGGCAGAGACAGAGGCAGAGGGAGAAGCAGGCTCCACAGAGAGAGCCCTACGCAGGACTCCATCTGGGGTCTCCAGGATCATGCCCTGGGCCGAAGGTGGCGCCAAACCGCTGAGCCACCCAGGGATACCCGATGTCCTTTTATTTTAATGCTGTATGTCTAGACCGCATTTACTTGATCCATTCATCTGTCAAAGGACACAAGTTGTTTCTACACCTAGGCTGTTGTGAATAGTGCTGCAGTGAACATGGAAATGCAGATTATCTTTCTGAGATCCTGATTTCGATCCTTTTGGATAAATACCTGGAAGTGGGATTGCTGGATCCTATGGCAGTTCTCATTTTAATTTTTTTAAGGAACCCCCATACTGTCTTCCATAGTGGTGCACCTTTCCTATTTTGCCAACACTGTGCAAGGGGAACCTGTAGTTTTAATAATCAAAATATGGGGATGCCTGGGTGGCTCAGTGGTTGAACGTCTGCCTTTGGCTCAGGGTGTGATCCCCGGGGGTCTGGGATCAAGTCCCACATCAGGCTCCCTGCATGGAGCCTGCTTCTCCCTCTGCCTTTGTCTCTGCCTCTCTCTGTGTGTCTCTCATGAACAAATAAATAAAATCTCAAAAAAAAAAAAAAGTGCCTATCTGTTATCTTGTTGACCTTTAGGAGAATAGCATGTCAAAAGTAATAAGAATTAATGAAGATGTCCATAATCTCAAGCTAGTTTCCTCCTACAGATTGATTCTAGGAAGGAACAGGAGGAAAATAAGACGTGTTCTCCAGCTGTCCCAGGAGCACACTGCATCCCCTGCAGCCATTCCCAAGGGACTCTCTGGTCCGACTATATGCAAATGCCAACAGTGGGTATAGCTTCAAGCCTGGCATTAGGCTGGCCAAAGGATACTATTTCAGCCCTGTGGAATGCTGTACAGCTATTTAATTACAGAAACTTCACAGTCTATACAATATGTAGAAACATAGAAACCATTCAAGATGTAATGTTAAGTACAAAAATATCAGAAGTGAAAGTCTTAGAGTGGTGGGTCTTAGATAATTACTTGTGGTTTTTATTTTTAAAAATGTTAATTGTTTGGGTCCTTGCTCACCAGACGGTAGCCCACCTGAGCATGAGCAGTATCAGCCAGTCTCACCCTGGTGCTTGTAAGAAAAGCAGAGTTTGGAGGGGGGTGGGGGACCTTACCCCAGATCTACTGAGGCAGAGTTTACATTTTTTAAAGATTTATTTATTTATTTTTGAGAGAGAGAGAACTAGGGGAGGGGCAGAAGGAGGAGAGGGAGAATCTCAAGGAGAAGCCATGCTGAGCACAGAGCCCAACTCAGAGCTCGATTCCACAACCCTGAGATCAGGCTGGAGTCAAAACCAAGAGCCAGGAGCTCAAGCAACAGAGCCACCCAGGCGTTTGCATTTTAACAAGATCCCCCAAGTGATTTATATGCACATTATGGTTTATATTATCTTTTTAAGAAAAAAAAAAAGATACTGTTGAGTGAGTTTCCTCACTTTGGTCTCCAAACAATCCTGAGTTGGTAGCACAGGAGTTGGTTATCCCCATTCTACAGATGAAGAGGCAAGACTAGAGTTAAGGGACTACCCGGGGTCACGTACCATTTATTGTCTAGATCAGCTCTCAAGCCTGTCTCCTGATTCTGGAGCTGAATCCATGCCAGCCACAGCCTGTCTGGCCCTGTGTTTATGTGCCAGACCTTCCTACCTATAGTCTGAAATGGACCACCCACCGTCACCTGCCTTCAGCTGAACAGCACAGCCAGGAGACCACAGGGGCCCCTACTCCAGAAAGAAAAAGAAGACAGGCTGAGTTTCCTGAGAACATTTCTCTCTCTCCCATAAGACCCTGATGACAATCTGCTGACCCTCCAACCAGCGAGGATAAGGCTTGGTATTTGTGAACTACCATGGGATTGTGTGGACAGATGTGAGCAGGGGAGAGGGCCACCATATGTCATTAGTTTGAAGCCACCCTGGCTCTCATAGAGTCCAAACCCATCCAACTTCAGAGGGAGAAACAGGCCCAGAGAGGGAAAGTGACTTGACCCAAGCAACGGAGCTAATTAGAATCAGAGTGAGGAGAAGAGGCTTCCAGAAACTGGAACTCAGGGGTGTGTAGCTGGGCACATCCTCAAAGGCACTAAAGGGGCAGGAACAGTCTTCCTCTTGGCCAGCAGGAGAGGAACAGGGGTGTCCAGAGCACTCCATGGAGAACAGGTCTGCAGCAGGCTCCCCATGCACCTGCTCTGATCAGAAGTTCCTCCTGCCACTCCATACTGAGCAATGTCCATGCCTTCCTCCAGGGGTTGTGCATCTCAAGAGCTTCACCCCCTTTAAACACTGACAAAACCGAATCATAGTCATTTAAAGGGTAAGCTTAAAGAAATCTAATGAGCATTTGAGGTAAGGGCTGCTAAAAGGCACAGGTTCACTGGCTACCCACATGTACCATGTGCCATGCTACTCATACACGCACTTTTCAAAATAGAATTTGAAGACGGAGCTGTTTCAGAAGAGAAATACACGTTCAATAAAACATTTCAAAAAAAATTCGACTGTTTTGAATAAGACTCCAAAAGAACTCCTGCACAACACACAGGAAATAGAAGATCATTAAAATACACGATTATTGGGATGCCTGGGTGGCTCAGTGGTAGAGCGTCTGACTTTAGCTCAGGGTGTGATCTGAGGTGTGATCTGAGTGTGACTTTAGCTCAGGGTCCTGGGATCAAGAGTCCTGCATCAGGCTCCCCGCAGGGAAGCAGGCTCCTTCTGCCTATGTCTGCCTCTCACTGTGTCTCTCATGAATAAATAAGTAAAATCTTTTTTAAAAATTCAAAAAAACAGAAAAAAGTAAAATAAAATACACGATTATTTAGAGATAATGGACAGATGGAAGAGTAATTAATGTTGTCAGAGCTCAGATGGTTCCTGTAAAGTCTTCTGCAGGAATTGCACCATAGGGCAAGGTTCTGTGGCACAATATTTCATCAGGAGCTCGCAGCAGTATCTCATTAGACAAAGGGAGATGATAGATGATGGGAGATCACTTTTCATTACAGCCCTTCTCTGACTTTAGTAATACCTCGTGCCTTCTCCAAATAACAGACAAGTAAATTCATACTCTATTGAAATAACACTAAAACACTGAGTCAGTTCAGGGTTTTAAAAAAACTGGTCAAAAATAATTTGGCTTTATAGACCCAGTCACAAAACCTAGATTGTACCTATGCAGGATATATTTTAGCGTTTTGTGGGTAAAGAATGATATACCCTTAACTGTGAATAAGGTGTCTAAATGCAAAGAATATATATCTTTACCATTGGCTACTTGAAGGTAATTTCTAAAGTATCAGAATGAGCTGAATTATTTTCAGTAAGAAAGACTTCCTATAATTGGCAACTTATAGCATTCTAAAATATTCTCTCTCTTGTTCAATGTTGTCCAGCAATACTGACTTTTATTTTCTTGAAATTCCCACCTTGAGTATTATATTACACATCTCTTTGTTTCTTTATTTCTCCTGTGACTCACATACTAGAGTGAGAACAAGGACTTTTTTTCTTTAAGGCTGTACTCCCAGTTCCAAGAATAATCCCTGACACATAATCCGTGCTCAGTGAATAATTATTGAATAACAAATCATCTTTCCTTTGTTCTCCTGTATCTTCTAAATGTCCTGGATATCACTTTTGTAATAAGAAATCAAAATAGTGAATTATGCCAGAAGTAATGGAATCCAAAAGTGACCAGTCTGGATCGCATAGGATGAGTTCTGAAGTTGCTTCCTCCTGTCTTGGAATGTCCCCCTCCCCAATTTTCAACTGCTATGGTTATTACCCTGAATGCTTTTGTCTGATTCTTCTATTTAATGAGACAGCATGCTGCTGAGTTTTTAGCTGCCCTGCTAGCACTGACTGGGATTTGCTCTCCGGAAAAAAAATCCATTAAAAAATGCAAAACTCACACATGATATTTCATCTTCTGAGTGCTGACTCCTGTCTACTGTTGATCTACTTTTGATTCCTCTCTAGTGCCTTCAAATCATTGGTTTTAGTTTTTATTTTTCTATAATCCCTAGTTGTTGTTTGCAGAAGGTTGTCTTATGGGATGTAGAAGCTCAGATTTCCATGTTCTAGAAAGAACTCTACAAGAGTATGGAGTACTCTACAGGGCTAGAGGTGACTAAGCATAGCAGGACCGGTCAAGATGCTCAAGTAGAATGCCCAGGAACAGGTGATGGGGGTGCACAGCAACAGCAGATAGATGAAAAGAAAAGCTCATGTGTGAGAGTTCCAGATTTCTTCAGGAAAATGGCTAGCAATTGAGTCTGGACAAAAATGTGAAGTAGTAACTGATTAGAGATATGGGCTGTGGTGAGAGTTGATGTGATGACCTTGAGTGGTGTTTTCCCAGGAGAGAGCAGGAAGCATAAAAAGGGACGTGGACCAGGAGTGGACACCAATGGTGATAGGGCAGCAGGGTGGCTAAGAAGAGCCAAAGAGTGAATCAGGAACATGGCAGTGGTCATGCTGAGAGCAGAGTCGCAAAAGGAATGTGGTTGGTTTATAACATCAAGTGCCTTAGATGCTGAAGTCCAAGAAGTCGCATTCTGATTTGGCAGTCAGAAAGTCATGCTGATCTTGGTGGGAGCAGTTTTAGTGGAGGGTGGAGAAGCCAGATCAGACAGAGTTAAAAAGTGAATGGAACGTGAGGAGGTGCCGATTGTTCTGTATCTATAGATGTACCTCACTTGTCTTCCCCTGTTCTTTTCCTCACACATAAATTTCATGAAATCATGCATACGTAATTTCTGAAAAGTGTAATTTCATTAAGCCACTTTTTGTTCCCATATTTATATGAATATCCTTGAAAAAAAGGTGCCATCAAAAGCATTTTGCTTTCAAAAGCATTTAGAAGCAAATAATTGGCAAATAGATTATAATGGCAAGCACTGTTAATAGTGTCTGTGAATAACTTCCCTCAAAAGGTTTTACACTTTTCATACTTCCAGTCTTTGGGAATCCAAAGCTGCTGATTACTAACTAGATCTTCCTGAGTTTCAATTCCAGGCAGGAATGCTAATAACAATGCAGGCTGAGCAGCTAAGCATTAATATCATGCTCACTATTTGCCAGACAGTGTTCAAAATTCTTCACGTAAAAGAAATAAGTTAATTCTTCTGACAATTTAACAAGGTAGTATTACTATCTCCACTGAAGATGACAAAACTGAGGGACAGACAGGTGAAACCATTTGCCCAAGTTCACAGAGCTAATAAGTGGCAGAGTCAGGATTTGAACACATGAACAGGGGCTCATTAAGTGGAAACTGATACTGTCATTACCACAATTCATTCATTCACTCAACAAATATTTATTGAGTACAGATTCAAAGACAGGCATTGTACAAGGACCTGGGTATTTGGTGAAGAATAAAAGTCTGGATTTTTCCATAAAAGATTCTAACCTTACCAGGCAGATTAATGGATGAACAAAGAGATAACTATGTAATTGCAACTTGCTCTAAGTGCTATGAAGAAAAGAAACAAGAATAATGTGAGATTGCTTAACCGTGGGTGGAAGGAATAAGAAAGGCCTTACTCTAAGAAAAGATGTTAAAACTGGCACCTGGCTGACAAAAGGGGTCTGGCCACAGGGAACTTTGAGGAGGGTGTACCAGGCAGAAGGATCTGCACTGTGAAGGCTCCAAACACGTAAGACCCAGGGGCCACTTTGGCAAGGGAAAGTTGAGATAAGCAAAGGTTGGAGATGGGACAGGTGTGGTCATATCATGCAAGATCTTATAGGCCATAGGAGTTTGGATTTTGCTCAAAATATAACGCAAGTCCTCCAAAGGTTTGAGGCAGGGAATTAGCATGATTCAGGTTCTATTTTATTTATTTTTTATTTATTTTATTTATTTTTTAAGATTTTATTTATTCATGAGAGACACAGAGAGAGAGAGAGAGAGAGGCAGAGACACAGGCAGAGGGAGAAGCAGGCTCCATGTAGGGAGCCCGACGTGGGACTCGATCCCGGGTCTCCAGGATCACACCCTGGGCCGAAAGTGGTGCAAAACCGCCAAGCCACCCAGGCTGCCTTGTTCTTCTTCTTTTTTTTTTTTTTTTTTTTAATCACTCTTGCTTTGATGCAGAGAATGTATCAGGGACGGGGCAGGAGTTGGAAGGATGCTGTTGTAATAGCTCAAGAGAGAGGTGATGCCACCTTGGACTGGGGTGGTGGCTGGATAGATAGGGAGCTCGAGTCAGGGAGCAGGAGGCCCTCGGCTGAGGCTGAAGTTGCACCAGTGGGAAGCTGGTAGAAGCTTGCAACTGACCGAAGCAGTCACAGAGATGGCTGGAGTCAGAGGCAAGGCCCAAGTGCTGCATACAAGAAGTGTCTAAGACAGCTTCCCTCTGCTTTTAAGGACAGTTTGTATCTAGAAACTCTCTAGCAGCCTTACTTTAAATTCCACTGACTTCCCCTTGCTGGAGGCCAGGAATGGGAGCACCCTACAATGGGGCTCAGATCGCCATGATGGACTTAGACCAATCTTGGCTCAAGCCCTGCTCGGGGCACATTGTCCCTGAACAAAATCAGGGTTCTGTGGAGGCAGAGGATGACTACTGTCTAGACAGCCAACACCAAGAATTTTGATACAAAAGGAGCAAGTTTCAAAATATCTGAGAAAGTATGTCCGTTAGACTTACTGGCTGTAGAAGTTGGAATTCAAAGGAGAGGTTCGAACTCAATACATTTTTTTTCAAGCTTAGCATCCTGTTTTAAATGTGCTCAGTTGCTGAGGCCACCTCTGATCTTGGAAATGGTTGAGAATATAAATGGGAATCTAAATGGAGCCTGAGGAACCATGCAGGCTTTAGTGAGTATATCAGGATTCAGTGTGACAACGTGGAGACGTGATTAGCCTCACAGCCGGCCTATCTGAGAACAGCTGAGAACGAAGGAGGCTGAGAACACATGGTGCAGCAGTTGGGAAGCATCAATTGCATGAGCCCAGCTGCCTGGGGACTTCCAAATGGAGAGAGTTGAATTGGAAAGTCTCGAATCTTATTAAGGGACCAGGGTGTCCATGGGGATGTGAAAGGAGTGAGACGAGGATTCAGATTTTGAACAAAAGGAAGTACAAGAACATTCCTCCATCATAGGCAGTGATGCTCTGGGAAGATAGCAAGCTCTTGGTAGTGTAGAGAGAGCCAAGCACAACCGGGGTTTGACAGTGGGCAGAGCTGGCTCAGGAGTTGGCTTAAAACCTGACTCCGACCTGGAGACATTTCCTTACCTTCTTCGAATCCCAATTCCTTTATTTCTAAAACCCTGCCTACTCTGGAGGATCAAGATGAGGAAATAAGATAATATAAGGAAAGAGACCAGTGGTGTCTCTCAATGAGGCAAGTGTCTGTCTAGAAGTTAAAATAAGAGCCCCTGGCTGACTCAGTTGGTGGAGCATGTGACTCTTGATCTTGAGGTTGTGAATTCAATCCCCATGTTGGGTAGAGAGATTACTTAAAAATAAAATCTTAAGAAAAAAAAAGAGTGGTAATAATGCAATAACCAAAACTTGAGGGGTGGGGAGAGGGAGGGAAATTAAATGTTCAACAGTAGATCGATCAACCGCACCACAGAGCAACTGCATAACAGTCTTATGTATCATTTATAATTATATTTTAAAGAATTAAATATCAGTGGGATAATTAATTATTGAGGTAACATTTACCATATAAAGTTATGTGAACAGAGCAGTATATAAAGCACAAATAAATATCATTTTTAAAAAGAAAGTGTATCAAAATGTTAACAGTAGTTGTTTGGACTGGGAAATTATAGATTTGGTTTTGTTTTTACCAAAAAAAAGCACACACTTTTTTTTTTTTTTTTTGCCATTTTCTGAGTTTTCTGTGAGAATGAATTGCTTTTACAGAACATGGGAATTAGAGATAATAAGTGGTGGATGATTTAATGTCACTGTGGCTGTTACCCCTATTAGCATATCCTTCTTGTTTCTGTTCCCCCAAATCCACGTCTGGCTTAGCTCCTGGGAAAATGGCAACAGTCCAGTGGAACCCAAAAGTGTGTACCTAGAGGAATTAAAAGGATTTTTCTTCATTTAATTTGGGTGGTTTTGACTGGGTGTGCCTCATCCTGACAGGAAGTGTGTGTCACCAGGAAAGAATTTAATTCTTTGCAGCAGAAAGATGGTTAGTGAAGAGTGAAAACACCCATCCATGTTTCTCACAGACTCTGCTTGATTGTATCAGACCAGCTCTCCTGCATAGCTGGCACCACTCAGAGAGGAGCTGCCTCCAGTCGGGATCCTCCCTGAGGACAGCTTCGTTTAGCCCCTGGACTTCAAACCTGGATTTGTCCCTTGGAAGAGTCACCATCCATCCCTGAGCCTCATTTCTCAACTGTAAAACCTTTTGTATCTGCTGGACCTCTTCCCCTAAAAAGTGAGTCCCTTTGGGCAAGGACTATGTATCATTTCTTTCTGTATCCATAGGGCCTAGCCCAGCACCTGGGCTCAATTAATGTCTGTTGATTAAGTGGCCAAGTTGCATTGAGTGATTTTTAAATTATCTCATCCAATGTTGGCAATGAAATTTGTGAATACAGCCCTCCAGAGTATATTTATAGTTTTATTTTTTGGGGGGGAAAAAGATCTGGTTTTTTAAAGATTTGTTATTAGAGAGAGATTGAGCGTGAGTGGGAGGGTACAGTGGGAGAGGGAGAGAGAATTTCAAGCAGACTCCACTGAGCACAGAGCCCAAGTTGGGCTGGGTCTCATTACTCGGGGATCATGACCTGAGCTGAAACCAAGAGTCCAATACTTGACTGACTGCATCACCCAGGTGCCCCCCAAAAAATCTAAAACAAATATGGGGAAATGTTAGGGTAAATCTGGATAGTAGCACATGAATGGACCCACATCGTATCCATATTAATCTCTGATTCATGGATTCCTCATCTCCAAACTAATATCTACCTCGTTGTTTTCTGCCTTGAATGACAAAGGTTTTATAAAATTCTTAGCACATGTGTGTACTCATTAAATGCTTGTTTCTTTTAGCAAAGGGAGTGAAAGTTAGTTCTCTTTGGTTGGTCTTTTAATTCTGCTAACATTGGACTTTGTGATTTGAGTGACATGACCACAGTCATCCTGGCTATATCCAGTAGTGACACAGACTTTTTGGTGGAGAATAAATTGGCTCCTGTGAGGACAGACCACAGGTCGATCTCAGCCCATATCCCATACAGTATTGGAGGTCTTCTCCGGTAATGTATACAAGTATAATTCACTGCCCATTCATTTACCAGATGCCTTCCATATGCTAGGCGTTGTACGGGCATCGGAAAGTCAGGGATGACAAGACAGAAACTGTGACCACAAAGAATGCACTGTTCAGGACAAGAGACAGAGGCGGAAACAAATTCACATAATATAATGCAGTGAATCCTAGATTAATAGCCCAGGGGAGGAAGTGAAATCTCTACCTACACTTAATTTCACTTAGTAATAAGAGCCATAGCTCTCCTAGGCCTCTGAAGTTTAGAAAACATTAAGAAGAGCCTGTCTGCTTCAAATTAAAGGCATCACCTTCATAAAGAATAATCTCATTTATGTAGGAAATAAAGCTAAATGTGTGCATGATATATACAGAAACGAAAATAAACGCAAAGTTCAGGAAGGGAACACACGATTGTCCAAGTGTTTACTTGGAAGGAGAAGGTGACAGGGTGGTGAGAAGGCTGGATTCTTGAGAACCGTATCTTTGTGTCATCTGAATGTTTCCACATTGAGGATGTACTCATATATTGCTTATGCTATAATTGCATTATTATGTATGCACAGAAAATGGAAGGTAAAGGAGACAAATGTCCACATGGTTTGCCTCTTCCTCAGCTTCAAGTCCTTGTTCTAATGTTTCTTTCTAAATATCCTAGTTTCAGGGTGCCTGGGTGGCTCAGTCAGTTAAGCTTCGGACTCTTGATTTCAGCTCAGGTCATGATCTCAGGATCATGAGATCGAGCCCTGAGTCGGGCTCCATGCTCAGTGGGGAGTCGGCTTCAGATTCTCTCTCTCCTTCTGCCTCTCCATCCCAACTCTCTCTCTCTCAAATAAACAAACAAATAAATAAAATATCCTACTTTCATAAGTAGGATATTTCATAAATATCCTTACCCCCAGTAAAATCCCCATCCCCTTCCCCGGTTTATTTGTGTTCCTTGTGCTTATTATAGTCTGACCTTCGAGATATTTCACTTGTTTTTAAAATTGGTTGACATCGCCTTCTGCCTCACCCCCCCCCCCCACCCCCCCCCCCCACCCCCGCCGCTAGAATGTGAGCTCTGGGAGAGGCCAGATGCTTGGGCGTCATTTCCTCCACTCTGAACCCAGTGCCTCACATACCGGGCAGGTGCGCCCTGCAGGCCAGCTGCCTGCACCTATGCAGCAGTGTGTTTACAGCAATAATTTCTGAATGGAAGTGTTATGGATCTTTCATTTCTTCTTTCTGCTACTGGATATCTGAATTTTCGTAATAAGCTTATATTAATTTTATTACCTAAGGAAACAATAAAGCTCTTTTAATTTAAAAAAAAATACATATGTATATTACCTGGGAGGCAAGAAAAGGAGCCTCCAGTAGAAGCCACACTGGAGCAGAAAGGGCTGGTGGCAGTCAGGCCAAGGAGCATGGGAGCGACATCATGAGACATCTGGAGGGGAGGCCAAAGTCCCTCCCTTGTGACTCCTCAGCTATCTTGTTCTTTCCAGACACCAGGATAAATGCCCGGTCTTGGGGTCACTGGCTCACAAAGGATCTTCTGCTCTGTAGCTTCCCATGCCCTGAAAGGCAGAGCCCAGAAATTTATCCTTGTCCTTCTATCCAGAGAATGTTTTTATCTAGTTGCTACTTAGATTTCAGTAATTCTTTGCCGAAGCAACTTGGTTTCTTGTTTTCCTTGGGAACCAGACTCTTTCTAAGTCGAAGCCATAAAGAGGATGAAATCCATTACCTGATACATTTCAATTCAGCTATTCAAACCTTGCCACAGATGGAGGCCCTGCGTGCCACACTTTCATTGTTGGCGATGGCATCTAAACTGGACACTTTGAATAAGGCACATGTGAAGGTGAAAGCTGAGGGTTTTTTTTCATTCTTTATTCTTTCTCTATTTTTTTCTCTGTTCTATTTCCAATCTAGCACTGTTGTCTGAACGATTGTAGAGATAGCTGGATCCTCATCTCTAGATGCCATGCGAAGAGCAGTGGGGGACGGTAGTTATGTTCGTCCCAAAGTTAAGGGATGTGGATTCTGTGAATTTCTCTGCCACTAACTTGTTATGTGAACTTAGTTAAAATCATATTACCTCTCTGTGCCTCAGTTTCTTCATCTGTAACATAAGCGCTTTTAAAGGCTTTCTGAAGTCCCTGCCAAAGCCACTTTTGTTAAACCAAGGACCAACAGTGACACCTTGTGGTACCCCTTCAGCTTTGGTTTTTCTAGACCGCAGCCTGACGCAATCATCCGCAGGAAGCCAAGGCCCCCCCTGTCCCTGGCCACTCACCCACGTGGAAGGCCTGTGCTGCTGTAGTGAAGTTTGAGGCTTGATGTGAATGGGAGGGTTTCAGCCCAATGTGTCCTGTGGATTGGCAAGGACTTGGGAACAGTGGACAGGGTAGGGCTAGCGATTTGATGGTTTCACAGGGCTCCTTGGACTTTGTGAAATAATTAAACTCCAAATTGCTCTGTGCCTTCATTTTTCCATTCATACAATGAAGTTTCCATACGACAAAGTTGCCACTCAAACTGCTTTCAAACTCATGGTTAGTTTATTCATTCATTTACTTTTTCATTCATCAAACATTTAATGAATATCTTCTGAGCACCTCCCTATGTTAATGATGCAAGTTTGGGAAGACAGTCCAAAGCCTTCAAGCACATTGTTTTTGTCTAATGGAAAAGAGAGACAGAAAAACTGTCCATTACTGTGTAGTAAGATGAGTCAGAAGATGTGCACACAGAGGGAGCTCAAGCCAGACATCTACACGGGCCTGGAAAGAATGTTTGATAGATGGCAGGTCACTTACATCTAAACTGTACAAAATGGAAAGAAATTTGCCAGAGAGGCACTCCAGGAGAGCAACAGGGTGAATATGGACACAAACACATCCTCTCCATGCCCTATCTGAAGATCGAACCCCAAAACTTTCTTGACCAACCCAAGAGGTTCTCCTTCTAAATATTGCTCGGCTGACTATTTTAGCCAAGCTTTCCAAAGCACAAACTTCTTGCTCTGTCCTCATCCCCACTTCCTATTCAAACTTTGCCCAAACTGAGCAGCCACCTCTCAGTGACTAACCGGTGTCACCATGCACCCTAGCCGAAGGCTACTCTTTTGTCATTGCTGGCTTAACTTTCTCTCCCAGCAGCCACAAGGCCTGGTGAGGCGCTGGAGTTCACTTCATGCTGGAGTTCACTCTCTGCTCCTTCCCTTCTCCCTCTCCCTTGTCAGCTCCTCCTAGTCCACCCATCATGAATTATCAATATTCCTTGGTGCTCAGTCCTGAACCTTTTCTTTTTTTTCTACCTAGGGAATCTCATATCCACCTAGAATCCAAACTTCTCGACGATTAGGGTCTTAGCTTCTTAGTACCTGAAGATGGGTGGCTTTCTTTCTTTCTTTCTTTCTTTCTTTCTTTCTTTCTTTCTTTCTTTTTTTAAAAGATTTTATTTATTTATTCATGAGAGACACAGAGAGAGAGAGGCAGAGGGAGAAGCAGGCCTCATGCAGGAAGCCTGATATAGGACTAGATCCTGGGACTCCAGGATCATGCCCTGGGTCAAAGGCAGGCACCAAACCTCTGAGCCATCCAGGGATCCCGATGGGTGGCTTTCCCTGGCATTTTTCTTCCTTTTGTCTGCCTCCTGCTAGACTGAAAATCTGCCATGTAGGTAGATCCATCTTTACTTTGTTCAAACATACTTGTTCAATGGTTAGTACAGTGGCTAGGGGGTAACTCAAGAAGTATTTGTTGACTGAATGAAACATATGTAAACACATGATTTCAAATGACAGAATAAACCTGTAGTTTTTATTTTATTTATTTATTTATTTATTTATTTATTTATTTATTTATTTATTTTATTATTTTATTTTATTTTATTTTATTTTATTTTATTTATTTTATTTTATATTTTATTTTATTTCTTCAGTCAAGATTCAGGTAAAGTTCAGTCCTACAGTTCAAGTTCAGCCAGGCAAGCCTCACAGAATGTCCTGTGCTCTGTTTCAGGATCTGGTCTAATTTTGAATTGTTGTGCAGCCCGGGTGGCTCAGCGGTTCAGTGCCGCCTGCACCCCAGGGCCTGATCCTGGAGACCCGGAATCGAGTCCCACATCGGGCTCCCTGCCTGGAGTCTGCTTCTCCCTCTGCCTGTGTCTCTGCCTCTCTCTCTCTTGAATAAATAAATAAAATCTTTAAAAAATAATAATTTTGAATTGTTTCTTGATGCAAAGTATCATTCTTTTCTAGGAACAGATACACCCCCACCACACTATTTCCCAATCTATTCTCAAACGGGAGATTTCCTCATTAAATCACATTGATGATCTTGATTAGAATATTGTATTTTCCTTGATCTTTCTAAGTTAACAAGCTTCTTTATCTGTGACCCTCAGGGCAGTGGACATTCTTTCAGGAAATACTGTAGCTATGGCAGGCCCTGCTCCAGCTTGGTGGATATTTGCATTCGGGAATTTTTTTTTTTTTTTTTTTACCAGCATATACAATTCCCAAGTGACAGGAGCAGGAGCTAGAGGCAGAGCGGTCCAGAACTATGGGAAAGAAAAAGCCATTCCTGGCCTGGCTCCTCAGCACACTGGCAGAGGGAAGCTGTTCCTGAGCTCGGTTTAGAGAAATGCAGTAAACCCTCCTTGAGATGAAAAGGGCTGACACCCTTTTCAGCTT
Organism: Vulpes vulpes; assembly: GCF_048418805.1. Taxonomy (NCBI): domain Eukaryota; kingdom Metazoa; phylum Chordata; class Mammalia; order Carnivora; family Canidae; genus Vulpes; species Vulpes vulpes. Next base: position 37,293,253 of record NC_132790.1, read on the forward strand.
GAGGCCTCTGAGACACAGAGTGGTTCACAGCCACTGAGAGGAACTTAGCATCAGAACATCCTCGTATCTTTTTTTGTTGAAAAAGCCTTCAGGTAGCAGGAGCTTTGGTCCTGGAAAGTTGTTATTAAAATATATCTCCAGGGGCTCCTGGATGGCTCAGCTGGCTAAGCACCTGACTCTTGATTTCGGGTCAGGTTGTGATCTCAGGGTTGTGAGTTCAAGCCCCATGTCGGGCTCCATGCTGTGCATGCAGTCTGCTTAAGATTTTCTCTCTCTCGGGACAGCTGGGTGGCTCAGTGGTTGGGCATCTGCCTTTGGCTCAGGGTGTGATCCTGGTCCTGGGATTGAGTCCCACATCGGGCTCCCTGCATGGAGCCTGCTTCTCCCTCTGCCTGTGTCTCTGCCTCTCTCTGTGTGTCTCTCATGAAAAAATAAATAAAATCTTAAAAAAAAAAAAAAAAAGATTCTCTCTCTCTCTCTCTCTCTCTCTCCCTCTGCACCCCCAACTAATGCTCTTTCTCTCTCTCTAAAAATAAATAAACCTTTAAAACATAAATAAATAAATAAACCTCCAGTCACTTAATTCAAGAAGCTTTGGGAATGTTAATGAATAGGCCAAAATAGTAATGGCCAAGGAACATTCACCTCTCTTACGTCTCCATGGGATGACAGTGACCAAGTTAAATATGCTACTTTCTGAGATCAAGCCCTAACTTCACCTATGAGAAACTGTAAGACTCTTAGACAAATTACCTAATGTCTCTGAGCCTTTATTTCCTTGTCTCTAGAATGGATGAAATAATGTCCCCACACAGTCACTACGAGAAGTAAATAATACCCGTTGAGCACAGAGTACAATGTCCAGGACATAAGAGGAGCTCAGTACACATACCAGAGCAGAGGAAAATGCCCTAGAGATATCAATATTTTCCCAGGAGAATTTTCTTCTTGACTTGCTCAACCAAACATAATGGATGAGTAATCCAGCAGCCTGGATTATTAGGTGATACTCCCAGCCTTGGATTATGGTTGTGGTTTCTAAAGCTGTCTCCCTAGTCCTCTGCTATCTGTTCCCCTTCACATCCCTGCATCTAATAGAGTGGCTGGCATGTGACAGGTGCACAAAATATTTGCTGACTTTAATTCAACTAGACCTACACTGTCCAATAATGTAGTTACTAGCCATGTGTGACTATCTAGTACTTGAAATGTGGCTACTCTGAGTTGATTGTGCTGTAAGTGTACAATACACACCAGATTTCTGTAGATTTAGTACCAAAAAAGTAAAATATTTCATTAATAATTTTTGTATTGCTTATGTAAAATGATAATATATTGTGTACACTGAATTAAAGTATTTTATTAAAGTTAATTTCTGTTTATTTTACTTTTTAAAATGTGCTTGCTAGAAACTTCTAAATTACATGTATAGCTTATATGTTGGATTTCTACTAGAGAGAGCTGAGCTAGACTATAGACCCCTCACTGGCCAAGAGATCATTGGATACATGCCAGACTTCCCTCTCTGTAAAATATATACAAGCTCTCTGAGGCACTTTCCAGCTCCAGCATTCTATGATTTTGTCAACTTTAGGCTACAGTTTCTTTTTTAAAAAAGATATTTATTTATTTATTTATTTATTTATTTATTTATTTATTTATAAGAGAGAGTGAGACAGAGAGAGAGCACAAGTGGGCAGAGGGGCGGAGGGAGAAGCAGACTCTCCACTGAGCAGGGAGTCTGATGTGGAGTTCAGTCCCAGGACCCTGGGATCATGACCTGAGCCAAAGGCAGATGCTTAACTGACTGAGCCACCCAGGCTACAGTTTCTGTAATATGAATACTTATTAAATTGCTACTATGGGTTAGAGATTTACACACATTGTCATTTAATCCTTATAAAATGTGACAGGAGAATGACACTCCTTATTTTATAAAGAAAGAAGAGAAGGCCTGCACAAGTTAAGATACTTGGCTAAGGCCAGCTGGCTGGAACTAGACTAGAACCTTCTCCCTCTTTTCTGGTTCTCTGTAGGGATTTCCAACAGAAAACATGACTGGAGAGTTAATGCAGGTGCTTGGGTTCCGTTGTTCCCAAAGACATATTTCCTTATTTGGAAGAATCTTATATCATCAGAAACACTCTAAAAATGTCTATAAGAGGCTCCTGGAAGACCCTAGAGGACAGCCGGTGCCTGTCATATTTGGTAGATCATTGACACCCAGAAGTAAAGGGCTGGGAGGTTTCTGGGGAGAGAAGATTCAAGACCTGCTGGAGGTTAATTGTTCACCAGCTTCAGAAGATCCTGCTGGGAGGGGAGCTGGGAGGGGAGCTGGGGGAGTGAAACATTGACCAGTTCTGATTGAGATGCAGGAATGCGTTAGGGAGGCATGGAAAGGTCAGGGGGAGCAGTCTGGCACCTGAGACAGCTCCCATGGGCAAAATTCCTCTCCCAGAGACTGGACAGGAAAAGGGATTGTGCTCAGAAGGGGAGAAAGGGGCCTCTGGCTTCAATGTGTACTTACTTTGCCAGCTCCCACAGCCATTTCAGGGGCCGGCTGGACTAAAAAAAGGCCAGGTCATGTTTGAGTGTTTCGACTCCCCAAATTCGACTAACTTTTGGAAAGCTAGGACCAAGTAGGGAGGGCTAGAAAAACAAAGATCAATAAATAAGATAGACTTGCCTTGAAGCCAAACTGGAAAATGCAATCACTGGGCCTGAAGGCTCCAGGACTCGGTTCCAGTGTTGGCTCCATCTACGAGGTAATCCTGAGCAGTTGAGTTACCGTCTGAGTCTCAGTTTACTCATTTGGAGAAGAAAAGTAATCAAATTGACTTCCAAGCATTGTCACTGTAGTCACATGATAATGAGAGAGTTCCTGCCTCTATGTAGTTCAATGGATGTTGAATTGAAGAGTAGGAAAGATAATACTGTGGTTTAAAATGGTCCAAAGTCTCCCCACAATCCCTAGGGGAAGGCGGAAGCTCCCTTCCCTCGGTGATCTGGCCCCAGCTCATCTCCCAGCTTCCCTCCTGCCCATGTACCCTCTGCATCCAAACCCCCCTCCAAGTCGCCCATAACCCCATCCTTAGCAGCTTCTGATCTGTGACACTTTGGGAACCAACAACCTGGCTGCTGAAGCTCAGTGTTTCATTCCTTGGCATTTTCTGCGGCCTTTAAATCACCCAAGGAAACTCATCCCTCAAAGACCCCCCTCCCTTAGCACAACCCACCAAGGTGCCCCTGTCTTTTTCCTGGAGTTAGCCCTTAGCTCAGTAGGGCTGCGCTCGATCACCATGGACATCATGTGACAAAGAACATGTTGCATTTCTCTTGATTTTTCTTAAAACATAAAACAAAAGTTTGCTGGCCAGCTGCCCTGTTTCTGTTATGTAGACCAAGATTAAATTTCTCCTGGATTCATTTGCAGAGCCCCTGGATGCTGGGCTGAAAAGTGATATACATTTTCTCTTGGCAGGGAATCACCCACTTGGGAATTGCCTTGAAAAATCACTGTTTAACTGAAGCGTGTGGGCGTGTGTGTACACACGCGTATAGACGTTAGTGCCCTGGTCAGGTTGATAAGCTTCTTCTCATTGGCTGATAAGCTTCAGATGTTGAAAATCAAGAGCCAGAAAAAGGGGTTTATGATATGACAACTTTAATGGCCACAAGGTTGTCAGGGCTACGTTGTAAATGTGATTCTGAACTCCAGGCAAAAAGGGAAATGTGTTGAAGCAGGTTACTGTTATTATCAGAAAGGAGTGTCCTCTTGGCCCTTTTTTGGGAATATTGAGAACATCACACCATTACCTACCATTTACTGAGCACTTGCTATGTGCCAGGAACACGGGTAGTGCTTATGACAACCAAATTAAGGTTTTCCCTGATGGTTGAGGAAACTCAGATTCACGGACGTCATGACTTCTGGAAGCCTTCTCAGCTAGTAGGCATTAAAGCCTGAATTGCAACCCAAGTATATCTGGCTCCAGCTACTACCCCACATAGTTTTCCCAGCTATGACAGACATCTTCAAAAATGTTTTCATAGCAAAAAGACTAATTTTATGGCTGTTTGACCTTCAAGTAGAAATTTGTAGACACTGGGGTTTGCTTGGTGTCATATTCAAAGCAGACATGAATCAACCAACTGAGGCTTGAAACTTTGCCCCATCCCTCCCCCACCTCTACCTGTGTCTGTATCTCTAAAACAAAATGTGTACTGAGTCCACTGTGATAGGTGCCCTGTATTCATTTTTCTATTTAAACCTCCCAACAGTTGTGTGACTTAGAATCCTGGTTATCAGTAACAGTGATATGTGAACACTGACCATGTGAAAGAATTTAAATGAAGGGTGACATCTGATTATAAAGAATGTGCTGGATCTGAGAGAATTTAATGGTAAGAGGTGTGGCTGGGCTTCATCAGGGAGCCTAGAAGCAGAAGCCAGGGAGTCAAATTGTGGATAACTGGAGCTGCTTTTCTGGGCAGAGTTGTCTCTTGGCCTGGGGATGTAGCCTTTGGTCATGAATTTGGGAAAAGAACCAGGCAGTCTTAGCTCAGCCCTTCCCTCCCTTTTCTCCTCTGAAAGCCACTAGAAAGCCCCCAGTCTCCCTTCCTCTTCTATGTGGGGCAGCCTCTGGCTATTCAGGGCTGTCTACAAGAAGTCTATCTCGCTGTGGGATTCAGCGATGCTGCACTAAGCCATATATTTATCTGTGAAAAGCTGATGTATGGCCCTTCCTTTGTCCATCCATCAGTTGGCTCTGAAGTGAGGCAGAGAAAGGGGAGGCCACTAGTGAGTCCTCTCAGAATTCCACATGCAGACAAATAGAGGGCTACTCAGTCATGGAGTCACCCTACTTCCCAGACCAAGAATTAGCAGCACCTCTGGGTTCTAGACCCACATGCCTTTAAGATTCTTTTTTTTTTTTAAAAAGACTTTATTTATTTATTCATGAGAGACACAGAAAGAGAGGCAGAGACACAGGCAGAGGGAGGAGAAGCAGGCTCCATGCAAGGAGCCCAACGTGAAACTCTATCCTGGGAATCCAGGATCATGCCCTGAGCCAAAGGCAGACGCTCAACTACTGAGCCACCCAGGCGTCCCGCCTTTAAGATTCTAACTGACCTCATCCTGGGTCCAATCAGCTCTGCCAGGCTCCCATGAGTCTCAAGATTCCTGTTAGAGGTAGGGGTTGCCCAGGAAATTGCATCTTAGGAGAGGACAGTCTCACAGCTAATATCAGAGCTGAGATCCTGACCTAGGTCCAATTGACCCTCGAGGCATGTTCTTAACCGAACGTAGGTAGTGAGGCCCCAGAAGCTGGCCTTGAGCTGGGTGTTCTCTAGTTGGCATTAAAGAGAATACCTGGCATCAAAGAGAATACCTGGCATCATATGTAAAAATGACTTCAACGGTAATGCTGAGAGCAAAGCAGAGGTGAGGTTGTACCTTCCTCTTTTCAGATGCCTCCTTGTCCTCTCTCTGGACCAGCCTGGAAATCCTGGGCTGCACAGACTGAGGCAGGACTGTCTCCCGCAGGATGGCTCCACTGACAAGCTGTGTATCCTAAGTCACTTCACCTTAAGCTCTTGGGTCACCATTCATTTCTTCATCCATTTAACAAATCTGCATATTAATATAGAATACATATGCATACTGTATGTTAATACCTAAGACATACGTGTATAGCATATGAAACCTCCTACCTACTGTAGATGACTATATAATATGTATGTTTATCATTGTGTCAATAAGTGTACTAGATATTTACCACATGTCAGGCTCCATGCTAAGTAATCAAAAATACATTGAATCCTACTAGATGCTTCCTTTCTTAAGTAAGAAATGCAAAGTGAAACTAACTCTGCTGAGATAATATTTTTCTGCTCTCAGATTGCCAAAGGTCCAAATGTTCTGCAACACATATGGGTGAGGCCAAGGGGAAACATTTACACTGATACGTTGTGGGTGGGAATACAAAGTGGTACAAGCCCTGTGCCAAAATTTGTTAAAATACAAACTCATATACTCTTTGTACCAGTAATTGGTTTCTGAGAAATTATCCTTCAGATATTTTCACACTCATAAAAACTAACATATGCATATGATTGTTATCATTGCAACACTGTTTGTAATAGCGACAGATTAAAAATGACTTCAGTGGCCCTCAGTGTGGCCTTGGATCAACCATTAAGTGAAACACTGAGCATCGGTGACAGAAAACATAGAAGCTCTCTAAGATCTGACATGCAAAATTGTCCAGGCATGTTGGCAAGTGGGAAAAGCAAAGTGCAAGACAGGGTGTAAAGTGTACTAATGTAATGTTAGTCATAGTACAGTAATATGAATAATGTAGCCATGTAGAATAATAGTAATTTCAGTATAGTAATACAAATAGGATTAGAAAGAGTTACACACTAATATGACCAAATCATAGTGATAGTAATAGTAATGCTAATAATTGGTATAGTGGATATGTTTGGGTATGTATGTAAAATCTTATATAGACATTTAAAAAAAATCTCTAGAAAGACTTTTCTTTTTTTAAGATTTTATTTATTTATTTGACAGAGAGTGAGAGAACACAAGCAGAGGGAGAGGGAGAAGCAGACTCCCCACTGAGGAGGGAGCTCAATGCGGGGCTCGATCCCAGGACCCCAAGATCATGACCTGAGCAGAAGGCAGACACTTAACCAGCTGAGCCACCCAGGCACCCCTGGAAAGACTTTTATGAATAATATAAGGGGTCTGGGTTTAAAAAACAAACAAACAAACAGGCAAATGGGGAAAGGAGTAGAAATAAAACTTTTCACTGAAAATCTTCTGAGAATGTTTGAAACTTAATGAATGTAAAACCCATTCAAAAATGGAAATAAATACACAATAGCTTAAAAATAACAGCAGTGCCATGAATGTGAAGCAGGAGGCCAGGGCACTAGCGGAGCAGGTGACTGGGTACTGTAGCATGCAGCTGGCAGAGGAAGTCCCTGAGGAAGTCACTTTTAAATAGAAACTTGACAGAGAAATAGGCAAAGGGGCAAACGAGGGCTGCCCAGGAAAAGGGACCCTGTGTGCAAAAGCCCTGAGGAGGGAAGGGGCTTTATCTGCAAGGAATGGAAGGGTATCCCGCACAGCTGCTCAGCAGACATGAGGGGTAGGGGGACCGGGAGCTAAATACAAAGCAAGGAGCCAAAGTATGCAAGCTATGTTTAAAAAAAAATTGGACTTTATCCGAAGGGCAGTAGGAAGCCATTGAAAGAGTTTAAGCAGGAAAGTGATGGGATCAAGGTTATGTTTGGAATAGATTGCTCTGGAGCCTCTGAGGAGAAATGACTGGGGGAAGCAAGAGTGGATGTTGACAACCCATATATCTGAGAAACCGCTCTGGAGCACTATCTGGTGGTTTCTTACAAAGTTAAACATACACCTACCCTATGACCTGGCAATTTCATTCTTAGGTATTTATCCAAGTTAAATGAAAACATATGTTCACAAAAGTATTTGCACAAGAATTTTTATAGCAGCTGTATTTGTAAGAGCAAAAATTACCCCTCCAAATCCTACAAATCTCTATCAAAAGATGAATTTGTAAGCAAACTGTGGTGTATTTATACACTGGTGTACTACTTAGCAATATGAAGGAAGAGACTCCTGATACACACAACGTGAATGATACTTAAATCTGTGAAAGAAAAAAAAAAGACACAGAAATGCATATACTGTATGAAATCTATTGACATGAAATGAAATCTGGGTACAGACAAAAAAAATAATCTATAGTGATAGAAATCAGAAAGTAGTGCCTGGAGGGAGAAAAAAACTGGAAAAATGAGGGAATGTTCTGGGGCAATGGAAATGTTTTATATCTTGTTGTACATGGCAGTTACACAGTGTGTGCAACTGTCAAAACTCATCAAAGTGAAGAGCTGAGATTTATGCTTTTCATGTCAAGCATATCTCAGTAATGAAGAAGGAGGAGGAGGAGGAGGAGGAGGAGGAGGAGGAGGAGGAGAAAAAGGAGAAAGAATGAAAGAGAAAGAAAAAGAAAGAAAGAAAGAAAGAAAGAAAGAAAGAAAGAAAGAAAAAAGAAAGAAAAAGAAGACAGAAAGAAGAAGAAAGAAAGAAAGAAAGAAAGAAAGAAAGAAAGAAAGAAAGAAAGAAAGAAAGAAAGAGGGATCCCTGGGTGGCGCAGCGGTTTGGCGCCTGCCTTTGGCCCAGGGCGCGATCCTGGAGACCGGGGATCGAATCCCACGTCGGGCTCCCGGTGCATGGAGCCTGCTTCTCCCTCTGCCTGTGTCTCTGCCTCTCTCTCTCTCTGTGTGACTATCATAAATAAATAAAAATTTAAAAAAAAAAAAAAAAAGAAAGAAAGAAAGAAAGAAAAGTGCTCATTGAGAAAGGTAGAAGGTGTTTATAATAATCTAGGAGAAAGTCATGGTTCCCTGATGCCCTGGCATGGGGATCCAGTAAAATAATGTGTAGAAGAAGCAAACTATGAAGGTCCATGCAAACGGTAAAGCTCTATACATACTGTGAAGCCCTATTCAAAGTGAGGAATTAGTCAAACTTAACCCTTATCAAATTCTGGAGGTGAACATGGGACATCTGATTGCCAGAGGCAGTCCTGTTTATTTGCAATGAAGGACTTGGGGCTGTTAATCATGATCTTCTTGCTGATCTGACACCATTTGGCAGGAAAGGGATCCAGGGGCTGCTGAGATTCATCAGAATCCTTAATCCTGATGGAAAAATAAAGCAGTGGTGGCGCCTGGCTGGCTCAGGCTGGGGCTCATGCAACTCTTGATCTCAGGGCTGTAAGGTTCGAGCCCCACATTGGGTGGAGAGGTTACTTGAAAATAAAATCTTCAAAAAAATTTTAAAAATAATAAAGCAGTGGGGGGGGGGGTACAAAGCTGCCTTTGCCAAGGATAATTTTCTACTAAAAACAACAACAAAAAAATGTATTTAGCTCCTGGGCTTGAGTCTTGAATTTATTTTTTTGAATAATTAGGGTTTGAAGGATACAGAGAAAAGGAAGCAGGCTGTCAGTTCCTGAGGCAGGGACCATAACGATCAGTGACACGGCCACCCAGCATTCAAGAGAGTTCGCTGGGAGCTGAGAGTATGTGGGAAACACACGTGGGCTGCTTGAAGCATCTGCCTCTGAGTGTAGACAGGTTTAGGGAAACAGCTGTGGGGAAAACCAGTCAAAAGCCAACCAAATAGCTGGCTACTATTTAACTGAATGCAACTTTTTTTACATGCTTTTTTTGAATGTTAATAAATCCCTAGTTATTTGCTTGCATTTCTTGTTGATTTCTCTCCCCCAAAACCACTTTGAATGAGCAGACACAGCTGGATCCTTGCTATCCACACCAAAGGATGCTAAACACCCCTTGGGCCCTTTGTCTGTGAAAAGGAGACGTCCCTGCACAAGTCAGGGCGGGCCTTAGATTAGATTCCATGACCTCCAGAAGAGGACTGAAGATCCTCTTCAGAGCTGCAGCAGACATTTGTCATATTTTTATTATCTAGTATGTGTCACCTGATCCTCCTCTCTTTCTAAGGATTGATTTTTGTTGTAGTTTCTCCTGGTGTGAGGTAGAACCCATCTTCCACATTGAAAGTAGACAGGATCTCTCTCTCTCTCTCTCTTTCTCTACCCCCCCTCCTTACTCCTCTCTCTCACCCACACCCACGCACACTCACACATACACACACACCCTTGGCCTTGGCAAAGTCTGATGATAGGCAACTGACTTGGGCTTACCCCACCCAGTGGTCTTCCCTTGAACTGGGAGCCTCAGGAGAGCAATATAAGAATATGGATATAGTTGGTGGTTATCCATGGAGACAGCTGGAAGTCATTTGTTCAAAAGTAGCAAAAGTCATTTGTTCAAAAGTTGGCATGCTGACCACATACTCCTGCCAAGACACCATTACTGTGACTCCCTTGGCCTTGCCCTCTGACTTGCCACTTCTGGATTGGAAAACAGAGTCCTAGGACTTAAAATGACGTGTCCATATTCACACAAAAAATTATCAACCAAGCCAAAACTCGAACCTATGTTTTTCACTGTACCCCCCACTGCTTCCTGCCTAGCACAAGAATCTTCCTTAATTGTGCTCGTTTTGGCAGCACATATACTAAAATTGGAACGATACAGAGAAGATTAGCATGGCTCCTGCTTAAGGATGACATGCAAATTCGTGAAGCATTCCATATTTTTGGAGGAAAAAATAAAACAAGATGAAATCAGAAAGGAAGGCAAACTGAAAGAGACTCTTAATTATAGCAAACAAACTGAGGGTCACTGGAGGGGAGGAGGGGAGGGGGATGGGGTAACTGGGTGATGGGCATTGAGGAGGGCACGTGATGGGATGAGCTGTTATATAAGACAGATGAATCACTGACCTCTATCTCTGAAACCAATAATACATCATATGTCAAGTCATTGAATTTAGTTTTTTTAAAAAAATAATTTCCCTTAATTTCTACCCATTTCTATCCTCCAATACCCCTTCAATAAATTCCCCTCTTTGTAAGTTACCTGAGTTGGTTTTCATTGCTGACATGCCAGACACACAATCATAGAATAGTGGTTTCATTTTCCATTTCATGCCTTCATAGAAATGTTCTCAAGCGGTTTCTTGGACACTGAGATCCAAGGTTTTTCTTTGGGGGCAGCTGAATATGTGGAAGTGGGGATGCGGAGAGAAGAGTGAAGAAGAGGATGGGAGAATGAAAAGATCTGCATGTTTTCCATCCAGTCCATTCTAGGGCTGAGGGTACAGCGAGGGGCCGCAGGGGCAGAACCTCTAATAGATGCCGGGAGCTGGGCTCGGCAGTTGCCCTTGTGGCCACAGCACCGGGAGGAGGGTGTTCCGCTCCCAAGTGGAAAGAGTGAGGCTGGGTGAGGCCGAGAACCTTGCCGGTGGTTGTCGGGTAAGGGGCACAAGGGGGCAGAACCAGCCTCTGGACCAGACTGCTGCTAAGCAGCCCTGCCCTTTCCACTTGAATCCGCGGGTTGACCACGGTGGCTAACCCGTGTGCCTTTTTCTTCTTATAGTGTGACTTCCAAGTTGTATCCGTGATTTGGAATGAGTGCATAATGACATGACGACATCGTGGGACTCTGTATACATACATACATGCATGCGTGTATGTATTTAAAAAACACAAGGAAGACAACTTTGCTGAGCCCTCGAGAAGCAGGGCTGGAGGCGCTTGAAGCCTGTTTTGATTTAAGAGGAATGGATCCGGCTTGAGTGTAAATGCGAGACTGTGTTTGCTTGTCTCACACTCTGTTTTCTCAAATTACTTTCATATGTTCTCTTGCATTGGTTTCCCCCACTTCGGGATGAGAAAACTGAGAGCAGGGCTTGAAGGAACGGGTCCGTGTTCACACAACAAATTAGCGTCCGAGTGAAAACTCAAACCCAGACCCTTCCACTGCACCCCACAAGCCCCTCCTGCCTGCACAAGCATCATTAGTGCATCAGTCGGGCTTAACAAATGGACTCGCATGGATGCATGCTGATGACTTGATCTAGCCTCCTGGGATTCTGCAGGTGAACATTTGTCCCACATCACCCACTGTCCAAGTATTTGCAGTCTCTGTCTTTTGCTATCTCTTCACCTTTTCCCTGATTTTCTACCTCTCCTCCCTCCTCCTTTTCTCTGTATCTCCTCTCCTTTCCTCCCTTCCTCTCCTCCCACAGACACACTTGTTTTTCCTACATCGAGATGGTCTCATGTTGACGGGATGGGTGAAGCGTGAGTGTCTTTTAAGTCCCTGGAAGCAGAATATTTTCTTATGGATTTTTATTGTTTAGATTGTTTTGCCAGGCTAATGAAAAAGGGCTCTAAGGTCCCCTTATCTCAGGCCAACCAGTGGATGCCTTCAAGCTTTTGTTTTTGTTTCCAAGCTGGTTTCTTACAAATGTATCCAGAAGGTCACTCTCAGGTCCCCAAGATAGCAGCAGGTAATCAATCACTTTCAGGGCATCAGCCTCACTGAAGGGAACTCATGAATGGGAGCGCTTGGGGAAGGGGACAGGGAGCCTGAGCTACCCTCCAGCTCAGTAAAGGTGATCTATCTGATGGATTGCTTTCTCCAGAAGTTCTCTGGGATAGACTCCAGTATATTCTAGCTCAGGGGCTAGATTTTTGACTCCCCTCTGATTTTTGACTCCAAATAAATAAATACATACTTACGCAAAAGGCTTGGACATTTACCAGGTAATCTGATAACTGCAACGCAGCAAGCAATAAAGACTGTGTCTAATGGCTCTAAGGGCTGCATCCACACGGGGCCCCCAGGCAATCCCTCCAAAACAAACAAAGGGGGCTCCAGTTCTAGCTTTGCCAAGGACAAGCTTTGTGAGCTTGGGCAACTCACCTCACGTCTCTGGGCCTCACTTCCTTGACTATAAAATGGCATAATGAATGAGTCTATTCTTTCCACAAATACTTATTAAACATCTACTTTGTGGCAGGCCTTGTGCAAGGAATTGAAAATCTTTTTTAAAGGCTAGACAGACCCTTGAGGTCTCAAGGGATCTCAAAGTTTAATGGGGGAAAATATGCATAACAAAGGAAATTAATAATGATATAATATTTTTAAGCATTCTACTGGTACTCTGTGCAAAGTGCAATGGAAGGACAGAGGTGGAAACAGGTTGACCGAGCTTTAAAGTCTGTGTGTGTGTGGCTTTCTTATTTGTTTTGTTTCGATCTGCCTTTCCCACTAATGTATCTTATTCTTTCTTGACTTGGTTATTTTTTTTTTAATTTTTATTTATTTATGATAGTCACACACACACACACAGAGGCAGAGACATAGGCAGAGGGAGAAGCAGGCCCCATGCACCGGGAGCCCGACGTGGGATTCGATCCCTGGTCTCCAGGATCGCGCCCTGGGCCAAAGGCAGGCGCTAAACCGCTGTGCCACCCAGGGATCCCAGTTATTTTCAAATAATAGTTGTTAGTATATAAACTGTTACCAATGATTACATTACATAGTGTTTAATTGCTCCAATAGTTGTAAAAGTTAGATATTATGATCACCATTTTGGATATTTTAGATATAAGAACACTGAAGCTCAGAGAGGTGAAGTAACCTGCTCAAGCTCACACAGCTGGGAAGTTACAGAACTAGGATTTGAATCCCTTATCAACTTCAAGGCTGTGTTCTTTCCACTCAGGGCTACTGCTTCAGGTGTATAACAACTCAGGACCAGCAGCACAATTTGTAGAAACAGTGCCAAGCAAAAATATGGGGTCTCTTGTTGATAAACTATTAAGAATTTCAAGGCAGAGGACGTCTGGATGGCTCAGAGGTTGAACGTCTGCCTTTGACTCAGGGCGTGATTCCCCCAGGGAGCCTGCTTCTCCCTCTTCCTATGTCTCTCATAAATAAATAAATTAATTAAATAAAAAAAAAAGGAGTTCACGATAGTACAATAGAGCATGGAAGAAAGCAGAAGGCCTTTCTAAGCATGGGACCCTGAACACGTGTCCAGGTCACACACCCATGACGTTTGCCCCACTAGCTACAATTTACTTTGCAGATGGCATCTCCCAGCAAGGAGCAAAAACATGCTAGTAATTGGCAGGCTCAGAGCACAGTGACAGAATTTTTCAGTAGTCATGCTTCATGTACACTTTTTGATGTCACCCAGAGGGCTCAACATGGATCGCTTCAGCAGAAGTTGCAGGCTATGTGCAGTAGCTCTCCCTGAGAAGGAAAACTTTTTGTGTGGGGAAAGATAGATGGTCTTGGGCTGATGGGGTCTGGCCACACCCTCACCTCCCATTTAGAATTTCAGGGGCTCATTAAGGCAGCACAAATAGGACACAGCCGAAGCCTCTTATAAGCCTCTCTTGTCATACTGTAGAGGGGACCTGTGGGTGTGCTCTGATGAAGGGCAGTGGGGAAAAAGCAACACGATTTTGCATATGCGGTTTATAAGCTTCTCCCCTGAAGCACTCAAGAAGACGTCAGCGCCTATGGACCCTGTAGAGATTGAGATTGCCCTTTTGGTCAGCAATCCTGAATCAGTGGTATTTAAGGTCCTGAAACCATAGAACCAACAATGAAAATAGGAACCATCTCCCCGGAAAAAGGACACATGTACATAAAGAATTTTGCATACAATTACAGACTCCCTGCATTGACCCCAGATTTTTTAAAACCCCAATATAGATCAGAGCTTCTGCAATTATAGAGCCTACATTAGACCTAGGCAGAAATGTAGAGAATATTTTTAGGAAACCATCTTATTCCTCAGAGGGGGTGAAGGCCAAGGTCATTTGGGATAATAAAAGCCTCTGGAGGTTTTCAAAGACTCACTCCTCTGATTGTTAACTCCCCCTTGAAATAGTCCCCTGGCTCCCAGTGTGCTCCGTTCAAAACACTGTAGCCAAATGGCACAGTCTAACACTACAAATGGCTGATGTCACGACGTTGGTGAACACTTGGGGAGCACCTGACAAGCCAAGGTTTTGGGTATAAGAGCAGTTTGTGTCCTTGAGAAGCTCACAGACATCTGGGGGGAGAGATGCACCTAAACAACAGAATATAATAGAACGTGTGTAATTGCAGACGTCTGGAGCTAGGTTGAGTGCTCACTTCGGCAGCATATACTAAAATTGGAGCTAGGTTGAGAGGTGACATACAGAAGGACACTATTGGCTCTGCTTGCTTGGATCATACCAGGCTCCCAAGAAAGTAAACTCCTACAACACAGTCTTGAAGAAGGGGCACTGGGTCTTCTCGTTGAGGGGACCAGCACATGGGAAGGCAGAGAAGGAGGCACCTGGGTGGGTCAGTGGTTGAGCATCTGCTTTTGGTTCAGGTCTTGATCCCAGGGTCCAGGGATCGAGTCCCACATCGGGCTCCCCACAGGGAGCCTCCTTCTCCCTCTGGCTGTGTCTCTCATGAATAAATAAACAAACAAACAAAGAAAAGGAAGCCAGAGAAGGATGAAGCAGCCTGAGGTACATGGGGAGTTGGAAGTGGGTGGGATTGGTTAGAACATAGGCTATGTCTAAGGAAGAGGTGGGAGTTGATGGTGCAAGGGGCCAGAATCTGGGGCCTTGAACCTACGGAAGAGTGTCAGCCTGGGTGACAGATGAAGGAGTCTCTTCTTGGGGACACTAAAAGGAGGGCAGATATCCCATCTGTTCCGCATGGACTTCTGGCGGGCGGGGGTGGGGTAGGGATGAGGGGCAAGAAGCCTCTCTCAGATCCCTGGCACCTCTCCCCATAAAAATCAACTGCTGCTAAACACTGGAGAACATAAGGGCCCTGGAAAGCATTTATGAATGACGGGCAGCCAGCCTAGAATATAGCTCTAAGATGCCGATGAGATTAATTCGCCAGAAGGGTACGGTTCTGCTGCACTCAAGATGACTGAATGGGAGGAGGCCTTCTCACAGAGAAAGTCCCTGCATTTTAAAAATTAAAAAACGTAAAAACCTGATCCCAGCTGGATATGGTGATGGGTTTCCTCTGCAGCATCTCCCATTTTTCATTCATTGTTAAGATTGAACCAGTTAAGCCTTAGGTGGTAGGTTGCCTCTGAAGAAATAATCAAGAGAAGAGAATATCTCCAGAAACGCACAAGGGTTGCTGTTTCCTTGTCACTACGTCTCAGGATTCCTGGGCTAAGAAGTCCTTGGAAGGAGTGTGTTTTTTCCCAAGCAAATGTAGAAGCCACAAGGAAACCGAGTGACTGGGACCCTCCGTGGAGCGGGGGTTCCGCTGAAGATGTTCTTCCCGGGTCCACCGCCAGGTGTCACGAGAACCCCGTTTTAAAAGAAAGCTTCGAAATTGCAGACCTAAAGAAAACAAATCCCCCTAGCGTTCAGATTTCTCAGCAAAAAAGCTTTGAACAAGAACATAAATTGCCAATGTTCAGGACTCATCTCTTGAGTGGCTACATAATGGCTATAATTCCTCAGACTACCTGTGAATAAGATGGTCCCTACAGGATCGCTGCAGATTTCTGTTGAAATGCCCATTGGTGAACGAACGTCGTGCAGGAAATTCCATTGCATTTGCACTATTTATTTAATAAAAATAATCTCTGCGATTATTTGCATTTATTTCTGAAGGAGGATGTTTTTCCTTCCTCAGAATAAGTTCAGGAAATGGGTGAAGTGTTCAGGAAGTTAGCTAAATGCTGATGTAAATCCAAAAGGAAGGTCTGTTGTTTGAAAAAAAAAAAAAGAAGAAAAGACCCAAAAAAAAAAAGCTAGGAAGTGGTTCTTTTACTTATGGAAAATGTTATACAGTATTTCTCATTTAAAAGGAAGAGGACTAGGAAAAATGTGTGCGCTCGTGATATCTTTTTCCGTGGATCTGGTTAGGCAGTGCAAACTTTTCCTGATAACAGCAGCCGGCAAAGAAAACTGTGTCAAGAAATAAAATCTAGATGGAAGACACCACTGGGATTAAGTTTGTACTAAATTCAGACCTTACTATGGAATTTGTATCAGCTATTCTAGGAAGTGTGTCTTGCTGGGAAACTCTGAATCCAGAAGAGGTGGTGGGGCACAAACAACCAAATACTACCCTCTCCTCACAAGCTCCCTGTCCCTTCCAGCCACCAGCAAATGGTGTCATGCTGAGCCGCGCACTTCCAGGGAGGGAGGCTCATTCAAGGAAAAGCCCAGCTCCCCAGGGCTGCTTGGTCAGTGTTTTTGCAAATTGCTGAAGCCCTTTTGTAGAGTCGTCATTTCTCTGTGGCTTGCCATGCAGGGAGTGTGCTGTATCAGGTGCGCAGAGCAAACAGAAGGCTTCTGGCCTTGAAACACCCCCAGCACGGAGAGCAAAGATTCGGCTCATTGAACAGGCCTGGGCGCGGGGTGGGGGGGGGACGCAGCTAGTTGTTTCTCTGAAAATCGCCCCAGCCTTTCCATCCCTCTGCAACCACCTTCATTTGGGCCTTCGTGGTTTCTCGTCCAAACAGGTCAGCCTGCCTCTGTGGTGCCCTGTCTGCCCCGCAGTCCCTGCGGCTCACCCCTAGCCAGGGTGAGCTGTGTGCGATGGCAACGTGGACGCGAGCCCTCCCAGCCTCACACCATGCCCGGCCCAGGAGACAGCACAACCTCCCAGGCCTTTCATAACTTGGCCTCAGGCCACCTTCCCTCCTACTACTCCAAGAATCTCAGGTTCCAGTTTTGCTGAGTGACTGGCCACCTGCACCCCCAACAGGCCACTCTCAGCAAGTTGACGGGGAAATAGGGATGGAGCACATGCTTTTTTAAGCTTCTACAGAATAGTCTCTGGATTTATAGAACGATGATGTGAGAGAAGCAAGGGGATGGGGCCCAGAGGACACAAGGCGGACCCACCTACACAACCGTCCGCTCAGAGCAAATATTACAAATTAACACATCTCTCCCTTCCCCTGCCTGGCCCAGTACCGCTCAGGCAGGAGGCTCCCAGCAATGTTGTTGCCGAGGAGCAGGAGGAAAAAGAAGGCAAGAAAGACAACTAACAATAAACAACACCGTGGGTGGGGGATCATTCTCACCTGCCTTTGAGACTAGAGAGGCCGCTAGAAAAGAGGCTCAGGTGGAGGTGCTTAGCCGTTCTGATGATTCGAAACCTTCAGGGGCACATCATGAGTATGTTTTTGTTTCGTTTCCTCAAGATTTTATCTATTTGAGAGAGAACGAGCGAGCGAGCATGATCAGGGTGGGGTGTAGGGGGCAGAGTGGGGGGGGCAGACTCCTCGCTGAGCAGGGAGCCTGATGGGGAGCTCGACCCCAGGATCCTGGTGTCATGACCTGAGCCCAAGGCAGACGCTTACCCGACTGAGCCACCCAGGCGCTGCTGGTGAGTACGTTTTATTTTTTGTTTTTTCCACACTGAAATCACCAGGTGGTTGTGATGAGCAGACCAAATCTTCAAGGAGTGGTGGTCTCTGGGACGCACCCCTTCCTTCCTCCCTCCTGTTCCCCCTGCCTCCCTACACGTCCACCTATTGAGGCAGAAGTGGCGTCTTCAAGATGGAATGAGGAGATGACAGCAGCTGAAGAGCGTTTTCCGTTGTCCTCGGTACTCAGAAGCTCTTCTTTCCCAGTGAAACGAGCAAGGTCCCGGGACTCCGCTAGGGAGAAATTACATAGGAAATGCGCTAGTAGCAGCGATCCCTGAGGGGCTAGGGATAGAGGGGGACGGGTGCAGCCGATGAACTCCTGGAGGGAGGCGTCCTATCTTATTTGTCTTGCCGCCGCCTACAGTGCCCTCCCAGGACAGTGGCTGGTGCGTGATGCGCCCTCATTCAGCTACTCAACAAATATTTACTAAGCAGTAGAGGATTTGTTTTTCCAGGTTTGGAGTTTTAAGCTTGTTAATAACAGCTGAATTCTTTCTCTGTTTTGTCATCTGCGCTCTGAGTTGGACCTTGTCTTTCACAGCCTTTTACAAGCCCCCCGTCTCTCCCTTCCCCCGCCTGGCCCAGTACTGTACAAGCAGGAGGCTCCCAGTAAATGTTGTTGGGGAGGAACAGGAGGAAAAGAGAAGGGAAGAAAGACAACTAACAATAAGCAACACAGTGGGTGGGTGAGCATTCTCAAACCTGTCTTTGAGACTAGAGAATTTTCTTGGAGAATTTTACCAGAGCATCTTTCCAGAAAGTCCGACCTATGTGATAGCTGTTATTGTTAGCTTCCATTTCTTTCCTATGCTGGTTACGGTGTCACCAAACCTCACCCCACCCCAGATCTCCTACCTAACAAGGTAAAGCCCTGCCTCCCTCCTGCCTTCTTTCCAGACATTCCTGAAATTCATGCACAGAAAGTGCCAGGCCCTGAAGGCACACAGGCAGTCACCTTTGGGCACCCAGGATCGTCCTCACGGACATCAGTCCATTAGGGAGATGGACACACAAATGGACCATCACAAACAGTGCATGAAGGCTCCCAGAGTTGGAAGCATCCGAGGCTTAAGCTCACCTATGGTAAGAAGGAAAAGCCAGAAGTGTAAGGAGGAGAGTCAAGGAAGTCTTCCCAGAGGAGATGATCTCAGACTTGTCTTAAATAAAGAACAGACAGGACTCTCCTCACTGAAGAGAGAGGACAGGGCCTTCTAGGCAAAGGAAACACCTACGAAAAAGCAAGGGAGTGAGAGGCAAAGCATGGACAAATTGTTCTATGTGATTTATCAGTTCCATCTCATGGCTTTATACTCGACCCATTTGCCTCATGTCATGTGAAATGATGCAACCCTTGGGCATTTTAGAAAATTTCGATAGCCAATCGCTTCATCTCTTCAAGAAAAAGGTGCTGATAAGGTGGGCTTGCAGGGAGATTAAGCATGCCCTTGGGTGAAAACAGGATCAGGTGCTTATAGGAAACCATGTGGAGGCTACTGATGTGAAATGTAATAAATTTTCATTTTTATTCCCTCTCCTGGGAGTGAGACATTGGAATCCTTTGTGTGAGGGCAGGTGAATGCCTAGGTTTTCTTAGCCTGGGAATGAGCTGAGAAGGAACTTCAGGTGGGGCCAAGGCCCAGTTTTGAGAGCCTTTTGGAATATACCTTTGCATGTCCAACATTTTCACATTTAGCGAGATGCTCCCATTCCTCCAACCCTGCTGCACAGAGAAGGCAGGCAGAGGAGAGGACGACAGCCTTCTCCAAGTGCGGTTTGTTTCTGTTCACAGAACCTCTGAAGACAGGAAGCCCAGGCTGACCTCTTTAGTCAAGAGTGAGCTCAACTTTAAAATTATGATTGCATGTGAAAGCTAAAATGGGAAAGAAAAAAATCAGTTCTCAGGACAGAAATGCTAAAAACCCTTGGGCCACATTCCAGTCAAGGTCCTGGCCCTGCACACAGAGCTCCCATTGGGGGTGGGTGGGCGGGAGACCAGCCAAGACCAGTTCAAGTCAGTTGAGTGTCAGGGATCATGGGGTTGATTTTAGAGGTGTCCAGTGTGCAGATAAAGAAACTTACCCGAGTGATTTATGCTACATAATCCTTAAACAACAGAAGCTCATGGCCAGGTCTCATCACTGAGAGAGTCGCCTGCCAAAACATTTACCCATTCCCACCAAACTGTTTGCAGTAGTTGAAGGAATCAGAGGAATAGAGTATGTTTTAGTTTCCTAGGGCTGCCTTAACAAATGGCCTCAAACTGGGTGGCTTCAGACACAGATATGTATCCTCGTGTAGTTTCCGAGGCTAGGGGCCCGCAGTCAAGGTGTCAGCAGGGCCGGCTGCTGTTGGAGGCTCAGGGGAGAATCTTTCTTGCTTCTCTCCTAGCTTTTGGCAGGTGCTGACAATCCTTGGGGTTTCCGGCCTAGCCAGCAGCTGCATCACCCTCACCTCTGCCTCTGCCTTCACAAGGTCATCTCTCCTTTCAGTGTCTCTGTCCAAATTGCCCTCTTATTATAAGGCCACCAGTCATCAAAGGAGAGCCCACCTGAATGTAGCATGAGCTCATTTTAACTGGATTATGTCTGCAAAGACCTTATTCCCAAATGAGTTCACACTCACAGGTACAAGAGGGGTTGGACTTCAACATGTCTTTTGGGTGAACAGAGTTCGACTCACCAATGCGTGTAAAACAAGAAAAATCCATGGGCTAGGCATGAGAAGACCAGGCTGTCCAACCTGCTACCTCCCTGGGCAAGTCGCTAGCCCAAAGTTTCAGTTCTTCCTTAAGGAAGACAATGCCTGCCCTGCTTACTTGAGAGACGCCACGAGAATAAGATGCAATCACGTACATATAAAAGTATTTTCTATATGGAAAGTGTTTTTACAAGTACAATTATGAATTCATTCCAGATTGTGTTGACTTTTCTTTAACTTCATAACTACTTAATGAGTAGGTCACGAAATGAGGAATACAGCCTGTCTTACAGGGAAGAGAATTTAAATACCTCCCTTCATTTATGGTGTGAGATAAAAGTACAATAGCAATCTGCAGTGAAGAATAGTATTACAGATCCTTCTTCCCTGGGCTTTTTACTTATACCCAACAGGGTGGTATTCAGGTGAAACGAGGGTACGGAAGGTAATTTAAAGGCAAACCCTCAAGAGGGCTGATGTTGTCTGTGACATCAGCGGGCATCTCCAATGGCAGGGGTTCCTCTTCCCCCTGTGTGGTCCTTATTATTTGCTCCCATGACAATGTCCTGATAATGGCTTTGAATTTGCTTTGTCTGATGACTTTTCTGGATATGGAGACATAGACCACCCAATTTATAAAATTAACTAAAGAAGTCATTATCCTGGCTGACTGAAATGACATGCTCCCATATCTATTACACAAAAACGACCATTGTATAGACAGAAAAAAAATTGTTTTAATGAAAATGTAAAACAAAACAAAACAAAACGGCCCCCTTACCCCTTTTAAAGACTCCTGAAGCTCTAGCAGTGATAGGAAAAACTTTTTCAGGCCACCAGATTGAGTCAAAGGTGCTTGGAAAGTATATTAAAAAACGGCCACACATATAGGAAATGCCAAAAAGAGGAGTCACGGGTCGACAGCTTGGGAACTACGGTTACCTCCAAAGCATCATGTGACCATTTGAGAGATACTGATGACCACAATAGTGATAAATTCTGTTGACCTTGGACCTCGGGGGTTTGGTGACCCAGGAGAAAATCCCAGAGGGGAAAAATGGCACCAGCAAAAAAGAAACAAAGAGGCCCTCAGAAAGAGGCTCTCAGTCTGCCCCACAAACCAGATTCTCTATTTCTCACTTCTGGGAATGCGTGCTTCCTGGGAGCTACCATGCCCCTCCAGGAATATGCCAAAATCTCAGACCAGTTAATAAACAAAACTTTATTTTCCTTTAATACAAAAATTAAATAGCAAAGTTTATTTTTTTTGTACAGTGATAAATTAGAAATTTACAGTACAGACATCAATGCAGACATACGTTTGTACATCCTTAAAAGCAGGGTCCATTTCCTTTGATGGTCAGCAATTCATTAGGGCATGTGTAGCATGGGTTGGCCTGGTACCTCTATGTCGAACATCTGAAAGCCCCCCAGGTGGGCCTCAAAGTGGCTGGAGCTGCAGGATGGCACGGGGATCCAAGGACAGGCCCCAGAGCGCCAGCCTACCTGCTGCCCGCACAGGCTGAGTTCCATTCTTCTTGTTACAAATGATGCTGGATGTTTATTCTACTTTTCCTACAAAGAGCACGAGGGGCCTCTCATCCTCAGACCTTCGAAGTCTCACAACAACCCTGTGAGGTAGGAAGAAATTCAGAACCACCTAGATGCCCCGCTGGGAGAGAGCTAGAGAGCAGCCTCCCCTCCAGAAGTACACAACTGAGCTGGGGCCCAAGCCCATGAGCAGGACACAGAGAAGAGCATGTTCTGGGGGAGAAGATGGACCAGTCTTTGGGGAGCAGAGCTGCTCCTGCCCCTCTTCTCAGAAGCCTTCTGGGATGACAGTGGTCATACACTGAATATTGCAGGAGACCAAGGAGCCATGTCAGCCTGGGAGACAAAGCTCACAGAGGACCCCAGACAGGCCCTCTGTGAACTGCCTGGGCAAATACTGGGAATTTGCTGGTGCAGAGAAGAAGAAGGGAAATAAGGTAAATCAGAAACAGGAACAGGCTGCTACAGGGCAAATGGGCTGAGCAAGGGGAAGAGGCCTGTTGGGGAGGGTCAGGGTTCACTTCCCGCTTGGTGACCGCCAGCGTGCCACTACCGCACATGCGCATGGTGAGAGGCAAGCGCAGAGAGCTCTGACCAGGACCCGGTAAAACAAAATCCATTATTTAAGGCTCTGGTATCTGATCCTCAGTAGGAGCAAAATGCTCTTCTAGGAGTTTCCAAGATCTATGACCTGGGCCCAGAGGAAAAATGATAACCTGGGTCCTGTGCCAGACATCATAAAAACCCAGACAAAGACTCTGAACCCAAATAGATAAAAGAACACGAGGAACCGTTAGAGTCCAGTGCCTCGACATAATTGGCTGGAAAGGCAACTCACTCCAATCTCTCCCATTACAGAGTGAAATGCAGGATGTAGCTTGATCCTGGGGGCTCCTTCCAAAGTCTGTGCTCTGTGGCTCTCCTAACTGAGCTGTGGCCACTTCACCAGAAGCCACAGACTGCACCAGTGGGGTGACGTCCCTGGGAATTGACTCTGCCCCCCAGGGCTAAGGCTGTCGAGCTCCTCTATGTCCTCAGATCCCAGCTTGGTTGCTAACACAGTAAAGCCTGAATTCAGTGACCAGGAGGCTGGGGGTAGGGTTGGGGGTAGGGGTGGGGGGACAGAGAAGACAAGCTCAGGGTGCTGGTAGTCACAATTCAGAACCTAAACACAGAATATTCCCTGACTCTGGGTTTGATCTGATTCTGCAGGTGAGGGAGTGACTGGGGAAAGTCAGAGAGCATCTCAGGGGAAATAAACAGTGTCACCCCTTCTCTGGTTTCAGGACCCTGAGCAAGCTGCCAGCTCAGAAGCCATATCAGAGATCAGGAAGCGGGAGGAAAGAGGATATGAATCAACCAAGTAGCTCAACCAGATGGTTCTGGCCAGTTCCAACCTACCCCATGTTCCTTGGCCCTGAAATGTGGCCTTTATGAAGGAAGATAAAGAGGGGTCTGCTGGAGGGGAGGGTGGACAGAGGTGCCCTTGCGCCCTGTCGAATAGAATCTCGGGAGGCCAAGCATTTTATAGGATGCTACACTCATCCCTACTTATTCTAGAGTTCAACCTTTTCCCTAGCAAGGTGTCCTCAGATTCACCTGTGTATGTCACATGGAACACCCCGAGCCCTAAACTGCCTGCTCTTCCCCCTGCCCCCCACCTCCCGCCATGTTAGGTTGTGGGAGCTCACGTCCCTTTAGCCAGTGTTCCACAGTTTTCCCTAGGGACTGCCACAGAGATAGTCACAAAACAGGGCTGAGGCATTCTGTCAAAACCCTTGTAATCGACTTGCAGGGTATCTCTGCAGGGCATATGAGGGAGACATTAAAGGTAGAAGGACCCAAGAGGCAGTTTCTGGGATGGAGACAAGTGAAACAGATGACCATTCAGAGGCCCCCTGCTCCTTCCCTAAAACCAACAGCAAAATTCAGCAGACGCAGGAGCATCTCAGTCCAGGTCAGTGAGAAGGACAGAGTTTGGTACTCCTTGACACCCCTAAGGTGCCCAAGACAGGGCTTTACCCAGAATGGTCACTTGATAAATGGGCTAATAATTGAGTTTTGTGGGTTTTTTAAACAAACACCAACTTAAGAGGTGATGGACTCTTGTTCAGGTAACTGGTAACTGACCTCAGCCACAAAGCTCCTTTCCTGAAACCATAAACACTCCCCATTGTCTGGAATGTGAAAGGAAAGGCCCACAGCCCTGTGACATCGCTAGGGCTAC
The DNA here is from genome assembly GCF_048418805.1 of Vulpes vulpes. Lineage (NCBI taxonomy): Eukaryota > Metazoa > Chordata > Mammalia > Carnivora > Canidae > Vulpes > Vulpes vulpes. The sequence continues at coordinate 37,317,630 of NC_132790.1, forward strand.
TAATCCAGTCTGCATCAATGGCCACGTTTCCCCTGAGAAGGCAAGAGATTTGTAGAAGAGACAAATTAGAACCCAGGAAGTTGTCAAGGCACTAGCTCCAGAACTCGGGTGTATAGGTTCATCCAGGTACTCTTATTATTATTTCATTATTCACAAATATTGGGCCCCTACTCTGTGCCTGGCCCTCTGCTAGGTGCTGCCTTGGTCACACAACTGCTGAAACATTACAAACACAATTGCCTTACACAGCCCAACAATCTAACAGCTAGGCCAGTGCCCCACTGCACCGTCCTTCTTCCCTTTCCTGGGCCGCAGTCTCAGCCCAACTCCCAAGACACTGGAGTGGAGCGTGAGTAAGGGCAGGCTCTGCCCCTGGGTGCATGCTCCAGGGCCCTGGCCAGCTATGGGAACTGTCTGCAAGCAGCACAGGGAATTCACATTTTATATTTCATAGGCGACGCAGTCTCAGATGGAGTTCAACTGGTCCTTCTCAGGATCATTTCTCATGCTCCTAGAACCCTGATCCAGAGTCCAGCCAAGGTACTTGGGCTCGGCACACACACCAAGGCCTCCCCCCGACCCTGTGTCCATTTAGCATCTGTCCTCAGAGCCCCCGGACTTCCCCTTCCAAAATACACAACAGACCTTATGTGCATCTTCACCTCAGACAGCTCAAGAGCCCCCCAAAACAAAGAAGAAAGGCAAATGTCAAACCATGGCCATAAAGCTCAAAAAGACAGACAAGGACACGTGCATTTCCAGAATCTGACCACCAGTTCAGGAATCTGAGTCCCTGGAAATGTTTTTCCACAAAGAGATGTGATAAGAGTTTTCCTACCTGTTTTTAAAAGGGGTGGGGTGGGGTGGGGCACAAATAAATAAATGAGTGAGTCATTGCAAAGTAGTTGCTGAAGCAAAGGTAGGTATGCTGTTACAAGGAGAGCAACCTGTGACACCGTCAACAATTTGTCCCAGAGATCTGGTGATTAGGAGGCCTACGGCAGGTTAAGGGAGAGTCCAGTTACAATTTTCAAAGAATTGCAACTTTTGAGAGGCTGCTAGGGGGTACCCCATTGTGAGGAACATAAAGCATAAATTTTAAAAGCTCTGGATACCCCTGCAAAAGGCAATTAAGACCTGTGTTAAGAGTTAGCAGTTCATTTCATATGGTCTACACTTTATTCCCTACTAACCAATCAAGCTCCTGGCTGGCATTCTGGAGATTCATTAAGCACCATATAAATACTCCAGGCCACACTGCCTCCAATGAAATCTTATAAGGAGCCTTTGCCAATTACTAGGAAACAATTATGCACCAAGTAGTTGGATTAGCTGTCCTTAGTTCTTGCTACAAAACAGAAAAAAAAAGTCTTCATTGTGGTAGTAGACTAGACTCTGATAACATTCTTATGCTAAAGGAAAGAAAGGCACTATCATTCCGAGAATGCAAGCTGACCATAGTTTTAAAGTCAGTTGAGTATACTATTATGTCATGGTCCAAGAATGTGCTTTTAATTGTAATTGACACACACAAATTACACAGCTAATCTGTGCGAATGCAAAGTTGCCAAGAAACTTAACATTTTAGCTCTTCCAGACTGGCGTCTGCATAGATGCAATCACACAAAGTAAAATATATTAAGTCCCCATTGCTCAATGCAATAGGTCTCCGGGGTCGGTAAGTTAACTCGACTTGGTAAATCTTATTTTCCTCTGAATTAAATGATTGTCAGAAAGTGAATCACCCTGACTTTACTCCTCATTAGGCATGCTGCAGTGAAAAAAAAAAATCCTATAAAAATACCTATTTTGAGTCATTAATGTAAAATGAACAAAACAGCAGCAGCCCAGAACAGGGATGATGAAATTTAAGAGGAAGAGAGAGGAGGAAAATCCACTGGATACCTTATGTGTGTTTGTACAGTACTTCTGTTTTTTCAAACAATCCTGTTTTATGACAAAGGCACTGGAAGATTCTGACACCACCTCTTGGGAGAGCAATCCACAAAGTTCTAAACAGCAGACAGCGCACCAGAGAAAATGTTTACGTTAGATCAGCCAAACTATAAAACTCTTGTAACACTTGTCTGAACCCAGTGTCTCCAGTGTTTATAGATTGCTTGGCTATCTGAGAGACCCAGTTAGTATGTAAGATTTTAAGGGTTAAAAAAGTGAATCTTTCTCCCTGCAAGTTACCTCCTCACAGCTCAGATCTCACTCTGCAGAGAAAAGCAGCATTGCCCCGGCCCCTCCTGGAATCTAGGCAGGACCTCCACGCTCCAAGCTGCGACCTGCTAAAGTGATCAATGTTTTGATTTTTCACAGCTTTGAAAGCCTCTAACTGGCTTTTCCATTTTGGATCATTCCAAAGTCTGCAGCAAACTCATGACTTTTATGATGCCAGGCAGTGGGGGGCAGGTGGCGGTGGCTTAGAGGGGTCACTTAAGTGTTGCCAGTTTGCTCGAAATGAGATTCACTGCATGAAACTTCTAGTCGCACTTGCGCCCAAATGCTAGCATTTCCCCCCCCACCCCGCCCCTCAAAACTTGGAAAGCATGGAGGCCAGGTAGCCTTATACCACAGTTTCGTTGCCCTTCCCAGGCTTCACCCAACCGTTCCCTCGCTTTTCTCTCTTTACCTTCCCAGAATTCACCAATCTGTTAGAACACTTCTGCCATGTGTGCAGAGTTTTGGCAGACCAAATCCACATGCCTGAGGTGATGCCCACCAGCAAAGACATAAAAATTTTCAACATCTCAACGGCCATGTTGGAGTCATCTGCAGAATAGCGGAAGAGCGCCCAGTTGGAGATTTCATAGAAGTAACAGGCAATCACACAGGTGGCAGGCACCGTGTACAGGACTGAGAAGACCCCGATCTTGACCATCAGCCTTTCCAACTTGTCAGTCTTTGTCCCATCCTTTTGCAGATTGGACCGAATTTTGAACAAGGCCACTAAGCCCGCAGCGATGAACAAAGTTCCGATTACCAGGTAAGTGAAGAGGGGGGCCACCACAAAGCCTGTGAGGGCATCGAGGTTTTGGTTCCCGACGTAGCACAGGCCAGTCAGTTCATCCGCGTCCACCAGTCTCATAATCAAGATGACAATGGTTTTCACTGCGGGGATGGCCCAGGCGGCGATGTGGAAATAAGAGCTGTGCATTTCAATGGCCTCATGACCCCATTTGAGTCCCGCTGCCAAAAACCAAGTGAGTGTCAGAATAACCCACCAGATGGAACTGGCCATTCCAAAAAAGTACATCAGCAAGAAAATGATTGCACATCCTGTGTTCTTAAGTCCTTCTTGGATGAGAACAGGTTCTGCTGCCTCTTCAAAATCGCAGGATATCCTTTCCCGGCCTACAGTCAGCCTGACAATATAAGCAATGCTATAAATATTATAGCACATACTGAGAAATATGATGGGGCGCTCAGGGTAGGAAAACCTAGAGGAATCGATGAGGAAGGTGAGCACTGTGAAGGCGGTGGAGATGAAGCACAGGCTGGCCCACACGGCCATCCAGATGTCCGTGAACTCCTTGGCCGAGCGACTGTATAAGCCAGCATCATAGCCACACTTGAGAACACAGTTCAGGCTCCTTTTCACCCAGATGTACTGATCCGAGTTGGTGCCTACCGAATGGCACTCTTCCCCGGGCTGGATGGGGGTTTTGTGAGGTAACGGCACCTCCTCATCACCTGGCCCTTCCATGCACATATGGTTGTGGTCATTCTGGGGTGGGAATTTGCTGCAGTTCAGGCTCTCTGGCCAGGCAAATCCAAATTCCTTCAGGACAGGTTCACAGCGCCTCTTGACTGAAAGACACATGCCGCCGCACGGGCCTATGGGGATGTTGATCTTCTCTGTGCACATTGGCACATAGACTGAACAAAGGAAGAACTGGAAAAGTAATGAAATGAACAAAGAAAACAATGACTTGGAAGTCTGACCAAATGCTTGCACGAAGCGGGATTGAATGCTTCCAGGCAAAGTACATACGGACTTCTAAACCAGTTATGGGGACTCTGACTGTCTACTCTGACCCCAGACTAGGGTGCCCTAAAAAAGCCATTGCTTGCACAATTTCTTCTTTGGGTTCTAGCAATCCCTTCCAGGAGAACATACATACATACATACATACATACATACATACATAAATAAATAAATATAAAGGACCCGAAAGATTACATAATCCCTTTTTGCATAATGCTTAAGAAAATAAACCTTAAGACTCCACTTTGAGTCTCCTGACTTGAAAGAGCTGAACAGACTAATCGAATGACTGAGTCATTTGAGTGATGGGGTGATTTATTTTTGTCCTCATTTCTTTATCGCTATAAAAATAAATGTAATAAGTATGTAGATCTGGCACTTCTGTTAATATTCTCTCCTTTCTCTACTTTATCCCCTAACATTATTTTTTTTTTAATCAGTCCCATACTGAAACAAAAAATGTCCTAATTGAGGCACTGTTAGACCCAAGGATAGGATGCAGGTTGAGGTCTCTGGTCACCAGGGGTTTGTTTGGCCAGGTTTCCTCAATAAATAATAATGAAGCACAATAGGAAAATATAAATGTTAAGTCCCTGGAACTGCAGTACCAGCAGGGGAGAGTCCAGTTGCTGTCCTCAATTCCTCCAGCATTGATAAACAGTCGGCTTGGCTCCTTACAGATGTTGTCTATGAAGTCTAGAGTTACAAGTAACTATTTTCCAGCATGTAAAGGGATCCAGTCCTGTCCTTCAAAACAGCTTGGCTGCTTCCCCAGGATACATGTAATTAAAAATATATATCCCTGCAAAAGCTGTTTCTCCAACAAAATTGCCACTGATGTCAGGATATGTGCTGTTTCCAAACTGAGAGCTAGAGGATCATTTCTTAAGCTTTTATAACCTCGTTCTAAAGTTCTGAAAACTCCAATGGGACATTTCAGCAGCAACAGGTCTAATCCCAACCATCTTTCTGAAGCCACAGTCCAACTTTTAAAATGACCTATGTAAAAAACATGGATCTAGGAAGTAAACTGCCTGCCTGTTTCTTATCTCTCAGAAGTTACTACCAGAACCACGGATTTCTGAAGCTTTTAGCCTGGATAACCACCCTCTATTTTTTCCCCAAGTTCTCTCCTGTCTAAATTTCTAAAAATCACTCATAGCCTTACCAACCAAAACACAACTAGTACTAACTTTCCTTTTTAAAATCTCTTTCAGTTCCTTTTCTTTTTAAAAATGAATCGGTTGTTGATTTTGTGAGACTATAATCACCCTGTATATGCTAATTATTTCTTCACTTACTGTAGGCTGAACATTTTCTCTATTATTACATAAGCGTTACAATTTTTAATGGTTGGAAAAAAAAAAAAATCTCCCAATACACAAATTACCTTCCTGGAGCTAGACCACACTCTCACGTTTTCCCCAAGCTGTGTTTTCTCCCCGCCAAATCCTAAACCTGCCCTCAACCCTGAGGATCAGAACGATCTCAGGCCACCCAACCATGCCTTCCTGCATGACCCCTAAAGTCCTGTGGGACGACGCGAGGAGGGGCCGCTCCGCAGAAAACCAGGCAGTGGAGTTTCACTTAATAACCCCCTCCCCGCAAGTATGGGGGGAGAAAGGAGGTCGGCGAGGGAGGAGACGTCCCCGTCTCCTTATCTCTCCTTCCAAGTCTTAGTTGCAGCTGGCTGCCCTGCTGGGGACTCGCCCACCGAGCAGCGGCGGCCAGAATCCTTGGCAGAGATAACCCTCGGCTCCACTGGGGTTAGGGGCTTGGCCAGACACGGGTGAGCAGGGGAGAAAAACGGAAGGGCGGGGTGTAAGAGTGGGTTCTTTCTCGGGCCAGATGACTTACACAACGTTTTGGCTTCCAGTCCCTGAGAAGGGACAGAAAAGTGGGGGTGGGGTTGGAAATCACTTTTCCAGGGTAGTTTTTACCCCTCAGCCTAGGAAGGGGGCAGGGCAGGGGGCTTGCCTTGGCAAGGGCTCCACGGAGTTGGTTTGGGGCGTCCCTGCCCCAGGGGTCCCCTCCCGCCCGGGGTGGGGGCGGGGTGGGGGTGGGGGCGCCCACCTGCAGCTGGCTGGAGCAGCCGTACTGGATGAGCGGCGTGAAAGTTGTCAGCTGCAGCTCGGCGTCTGTCTGCAGCTCGTGCCCCACCAGGTTGGGCATCTTGGTCACGTTGTAGCCCAGGTTCTGGCACATGGAGATGCGGATGGGGTCGCAGCGCCGCTCCTCCTCGTCCCCGAAGCCCCGCGCTGGCTCGAGGAGCAGCAGCAGCAGCAGCAGCAGCCGCAGCCGCCGCAGGCTGAGATCGACGCCCCCGGGCGCCCCCGGGACGCTCGGCGCTGCGCCCCGCCGGGCCATGGCCAGAGCCGGGGGGCGGCGGCGGCGGTGGCGGGGGCCGGCCCGGCAGACACCCCCAGTTTGCACGGGGCGCCGGCTGCCCGCGCTGCTCCCGGCTCCCGGGAAGGGAGCGATAAGGCGCCAAGGGCGGAGAAGGGGCAGCGGCCGGGTCTCCGGCAGCTGCGCGCGATGTGCGGGGTACTAGACGCCCGCGGCCGGGGCCGAAGGGCAGACTGCGAGGGTCATGCTGCCGGCGGCGAGCCCCCACGCCGGCGCCCGCCGCGTCCGCTCCGCGTCCCGGCGGGTCCCGCCAGCACCCAGCGCCGCGCCGCGCCGCTCTCGCCGCCCGAGCCCTGGGCGGCGCTGGAGGTTCGCTGGGCGGCGGCGGGGCGGGACGGACGGCGCAGCCCGCCAATGGCCGGGCGCCGTGGGCAGCGGGGGGCGGGCCGCTCCGCCGCCGGGAGGGCCAGGCCCCGCCCCCGCCCGCCCGCCCCGCCCCCGCCCGCCCGGAGCGCCCCGCCCGGCCGCCCGGCTCCCACTTTCCTCCCCCGGGGCGCGGCGCTCGGGGGCCGGGCGGGGGTGCAGCCGCGCCGCTCCCGCCGGGCCAGCCCCCCGCCCAGGTGAGAAGCGCGCCCGGAGCCGTGGGCTGCCCTCCCTGCCCTCCTCGGCTGTCACCCCGCCCGCGGCTCCGCACCCAGCAGGCCGAGAAGGGCACACAAAGAACACGGGGTCTAGGTGCGCCAGGCTGCGGCTTTACATCCTGGCTGCGTGCCCCCGAGCGCTCTCGGCCTCGCGGCGTCAGTTCCCTCGTCCGTAAAGAGACTGGGAGGGTCCGAGGCGGTGCGTGCGCCGCCGAGCCCCGAGCCCCGAGCCCCGAGCCCCGAGCCCCGAGCCTGGGACGGCGCCCCCCGCGGCTGCTGGCCCGCGAGCTCGCTCGGGTGGGAGCCGCCCCGCCCCCGCCCCCGCCCCCGGCCCGGCCCGACCTGCGCCCCGGGGCCGCCCGGCTCCCGCCGCGAGGGGGAGGCGCCCCAGCAGCCGACCAGCCGACGGGCTCGCGCTCCGATTTCCTCGCCGTATGAAATGAAATTCCACAGGGGGATTCGAAAGGAAATGAGACCGGGACGCTCCGTGCTTCTCGGCCCGCCGCCCTTCCTGTCTCGGGGACACGGTTTCTAAATAAGGTTGGGAGGGTGAGGGAGGGGGGAGGCCTGACCTGTGCACAGGAGGCGAAGGAGGCGCGCGGGCGCCGAGGGTGCCTTCCCCGCCTCCTCTCCCGGGCACCCTCCCCTGCAGCCTGCATCTCCAACCCCCTCTGCTGCTGCGGAGGGTCCTGGAGGTCTGGGGACCGGGCGACCGCTGTTTTGATCCAATTTTCCCGGTCTCCTTCCCGCCCGCCCCCGCCCCCGCCCCTCGGAGGGAGGTTTGTGCTAGTCCACCCTTTCCCTTTCCAGTCTGACCAGTGAAACCCTCAGCAGGTGGATTTCTGAACCACTTATTGCTTGACTGCGCCTCTCTGAGCTTCACATGAACCGTCTGTAAAATAAGGAAATCCCTGTCCACCCCCACAAAGTTAGTTGTTCTAAGAGTTAAATGAGATAATGCCAGTAAACCACTTAGCACGGTGTCTGGCACATATAAAGTAAGTGCCAAATAATTTGTGTGTTATGGTGGGAAGACCTCCTGCTTTGCAGCTGGGTCCCAAAGACATCTTCTGCAGCCCAGGTCTGAAGATCTGGTTAAAGAGCTTTCTTCTCTCTTCCTGAGATCTTTTTGGCCAGCACTTGCCAGGGTTTTCCTGGGGTTTGGGGACAGGGACCAGGTTTTTATGTATGTTTGTATTCTCTATTTCGGCCAAGTCTGGCAGATGGCAGAGGCTGGTTACAGGTTGGAAGGATATCTGTTCCACTCCTCTGGTCCTCATATTTTGCCTTGTAGTTTGGTTTTCATATACTGGCAACTAGACTTGGCTGAGGGCAAGAATGGAATCAACTTTTTTTGGATTTTGGCTCTGTACCTAAAACCCCATAAAGAGATGAAGAAATCGAGGCTAGGACCAAAGGAATAGTTACAAAATGGAAGACCAACCAAACCAGGGCCCAAGGAGGCTGTTCCAAGATGGGAAATGTTCCAACATTTCCCCAGAAATGTTCCCAGCTGGAAATCTACATAGTCAGCAGTAGAGGTGACTGTTGCGTTTGACTGTGCTGAGTAATGCAGGAGACCTTGGGATCACAGAGATGAATAAGTGATGAGATGAATGAATCCAATGACTAGATGATCCCCACCCTCTAGGAACTCACTGGAGGAAACTGAGAAGGAACAGACAGCTGTAACTCAGTGTGGTAAGTACACACAGAGAGAATTGTGGGTAAATTGGCGGTGGAGGTAGCTGAGCTTACAGGGCTGTTCAGAGGCAGGTGACCTGCAGGGTTCTGAGCTACTCAACAAAGCAGAGTTAGTGTGCACTGGGCACCTCTGTGGCATTTGCAGGAAGGGGAGGGGAGCTTGCTGTGTGCTGAAGGTATGTGTGCATGGTTTATTGAACGATGAACTTCATGAGGTCAAGGCACAGCACAGGGCCTGGCATGCAAAGGGAACACCATCAGTGTTGGGGGAAGCAATACTATTATCAGACCAACAACAAATAACTCCTATAGAACCCTACCCTGAGCTGGACACTGCGTTACATGCTTTACTCGTATCATCTCATGTATTCCACACAGCAGCTTGAGAAAACTAATGTTCTGAGACGTTAAGCGATCTGCTCAAGATCACACAGTAAGTAGCAGGGGACTCGGACACGTGCCTACCTGGCCCAAAATTTTATGTGCATGGTAGGGCTCTCATGGAGGAAACCACTTGACACTTGCCTAATCCCTAGTTAAAGATGACCCTTTTGCGATCTGAACTTCTTATTCCAAGCCCTAGCATCCGTGCCCCAGCTTGCTCGACGAAGCACTGTCTCCTTTGAGAAAGCTGGAAGAAGCCCCTTCCCTGGCAGAAGCTTTTCCTGTCAACAGCTTTTCTTTCCAGGCATGGAACTCATCGCAGGTATTTTCCAAAAAAGAAAGCCAGGGGAATCACATTTCAGTCTGAATGTGGAAAGAAAACAAAGACCACGACTTAGAGCTGAGTCTGAATGGCCCGGAGCCCCTCAGCCTCCCCTCTCCCAGAGCGGTTTACACAGTCGCCAGTCTGCTCCCGGTGACAGGCATGGCATGTTTGTCTTTGTTGCAGAAAACACTTCCCTGAGGGAGTTGCAGGCAGAGGGTTCTCCCCCCGTGATATGCAGAGCATTTAGGAGAGGAGTCCAAGCTGTAGACATGTGAAGAGAACCTTCCTTTAACCTAAAGGGCAGGCCTGAGAGCCCGGGTAGCTTCCTCTGCCTCCTCTCTGAGTAGTAAGGAGGCAGCCACTTTGGAGCTGCAACAAATGTGACTTCAGCCGGCTGCCGGGCACTTGGAGGGCTCTCTATTTGCATCTAATGAGAGGCTGGGTTCTAATTAACTCTTGTGATGTGTTAATTTTTCAACCTGACATTTTCTGCTCTAATAGATTCTTGTAATGGTTTCTAAATTAAAGGCTGCATTTGAAGACTAGGGTTTAGGTTAAAATCCACCACCTGGGGGTGGGTGGGGGGGCATAAACATCCTTTCCCTCCTAAGGAAAACCTCTCATTTGCAGTTCTTTGCTAACCCAATTAAGTGCTGAAGTAGTCACCCCAGAGCCTGCTTTTTATTTCCTGCGAAACAATCCAACTAATCCATATTCAGTAGCTTCCAAGAGAAGTCTTATTCCAACCACTCATGAAGAAACCAGCTTCTTTGAATATGGACAGAACATTTAGAACTCACAAAGAACGGTCTTGATAGAAAATGCAAGAAAATGGTTCATTATTATCCTGTTTGGTTTTTGAGGGAAAAGTTCACTAGGACCAAAACCTCATAAGGACTGGGAATTTATCAGGGAACAAGAGAAGCATGAGCAGAAGCCAGGTCACATCCCATCAGTTTATGGATCATCTGGGAGCTACATCTCCCTCCCTACCCAAACGAGTTATGAAACAAAAACATGTGCACTGAGTAAAGCAGAAAGGAGCACTAATCTTGCTCAGAAGCTGAGGAATCACAGGCCCCAAGAGATTAAGTGGCAGAGCCAAACCCCCTTCTTATCACTTGCACCACTAGCCAGCAAGGAATCAAGTCACCAGAGAGCTCTTGCCTGTAAAGGAATCAAAGCCGTGTTGTTCCTCTTACCAAGCACAAGATGGTACATCAGACATTCTTATTTGTTGGTGGTGATGGTTTAATATACAGGTGGGCAACCATGAACCTGGGCAGGAGGCAACAAATACTGCCAATGCGCTTTGTACATCTACAACCTCATTTCATTTCAATATTTGTCAGTGAAACCAGTAGCAAGTGTTTCATGATAGGTTATTGTGGACATATCACCGAGCTGTGTACGGAGAGGTACGGAGTCATATAAAAGATGGTTCCTGCCTTCAATGAGCTTCCAGTCATGTTGGAAGAGATGAAGACATGAGACCCAGAGTCAAACTTAATTTATAGGTGAGTGCTTTTTCTCCGGCTCCCTTACTGAGTATAAGTTTGGTATTGGTTTTGGTTTGGTGGGGTGTTGATCCCTTTCATAGTCCTTTGAGGTCAGAGGCTATGTCTTCTTCACCACTGTGTTCCTGCGCAGCAAAGGAGAACACTATCTGGCCCATACACGGCACACAATAGATGCTTGTTGAATAAATAAATGAATGGTGCAGGTTATAAGTGCTGTAATTCTTGGGAAAAAGAGAGCCTTCATTATATTCTGGATATAGGAGGCCATCAGAATCCAACCCAGCTGGTCCCAGAGTGATGGTCAAGTCTCCTCCACAGACCATGCCTGTAAGACAGCTTTTAGCTTTCTTTAGAACTCAGAAGTTTTGCCAATCACTTGTCTTCCTTTTCTGTTTTACTCTGCAGTTTCTTAAATATTTTAAGGTAGGAAAATGTCTTTGCTAGAATTTTTTATTCAGGAGCCTGTTTCTAAACTTTGTGGATCAGCCCGAGATCTTTCCTTATACTGTTCATTGGCTAGTTGACCGCTGATCTTGATATTGTCACATGGAGACATTAGGAACCACGTATGCCGTATATGCAGGAGTATCCAGCCTAAGAGTTGTAAGTCAGGAGATCACCTCTAAGTAGTAAGTTTGTAGAAAAATTGAAATATGAGTGTAGCTACTTACGGTGTGTGACTTTCCAAGAGACCCAGGGAAGCCTGGAGAGGAAAGCACCTGTAATAATATTCTCACAGGCAGCACTCTCATCAGTTAGTACAGGTGAGAAGTGGACAGTAATAAAAATAATGCTAAATAATGAAAAAGGGTGAACTAGCCACCTGCTGTGGATAAACATGAACTAGACCAGACAAGGTGTCAGGTGGTGGCTTTAAAACATAGTCTCAGATTCTTCAACATTCCTCCCATTGAAGGGCGGAGTTTGTATTTCTTCCCCTTGAATTTGGGAGGGCTTATGACTAGAATACAGTGTCAGTGACAGCAAGTGACTTCCAAAGCTGTCTCATAAAAGGCCATGCAGATTCTTCCTTATTTGCTGGATAATTCACTTTGGAGCTCTGAGCAGCCTTCTAAGTAGTCCAGCTACCTTGAGACCACCATGCAGGTTTTCCAGGTGGTAGTCCCAGATGAGCCTTTCCTTCAGCCACCCGGCTGAGCACCAGAAGTATGAATGAAGAAACCATCTTGGAAGTGGATTCTCTGGCCCCAGGGCTTCCTACCCCCAGCTGTTTGAGTCATCTCAACCCAGACATTGTAGGGCAGAGAAGAAACACCCTTGCTGTGCCTTTTCCAAATTCCTGACACACAAAATCCGTGACGGTTCTTGTTTTGTGCTTATCTTACTCCATCTGGGCTACTATAACACAATACCACACACTGGCTGACTTAGAAATAGGCATTTATTTCTCACAGTTCTGGATACTAGGAGCTCCAAGATCAAGGCATCAGCAGATTTGGTATTAATAAGAGCCCCTTTCCTGGTTCCTAGATGGCTCTCTTTGCTGTGTCCTTCCAGGGCAGAAGGGTTGAGGGAACTCTCTGGGGTCTTTTCTGTAAAGGCTCTGCTTTCATGACCTAATCACCTCTCAAAGCCCTCACGTCCAAAGGAGAGGGTGACTCAGCTAGCAAAAGAATGAATATCACTGCATAAAGGGACCTTATATCCCAAGAAGGGTAGAAGGATAGAATGTTTTCAGTTGCATGAGGGATTGTTGGGTCACATTAGGTGAAAGTATGATTTTGCTATAGTCTTTACTTAACAGTTAAGTATGATTTTTAAAAGTGTATATGAGGGTAGCCCGGGTGGCTCAGCAGTTTAGCGCCAACTTCAGCCCAGGGCGTGATCCTGGAGACCCAGGATCGAGTCCCACCTCGAGCTCCCTGCATGGAGCCTGCTTCTCCCTCTGCCTGTCTCTGCCTACCGCCCCCCCCATGAATAAATAAATAATTTTTTAAAAAAAGTATATGAATGCCAAGTTGACAAGGAGTGGACTCTTGGTAGCTCTGTATTGTACAGTAGGACTCATTTGCCAGAATTCCCTTCCTTACATAGATCCAGATTGGGATTGGCCACAAGAGAAATTGGCACAAGACTGGGGAGGTGGAAGCCAAGTGGTGTTTTATACTCTGAAAGTCACAATAGAGTGCCAGGCACAGTGATGGTTCATGACATTGAGTTGACTGGCTCACTTATTGGCTGGGGCAGCCCTTGGACCTGCATGAGCTCTTCCTTCAGCTTCTCTGAATCTTGGGCCAGGTGCATGAGTAGCTCCATGGTTAAGGGCTCTAGCTTCTGCAGGTCACCTGTATCAAGATTAGCGATGGTTAGACTGGTTAGACAGACTTGACATCTACTTTGTCCTTGTGTGTTCCAATTTGCTCTTGAGTTCCCAAACTTTGTGCCTCACTTTCCTTCTTGATTGCAGGGCTGGCTGATCTATAGTGACTTTGGGCCCAACATTGGGCACAGAGGCAATGTGCTGCATAGAGTATTTCACTGGCTTCCACAGTTTTGTAAGGTCTACTCCTTGCTATAAATTCCTTATTCTACCTCACTCATAGTGAATCTGCTTCTCTGAGTAAATCCTGATGACATAGCCCATCAAAAAGATTCATAAGATGTTAGCTCTGGAAGCTGCCTTAGAATTCATTTGATCTACTCTTCATTTTATAAATGGGGAAACTGAGGCCTCAAATATGACTTGCCCAAGTGGCACATAAATAATGAGTGCTTGAACCAGTTTGCCATCCTGCTCTGTGACCTACTTATTTGGCAGATTTCTCTTTGACTTACAGAATTGTGACGGGCCTACTACACCAGGCCGTATTATCTACAGCAAGCATTTAATTGAGCCTCTTCCTTCAGGTACTTTGTGAGGTGTTTTGCATAGGTTACCTCATTAATCCACCTGCCTTCCAGAATATATCCTAAATTTGAATTACTTCTCTCTACTCTCTATGTCCACCACCACCAACTGTCCATTCCCCATCAGCTCTCACATGGACAGCTGTCTGCTGAAGGCTTCTCTCCACCACTGCTCATTGACAATCTCTGCTCTCCACCACAAACAGGGAAGTTTTCAAACCAGCTTCCACAGATCATTCTCCTCTGAAACTGCTGGCAACTCGTCAGTGATCTCCCTTTGTTGTTGGAAGAAAATCTGTCAAGCCTACAAGGTCCTGTGAAATATGGCCATCTTCTCTCACCTTTGGTCACACCCACTGCCTTGTTCATCACACTCCGGCCATATTGACCTTCCCTCTATTCCTAAAACATGCCCAGCTACTTCTTGCTGTAGGGTCTGTAGTCTCTCCTCTGCATAGGATGCCATCATCATATTCTCCCCCATCTTCCCAGGGCTGCTCCTTCCTGATGAATGTCGTTTGAAATGTCCTCTGAAATGTCTTCTCCAGCACTCCGGTCTCATCCTTCCCTCCAGTCACTCCTTAGCCCTATTTGATTTCTTTCATGGCACTTACTGATGTGTCACTTTCTCAGTTATTCACATGCTTATTTGTTAATTTTCTCTCTCCTAATGAGAAAGGATCTCAACAAGCATGGGGTGTTAACTCTCTGATTCACTAAGATGTCCCTGGTGCCTGGCAGGTACTCAGTAAATATTTGTTATGTGAACAAACCTATACAGTACCTACTCTTATTCTCTCCATTTTACAGGTGAGGAAACTGAATCCCTGAGAACACTGAATTCCAAATTGTGGAGCCAGTGAAGCTGTCTAAAGTAGGATGCCTAATGGTCAAGAGCTCAGGCTATGGGGTCAGGCAGACTTGTGTTGTAATTCAGCAAAATGTATTATGGGATACTAGATCTACAAGAAACCTTTGATAATCAGCTAGGTCCATGCCTACTCATTTTAGTAAAGTTAATCAGTCAACAGCTATTTCTTGAATCCTTACAATATGCATTGCTGACTGAAATTGTTCTCCCAAATAGGGCAGACCTTAAAGATCATTGATTTATCACATCCTGCAAATTTCTAGATACCTACATTTTTAAAAAATATTTTATTTATTTATGAGAGAGAGAGAGAGAGGCAAAGACACAGGCAGAGGGTGAAGCAGGCTCCATGCAGGGAGCCTGACATGGGTCTCGATCCTGGGTCTCCAGGATCAGGCCCTGGGCTGAAGGTGGCACTAAACCGCTGAGCCACCTAGGCTGCCCTAGATACCTACATTTTTAGCTGATTTTCCTTTGGTAGCCCTCAATTGTTAATTTCAAGAAATTGACTGCAGTTTAGGCCTTCCTACCTTCATTTTTTTCCATTATCTCTTTTGCCTTTAAGAATCTATACCTGAGGTTTCATTTCTGTTCTAAAATGAGAACAAAGGCCATATTTTAAGAAAACAATTTTCAGGCACATGCAAAGAAACAGTAGCATCTGTTAGACTACCATAGACCTGGAAGGAACCTTCCAGATCATCTTCTGCAGATGTCTACTTAGCAGATAAAGAAGTTGAGACCCAATAGATGCAGATGACTTCTCCATGACAGAATTAGAACTAGGTGTCTTTAACCCAGCCTTCAGGAATCTTCCTACTATATCACACAGTCTTCCTTCCACCTCCTTAGCAAACCAGGATTGTTTTGGTAAATAGCAGACTCATTAATCAGACCTGAGGGTTCAGCCTGCATATACAGAGAGCTAGATGATGGATTGCTCAGTATAACTGGGCCCTTAGAAACCACTCTTAGAGTGGTGCCGAGGTAGCTCAGTCAATTTACTAGGTGTGTGATGCTGATCAACTCACTCTTTCATGGCCTTCGTGTTCATATCTTTAAAATGGGATAACAGAAATTATTGAAGACATGGTTGGTGATTGAGCCAGTAGCCTTCCCCAGCCTCTAGGTGCCCAATTCAAACCTTTCTTCCTTCCTAACAACAATGTATCAAGGTATCAAATACTTCATAAGAAGAGGAGCATTTTCCTAGTCTAAGGGCATGGGGCAAATCTTCCCCTCATAAGCGATTTGTTTAGGAATAGATATATGACATAATTCTAGCCAAAGAAGTGGATGCAGAAGTGTCAGGGATGGGTAGAGAGGGTTCATCCCTTGGAAAATTGTCCCTCACTTTCAGAAAGGGGTGACAGAAAAATCTGCCTTTTCTTATTCCAGCTTTTAGATGTTATGTGAGGATATGGTAACTGGAAGAGTTCCTGCCGTGCCTCATATCAGAAATGGTATGGATCAAATGCTGAAGATGAATGTATGATTAAGTTTAGTGTGTCAACTTGATTGGGCCACAGGGCACCTGGGTATTTGTTTAAACATTATTCTGTTTCTGTGAAGATTTTTGGATGCATTTAACATTTAAATCAATAGACTGTGTAAAGCACATTGCTCTCCCTTATGTGAGTGGGCCTCATCCAATCAGTTGAAGGCCTAAGTAGACTAAAAAGGTCAGCCTTCCCTGAAATGGGGAAATTCCTCCTGCTTTCCTGTTTTCAAGCTGGGGCATTGTTTTGTTTCTGCCTTTGGACTCTAACTGAACTATTGGTTCTTCCTGGGTCTTGAACCTGCCAGCCTTCAGACTGAAAGTATACCATCAGCTCTCCTAGGTCCCCAGCTTGCCAGCTTAACCCTGTAGATCTTGCGACTAGTCAACCTCTATACCAAATTTGTTATGATAAATGTTTTTAAATATATGTGTGTACATAGGTATGTGTATATATGTGTGTAGGTATACGTGTGTGTGTGTGTGTGTGTGTGTGTGTATGTGTGTATATCCTATTGGTTCTGTCTTCCTGAAGAACCCTGACTAATAATACAACGAGAGAGCAGAGGGTTGGAAAGAACTTGGGTTCT
Source organism: Vulpes vulpes (assembly GCF_048418805.1). NCBI lineage: Eukaryota > Metazoa > Chordata > Mammalia > Carnivora > Canidae > Vulpes > Vulpes vulpes. The sequence goes on from NC_132790.1 coordinate 37,334,371, forward strand.
TGCAGATATGACTCAGTTAATCAACCCCTGTAATCTTTACATCTGGATTTGTGATTAAGTAAGATAATATGTTTTTCTTCTTGTTTAAGTCACTTTTAGTTGAGTTTCCTATTTCTTGTACCTGGAGGCATCATAACTGACCCAGAAATCAAGCCAGTAGGATTTTTGTGAAAATTCAGTGATGGTCAGTAAATATTACTTTTTTTCTCAGCATCTAAATTACAGTGCAAGACTCTTTCCTTAACAATGTGAAATAGTGTTCTGTTTGTCACAGAGTGCTTCCATAGACATTCTTCTACTAGACTGAATTTCGTGAAGATTCAGACACATTTGATTTTTTGCTAGCTCTAGCTCCTGCCATAGGTGTTGAATGTCTCTTAGATTTTATCTCTTAATGACTTAGTTCTTCCTTAATGCTCACTTAGAAGTAATTACCTAGGAACCGGGCAAAGTAAACTTGACACAATTCTAGATGTGTAGTTCATAGTATAATTGTTGGTTATAGAACAGTTCAGTTTGGTTCTCTGATTGGCAAACCTTATGATGACAGTGATGTGCTTATATATTAACTACTATTATGTAAGGCCTATACTATATTGAAGTTATCATTAACTTAACCCATCATATGGACATTCCCTGACTGTTAGGACTGCCGCCAAGAACACAGTAAGGTTGCTTGGAAGGTCTTGGGTAACCCAGGACTCTAGGAAGAGCAATAAAGAATGCTAGATGTGATTCTAAAAAGTAAACAGGAACTTTAAGGATAGCCATCATTAAGCTGCCTCTGCCTACTGGGGGATATGTTCTATGCACTACCCACCAGAAATAAGAAAGGAAGTGAGAAGGAGGATCTCTATGAGAGATAATACTATGCATGTATTGGGGGAATGGGATGTGGAGTGGAAGGAGGTTATCAAGGAAAAGGAATCCTATGGCTTTCATATCTTTGGGCTTCTTCTAAGAGGAAGAGCCTTTCTAGGGAACTTTCAACTCTTCACCATGACTCTTCTGTGGGCTTTATGAATGGAGGAAATCCTTGACCAAGGAAGCATTCTTTATGGTCAACATGCCTGTGAGGAAGAGATTAATAATATCTCAACAGCTGTTCTCTAATTTAATCTCTAGAGATTATAGAATCTAGAAGGTCAGGTGTATGGCTCAGGAAATTATGTTTTCCATCCAGGACCTCAGGTGATGGTGTTGGTACTTTTTCAGACTCTATCTTGAATATTATATGAGGACATCTGAGCTAGGCACCATATTTTGAGGAGCCCTCTGGCAGGTAATCGCCATGGCCTAAAATGTCTTTGTCAGGCTTTATTTGTGAGGCTCAGGCACGTAGGTGGAAGAAAATGGGTCTAGAGAGCATGATTCTCTTCAGGAGGTCCTCATGGTCCCCTCTGCCCACAAGAGGGACCTCAACCCCAAACAAAGGGCTTGCACAATGTCAGGGCTGCTTCTAGCCCATTTTCTGTGAGACCTAGTATAGTTATAACCTCTAGGTGAATACTACCTATGGGGTTCATGGCTTGGTGAAAGGAAGAAGGCTAAATTTTAGCCCCACTTACTCCCAGTGAGGCACATCTGAACACTGTACAATCTGCTCAAGCAGACAAGATAGCCTTACGTTGTGGGAGACTTTCCATTGGTTTTCACCAAATGAGGATCATAATAATCTGAGGATTAATAAAAAAAATTAAAGTAGCTCTTTGGGGTCCCCACTAGAGCCCTAAATCAATAGCATCCTTTCCTCCACTGTGTTCGAAACAAGCCGAATAAAATAATCAGGCCAAAAAGATTACCTGTATTAGTGAATGAGGCAAGGCTGATGGGTAGATGCTACCACTCTAGTGCAGAAAAATAGGTGCCTTTTATTCGCTGGCTAATGTATACCAGGTGCTAAAGTGACACTCCCCCAACCCCCGCCAAAAAACTTTAGGGAGTAAATATTGTGATCCTCATTCTGTAGATGAGGAAACAGAGTTAGTAAGTTGGAGGGAAATTCAAACCCAGGCCTGACTAGACCCCCAAACTTCCAGCTTCTTACTTGGCACAGCCACCTCTGGAGAACCAACTGGAACTTCTGCAACTGGAACCCGATTAAATCAACCGACCGTTCTTAGGAGATTTCCGAAACTATCCTTCGGCAGAGCTTTTTCCTTTCCCCAACATTCTCCTTTGGCACAAGCCAAAGAGTCCTGGCTCCTCCAGAAGATGCAGAAATTGTGAGGCCCCAAGTCTTCCAGTTTCGGGTCATTCTTCATTGCCCCTGGGAGCACTAGAGCTAATGCCAGCACGGATGTACTATTTTGAAACTAAATGCGTTTCTCAGAAAACACAGGCATAGTGCCATTTCAAGGATATATTTTATATCATCACACAGGTCCTTGGTCCCTCTGATGCTGTTTAATCTGGGTCCTGCTGCCTATGGAGAAGAGTTGCTCTGTTTGGCCCCCTGAGCATGTTGGGAAAACCATGCTCATAGACCCAAAGGGCTATTTCACTCTCGTGACTTCCATCATTACAGATATGTCTTTCCATGGGATAGTTCTGGTCTTAGGTCAGCTTCCTTGGAAGCAGAGGCTGAGATGAGTTGCGTTGAAGTGATTTATGGAATGTTTTCAAGGAGAAACTGCACAAGACAGGGAAAGGAGGCTAAGGAAGAATTTGGCTTCAGCCTGATCCCATGGGGAGCTCTGGAGCAACAAATTGCACCACTGGCTAGTGTTGCCTTAAGGTTAGGAGGGCTGTCCTTTATTTCTTGGCCAGGGGCTGTGGAGGCTGCGTGAATGTGTGCGTGTGCACGTAGCCACCTGGTCAAGGTGGTTCCCTCTTGGCCAAGGGCAATTCTCCAGAGTAGGGGGTAGCTGGGTGTTGTATTAGCCAACTTCCCAGCAGCTCAGGGAAACTGCCTGGTGTGCTGGCCAGCAAAGGGATCTGGGCAGGGCACCAACACCAGTCCTGAATCACAAGACATGAAAATCATTTGAATCTGGGTATTGGTTCATTAATCTCAGGGTTCCCAGAGATTGTGCTTCGTTGTCTCTTTCTCTCTACACGGGTAATCAGTGAGTAAACCAAGGCAAAAACTATATAGTAAAGCAGTCTTACACTTCTAAGTAGCTGTGACTAAAGATGAGGTTCAAGCAACAGTCACCCTATTTTGACATTCAACCGGCCTACTGAAATATGTAACCGTGACTGCTACAGCATAAATCCATTTGGTATTCATTTTCATGACCAACCATATCACATGGAGTCAGTCTTACAGTACGACCAATAGGTGGCACCAGAAACACCTACACTTATCCCCACTAATTGATGCATTGTGTATGTATTCGCTAAAATTTCAATTGCTCTCTGCTTGGGTTTTTCATGTGGAAAAGGCACTCATAGCGTTAAGCCCCAACCGAAACTTGGTAACTTACAGTTTCCCATTTGCTAGTTGACCTCTTGCTTGGAGGGTTATTCGAGTGTTAAAAAAAAATAGGGTGATAGGGCCAGTGAATTCAGAAAGAAAACATCTATTCATTAGCAAAAGGAAGGAAAAAAGACTGGAGCCCTGCATCCTTTTCCTTCAAGGTCTCTTGAGTGTATAAATGCTGAAGATTATTAGGAAATATTTGAATAACAGGATAAAAAAGTCAAGGATACTGTCTCCAAAACATGAACTTTATTCCCCACTGAAAACAGACTTGGATCATGACCAAGTTGTTCAAGGATTGCCCGGGCCAGTATCTGACCACAGGGTTCTACTCCGGGAAAGGCCTCTGAGACTGGCCACCATTTTGCAAGTTTGTTTCTTTTGAAGTTTGGACTTTATTGTTGGTGGGGGGAAGTAAAGAGGAGGAGGGGGTGCCACATCTTCCTTTTTTTTTTTTTTCCCAACAATCCCGCTGCATCGTGCTCTTTTCTTATGTGAGACCATTTGAAGGAGCAGAACGACGGAGGAAGAAGTGCTGAACTGAGTGGTAAGCCACAATATACTGAGCTGAGCATCAGGCTACTTTCATGATGTGATCTTCCAACCAACTTAGAAATGAGGAGACCGAGTCTCAGGAAGGTCATCTAGGTCTAGCTAGGACCTCAGTCCAGTTCCTCTGACCACAGGGCCAAGCTAAATCTAGACATGTCATGAGCTCACCCTGCAGATTTGGACAAACCATTTCACCCTACCGGGCTTGCATTTCATGCGTGACACAGGAGGCTGGTCGGCACGGCCCCAACACACCTTCCAGCTAGGGATCTCGATACCGAACAGTACGTGTAGAGTGCGGTGTCTTGTGTACTGATTGGGGCTGGAGGTGTGGCTTGGCACCGCAGCCAGTAGGAAGGGAGGGTAGAGCTCACTTTGATAGTGTTCCAAAGTGGAAGGTGACACGGCTATTATACAATGCGTTAAACAGTCTGCTTCTTGTATTTTGGGGGGAAAGTAAATACCAGGTCCTGATTAGCGTTTCCTATACCTGTCGTCAGCTTGTGATACTGTAAACATCGTGCCTCTGGGGGCTCGCCTTTCCAAATGCAACGATCCCCGGGTTTGGAATGCCTCTTTTCATGGCTTGCTCTTCTGCCATGCGTGCCACAAATTATTTTCGCTGCCCTTCTCTGAACCTTTACTATTTTTGCTCTGCCTTTTTGACGGCAAGACAGATTAAAGGCAGACTTTAAAAAAAATTTTTACTTAAAACATTCTTCAAAAGGATACGTATGGATTCTTTGCTCATATACATCTCCATATATGAATAGGAAAAGTCAGGAAAGAGGAAGAGAGGAAACTAACCTGCATTGAGCACCTACAATGTGCCAGGCTCTCTGATAGCTTCACCTTCTTCCCCTCGGATGGAAGGCAGTGTGGGCCAATGGGTATGCGCCCAGGCGCTTGAGACCTGGCTCTCATCAGGGTCCTGGCTCTGCTTCATCATGCACCTCTGGGCAATCTGTGTGAACTTTCAAGGCTTTGGCTTCCTCAATGAGACAATATACGCAAAGTACTCGGATTAGCCCGAAGTAAGCCCTCCATGAATGTTAGCCAACACCACTACTACCCCCTCACAGGGAAGGTCTCATATGACGTCACACTAGATCAAGACAGAACAAAACGTGCAAAAAAACTAAGGTTCTAAGAAGTTAAGTACAAATTTTTTGAACCCATATTGATCTGACATTGTTATGATTATCTGTTGTTTCTTTTTCCCCAGCACCCCTCTTTACCCACAAAACCACCCTACTCCCCATCCCATGCTGTTTTGCTAGAACGGACCTGAACAGTGGCCAGAGAGTGTGACCCTCTGAAGCCAAATGGCTTGGTTCAAATCTCAGCTCCACCACTTTTTGGCTCTGTCATTTTGAACAGACTCTTTAGCATTTCTGTGCCTTAGTATTTTTGTCTATCAAAAATGGGATAATAAAACTTATTATAAAGATTAAATAAGCTAATGCAAATGAAGTGCTATAGTAGTGCTTCACACTGAAAGTGCTCAACAGGTATAAAGTATTACTATTTATCTTACATGGTCTGTCTCCTAGGTGTCAGCACGTGATTTAGATCCAGCCAGGGTGTCCTATCTTCTTTACCATAACTGGTCTAGGGCAAAGGCAGCGCAATTTTTCTGTGAAGAGCAGGTAGCAATATTTTAGGATTTGTGGGCCAATATGGTTTCTGTTAACACTACTCCACTTCTATTATTGTAGAGGAAAATAGACAATACATAATTGAATGGCGGTGGTGTGTCCAGTAAAACTGAAATTTATGGACACTAAAATTTGAATTTCATATAATCTTACATATTATCTTTCTTTTGTGCTTTTTTCCTCCAACTGTTTAAAAATGACAAAACCATTTTGGACATACTGTCCAAAAGCAGGAGGTAGGCTGGATTTAGCCTGTGGGTCATAGTTTGTTGACTCTTGGTTTAAGAGAAGGGATATGTGACCCAAAAAAGGTCAAAGTCATGCCATGAGATTTATTTTATTGTTTTTAAGATTTTATTTATTTATTCATGAGAGACATAGAGAGAAAGAGAGAGAGAGAGAGAGAGGCCCTGAGCTGAAGGCAGACTCTCAACTGCTGAGCCACCCAGGCATCCCTATGCCATGAGATTTAATATGTACACTGGGAGAGAACCTATGCCTCTTCCTTTTGGATCATGATTTCCATGGCTGTCTTCCTTCCCACATGGAGAAATACTGTTTGTGGCAGGAGAGAATGAGGCCAACAGCGAAAGAATTAGAGCCAAGCAGAGCCACCTAAGAGATAGAGAAAAAGATGCCTGCAAACCTCCTTTGAACCCCTAGATCTAAAAAAAAAAAAAAAAAAAAAAAAAAAAAAAAAAGAGGGATCCCTGGGTGGCGCAGCGGTTTGGCGCCTGCCTTTGGCCCAGGGCACGATCCTGGAGACCCGGGATCGAATCCCACATCGGGCTCCCGATGCATGGAGCCTGCTTCTCCCTCTGCCTGTGTCTCTGCCTCTCTCTCTCTCTCTCTCTGTGACTATCATAAAAAAAAAAAAAAAAAAGAACCCCTAGATCTAGCCACACACTAATTCCTTGAGCCAGTGAATTCCTTTTATTTTTCATCTAATCTACTTTGAGTCAGATTTTGATCACCTACCAGAGAGCTCTGACAGAGATGTGTGGGCTTGTTTTCCTCACACTGCACAATGCTACCTTCCACGATTATTGAGAAAAAGGCAATACTAGCATGTATTCTGTACTCATCATGGGCCAGACAGCTGGGTAAGTGCTTTCACATGTGATCTCTCATTGACTTCTTAGTGCAATCTTCTAAGGTTGGCATATTATCCTCATTTTACCCAGAACACAGACACATCTGATGGCTGAAGACGGCTTGTTCAGATCTAGTGTTTGAAGGTGGAATGGAGCAGTGAAGGGATTTTTAAGGGAGGAAGGAATGGATGGTTCAGGTCCTTTTTCTCACCCACTTCACTCCTTGGGAAAGAATGATGGAAGAGTGAACCTTGTCAGGGCACGCTTAATCCCTTTTCTGGGAAAGAGCATGTACTGAGCAGGAATCCCCACTGTTCCCTCTGGCCGTTCTGGGCAGTGGGGAGTGGCGGTCCTGGAGTTCTTGCCCAGCTGCCCAGCCGAGAGGATGAGCAGCTGAGACACACTGTTGAACAGCCTGGGTTAATCCAGGCTGCAGTTTACAACTCCCTTGCAGGACCGATCCAGGATTTCCTTCAGAAGTATCACTTCACAGCAGCTGGCTGGCTTGACTTTGCCAACTGCTTGACCCCTGGTTGCACAGGAAGCTTCAGCAGGTAGGACTTGGCCTGCCCGAGGAGCAGATACACCCTGAGCTCCTGAGGACAGAACAGAAAGGCTTGTACAGACAGGGTTTGCATGATGCAGGCTGAGAAAGGAGCCAGGGAAAAAGTAATCCTCCATTATTAAGCCTCACCCTAATGTGTCAGCCCTTGGAGTTTTGCATTGAGGACAAAGAACTACCATATTAATAGCTATGACTTATTGGACAGCTACTGTATCTCTTTCCATTTCTTATTAAAATAGATGCCATTGGGGCTCCTGGGTGGCTCAGTTAGTTAAGCATCTGCCTTTGGCTCAGGTGGTGATCCCAGGGCCCTGGGATCGAGCCCTACATGGAGCTCCCTGCTCCTCAGGGAGTCTGCTTCACCCTCTGCCTGCCATTCCCCTTGTGCTTATGCTCCCGCCATCTCTCTCTATCAGATAAAATCTTAAAAAAAAAAATAGCTGCCAGTGTTTGTCAGGCAATTGCTCTGTGCCAGGCACTTCACTTATGTGATTCTTAGTCATCTTAACACCCCTACAAAGTAGATGTGAAATAGTATCTACTATTTTATGGACGAGGTAACGGAGATGACTAGAGGTTAAGAAATGATGAATATTAGGAGGGAAGGGGAACTTGCACCTGGTCAGTCTCTACTTCACCGCCCTGCCAAAGGGAAGAGGGATTAAATGAGATGAGAGGGGCAGAACTTCCCCAACCCTCAGTAGTTGGTCAGGAGGTCAGGAGGGGTCAAGCTACCTGAAATAGAAATGGAGCTTGAGGCATGAGTCCCTCCTCAGGCTCTATGAGTCTTTCAAGGGAAGGATTATTGTTATTTTGTGTTTCCCTGGTGTACCCTCAGCATAATTCATAGTTGGCCCTGAGCTGGGGCTCAAAGAATGTTTGTTGAATGAATGAGTAAGCAAGTTCAAGTGCCTGCTTTCTGTAAAACAGGAAATGGTTGAGGGGACCCTGACTTGATTAGGTCCTCTCTTTGTTTAAGTTGTTTTTGAGAACTCTAAGAAGTCGTGGGCGCTCTTAGGGGCATCAATACTACCATTCAGTGCGGTGGAGTAGAAATTTACCCAATTTCACAGATCATTGCATAGGCAGTGATTTGCCTAATGACACAGAGGTGGCCTGCAAGAGTCAATACATCTTTCAGGAAACCTACTGGACAACTGAGGAATAGCTTGAAAAGGCTCTAATTCCACAAACTTTCTGTAGGCTTTTTTTTCCCTTTCCTATGAACCTTAACCAGGCAGTATTAATGTCAAGTGCTGGATGCTGAAAAAGTTAAGCAGAGACTTCTAGAAGGCAAGTCTTTCAAATGGAGAAAGAGGGCAAGGAGGGAAAAATTGGGCAAAAAGGTCAAAAATTGGAACTTTTGCTATTTTCTGCCTAGCAGGCAAGCCCTGAACCAAATTCCCCTTTCCATAGTCTTTGGAGCAAGGCTGAGTTAGCAAGCTATAAATTCCACTAGTCTAAGTGTGAGGAATGTGGAGATGAATGTGGGGAAGTCTTCATTCCAGAGGAAAGGGCATGATAGTGGGCCAGCTGGAGATGGAAGACAGAACATACCCCAAGTGTGAGCCAACGGAGATTTGAAATTAGAATCTAGGCTCAACCTGCATCTCGGTTTTAAGAACTCTGTAAGTGGATAGGGCTGTCAAGTAGTTGGAGAAAATTTTCTAGAGACCTGAAGTGACACAGCATTGATTGGCCAAGAAAAATTATCCCATGATTATCTGATCATTTGAGTCCGTGTATCTTCTTGGCAAAGAGAAGCATTTGTGCAGGGAACTATGAGCTGAAAGGGAAGGGTAACAGATGAGGAGAGCCCCATGAAGGTGAGCAGGAGGAGGGCAGCTGGTGCCCAGAGAAGCCCATCTGGCTTTGCCATCAAAGGCAGCTTGATGGAGACGGGTTGTCTAAACAACGTGCCAAATTTCCGGTGGGTTGTGGATGACGCCCTCCCATAGAACTCATGGCCTGGGATCCAGGCCTGGAGCTTACTTTGGAACTTGCTCTGGAGGATCATTTTTATTGGGAAGTGTGGTTTGGAATGTAAAACTGTTGAGGACTCTATCTTTGAAGATCAATGTTTGCTGGCACAAACTAAGGCGCTTTGGGTTCTTGGATATTTAAACAACTGCCTATTTCCTTACCGCGATTAGACTAGGTATAAACAATGCCTATGTGGGGACTAGGAATTCAAGGATGATGACCCTCTTACGGTTTGCTTTGAGTGCCAGGATTTAAAAGTGTGCTCTCTTAACATGAACTCACTCAGTCATTGGATGGGTGAATAGCAGAAAAGGTATTGCATTAATGGCCAGAAATGGGGACTCTGGACCAACTCTGCTGTTAATGTGTGAAGCTGGGCAACCCACTTACCCTCTCGTGTCTCATTTTTTTAACTTTTTTTTTTAAGATTTTATTTATTCATGAGACACACACACACACACACAGAGAGAGAGAGAGAGAGGCAGAGACACAGGCAGAGTGAGAAGCAGGCTCCTTGCAGGGAGCCTGATGTGGGACTCGTTCCGAGGACTCCAGAATGACTTCCCTGAGCTGAAGGCAGATGCTCAACCACTGAGCCACCAGGCACCTCTCATTTTCCTTACTTTCTTTTTTTTCATTTTCCTGACTTTTAACGTGGAGATAATACTATCTTCCTTTCTTCCCACAGACGTTCTTGTCAAGTAAAATGAGGTAATAAGTGACCAAGTGCCTTTATAAGTATAAAAATCGATTCAACTGCATTATATGATAAAAGCTTGAGAGTCTACCTTTAAATCCCAGTTCTGTGATTTACTATCTATATAGTCTTGGACATACATCTTAACTATCAGTGCCTTGCTTTCCTATTCTCTAACTACCTCTCTCGGAAAGCTGTTGGGAGATAGAATAATGTTATATGAACCACCTGGCTTATAGATGGGGCTTAATAAATGATACTGGTTGTGATTATGACCAAGCAAGATGTACATGTTAAGTTCTTTCACTAGTATATAACCTGGTATATGGTGAATTCTGATTATTATTATCATCATTATTCTTAATGTTTCTACCGGATATGGAAACCACTTAGAACATTTAGAGACAGAATTTCTCTTGCCTCTCTCTAGAGAATGGCTGAGTAAAACAGAAGTAAATCCAGTCTATGAAGAGTAACCTGGCCCTTTATTGGGCCTGGAGCTTTTCCCAGCACCTCCAGAAATCCTGTTGCACAAGAGTTTTTATTTTATTCAAATGGGAACAATGATCTAAAACCACTAACAGTATTTAATGCATAGGAAAAACCCAAACTGGGAATAGGCTTTGGACATGATTTCTCAGCAATAACCTAGTGGCAACCACAGCCACACAAGACTAATGTTCTGCCAAAAGCCTCAAAGCCAGGGTGGTGTCCTTCCTCCAACTCACCACAAGAGATTGTACCAAAGTAGTGGGGTAGAAGGAGCCCATATTTTAAAAATTATAGGACAAAGAAACTCAAGTCCAAAATATCCATAGGCAAAATGTATAATAATCTCATAACGTCCATAACTGCTAAGGGAGAACTAGTTACACCAGCACACTTTATCTGGTAAAACAAAAAGAAAATGGTAGGGAACCAAAATTGCTTAAGCTTGCTAGAAATCTAATAAAATACCAAGGTATTTCTTTTTCTAGCCCAAGGGTCTAATGGTTACATCTAATTTTTTTCTGCCCATTACATCTTTTTGGAGGCAGCTCTATTTTTATGTTTAATGAGTTTTTGAAAATGTATATGAAAAGTTTAATATATGAAAATCAAGCGATACCCTTACATGTTTTATGGGGAATTTTATCCTCAGGAGCTAAAAAAAAAAAAAAAAAAAAAAAGATAAAGTCCCTAGTATATGCTATAAATGTTTTAATCTTGGATTGAAAATAAAAACCTGAATGTTAATATAACATATGTGATTATTAAAAATGTTCAAAACACAAATTAAACATTAAATACAGCAACAGAATTTCCTACCTGAAGTAATTTTTTATCTCACATTCTGCTCTTAGCCTATTGGAGTGACATTTTGCAGATATAAGATACTGATTTTGTGTTAGGAAGGAGGACTTTCTGATGGTAAATTATCACTTGGGCAGCGTATTTTGCATTGGAATGAACAAATTAATAAGTGGATTTTGAGGCTATATCAGTTTTCTGCCAAGTTTCTATCTTGGATTAACTTGGTAGAATGAGAATACAAGTAAATCTTGCTTCTTCTACCTTCCAAAGCTCTTAATATAACATAAATGATAATAAAAAGGAATTAGTATGGGCATATTGAGCCAAAAAAAATACAGGGCACCCAGTTAAATATGGATTTCAGATAAACAAAGAATTTTTTAGCGAAAGCATGTCCTAAATGAAATATTTTGGACTTACTGCATTTTATCTGGCAACCGTGAAAAGAATAAATCCATAACACTGTACCATTAGTGGATCATAACAATGAAGAATTTTTGTATTATGTCAGATTGGACTTGTCCTACAATTCTACTTCTAGGTAGTTACCCAATAGAAATGAAAAAATATGACCACAGAAACATCTGTACAATATTCACAGCAGCTCTATTTGTAACAGTCAAAAATCTAGAAACAAACATGTCTGGGTGGCTCAGCAGTTGAGCATCTGCCTTTGGATCAGGTCCTGATCTTGGGGTCCTGGGATCCAGTCCCATGTCAGGCTCCCCGGAGGGAACCTGCTTCTTCCTCTGCCTGTGTCTCTGCCTCTCTCTGTGTGTCTCTCATGAATAAATAAATAAAATCTTTAAAAAAAAATAAATTGGATCAGAAAGAAAGAAGATTAAAAGAAACTCCCAGCTCAGAGTGAGGGTGAGTATAAGTCAAGAGCAGTAGGGGGCCCTGAGATAATTATCAGGATAATTAATGATAATACAATTAATTACTGACCAGCTTTCTGAGCAGCAAAGCCAGGCATGTCTCTGACCTCACCATCAGCACCATCACTGCCAGTAGGAGCAGCAGCAGCCTAGACCCAGAGATAAAACCCCTAAGAGAATATCCCTTGAATAATGAACTTCCTATCTGGAGTGGGATAGTGATATGGGCGGGGGATAGAAGGCTAAGAAGGACAAATCAAAAATTCCAAAATGGACTGAAAAGGAATGAAATATGTAGGTCATTTTTGCTACGATGAAAAATTCACTGATGTCTGACGGTGCCTGGCGACGAGCAGGAGGCGAGAGTGGATGGGTAAGGTGTCTTCAGGCTGCCTTACTTCTCCATGTCCAAGTCCCTGGAGTAGAGTCTCCATCAAGGCCCTACCTACTTAAATGAAAATCATGGCCACCCTTCCTTTTAGGGGAGAGCCTTGTTGGGGGACATGAACCCCAGCAGCTGCAGAGGGTACCCAAGCCAGTACCCCAAATCATAAAAATATGAACAGGCAACTAGGAATTCCCAGGCATCTGGGGATCACCAGACATCAAGACTAAGAAGGACCAAGAAGAATAAACGACCAGAGGAAGCAAAAATAACACTGGGAGCAGAGGAGAGCTTGCAGGAAATTTGAATTTGTGTAAGTAGGAGATAATTGAGAGGCTATCCCGTGCATCAAACAAACAAACAAACAAAAATTGTAAGACTGCCAGAGAAATATAATAGAAACCAAACAGGGAGACACTGTTTTCCTCCTGTTTTCTTTGTAAATCATAATGGCTAAATGCAATAAAATATGCACAAAAACTGTGAAGTAGGAAAAGATGTGACCCTGCCAAAGCAGAGCTGTGGGTTGGCAGGTGGTGCCATGGCTATGGGATACCTCAAATTGCTCATTAAAGTGCAAGTGTAGGAAATTCCCGATTCAGTGTGGGAAAGGCATTTTAGGAGTAGCATGTATAATGTGTGAAAATCGAGTTGTATAAAACTTGAATATGTGAAAGTTAAGAACCATCTGTGTCCACATTCCACTTGGCTTTCCCCAGAGCTTAGTAATATAAATCTTGCAGCTTAAATTCAGAGTCACCATAACGATAACTAATATCTATATATCACTTTACCACCTAGTTTATAAAACACTTTTACTAATTATTCTACTTAATCCTTATCCTGGGAGACAGCAACTATCCCTATTCTACCCTTGAGAGAGCAGAGGCAACCAGCAATTTGTATCTTCCTTCCAGGAAATATAGAGACTGGTCAGAAATGTGATTTTGCAAATTGTTTCTCAAAGGAAAATAATTGTTGATCCCATAGGGCTGGTTCTCAGACTCTTGTGAGCATCAGAATTGCCTGGATAGCTTATAAAAAACACACAGATTGCCCCCTCTCTCCTCCCTCCCTAGCTCCCAGTTTCTGATTCAGTAGGTCTGGGGTGAAGACTGAGAATTTACATTTCTAACAGCATTTCCAAATGATACTGCTGTTGATCCGGGGCACACACTTGGAGAACCACTACCCTAAGATATTCTCTGAAGAAGGGGTTCCATGGTCAAAGTCAGAGGTATTTATTATGTAATAGAATACAAAATAGCTTTGGCTATTATCTCTTTCTCTGAAAGGGAAAGAGTAGGAAAAAAGAGTAGTAGTACTAAAATAACAATTTTGTGAATAATTTTTATATAAAAATTCTTTTTAAATATAGCAAATGGAGGGGGAGGATATAGTGTACTGAAAAATAAGGAGAAAGATCATCTACAAATCTTAATGAAAACTTCTTAATGGTTTGGGAGAAAGTTTATGATGGATGATGTGATCTTAACCATAGACCTTAAAATAGATTTTTTTCTGTGTGTGTGTGAGTGAGAGAGAGAAAGAGACAAAGAGAGAGAGGAAGACAGTGGTTATCTTTGGATTTTGAATATATGCATAATTTTTAGTTTCTTCTTTGGACTTCTTACACTATGTGCATATTGTTTACACAGCTAGGAAAACAAATATGTAATTTTTTTAAAAAGGTGTTTACAGTCTATAGGAATCTTAATTTTAAAAAGATCCCCATGGTTGTTTTTTTAAGACCACCTTTAAGCGTTCTCTCTGATAAAATACACATTTCTTATAGCATAATTCATACAAAAGGCAATTTGGGGCTATTTATTAGTGCAAAAAATCAACTGAGATCAAATTACCACATTTCATTGCATAGAGGCTGTAAGGAAGGCACGTCTGAGCTGGACTGTTCTTTTCTCTTCTTTGTTCTTGTTTCCCACAATAATCTAATTTCTCCTTACCTACTACTCTTATGTATTTTACTCAACTGTGTTTGAAAACTGCCCCAAAGTTACCAATCTTTGATATTCACACATAACAATAAATAAATGTCTTGTTAATTTCAGATAAAGAGAGGTAGACCCATGCCTACTCTGATATGCTGATTGGAACAAACACATGCTAGAAGAGTGCCTTCCTGTGGGACAAGTTCATACTGTACAAGTTCCACTGCAGGAAAAATATTCCCTTGAGAGAAAGAATGAAGAACCAAGAGTTCAAAATTAAAATTAGCTGAATTTAAAAACATTTCCCAGATAGAGTCATTACTTTTTTTTTTTTTTTTTGCAATAGGTAGCTTAAATCAGATTGGAGCTGTTTACAGTGACTACCACTGGTTCTTATTTCTGTAGTATGTTCATGTAAATACCCCTTCAAAACTTCAGTTAATATATTTGTTGCATACTGTTAAGTAACAATTTTGTCAGGGCTACAGAAAGTTCCCTACTATGAAAGAGCTTCTCTCTAAATTGGGAAAGGTAAAATCCACACTTACGAAACAAAGAGGCAGATGAAGGACAGTATAAATGGAGTGGCTTGGTGAAGTTAGCCCACTAAACGGGCAGGAGCTATATCCTAGTCATTTCCAAACCTCTCTGAACACTACTGTAACAGATAGATGGTGTTTGGCAGTGTAGCAATGCCTAAAGGATTTTAAAATCTCCTAAATTAAGGTGGATTTTTGTTTAGACAAATCTTCAGTAAGGAGGCCTATTTCTTTTTTCCCTCTTTCTCCCATTGCTTTCAGCCCTCAATACATTTTCTATTCCACCATGAGCTAGTGAGGCAAATAGACACGAGGGAGCATTTCCTCTAGGGAAGTCTGGTAGCTAGGATGCACTTGGCCACCAGAGAAAAGCCCACTCAAGTAGACATAATAAAAAGGAAATTACATACCTCACAAGATAAGAAGCACAGAGTGAGAATGGGCTCTAGGTGTATCAGGGTTAGGGGTTTCTGCCAAAGGACTAGGTTTCTTTATCTGGCACCTACCGTTTCCATCCTCAGGCTGGTAGCAGAATGGCCACTGCAGTCCCAGGAGGCACCACCAGCTACGAACAAAGTGTGGAACGGGAATGGGCAAACAGTGACCCGTGCACCATATTCCATCCCGAACGACTTATTCTTAAACAGGGCTTTGTGCAAAATGTTAAGAATACCAAAGACAGAGGGAATGATATCAATTTTCTGTGAAATGAAATGTGAAAACAACCATCCTTTCTTGAGCATCTACTATGTGATTTGTATATTGATGGTATCTCATATTCACAATAAGCCTGTGACATACTGAAAGTACTTAAGAATAGATTTTACCACAAAATGCAGAAATCTAATAACCACAGTGGCTTAAAAAATTATGGTTTTAGTAGCAGTAGGTGACGCTGGCATTGATTCAGCTTCTCAGTGATGACATCTAGTGATGACAACTAGTTCCTTTTTCTCCATCATTAACCTTAATAAGTTGATATTCAGTCTTATGCTTGTCATCTCTTAATTGCAAGATGGCTGCATCAGCTCCAGATATCACATCCACAGTCAAGGTAGAATTAAGAGGGAAGTGCAGGGCCGGTCATGTTAGTCTCCATTCTACCGGGAAAGCAGAAACTTTCCTAGAAACCTACTCAGGAGACTTCTACTTAGGTGTCACTGACCGTAACTGGATTGCCATGAATACTTTTAGTTGCATAGGAACT
Organism: Vulpes vulpes; assembly: GCF_048418805.1. Classification (NCBI taxonomy): domain Eukaryota; kingdom Metazoa; phylum Chordata; class Mammalia; order Carnivora; family Canidae; genus Vulpes; species Vulpes vulpes. Next base: position 37,350,595 of record NC_132790.1, read on the forward strand.
GGAGAAAATAGGGAATAGAATTGTCAGGGTGCCCTTAGACTAGGGATGGGCAAACTACAACCAAACCTGGACCACTGCCTTGTTTTTTGTTTGTTTGTATTTTAATTCAATTAGACAACTTATAGTACATCATTAGTTTCAGATGTAGAGTTCAATAATTCATCAGTTGCATATCACTACCTGTTTTTGTTAATAAAGTTTTGTCGCAACAAACTTTGATGTACACATACATTTATGTATTCTCTCTGGCTGTTTTCATGCAACAACAGCAGAGTTACGGCAGAGGGTCAAGGGTCTGCAAAGTCTAAATATTTATTCTCTGTCCTTTTTCAAATAAGTTTACCGATTTCTACCGTAAGCTACTCATGAACATCATCTAGGTTAAGGACTTTCCTCCCCCAAACAAAACTAGGAAAGCCTCTGATAGGAAAAAACAGAGGACACTGTCACTGGTAGCCATGAACATTATCTGTCATACACAGCTCCTGTTATCTGTTTTAGATGAGGATATTGAAGATCAGAAAGGGTAAGTAAACTGCCCAAGGTCCCAAGTTGAATGACCCTAAGTTCAAACTCAGGGCTCCCTGATTTCACGTTTTTCTGATCACACCATATTTTTGTGAGTTTTCTCATCTGTGAAGGAGCTGTGAGATATCCACCTGTTAATTCAATTCAGCTCTTCAGTGGGTTGTACAAAAGGGCAGAGGCCCAACGGATCTATTAAATAGATTCACAAGATAATTAAGCATTTACTTTAAAAATTTTTTTAAATTTTATTTATTTATTCATGAAAGACACACACACACACAGAGAGAGAGAGAGAGAGAGAGAGAGAGAGGCAGAGACACAGGCAGAGGGAGAAGCAGGCTCCATGCAGGGAGCCCAATGTGGGACTCGATCCCTGGGCTCCAGGATCACACCCTGGGCCGAAGGCAGCACGTTTAGTGAGCCCTAAGCATTTACTTTTTTTTAAATTGTAATTTAATACTCATATCCTGTCTTATTCTCTTTCCACTACATGTATACACAGGCTGGTAGACTGGGATCTACTTTAGGGTAGGTTTTGGGACACCTGGGTGGCTCAGCGGTTGAGTGCCTGCCTTTGGCCCAGGGTGTGATCCTGGAGTCCCCAGATTGAGTCCCACATCGGGGTCCCTGCATGGAGCCTGCTTCTCTCTCTGCCTGTGTCTCTGCCTCTCTCTCTGTGTGTCTCTCATGAATAAATAAATAAATAAATCTTTAAAAAAAATCCTAATACTTTAGGGTAGGTTTTTCTCATCTTTTCTCCCCAGCACTTCACCCAGTACCCAGCACGAAATAAGGACTTGAGACATTTGTTCGTTGTACCCCCCACTCCGTAATGTCTCACACCAGGTAAATACATGCCATTCATGTTTGCATATATTATATCCCAGGCGAGACTGTTAATTACATGAGTGGACACCCACGGTGCACTAAATGTATACAGGATGACAGAATGACATCCCTACTGCCCCCTCCTTGGCCCCTTGGAACTGAAAGTGATTGCAGTTGTGGTATCTAGGGGCAGCAGGGGTCACCTTGGTCTGGCCGGTCAATGTCATCTGTTTGTGATGGCCACAAGCATCTGTGTCAAGCTCAGCCTTCAGACTTGGGCTGCCTCTGTCCCTTCATTTCCTCTGCCCGGAAGCAGCAGCACAAAGCGTAGGAGAGCCAAGAACAGCATGCTCTGGGACGAAGGAGAGGGCAAAGCTTTGAGGTGAAGAAAAGCAAGGCTTTCACAAATCCATGTTTCTTCTTTTTCCTCTCACCTTTCTCCACAACTCAATCTAAGGGGGAATGGGGAGAAACCGTGTCCTCCTTCCCATCTTCCCTTCCAGAAATTGTATGCTTCCTCAACTGTTCTCCACCTCTCTTGCTTGTAGAAATTAGGCATTTCCTTAGCCTGGAAGATCCTTCTCCTTCCCCACCCCCTTCAACTCTCATCAAGCCAACTCTTCCTCCAAGGATTTACTTTGGAGTCCCCTTTCCCCAAGAAACCTTCCTTATTAGTTGAAGACGCCCCTGATATCACAGCCATAGCCTCCTGTGTGCCAGACCTCATTGTCTGCCTGTTTGTCTCTTGGGTGAGTCTATTAGCAAAATCTATGGGGGGCCTCATCGGGCTTATCCTATGTGCTCCATTGATAACTGGCAAATCAAAGAATGAAAAACAGAAGGAAGAATCTAAATGGGCTCCTCGCCCTTCCCCTGGGCAGGCCAGGGAACTCCTACCCACATGTGATTCCCTCTTTTCTGGAGGTTTCATTTGCTCCTCTGACTGCGGAAACTGTTAACCAGAACGAGTATCTTTGTTTGGAGATTTTTATCTATATCCTTCACCACCAGGTGTCATTTTGTTGCATCTCTCCAGCCAGACATTCCTCTGTTGCCAGAGCTGCACACCTCAGCTCTTAAGTGATTGGAGCCTGGTGTCCTGGACACACTGCAAAAGCTGCAGTGTAATCTCACCTTCTTTCAGAGCCACCGACCAGAGGGAACAAAAAAAAAGCACTGATTGGGTTCTCCTGATGCAGACCAGCCAGTGGCTCTGTCGTTTCCTTCTGTGTTTAAAATTCCTTATCTGGCCTTGCTAGCAAATGGGCAGGCCCACAGGTCAATGCAGGATTATCTCCAGAGCTGGAGCTTCAAAGAGATCTGCGCACACCACTCCCTTGGGTCAGATAGCTGTGTCAGTGAGAGGCCGGAGTAATTGGGAGCACTCGGCTTAGCACATAACACAGCCTATGAACTGTTTATTTAAAAGCAAGGTTTAATTCTATTTCTTCCCATTATAAAGTGAATGAAAGGAGGAACCCTAACTATTATAGAAAATTTGACCCAAAACAAAAAGTGGAAAGAGAAATATTCCTTGACGAATTAGTATATTTGATGACTCTTGCTTTAGTCTTTCACTGGGTTATTTCTTTCATAGTTGTGATTCTACCCATTGTGTAATACATAGAAATTTGTTTCCTGGCTTTTTTTTTTTTTTTTTAAGTAGAACAGGAATATTTCCACAATGTTTTACATTCTTAGATAAATAAAGTTTCAATAGCAGCGTAGTATGTATAATTGATTAATTTGTTTCACTGTTTCCTTATTAGGTATTTACATGGTTTCCAGTACTTTTTGTCTGAATTGTCATGAATGCCATTGAACATTAAGTTTTTTCTATATGTTTAATTTTTTCCTTAGCCTGGATACTCAGAAGAGATCAAATGATAGGAATATTTAAGTTCTTGGCTTATATTGCAAGACTATTTGATAGAAAGGCTCTACCAGCTTATACTTGTGTCGGCATGTTAGAGAACATATTATGCGCTAGCCAAAACTAGATAGTCTCCTTCAATATTGTATAGTTTCTTTTTTGATAGGAAAAAAAAATCATCATAGGTGTAACTTGCATTTCTTCCGTTATCAATGAGGTTAAATATTTTTTCTCAAGTGTTTCTTCTTGGACATCATCATCTATTTATATCCTCTTTCCCCTCTCCATTTGGTCTTTTAATATTTTTCTTGTTAGTTTTCATGTGCATTAATTCCTATTTTTTTCATATATGCTACAAATACTGTCTTTCCATTTGTTGTTTTCCATCTCATTTTGGTTTGTTTAGGATACAGAATAACAGTTTTTATACTTCAGTGTTGCTTTTTAACTTTGTGTTTTCTTTTGTGACTTTGACACTTAAATAGCCTTCCGCCCAGATATTTGATAACCATTCTTTTCTTTGTTTGCTTTGATTATGTTTGTTTGTTTGGCTCAGGAAGGTAGTGATTAAGACCCCAAAATCTAGAGTGAAACTTCCTGAATTCAAATACCAGCTCTACCACCTATCAGCTCTGCCATGTGGGGCAAGTCCCTTAAACCCACAGCACCTCACTTTTCTCATGTGCAAAATGGGGACACAGCTCAAACAGTTGTTATGATTATTAAATTAGATAATATACTGGGGCTCCTGGGTGACTCCCTTAGTTAAGTGTAGATGGGGAACTGGAGAGTAATAATTAAGGATGACAGGTTTCTTGTGAAGTCTCATATGGTTTGAACTGATCGATGTATGAAGATCATGTGCCTGCAACCTTATTGCAAAGGAGATTGACTACTACATTGAAAACTTTGCAACTAAAATACAAGAATTTCCCCAAACACAGAAAGGCTGTTCAAAAGACCTCTACTTACTACAAGAATGAAGAAACTCCCAGAAAACCCAAAATCTAAAGTGTGGGCAGAGGAAGAGGATCCAGGGAAGAATACAGAGGAGGAAGGATGATATAGAGGGAAAGAAAATTTAAAAAGAAAAACAATGGAAGAAAATTAATTAAAGACCTTTGAGAAGGAGGGAATAGTGATCCAGAGGATTAATATTATATGGAAGGCAAATCAAATAAAGACTGAGAATTATCCACTGGCTTTTGCCATTAAGAGATTATTCATAGCCTTAGTAAGAGAACTTTAATTGGTATGGTGAGGAGGAACCCTAACTTCAGTGGGATGAAAAGGAAGTGGAAGATGATGTTATAAAGATATTCACTCTCTCAAGATTTGGGATCTAGTCTCGACATGTGGGTGTTGTAATAAACATCATGCTTAATTCTTGTAAAGCCTTATGAGTTAAGGACTGTTATTACCCTATATTACAGATGTAAACAGGCTTTAAGACCCAACATAATGTGAGGGGCAGATCTGGGTCTCACACCCCAACTTGTCTGACATCAGAGTCTGAAAGAACTCCGGCACTACCAACATCATCAACATTTGTAACAGCTGTGTGTTTTAGGGCAATCCCCATAATCACAGATTCTGAATATAGGAAGGGATTTGAACTCTGTTTCACTTCTTGGTTCCATTTCATAGACCCTTAAAGTCAGAATGTATCTGTACCCCATCCTCCCATCACACTATATTTATTCCTCTGTTGTATTTTTTAAAAATATTTTTTCCTTTTTTTGGTAACAGAACTGATTTTTTTTTCTCCTCTGAGGATGTGTCCATTCTCTCAACCTTGGTCCACTTGCTCTGGCACGTGCTGACTCCACCCTTGTCCCCAGAGCTGGGCAAGTCATAGTGTCTTCATCAGTCAGAACATGGAATCCCTGTGGCCACTGTGAAAAGTTTAGGAAGAAGCTTGCAAACAAATCCAAGTCACTGCAACTCACATCTAAGACTCATATCACCTTGTTTTGCAAGAGAAGTCCTATTTTCTATTAGACTTAAATCTGGGTGAATATGGACCTGGAGTTGTGGGAGGGCATCTTTCCTTCACGTAAATCCTGCAAGTGACATGGATCAAGCCTCATTTAAGCCCAACACCTCTTGCCTTTTCATTACATGAACTAATAATTTTTGTTTGTTTAAGTCTGTTCGAATGGGATTTTTCTCTCACTTGATGCCAAGAAAGAACTAATGCATAGCTTATCACTGCCTGCCTTGTAGTTTCTCTTCCAATAGAATGTTAGCCATTGAGTGCCCTAATCCTGCCTGTATTTCTCTTTGTGCCTCACCCCACTAATGCCTAGGATGATGTCTTGTATGCAGCAAGTGTTCAATAGGTGCCTGATGGGTTTAATAGAATTGAGTATGGACTGATTCTGCAACATTCCCTAAAAGTTGCCTCAGAAAGACTTCCTTTCTATAGAAAGCTTGCTGACCGTCACTTTTGTCTACTAACCACAAAAGTAATCTGCACAAGTTCCAAATATTTGTTCTTTCTTTTTGTTTGAATCCACGTTGAACTGGAATTTAGTGTAAACATGTACTTGGAATGCTCACTACATGCTCCAACAAAGTAGCTGGGAAGGTGCAGAGCCAATTGCTCTACCAATGACTGAATGAAATGAATTGTTTACCTTCAGTCCTTTGTAAAATAATAATAATAATAATAACAACAACAACAACAACAACAACAACAACAACAACTGTTTTTTTCCCTGGGGCTTGATTCCCTTCATACAAAGGGACTGACATCCTCTCAAATAAAAAAGGGGTAGAGAAATGGAACTCTTTTGGGTTATTATTATGAAAAATTTGGCAGCAATTCTGTACCAAAATGGCCATGAGCTATTGCAACTATACACAGCTTAGGATTTGTAAGATAGATTTTCTTTTTCTTTTTTTGTAATAAAGGACCATTTATGGCCAAAAGAGAAAGGATATAAGCCTTTCATAGGAAAGGAGCATGTCTGGAAATCAGAGATCAAGTTAAAATGAAATTAGGCAGTGTAGCCAGTGAATGTGGGCTCTGTGAGGGGTGGTGGAGATAGGTGGCACTGCCAAGCATCATGGGCCAGGAGCCCAAGAAGAAACAGTCAAGGCAGCACTGAGGTAATAAGGAACTGGATGCTGCTGCCATCCATTCTGATTGTGAATTATTTGGCCTCAAATCACAGCTGTCTTTGGTGTATATATTTATTGAAGCATGCACTAGCAATTCTACAGCTTTGGGAACTACTTATCTCTATTACAAAGGCATCTGCCATCTCTCCACCCATTCATTCATCTGTCCATACATTCATCCACTGGTTCATTCAGCTCGCATTTGTTGAGTGCCTGCTGTGGCCAGGCCATATGCCCCGTGCTCATTCTGTGGTAAGCTTGCTTCTACTGTAGATCAAACAAACTCTCTCCTTCTTCCTAAAAACCTTATCTAAGCATAAAAATACTCACACTGCTTAGAGAAAGTTAAAAAAAGGCTTTTTATTATATTGGGGTGGGGGTGGACATTAGACTTTTTATTGGGGTCCACATTTTACTAATAATAGCCATGTTGAATACTCATGATCTATCATGGTACGCGAGGCTCTCCAGTCTGACCCTGACCTGTTTGACCTGTTTCCTCTCTTACCACTTCCTACTCTCTATCAAAACAACCATACCGAATTTCTGAGCATTCCCAGAACAGAGCATGCTTTTGTAAATCTCTTTGTTTTTTAGCAACTGCAGGTTATTTCTCTTGGAAAACCCCTACCAATCCTTTACATACAAATCAACTCATTTGTCACTTCTATGACACCCTCAGTAACTTCCTCGGAAGATTAATCCATCCATTCTGCTTGTCAGTACTGGTCGTAAGTTCAAGAAGGTGGAAACCTGTGAAATAAACTACGCACATGATAATGAAACCCTAAAAACAATGGACAAGAGCAGATAATGAAGAATCACCTAGAAATGGGAAATTTCCCATACCTATAGGATTTCACTGTAACTTGATTGATAGAAAAAAGTTACAACCCTAAGAGAGATTGTTTGGTTGCAAAGCACAGCATTAGCGTCTGAGCAGCAAATGTGAGTGTTTCCCATCTCAGTATTGCCCCCAGGAGGTGAAATTCCCTTGCTGGAGATAAACTTTGAATTATTTACAGGTCTTATGACAAGGCTCTTCCTACTGTGGTGATAGATACAGGAGATTATCAATTTCTAGTCCCACCTGCAGCCTCATCCTTACTGTGAGAAAGGTGTAATAGAATTTCTTAGTCAGGCTCACAAAGCAATCATTATGACTATAATTGGGCTTCCTGTGCAGCTTAATAACAAGGAGTGAAAGCATCCATCATATAATGCTAATATTCTAATTTATTTGACAGTTTCATTGCTCATTGAAGATTATTAAATCCTCATTCTGGTGTCTGTTTTTAGTCTTGTGTGCAGTTTATTTACCATGAGTCACTGGCAGGCCCCTGTCATCCCTGAGCACTGAACCCAGGAAGCATATGGACTAGCAAAGCAGAGGAAGAAATCTTGGAAGTTGGTGATCATTGAAACACAGACCAGCAGTTTTCAGCCTTTTTTTTTTTTTTTAAGATTTTATTTATTTGAGAAAGAGTGAGTGAAAGAGGGGGAGCAGAAAAGGGAGAAGCAGACTCCCCACTGAGTAGGGAGCCCAATGTAGGATTAGATCCCAGGACCCTGACGTCATGACCTGAGCTGAAGGCAGATGTTTAAACTAACTGAGCCACTCAGGGGCCCCAGTTCTTGGCCTTTATTCCACAACACACATGGTGAATGGTGTTCACATGAACAGTTCTGTGGGCAGTCCCGGACTGACGTGAATTCCAGGGCACTAGTTCTAGCTCCATTTCCTTCTTTTCTGCTTAAGAAAGCATATCAGAATACAAGTGAGTACAAGGTTGCTATAGAGATGACCCTGAATCTGTTCTCATTTTTTTCAAAGCAAATTGCTCTTATTGTTTTTGTCTAGCAGCCTTACTCTGGTCAGTTCAGTTTTGAGAGTGAAGTCTATAAAGGATTGTAGCAGGTATGTGACATGATTATATTATATTTTAAAAACACAAAGTGGCAGCTACAATTTAGAATGTTACTGCACTATTTGGGTAATAGTAATGAAGTAATGATAGCCTGAATCAAAGTTGTGGCAGTGAGGATTGAGAAGAAAGAATAGAGTTGTATTAGGAGTAAAATGAATAAAATGGTTGGATACTGGCATGGGGTGGGGTGAGAGAAGAGGAGAAGTCATAGACAAAGTCAGCTTGCTTGAATGACTGGGGGATTGTAAGACCACTAACAGGAAAAGGACTACAGGAAAAGGAGCTGATTTGGGTGCCGGAGGACACATTCTACTTTATATACACTAGGTTGAGGTTCTTAAGGGAAATCCAGACGTCAAGTAAGATGTCAAAAATGTAGGTCTGGAGATTCAGAGAGAAGTGAGAATATAAATGTAAGTAAGGGTAAACAGGTAATCAATCACAGCTGAAGTCAAAGGAGGGGTGTGAGAGTGAAAAGGAAACAAGTAAAGGGTTAAATCTACATATAAGGGCTGGCCACCAGAAGAAGAAGCCAGCTAAGAAGGTTGGGAGATGTTGAGATGCATCGGAACAATCAGGAGAATGGATTTCCATGGAAACCAAGAGGGGAGAGAATTCCAAAAAGAAGAGAGTGCTTGGTGATGTCAGATACTCCAGAGAAAGCAAAAGCAACAATGAGAAGGATTCATTTGCTTTGGCAGCGAGAAGGCCGTTGATGATCTTTAACACAACATCCAGGGTGTGCGGAGCATGGGCAACGGATTGCATGGGTTCATTTCAAGAAAGGAGAAGAAGGAAGCAGAGAGGAATTTGGTAATAAAGGAAATAATAATAAAGAGTGGCATTTATTCAGCACTTATTCTGTGTCAGGCACAGTGCCTGACGTGTAATTTCTCATTTCATTTTATGAATTGTGTATATTATAATCCCCTTTTGTACATCAGAAACATACTTTAGAAGTTAAGTAAGTTGCGAAAGATGACTCAGCTAAGAGGATTCAAACCTAGCACTGACTGACCCAAAGCCTAAGATCTTGACTACCACACACTGGGGCCAGAAGAGAAGGCAAAGCCAGAGGATACTTTTGCTTAGCTGATTATAAAATTATAAGTGGAATGTTTCTTCTGAAATAATAGATTTAGGTTTTTAATCATGTACATATACGAAATCACAAGGAACTAGTTTTCTTGAAGTGTTACCCTGATTTCATGTCTGGAATCAGCTGATAATGAACTCCTCCAGTTCTTTCCATATCAAACCTTTGCTCTCAGCCAGCTACCTGGTCAATCTTAATTAATATATACTGAGCACACACCACACAGAGAAGTGAATTCACCTGAAGTGCAAGTGAGACACCAACCTCAACTTCTTGTACTCTTGAGAAAAAGCAGCAAGTGAAACACTCTCTAGTTGGAGAGTTCCAGATTCATCTCCGTGTCTCTGACCTCTGCTGAAGGCAGGTCCTGAAAGGTATTTTGATTACAGTATCCCTGTGGGGATTCAAGTCCATTCTCCCATGGGCCTGGGAGTCTGTTTCCCACTGGGACTCTGGGTTCTTTCCAGATTCAATCTAGAAAGACCTGAATGCTCAATTTTATTGAGGAAATGGACTTCTTGAGGTCCCTTGGTCTCATGCATTGCCCATTATGCACCACCTATGTGATAGATGCTCTGAGTGTATATAAAGCTGGGTGACAATGATGAAAAGGAAGATATTTTACCATTCGAAAATCCAAATATAATCACATCTCCTTAATTTCTTCAGTTAACTGCTCTACCTGCTAGATCTTCATTAGCAGAAAGTCCAGTATCACTCTCCTGATATTATTCAAGAATTCAAAATATTTCCTCAATCTAAAGGGTCATAACCCACTTCCAATAGCCAGGTTGAAAGAAGACCCGGAAGCTGACCAACCCAAAGGTTTCTTGGTTCTCTTTCTGCCACACTGGGTCCTCGTTCCTTCACAGTCCATGGTGAGGCAGTACTACCGCTGGTCTAGATGCTGCCCTGGTGGCTTGAGGCACCAAGGTTTGCCTTCAAAGTCCAGCTCCTCACTTAGTACACATTCATCATGTTCTGTCACTCTTTCTCAATGGCATCGTCACTCAGAAACCTCTGTTGGACCCAGCCCTCCAAAGACAGAGTCCAGCACTCCTTTCTTATGGCAAATGCCTCTCCAGGGCCCTTTATCTTCTTTCCTGCCCATGGATCTCAGTGAGCACCACCCGATCCATTTGTGGCCCAATAGCCTTGAACCTCAAAGATAAAGAATCAGAGACCCTTTCCTCTCTTCTTCCTACAATTCCAGGGATATCGTTTATATTGTAGTCAGAAGAAAGTGTATCCTCTGGAGCACATCTCTAAAGAGTATTTACATCCATCACAACAGATTACAGTGTGAATGGTGCCCCCTGGTGTTGTGCAGCTCAGAACCAGTCTTCCTACCTAACCCCAACCCCAGCTTTCTGTTCAAGAGGAATAAGAACAGATATTTCAATGATATCTGACATGATATCATTCCTTCTTCCAAGGTAGTAGGTCTCTTGTAGTTGCCTGATTGAAAAAGGCAACTCAAGTGACTCTTGCAAAACAAAGATCTGTTTCAAAATGATTTTCTTTCTTTTTTTTTTTTTTTAAGATTTTATTTATTTATTTATGAGAGACAGAAAGAGAGAGAGAGAGAGGCAGCGACATAAGCAGAGAGAGAGGCAGGCTCCATGCAGGGAGACTGATGTGGGACTTGATCCTGGGACCCCAGGATCACGCCCTGAGCCAAAGGCAGGGACTCAACCGATAAGCCACCCAGGCGTCCCTCAAAGAGATTTTCTGAAGCTTTCTTGTTTTTTAAAAATAAGATCTACTTTCTGTTCCTCCAGCCACCTCATTATACAAATAATAATAGCTATCATTTACTCAGCAGATGTGGCACAAATATTTTATATGCATTATCTCATTTTCCTTGTAAAAAAATTCTGACTCTGATAATGGAGCTAAAATGTACAGAAATGAGAGTACAAGGTAGAATGTGAAAAAAATTACGTGAGTGAGGTAAGTGTAAAGCACCAAGAGAGCCCAGAGGAGGGGGGGATTATTTCTAGCCTAAGAGGCTCATTCAGTCAGCATTCAGCACATAATTATTGTATGCCTTTCACATCCCAGTCTCAAGAATCTCACAGGCCTTGGGGAAAAGGATGAGGAAACAGATCATCTTGACAGTGTGATGTCATCTGATGACTGCAATCTGGCCATCAGGGCAGGCTACTTGGAAGAGGAGGCATACGAACTACGAACATGGTAAGTTCCTGGGGGCTTCTAAACAGACAAGGATGGGATCTCCCATATCCCAGGACTGCACCTGGATCTCATTACAACAGCTCCATCTTATAGAAGAGGAAGAGAAACAGGGGTTGTTAACTTTCCCATTCAATTCTCCTTCAAGGCCTTAATTTTGGAGCCTTTAATGGTAACCAGTCCTTCCCCTTTGTGCGACTGGCTTTCCTCCCATGGAAGATTGCACTGCACTTTCCCCTACTTAACGCCAGTCAGCCTGTGACCTCCTCTCCAATTTACTGATCCTGATTCACATCCTCCACCTTTTCTCCCACTGAGAAGAAACAGCCAACTTTCGGACTTTCAAACCTCCTGGAAAGAGGCCAAGCTTCCATAAACTCCAGAATATTATTGTGTGAATTAAAATATTCACATGGTATCAACCACGCAGTTACTCCAACATTTATTTTGGAAAATATTACATTTGGAAAATGGGAAATATTCCAGAGCATTCTCTTACCTTGAAATATCAGTAGACACAGGGGATTTAGAGAACATTTCTTGCTCAAAAGTTAGCAAACAATCTGTACAATTAGATACATAAAATTGCCTTAAATAACATTAGTTAAGGACTCTGGGGCTTAAAAAATGCCTATAGAATATTTGTGGAGAAATTTGGGGCCAAAGACTGCAATTCTAGCTCGCTGAAGCAAACTTTCAAAAACATTTTGAGTTAAATCCCAGTTGGCTCTTATTGCACATTTCTCTTCCAATCACTGATGATTAGACCTTGCTCGGTTGCACATTTTCCAAAATCTTACATGCTTCAAACTTCATCCCTTTGGCTACGAGAGGCAAAGCAGTCTAGAGCCCTAGTGAGAACTCTATCTAAACCAAAAGCCCCAGACATGTAGGGGCCCAGGCGGCCCATCACATTTCCCTTACTCTCCTTTCCCTTCCATCTGTTTCTCCTCAGCTCGATTTTGTAATGCTAAAGCCACAAGACAAGAGTGTCTGAGGTCAGCTGTCCCAGAGGGATCTTGTTGTTGCACCTCTTTCTTTAATGTGGCTCTGCTCCCATTGCCTATGCTCTGTTTGCAGTGGCCAGAATACAAGTGAGATTGGAAGGCTTTGGGAAAAAAGGCCTGGAATGATGGACAGGTTGCAGTCCTTCTTGTGTGTTCTTTCAGCCTTTGAAACTTGATAATTCCTGAAATGTATCCCATTTATTAAAAAGAACCACCCCCCCAACACACGTGTGAGTGTGCATGTGTGTGTGTGTGTGTGTGTAAATGAATAAAGAGCAAGTAGGACATATGCCAACAGACAACAGTGGTTACCTCTGAGAAAGGAAGTGTAGATAACTGGGGCTAACAGCACACTGTTGATGCCCATCTATCACTTTTTTACATTGACATTGTATTCATGTAGTTTGTAAGTAAACATAAAGAAAAATGATTACAATAAAGTAAAAAAATTTTTTAAAGAACTAAGTAAAGTTCTATGTGCTAATATGGAAGGCTACCCAAGAAATATTAAACTAAAAATAGCGAGTTTAAGTGGTAAATATCCTAATTTCTATATTGGGAGAAAATGTAAATGTACCCACACATAATTGGTAGGAATGCATAGGAAAAATCTTTAGGAAAATATATTAAATTGTTGTGGTAGTTATGTCTGGCAGATGGAATATTTCAAGGAGATGGAGATGCAGGTGTGGATTTTAATAGTCTACACTGTATAGTCCCTAGAATATTTAAATTTTTCATTATCAGAATTATTGATTTTTCTAACAAATTGACTGATGTAGGATTATGCCCATGTTTCTTGATATTGCCCTCAAAAGACTGACTGACTATTTTAATGGACCAACATGTAACACCCTTGACTGATCTGAACAACTAACTCACATCCCAACCCAAATGATAATGTTCGTGGCAAGTTCTTGTGTTTAATAATGAGCCCAGCTTTGACCTGTTGTTACCTTAAATAAGCAGTTCTTTCTACAAATTCCCTCCTGCTCTTCTCCTGGTAAACTTTATTTATCCTTTAAAACCCAGTTTTCTTCAACTCCCCAAAGTTACTAATTTCCACTTTACTCCCATATCATTTACACATATCCCTATTTCCACACATTCCTCCATGTTTGCTAGTTCCATGTTTTTCTCTTCTGGATGGCCTCCTCTTCTGTACTGTCAGCTCCTCGGAGCAGGAATAGTATTTTATTTTCTACATATGTGTCTCAAGGGTTAATCTAATGAACAGTAGTTAGTAAATATTTAGTTAAAATGGTTGGTTTCCTCAGCCTCTCTGAGGAAAAGTTGTAAATCTAGTGGATTCCAAATATGACCATTCTCAGACTCTCCTGAGGGAGCATTTAAAAACACATGTACTGATGTTTCACTCTAGCTCTCAATTCACATCTCCCAGATGATTCTTTCTCCGTCTCTTCCCCCTCCGCCTCCCATTGTTTTCCTTCTTGAACAATTTAATTCAATGCCGTTTACTAAACCTGAAGAAGGTAGATATCCCCATGCCAATGAGGGGATAGAGACCCAGGGTGGGATGATAAAACCTAAGCTGGATGAATGCAGGGTGGGAGGGCGATGTGGTATGGATGTCAGAGCCTCAGCTAAGTGAGAAGGGCATTCACACCGAGGATGATGCTGTGGTGGCCTGTGAAGGAGCATCGGAGCCTGACAGAGTCAGAAGGGTATCCCCCTGGGGTGTCCAAGCAAGAGGAAGGGTAGTGTCTTAGCGGGGTATCTTCCTGCTTGGATGAAGTGTCAGAGCCCCCAGAGGCGTAAGGAGGGATAGGTATAGGTATTGGGGACCAGGGTAAGGAAAAATAAGTAAATTTATTGATGGAAAGTCTCTTACCTTCAGACAGTTATAAATATGGAACAGGGGAAAACTAGAATGAATCTTATGATGTCAAGTTGTCATTAGAGGCTTTCATGATTTTCAAGATAGAAATAGATACAGAAATAAATATAAATGTAAATAAATGTATATGTGCAAATATGTGTGAATATATATGTGTGTATATGTACATTTATGTGTGTATATATGTGTACATTTATACATTTGTAGCTCTGTGTGTATATGTATACCTTAATATTACACACACACATCTTAGCTCTGTTCACTTTTTAAGAAAATATTTTTTATTTATTTAATCATGAGAGACACAGAGAGAGGCAGAGACAGAGGCAGAGGGAGAAACAGGCTCTCCGCAGGGAGTCTGATGAGGGACTCGATCCCAGGATCCCAGGATCACGACCTGAGCCAAAGACAGATGCTCAACCACTAAGCCACCCAGGCATCCCTCTGTTCACCTCTTTAAAAAATATTTTTATTTATTTATTATGGAGAGAGAGAGCACACAGAGGGAGAAGGAGAAGCAGGCTTCCCCCCGAGCAGAGAACCTGATGTGGGGTTCAATCCCAGGACTCTGAGATCATGACCTGAGCCAAAGGAAGACGCTCATCTGACTGAACTACCCAGTTGCTCCAGCTCTGTTCACTTGAAGGGCTTGGGAGTAGCTTCACCTCAGTAGCAAGGAGCATACTGAGCATCTTGATTTCCATAAGGAAACACAGTTCTTTACAGGTTTGGCTAATTCCCATGCTGGGGCAGTGAAAGTAAAAAATGAATCTGGACATCTTTTGCCCTCCAAACCCACAAAGGAGTGCTTGAAGAATATGGGGACATGTCTAAAGAACATAGGATCCATTTTGAAGGAGCTTCCACTGGCCATACGTAGGATAATTTGAACATCAACGTAAGTAATGATAGTACTGTGTTATAACCCATCAGATCAAATAGGAATCTATCAATATATATTGATATAAAGAAATGAAAAAATGAAAGTTTGATAAGGAACTGGATGTTTACATAATCATAAATTTCTCTCCCATAATAACTTATTAATTACAGAGAGGAAAGAGAATGACTTCATAGTAGACAAGACTGGCAGACACCATTTTAATCAAGTGATCAAAATACTCATAACCAGAGTTATGGAACGGATCAAAATCATGGGCCACCTGATGGGATGTGACAAGAGGAACATGGCATTGCTTCTTTGATATTCCTTTCAGAGGCCCATAACCAGGGTCGAATCATGAGAAAACTTCAGATGACCAAATTGAGGGTCATCCTACAAAATAAATGGCCTGTGATTTTTAAATGTCAAGGTCAGAAAAATAAAGGAAAGACTGAGGAATGGTTTTCAGAGTAAGGGGGCTGAAGAGACATGACATTTACACAACACATGATTCTATCCTCCTCTTTTACTCTAAAGGATTTTGGGGGAACAATTCACAAAACTTGAATGGGGTCTGAAGAGTAGAAGGTAGTGACACATTGACATTAACTTTCCTTGTTTTGATGCATTTCCTTTGGTTACATAAGAGAATGTCCTTGTTTGTAGGAAATACTAAGGTATTTGAGAATGCTAGGGCACCGTGTTAACAACTAAGTCTTAAGTGTTTCAGAAAAAAAGAAATTATTCGTAGTCTTCTTGCAACTTTTCTGTAAGTTTGAGATTATTTCCAAATTAAAAAAATAGAATAAAAAAATTCCAGGTAAGTCCATGGTATCTCTGTTGGATCAAAAGTTTCCCAGGTTATCTCAGGTTCAGTATTGGAAACTACTGGGTTAAACAGAGTGAGTGGATCCTTATTAACCTGGGCTTTCCCTCCTCATGAGAATGTTCAGAAAAATATAGGTTCCCAGGGCCAACCTGAAGCCAACTGGATCAGAATCTCCAGAAGGAAAGCCTGGATGGTTTTATTTATAACAGGTAGCTCTTAGGTTCAGAGAAGTTTGGGAAATATTAAAATTCACCACTGAACCTTTTGTCCAAGGCATGCAAGGTGTGCCAGTTTAGTATCAAAGTTGTGAATGATATTTGTGCATTGAGGAAGAGGAGGTGGCCAGAGCAAGCTTTCTAAATCCTATTGCCAAGGAAGGACGTTTGGTGTCTAGGGGTCAACAGGAAACTTCAGGGGAGTGGTGGCTCGCAGGGTAGTCCTAGGTAATCACTTTAGCAAGGGCATGAAAGGATCTGTTGTCTAGCAGAAGATGCAAATAGCACTTCAGTATATTTATGGTTGGAAAGGAAAGTGAGCCGGCCCCTGATGGGTCCCCAGGGCCTGGCATGGCAGTGATCTTGCCGTGAATGCAGGGCTGACACCTGAAGCTGATCTGAGTGGTCTCAGGACTGATGGAGGAGATGGAGGAGAATGGTTGTATGGGATGGAAAGCACTGAGCACTAAATGCTGCAGATCAGGAGATCTGGCAAGGGCTATTCTGTGTTGATCATGGCATCGAGAGAATAGGGTGTTCACAGAATTACCTGTCTGGCCTGTGCTGCGAACTGGCCAGGCAGCAGCTGACAGTGGAGCTGGGGAAGAACCAGGCCTCTAGTCAGGGGATTGACTTCCCACAGCAACATTTTGAGGGCTCAAGGAATAGTGTGGATGTTTGGAAATCAGAGCATATGTTAGCCTGAAGGGGAAGTCAAATGAACCTCCTAAATGGTCAGTGTGTACCTTCCAGGGTTCTTAGAAGATCTGGAAGAGGCAAAAGGGACCCTAAGATTCCACACTAATCTAGCATGATGGGGCTCGAGTCATTTTTTTTTAAAGATTTTATTTATTCATGACAGCCACAGAGAGAGGCAGAGACATAGGCAGAGGGAGAAGCAGGCTCCCTGTGGGGAGCCCGATGTGGGACTCGATCCCAGGACCCTGGGATCATGCCTTGAGCCGAAGGCAGACGCTCAACTGCTGAGCCACCCAGGCGGCCCTGGAGTCATTTTCTCTTTAATTGGAAGAGTTGAATGTGTGATCATAATTCTACCTGGAATGTGGAGGAGCAGTTGATACCAGCTGCATTTCAGTGGATCTGCTTTGATTTCTATCATACTACTTGGCACATGCTGGTGTCCAGTACATGATAATTAACGAGCAGATAAAACAGAATGTGATCAGTATGATTTCCACAGATTTGGTTGGAAACCCATGTTAGGCCTGCTTTTGTATCCTGCAAACTTATGTTAAACAGGTTACTAAGAGGGCAGCCTGGGTGGCTCAGTGGTTTAGTGCCGCCTTCCTCCCAGGGCCTGATCCTGGAGTCCCGGGATTGAGTCCCACGTCAGGCTCCCTGCATGGAGCCTACTTCTCCCTCTGCCTGCGTCTCTGCCTCTCTCTCTGTCTCTCATTAATAAATAAATAAAATCTTAAAAAAAATAAACAGGTTACTAAGATACAAAGACACCATTTTGTAGTGCATTTTAGACGTACATACCCAGTCTCCCAGACCTCACCAGACTATGATTAACAATGAGGTCAGGTCTACCTCGTAATGTCCAAAATTACCATGGCTCGAACTTTCATCTTATCTAATGACAGGAAGTTTCATCTTTTATGAGGCTCCTCTGTACAAGTCTTTGCACTCCCCAGCTGCTCACACATTCCACAAATCTATACAATCCCAGCTATCTCCTTGGTTCTAGATTGCTCATCACAGATCCTCCCCCATTCCCTCTCACCTCTTACCTCCTACAACTCCAGCACTGTTATGGTGGCCTCAGAGGAAGGCTTTTCTTCCCTTCACTACATATTCCCAAAAGTGGACACAGACCCCAAATCATGGCAGGGACTAGACTAACATTAACAAAATTTGACAGTCATTAAGGATAAGAGGAAAGAACTATGAAACTGACACACTTAGAGATGGCTATGACTTCTGAATGCTCTGGTCAACAAACAAGCCTAGTTCCCAGGCTTAGGCTATCTGGTGGTAGGGTCTGTGTATTTTTCCCTTTGGAGTGACCTGCAGTGAGTTGGCTTCCTACAAGTCCAGGCCCCAATCCCCAGAAGACCAGGAGGAGAACACATTTCTCCTTGTGGTCTCTGTGGGCTCAGGCCACCTCCCCATCCACAGACTCTGAGGAAACCCCAGTCCCACACATGGAATCAGGTCCATTCCTTTTTTTTTTTTTTTTTAACAATTTTATTTTTTTTAAATTTATTTATGATAGGCACACAGTGAGAGAGAGAGAGGCAGAGACACAGGCAGAGGGAGAAGCAGGCTCCATGCACCGGGAGCCCGATGTGGGATTCGATCCTGGGTCTCCAGGATCGCGCCCTGGGCCAAAGGCAGGCGCCAAACCGCTGCGCCACCCAGGGATCCCCGGAATCAGGTCCATTCCTATGTCCTCTGTGAGTTCATCACATAAAAGCAAAATATCCAGTAGACTACATTTCCCGAGTCTGTGTTTGAATTACCACATATGAAATAACAACAAACCAGTGTTTTGGTGTTAAACCTCACCCTATCCCAATTCATTCTCTCTCTCTCTTCCTCCCTCCCTCCCTCCCTCCCTTCCTTTCTTTTTCTTCTTTCTTCTTTCTTTCTTTCTTTCTTTCTTTCTTTCTTTCTTTCTTTTCTTCTTTCTTTCTTTCTTTCTCTTTCTTTCTTTTTTTCTTTCCTTCTTTCTTTCTTCTTTCTTTCTTTCTTTCTTTCTTTCTTTCTTTCTTTCCTTCTTTTTATTTTTTAAGATTTTATTTATGTTAGAGAGAGAGAGTGAGTGAAGAGAGGGGCAGAAGGAGAGGGAGAGAGAGAGAATCTCAAGAAGACTCCATGCTGAGCATGGAGCCCAACCCCGAGATCATAACCTGACCTGAAACCAAGAGTCTGATGCTTAACCAAGTACGCTACCCAGGCACCGGCTCATTTCTTTTTATGATGTTTTTTCCACATGAGGTAAAAAAAACAGAACTGTATTTCCCAGTAGCCCCTAAAGTCTTTACTCCCAATCTCCTGTGAAAAGTTTTTAATGGGACCTACAAGCACGTCAACTAAAATAAACAACACCATATAGACCGGGGGTGTCTACATTCATACCTGAAAGGAAGTATTTCTCCAAAGGCATCCTAAACTTCAGAGATGCAGCTCTGCCCTTAATAAAGTAAAATTTTATTCATTTATTTTTAAGATTTTATTTATTTATTTGAGAGAGAGAGTGAGCAAACAAACTGGGGAAAAGGTAGGGGGAGAGGGAGAAGCAGACACCCCGCAGAGCAGGGAGCCCAAAGTGAGACTTGATCCCAGGACCCCAGGATCATGACCTGAGCCAAAGGCTGATGCTTAACCAACTGAACCATCCAGGCGTCCCTAAAGGCAACTTTTAATATTATTATGCAGAAAAGTTTATTTTTTTAAAACTTTAATATTATTATGCAGAAAAGTTTATTTTTTTTAAATTTTTAATTCATGATAGACATAGAGAGAGAGAGAGAGAGAGGCAGAGACACAGGCAGAGACACAGGCAGAGGGAGAAGCAGGCTTCATGCGGGGGGACTCCAGGATCGCGCTCTTGGCCAAAGGCAGGCGCCAAACTGCTGAGCCACCCAGGGATCTCCTATGCAGAAAAGTTTAGATCTCTGGTCACAACTATCAAGGTTCCTTTCCAGCAAAAGATCTGGTTCAATATTAGTATATCTAACCCTGTCCATTTGGATAATTTCCCCCAAACCAAGGATGAATCTTCCAAAGATGGATGAAATTTTCTACTTCTTGAAAAACTACTGGAAGAGCTGAAATTACAAATGTTCAGCCACTCTGCCCACCTCAGCCTTCAAAAATCTCAGGTTCATTTTTGCCAGGGCTCTAGTTACAAGTGCTATGTGGTCATCAACCTCCAGAGGTCTCTGCTTTTTCCAAGGGTCTCACCTATTTGGGAGTCCATGCTCTGAAGCGAGGGTAGAAGAGAAACTGCTTCCTCCATCCAGGGGACACAGCCCTTCCCCTGCCACATAAATATGGAACGGATTTTTATTTCTTTTCCTTGAACCTTTGATACTTGGCTTGTCAACAGTCATTCAAAACGAATTTTATAGAGGTAAAAGAATTGCTGTTAGCCAAATTGTGAAATTGAGATTCTTTAGGGATTCAATTTTTGTAGTCATAGATCATGCAGCATTAAATGAATTTGGAGGTGTGGATTTTAGTGGGTTTAGGTTGTGGAGATTGTCAACTCAGATAAATTGAAGCAAAAGGTGAAGTCTCTCCATACGTTTCTGAATAGACTTTAGGATTCTATAATTAACAACAGCTGGCAAATGCTCATATCTATTTCTATTTATATTGGCCACTGGCCCAAACCATAAAAATGGATTTTGCCAATTATAACTTAAAAATCATCAATGAGGAATGCCATTTTTAATTTTCAAAACGCAGTATCATACATATATATATTAGCCAGAAAAGGAGTCATAGAGAATTTTCCATTCTTTTTCTTTGACTTCATATTCATGCAAATATTTATTGCCTACTGTGTTCCAAGTACTGTGCTAAGTCCTGAAGTTCCTAACAGGATGAATGAGCAAAGCTGCCCTCAAGTTCGTTACCACCTGGTAAAGGGAGAGAGGTGAGTGGGTTGGCAGGAAATGAAATATTAATATTAAATTTTTAAAAATTAATAATAAATAAAAATATTAAATAAAAATCAATATTAAATTAAAAATTGAAATATTAAATACAATTTAGTTATTATTTTAAATAAATAAAATGTAAAATATCAATTATTTTTAAAATATTAATATTAAAATAAAAAGCCTGTTCTCAGTTAATAACAGGGGTGTGAACTATATGTTGTTGAAGCATTGACGAGAGCAATTAACTCTGTCTAGAAAACTTCCCATAGTGCATTTGATCTCGAAAGGTGAGTAGAGGGTCACCAAAAGAAGGCGGGGGACTTCAATATTTGATTGATATTACAGATCTCCTTAGTAGATGGACTATAAATACCACACGGTAAGGACTGGGTCTTGTCCATTGTTATATGCCTGGCACCCAACTCGGCACTGGGCACAGTGCTAGCGTTCTAAGTATTCTAAGATACTTGTTGACCAAATGACTGAAAGTATCTTAGGCAGATAGAACTACACGCACAGTAACAAATAACACAATGGTTTTTTTTTTTTTTTTTTTTTTTTTTTTTTAGTGTGGTTTATAACATCAGCACCATGAGCTTCTGGAAAGGAAAGAGGTAAGTCCTAAGGTAACTCAAAAAGAGCAAATTCTAGAGAAGAAGCCAGGAGACCTGAGTTCTAGTCTCAGCCCTATTATTAATTGGTTACATGACTTTGAATCAATGATTTTCCTGTACCACCCTCAGTTTTCTCACTTGTAAAATAACCCTGTAAGAGCTCATTCTAATGATATTATATATTGTAAAAAAAACAAAAGCAACTTAGCAGAAGGGGAAAGAATGTAGCATTGCCTCTCCTTCTTTTTCTAAATGCAAATGAACACGTGTATCCCAGCTTTAAGGAGGCAGATGGACTACATATGGATCATTTCTCCCTCCCTCATCAAAATTGTAGGACTCATAAAAAATAGGTTAGTAAATATTCAAAAACAAGGAAGGAACTTTTTATGGTCAGAAGCTGTGATCAAATGAGGAGCTAGAGCAAGAGCTGAGACTCTTGCCATCTCAAAGCTACAGCTTTTGGTCATGTGCTGCCCTGACTGGAGACCTTCCAGTTCTCTTTGATCTAACCAAAGCAATGAAGATATAGAGAGGCTGAAACTAGAAGAGAAGCTAAAAGGCATTGGAGTTGTAGAGATCGTATCATCGATCTAAAGTAGTTGTTTTAAAAATGTTTTGTGCCATGGATATCTTTAGCAGCTTCGTGAATACTATAGATCCCTTCTGTCTTAAGTCTGATTGGGCTGCTATAACAAAATACCACAGACTGGGAACCTTATAACAGAAATTTATTTTTTTACAGCCCTGGGGGTTTGGAAATCCAAGGTCCAGGTGTCCACAGGTCCTAGTGAGGGTCCCCTCCTAATTTCTAGCTGGTACCTTCCTGCTGAGTCCTCATCTGGTGGAAGGGGTAAGAGAGCTCTCTGGGATCTCTTTTATAAGGGCACTAGTGCCATTCATGAGGGCTCTACTCCCATGACTTAAACTCTTCCCAAAGACCCAATCTGCTAATACCATCACACTGGGTATTATAATTTTAATAAATGAATTTGGGGAGACATAAGAATTCAGACTATAGCGCCTTCCCAGAATATTACCTTCAATTGTATAAAATAAAATATGTAAGATTATGAAGACATCAATTATTGAATATTGAAATACAATATCAAAATATTAAAATTGTGTGAATCTTGATCTTAAATAACAATATTTGACAGTTTACTATGATTTTTGACATACCTGCTACAATTATAATATGATACGAAAATATCTGTGATTTCTATTGGTGATAACATCACAAGTATTGTGGTTTGTTGCCTTCATTCAAATGATGGAAGGTATTGCATTTCAGTGAGAGGTTTGTGGAAATAAAAATGAAACTGTCTTTGTATCCAAGTTCATGGACTTCCCTGAATTCTATCAACAGACCTGAAGTTAAAAAAACTCTGCTTTAACAGAATTTCCAGGAGATTTCCTCAGAACAGAGGAAATGTGATACCTTTTTAGAACTGAAAAAGGACATGATACTTTAAAATCGTTCACTTAAGGGATCCCTGGGTGGCGCAGCGGTTTAGCGCCTGCCTTTGGCCCAGGGCGCGATCCTGGGGACCCAGTATCGAGTCCCACGTCGGGCTCCCGGTGCATGGAGCCTGCTTCTCCCTCTGCCTGTGTCTCTGTCTCTCTCTCTGTGACTATCATAAATAAATAACAATTTAAAAAATAAAATAAAAATCGTTCACTAAGTTCTAGCAGAATGACATAAAAAATGAAATAAATGTAATTAGAAACATACAGTAAAACATCAGTGATAAAGAGAAAACCCTAAAAACTACCAGAGTAGAAAGGCAACCTACTAAAAAAAAATAATCAAATAACACTGAATGTGAAATTAACAGTATTATGCAAGAAAACAATGGAGAAGTATTCTTAGAATACTGAGGAGAAATTTACTTTAAATTTATAATTTTATTCATAACCAAATTATCAGTAGTTTGAGGTGGACAGAGGGTAAAATAATGCTATTTTTTGGACTTAAAAAGATTTAAAATAATTAGTACTCATGACCTAAAACAAACTCTAGCAAAAAACAAAAAAATCCAGAAGGAAGTATTAGAATGCAAGCATATTGTGTGGTAACTGGGAAAAAACTAAATAACATAGTATATGTAAAATGAAAAGTGAAAGAACTCTGTCCCAATGCGTTTACTTGTTGTGTATTTTCATACACCTTTTTTAATGCCTGTGTAAATATGTACAGAAATACATATATACAAAATATTTTTTATTCTTTAAACAATGACCTCACTCTATATGAAAGAGTTTGTGGATTTTTCCTCATTCATTGGAATGTCGTGAATATCCTTCGGTGTCAATACATGCAGAGATCAACCTTATCTGTTTTACTCTCAACATTCTACAATATGGATGTACCATAATTCATTTATTTGACATGTCTCTAGCATGGACAATTAGATTATTTTTAATATTTGTGTTCTTATAAATAATGACGGAGAATTTTTTTTTTTTGTTATTTCTGTAAAAGAAAGGCCTAGAATTAGGATTGCTGGGTCAAAGGGTATGTGTGTTCAAAATGTTCATAGGTCCTGCCAAAATGACTTCTAAAAATAATACTAATTTATAGTAAGAACTACAAGTATCTGAGATGCAATATCTTAAGGAAAGAAATCTTCAAACATGAGTATAGACACAAAATGGAGAGAATTTGGTTGTGAATTTTTTAGAAAAGAGACAGAAAATAGACATTATTTTGAGAGAATATGACAGATGACTTTGTGCTTTAGACTATGTGAAAAAAAATAAACTTTTCCAAAATTGATCACAAACAGATCCAAAGAGATTTAGTAACTCTTCAACTATTTAATTAGATCTTATTCTACTAAGAGCAGACCAGCAAATAAATTCTTGCAGATAACTTCATATTTCACAAGATAATCTTAATGAGGAAAACTGCCTGTGGACTTAATTATTTTTAAATTTTTTTTTGTGTTTTTAAATTTTTTCAATGTTCCTTATTTTAAGATTTTATTTATTTATTTGAAAGAGAATGAGTGGGGGAGGGGCAGAAGGAGAAGCAGAATCCCTGCCAAGTAGAGAGCCAGCCCTGGGATTTGATCCCCAGGACTCTGGGATCATGACCTGAGCTGAAGACAGATACTTAACTAACTGAGCCACCCAGGTGCCCCTTCAGACTTGATTCTAACCATTGTAGAACACTGACTTATACAGTGAAAGTGATAAGATCCTGGATAAAAAGTTTCTGCATTATCTTAGAATTTGTAATATTTGTAATATGTAAGAATGTAATTGCTGGGCAGGTTTAGACATGTACTTAAGATTTAGGGAAAATAGGTATTGAAAGTATAAAAAGAAAAAAATACAAATGACCCATTATTTGAATCTCCAAATGAGACTATAACTATTGAATGCTAACTATAGAAGTTTAGCTATAAAGGCATATGTCATTTTATTTTACTTATTTTTTTAAGATGTATTTATTTATTTTAGTGGGGGAGGGGTAGAGGGAGAGAGAATCCTGAAGTTCTGAAGCAGAGTGCCCACTGAGTGTGGAGTCCCATCCCAGGACCCTGAGATCATGACCTGAGCCAAAATCAAGAGCCTGCTGCTTAACCCACTGAGCCACCCATGTGCTCCAATTTCATTTCATTTCATATTTCATTTCATTTCATTTCATTTCATTTCATTTCATTTCATTTCATTTCATTTCATTATTATTTAGGAAGGCTCCATGGCCAGCATGGGGCCCAACACAGAGCTTGAACTCACGACCCTGAGATTAAGACCTCAGGACTGAGCTGAGATCAAGATTTGGAGGCATGACAGACTGAGCCATCCAGGCATCCATATACCCTATGAAGGTATATTTAAATTGTATTTTACTAATTCAGCAGACACTTGAGTGTGCCTATGCACTAGATACTAGGTTAGGCACTAAAGACACGGCTAATTTGGAGGAAACGGTAGCTTTGAAGAACTTAAAGCATTTGATATAAATTCATTTTCTAAATTACTTAAAAAAATTTATCTCCATTTTGCAAAGGGGGGTGGTATCAATCACAGAGAGGCAAAAAATAGCATTTATTTTAAAAGATTACATCGACAACCTGCTTTGAGTGTATCTGACACACGAATACGAGAAACAGTCCCTGCCTTCGAAGCATTTGCAGGTGTTTCCAAGTGTTAGAGTTTCACAAAATATGGTTTAAAAGAAAAGCACTAGCACCTTCATGAAGAAAAATAAAATCCTGCTACTCCACGTCCTGCATAGGTTTTCAAAGGACTTGTGAGACGTTAGAAAAAGATGAACATCTTCAAAGAAGGACACACATGAGTAGCAACAAGAACTTTCCAGATGTAGCTCAATCCCAGAATGAACAATTGTTTGAATCTCATTATGGTCAACAAATGGCCAAGTTTGGCCTCAGAAAGGGCAAGGAGTAAACGCTATGCTTGGGGGCAGATAGTGTAATCTAGATGGATGATAGGCAGAGTACAAAGTGGTTAATTCTTCTTTTGCTTTTGTATTTTCTATCAAAAGTAATTATCATGTGTTAGAAAGAATAAAATTAGGGATAATTGAAGCCCAAGGGGTTAAAAGGCAATGAGAATGTAGCTATTTTCCATGAATTCAAGTGTCTAGGCCCAAGTAAATTACATTGCAGAATTATAATAACTTGTAAGTATTGCAGAATTCTGAAGCTTACAGATCAGATAGTTTTGTGTGCTGATAGTTTGAGGGGACAGAAGCTTGAGGTCGGGCTAATATTGTCCTCATACTTTAAAAAAGTATAAAAGGCCATTTCTAGAAATGGTAGACTGGGGTGATAAACCAAAATCTCTACGTGGGAGTCAAAATGTCCCTCAAAATGTTACATTTTCACACTAGTATGTTAGATGCAGAAGAGATATAAAGGTGACAAATAATAGGGAATGGATTCTACCTCCAAGGAGCTGAAAGTCTAATAGGGAGCTAAGAAAGTAAACCCAAAACAAATAAGGAACTAAATAAGAAATTATAAGTACTCAGTATTTTTGTCTCGATTTTCCTTTGAGAATAAGACATAGTGCTTTTAAACTTCTCCCCCACCAAGGTATTCATTTATTTATTCATTCAATATATTTTTAAAAGATTTTACTTATTTATTCATGAAAGACACAGAGAGAGAGAGAGAGAGAGAGAGAGAGGCAGAGGCATAGGCAGAGGGAGAAGCAGGCTCCATGCAGGGAGCCCGATGTGGGACTTGATCTCCAGGATCACGACCTGAGCTGAAGGCAGATGCTTAACCAGTGAACCACCCCAACGTCCCTATTTATTCATTCAATATTTTATTAAATGTGTTCTGTGTTCAAGGTGCTGTGCTATGTGGTGCAGAAAATAGTAAATAAAGAAGACTCCAAAGTAGATCTTGCCTTAAGGAGCTTACAATGAGAAGGAATTTGGGTAAAAATGTTAGAGTCCTTTTGGGCTTCTATCATGGAAATACCATAGACTAGATAGATGGTTTAAACAATAAATATTTATTTCTGGAGTTCTGGAGGCTAGGAAGTCCAAGATGAAGGCCCCACTTCTTCTTCTTCTTCTTCTTCTTTTTTTTTTTTTAAAGATTTTATTTATTTATTCATGAGAGAGAGGCACACACACACACACACACACACACACACACACACACAGAGGCAGAGGGGGAGAAGCAGGCTCCATGCCTGACGTGGGACTCGATCCCGCGTCTCCAGGATCAGGCCCTGGGCTGAAGGCAGCGCTAAACCACTGAGCCACCCAGGCTCCCCAAGGCCCCACTTCTTAGTTCGTATTTGGTGCCTTCTGGCAACATTCTCACCAAGCAGTGGGGGCAAGAGAGCTCGTTGGGGTCTGGTCTCTTTTTTAAGGCATTAATCCCTTTTTCGAGGGCTCCACCTCAGGATCTACTCATTTCCCAAGAGGCCTCACCTCCAAAAATCATCATTTGGGGAGTTAGAATTTCAACATACAAATTTTAGAGGGTCATAATATTCAGTCCAGTGCAGTAAGTGATGATGATCAGCTTGCATTTGTATATTTAAAACAAGGTGTATAGTTGCACATATGTGAATATATATAGTTGCACAGATGAACATTTGAAAAAGAAGGGTCATGCAGTCCACAAGGACGAAGGAGAATCAGTTAAGATTAGCTGGTTGTCTCACAGGTAGGCTGACACTGGAGTTGGTGTTTGTGGCAGAGACAGTAGTAGATATTTAGCAAATCTCATTTCATCTTCTTTTTCTGGTCCCACGAGAAGACTCCGTTTCCCATCCTCCCTTTAAGTTAGGTTGGGAACATGTAAATAGGTTCTGGAAATGAATATAAGCAGAAGTAATGTAAACCATTTTGAGTCCTGGACATAAGTCACTAGACATTGGGTCATTGGACATAATCCAAATGTCCTGGAATGGAAATATTATGCTGTATTCATAAAATAGAATATTACACAGCAATAAAAAATGAATGAACTACAAATACATGCACCAACATGCACAATCTCTTGAGTGAAGGAAACCCAGACCCCAAAAATATAATGTTTGCCTCTATTAATGTAAATATGAGGAAAAGGCTAAATAAAGCTATAGTGGTTAAGAGCCAGAAAAGTGGTTACCTCTGTTCATAGGTGTATTAACTGGGAGTGGGCACAGAAAACCTTCTGGTGTGATGGAAACGCTGTTCTTCTGGATAATTATCTCAGGATGAGGGCAAATGTAAAAATGAATCAATTAAATTTTTTGTACATTACTGTGTACCACAATTAAAGATTATGCACACACAAAAAAATCAAACAAGAGAAAAAAAAAGCAACCATTGAAGGCCCAATAAAAATGAAGGAACTTTCAATGTTGAATCAATATTTGGAGGAAATTTGCCCTGAATTGCTGGCCAACCTGCTCTGGACTTTGTGTGAGCATGAAACAAACCTTTCTTATTTTAATCCCCTGAGATTTAGGGGTATATTTGTTATCTCAGAACAGCTTTATCTTTCTTGGTTAATACAGGATTTATTACCCACAAACTGCCAAGGTCAGAAACCTGTTTTATCAGCACACCAGGGGAGGATCTGTCTTTCATAGGCTAAGTGGTGCAAAATAAGGTTATAAATGAATGTATAAATCAAAATGTCAAATTATTAAATTACGGGGAGAAAAAAAACCCTCTTATACACAATAGCATATCTGTATCACCATGATCAAACCCTTTCTCCCACTTAAGACAGACCTAAATGGGGGATACCTGGGTGGTTCAGTGTTTGAGCATCTGCCTTCAGCTCAGGGTGTGATCCTGGGGTCCTGGGATGGAGTCTCACATCGGGCTCCCGTAAGGAGTCAGCTTCTCCTTCTGTCTCCTTCTCTGCCTCTCTTTCTGTCTCTTATGAATAAATAAATGAAATCTTAAAAAGAAAAAAGGCAGACCTGCATGGGAAGTCAAAGCATAACAAGAGTTTGCTGGGTCCACATGTTCTCAAAAAAAGGCATCAGTTAGCAGAATCAAAGGTTCATGACATCCTTCTGAAGGCACTTATGAATCCATTTCACAGTAAAGATAGTTTTGTCAGTGGGCCCAAAAGACTAGAGGTCCCTTAACTTACAGTTTCTATTCCCTTAGGCATATGCCTGAAGTGCCTCAATGGCTCTCTCTTTTTTGCTTCCAACCCTTTAACTTTTCTTTTTTAGGCATGCTATTGCATTCAGTCTAACTTTTTAGATGGATGTAGCTGACCTCTCAGGCAGTGCTTTTACGCATCTACTCCTACCATATGTAGATTGTGTGTTTTTCCTATGAAAGAACAATCATAAGACTTTTACTTTCACATTCTGTAGTAGGAGTGGTAGGATTTTGAAGCAGGGGACGATGGTGTCCTTAGCCATAGTATATAAGTTCTGGTGACATCATCAGATTAATAAAGACACTGGGAATCTTATAGACAGTGCGCCTGAATCTTTTGTAAGGTTATTTGAGAGCATTTTGTGGAATTCTGGAAGGATTGAAGGACAGAGCAGATCTTCTTATAAGATGCTGGAGAAAAAGCGATCCCTGTTATGTAGTAGGGGAAAGTTTAGCAACACTGTCACCTGCCAAATTGTAGGAAATAGAAAATATGTCTAACAAATTGGTACTTTTGCTTTACATTTCCAGGCAGAATGTTGAAAGTACTAATTGATTTTTTTAAAAAAACTATGTGTGGTAAGGCAGAGAGAAAGATGAAAGAAAGAAGAACTATTCAGTTTTTAAGCATAATTTTGAGGAAATACAAAGAATCTAGGATCTTTGGGTTCAAAAGTAAAGCTATTTTTCATTCTGAGCCTCTCCAGATGGTAAACGATTCTGAAAGTAAGGAATTGCTTTAAGGCAAAGGTTAAACCCAGGGTGCAACTGTCAGACTCTTTTTATTTTTTTTTAAGACTGCAGAAGTATTTGATTGTTCTCCCTAGACTCTCTTAGCTTCATAAAAGGGCTTCCAATACTTTAAAGACATTTTTAAACAGCTTTCTGCCTTTCCACTCAAGATGGAAAGCGCCTATCTCAAAGAGACTTGTGGGTGTGGCTTTTTCAATGGAGTGGTTATAATTTGATATATAAGAATCTTCCAGGAATGCCTGAGTGGCTCAGTGTTCAATTATCTGCCTTTGGTTCAGGGTCCTAGGATTGAGTCCCGCATCAGGCTCCCCACAGGGAGTCTGCTTCTCCCTCTGCCTATATCTCTGCATCTCTCATGAATGAATAAATAAAATCTTAAAAATAAAAGAATCTTCCAGATTTTTAGAAAATTATGTTGAGAGAAGCAGCACCTGCTTGAGCCATGCTTTGTCATTGTATTTATGCTTGATACTCACTTCTACAATGACTGCATGTAAAGCTGACCAACTACTGTTGCTAAGTCCTCTGCCTGAAATCATAAGAGCTGTTCCATTATTTTTCATGGACATCTTCAAAGGCAGAGTCTTGTGAAAGCAACACTTTTCAGCCTGGCATGTCTTCAAAGCCTTTGAATTTAGCCACAAATTTCCAAATTAGTTTCTTTCATTCACTGTGCTTCTCCTTTGAAGGAATACTTGCTTCACCTTGTTGATGAACCCTAAAGCCTTTTTTTTTTTTTAATGGAAAAGAAGCAACAGTGAAAGTATCCAGCCAACCACTGCTCCTAGGCAACCTGAAAAAGAATAAATGGCTCATGTAGATGCTACATGTAACATTACCCTTAAACTTAATGGTGGCATGAAGAGAAACCTTTTTATAAAAACACGTCTTATAATACCATATGAAGAGATTTACAAATGTGAACTACTGGTTTACTGAGAACTTATCTATTTTGCTTAAAAAAAAAAAAAATTCCATCCTGAAGCACAGATGACCTCCTTGAGAATTTATCAATGCCTTCCTGTTCTGGAGTCTCTACAGTAGCACCAGCAAAGACAGAGAATACCCTTTCCATTCCTTTGAATCTGACAGTTGCACAATTGCCTTCCATCATCCAACTACTCATCAGCAGTCATCTTTGGCACCTGTGGCAGTAATAACTATGTTCTTTCCTTCTCAAGTATCTTCAAGCTTCATCTCCACTTAAAGTTAATTAAAAGAAATTGCCTTTTAATTGTAATTTAAAAATTTGCTTAGCTATTGGTATATATTTGTTGTGCTACATGGTCAACATAATTTTTATCATTATGCATGCAAACTACATGTGCTATTACATTCAAAAGCAACTGAGAGTTAGCAACTGTATGAACTGGTGATCAAAATGCTATTTTTAAAGGATTGCACATACCAACATAGTTTGTTATTTATATTTGGCATTTTACTTTATTTTAAATACATATTAGGAATTTTGGGATTGATGTGTAACATATTTTATTTTTTCCAGTTAAAAAATAGGCCCCCATTTAGCATTTTCTTGCTGACCATCAGATTTTCAGGGATAGATTATTAAAATAAAGCAGGATAAACCTGCATTGCTATTTCTGTAATTTCTGTGGACACATTTTATGCTATGTTTCTGATCCCGTCATATTTGGACTTGGAAATTAAAAAAAAAAAAGTGATTATCTTGTTTCTGTCTCACCATTGTAGATTGGTATGTTAAGCAGGGAGATAACCTGATCAGGAGAGCTATACTTGTTCCTGGGAAAGGTCCTGGACTTTAAATAGGATAGGTTAACTGCATGGGACTTTAAGTTGGCCCTCTTGGGACAGAGAGGATATGTTTATCTTTGGGAAGGAAAACATGCCCAGAACCTTGAGTAGCTAAAGGAATAGAACAATGGCAGATACTGCTGATTGTCCCCAGTTATCTATTCTTTCCATTTTGCACAGTAATAAAACCCTGAATGTTAGCTGGGCGTTATCCATCCAGTAAAAAAAGCCTCATTTCCCAGCTTCTCTTGCAGCTTAGTGTGGCCATGTGACTAAACTTTGGCCAATAGGATGTAAGGAGAAGTAGTTTGCATATATCTTCTGGGAAGGTTTTGTTTGTTTGTTTTTAAAGATTTAACTTAACTTATGAGAGACACAGAGAGGGAGGCAGAGACACAGGCAGAGGGAGAAGCATCAGAGGGAGCCTGCTTCGGGACTCGATCCCGGGATGCCCTGAGCTGAAGGCAGATGCTGAACCACTGAGCCGCCTCCCAGGCATCCCTAGGAAGTTTTTGTTTTTTTGTTTTTTTGTTTTTTTTTTAAGAGAGAAAATGTGTCCTCTCTTCCTCTTTTGCTGGTCTTCCTGCCTGGCATGTGGATGTCATGGCTCAATGTGGAGCAGCCATCTCATAAGTCAGGCTGGAAAGTAGGTAACATTTGGCAGAACAACATGCCAGGAGTCGGAGTTCCCTGATGGTTATGGAATCACCGTCTTAATCTAGGACTGCTTATATTTATGAGAGAGAGACAGAGAGAGAGAAAGAAGCTTTTATCTTTCTACCACTGTTATTTTGGGCTTTTCATCAATGAGCCCTCCTCTTTTGTTTCTTTTACCTATCTTATCTTATACTGTCTTATATTACTATTATACCAGTTACCTTATCTTGTTTAGCTTTCTTGTTTCTCATCTTCCCCTCCAGACTGCTAGCTTTATGAAAATAGAAAATTTGCCCCCCTTTTTGTGATATGCTATAATTTTTATTGCAACGTGACCATTTTTGTGAGGATGGGGAGTTTGACCTTAAAAATAATGTTCCATTTGAGGTTATTTTAAACTATTTTTTTTAATTTTTTTAATTTATTTATGATAGTCATACAGAGAGAGAGAGAGGCAGAGACACAGGCAGAGGGAGAAGCAGGCTCCATGCACCAGGAGCCTGATGTGGGATTCGATCCCGGGTCTCCAGGATCGCGCCCTGGGCCAAAGGCAGGCGCGAAACCACTGCGCCACCCAGGGATCCCCATTTGAGGTTATTTTATAAGGAAATTGCCATCACGACTGATATTCAAATGTCTTTAGTGTTGTAATACTCACATGGTAAACAAAACTGCTATTCTTATTCAGTGCTGTACACTTAATGGAAAGCAAAAAAGCAGTTCTTTAAGAAGAATGAACACTGGGTACGAGGATAAATTGATGACACAGTTGACACAACTTAATTGACATTTCTTTTGGAAGTGGTGGGTTAAACTCATCACAAAAAGTGCTTTCCATGCATGGCATTTATATCCATGCTGCCATGTCATAAAAATAGACTTGCCAGGGAAGGTGAAGTATGAGTTCACATGAATGCTGGAGCCTCACAGAACTGCAATCAAGTCCAACTATAAATAATACCGAATAAAGTTTACCCTCTGACAAGTGGATAATACTTTCAATGCATTCAATTAGCTTACCCTTTGCAGTATTCTAAGTTATTCACATTGACAATCACATTCATTGTAGTGCCTGCTGCAAGGGAGGCATATATAGCCAATTGTTTTGGCTAAAATATGATGGAAAGGCAGTCCCTGGATTCTATGTAATAGGATCACTGATAGGCTGCTTAAATGAATGATATTTCCTTCATTCATTATTTTAGAAGGGCCCATTGAGAAGGGGGAGAAACAGAACAAACCTAACACTATTCCTATTGACTAAGCTGGAGAAGTGGAAGTTCCCTAACATCCAGATGGCATTTGACTGTCATTTTATAAGGGTTTTCCGTCACATGAGACTACTGTGTTGCCTCTCAGTTCCTCTCCAAGTGAGGAATATCATCCATACCATTTACTTGCCACTTATGTTTAATGCCTGTGAATTTCTTTTTAATGACATCTTCAGTGCTAATAGATCATCTTGCTTTGTAAAGACACACGTTCAGGACCCCAGAATTTAAATACTAGATCTTCTTTCTCAGACTCTTGTTGTGAGTGTGGTATCATACAAAGCAAATTGGCAATCATTCAGAGATAGCAACTTCACAAAAGATGAGCAGGGGTCCTCTACAGTATCATTAGTGTCACCCACCAAGATTTGTTTCGCTTTTGTTACGATTATTTCTTTTGCCATTGCATAAGCAGAAGAGAATGGCTTTCTTTTTTTGATCTCCTCTTATGCAGATTTCCTTACTTTCATATCATTAACAACTTTGTTGACATCATCATTAATTAGCAACGCCAGAAACCGCAATGCCGGAGGCTGCAGCAACAGCTCAAGCTCCGTGGGAGTGGGAAGGGAAGGAGTAGCAGGGCAAAACCTTGACTCTCCTGATAACATCTGAGTCTAGAGTTTACACAGTGCTTAGAAAAATAGTATGTGCTCAGCGAAACTCTGTGGAACGAATGAAGACTAGATTAGAACCGGATTCCTCGAAAGGCAGCAAATTCAAGTTTTAAGAAACGATAGGATTTAGAATTCCAAAGACACTGGGTTATTCTGGCGAGGAAACTGACATTTAGAGGGGTTATAGGACTCAGAGGTCGCACAGGTCCGTCGTTGTGCCCGCTGGTGGCCAAGCTCTCAGGTGCAGGCTCCAGGACACTGCCCCGTCCGCTGGGGGCACCCTTTGGCTGATGAGCTCGCGTCGCGGATGCCGCAGAACGGCTCGGGGGCCGGGGGGGGACAGGTGGTCTACTGCTCTTTCCCCACATCGGAAGTGTATCAACTTGGCTAATAGATTCTTCAAGCTTCTCAGACACCGCAGGACTTCGAAAGCGCAGCAGTCAGGGCCGTGCGGTCGCAGCCTGCAGCAGCCTTAGCTGTTTATCGCCGGGCACTCCGGGGAAGGGGAGCTGCCGGGCAGTTCCGAGGACGGCGGTTGCTGGCAGCCTCCAGCAGCTCGCAAGAAAGACATTTCACCCCCTTCCTCCCGTGCCCTCGCTCCTACTAGACAGGGCTCTGGGAGGGCAGGGCCCGGAGCGCAAGCGGACCTTGGCCACCCGGCGCCGCGTTCCCGCCGCAGGGCTCGCGCTCCCGCCGGCGGCGGACGCGGGCGGTCGGACACGGGCGCGCCCCCGGGCCTCCGCTCGCCCCTTCCGCCCCGCCCCTTCCGCCCCGGCCCCGCCCCTCCCGGCCCCGGCCCCGCCCCCGCCCCCGGCTCCGCGGCGCGGGCGCGCGCACGCTCCGCCTCTTCCCGCCCCCTCGGTGCGCGCCCCGCCCCCCGGGCCGCGATACGCCGAGCGCTCAACATCCGAGGACTTCGGCCCCGAGTAACCCTGCTCGCGTGACCTTTCCCCTCCATCCTGCGCCTTTCGCGGCGGGCCCGGCGCGCCGGCTGCGGTCGGGCGCTCGCTCTGCTCCCGGGGCCCCGCTCCCGCGCGCTGCGGCGCACCCCCTCGCGGCCCCTCGGCGCGGCGCCCCGTCATGGCGGCCCTCAGCAAGTCCATCCCTCATAACTGCTACGAGATCGGCCACACCTGGCACCCTTCCTGCGGGGTCTCCTTCGTGCAGATCACCAGGGGCGCCCTGGAGGAGTCCCTGAAGATCTACGCCCCCCTGTACTTGGTGAGATCGCTCAGCCGCTCCCCGAGCCGAGTCGACCGTGGAGGATGGGCCGGGGGCTGCAGTCCTGCTGCCCAGGGCCTGGGCGACTCGACTCCGGGTTCTGCTGTGGAGGGACCCGAGGGTTGGGGGGGGGGGGGATGGTGGAGGTGGAAAGGGGCCGATATCTCAAATGCTACCTTGCGCGGGAGAAGGGGGCGGGGGGAGCTCCGGGTCGAGCTGTCATCGAATACCTGTGGATGGAAGGGGATGGGCTCCAACTTCAAGATTAAGTTAGGACACTTCACATTGTGAATTCAGGGATCTGCGGTTTTCTTTCATTCTCGTTAGGATGGAGAGGAGTTTGTAGGTCAGTAAGGCGATGAGAAATGCCCTGCAGGCTTTCCTCATCTAAGTCCCTCTATACCCCGCCCCCCCCCCGCCCTTCTTTTAAGGCCATATTTGACAGCATATGCCTGTGGGCTCAGATCTTGTCTTAGTTTGAGATGACACTATTGTGGCTTGAGGATTTTGCAAGTGTTCTTTCAGGTTCACAGTGTAGACTTCTGGTCTACACTTTTGGATGTCGGTTTAAAGGATGGTTCCAGACTGAGTCAGTGACGGTGATTAAAAGATCTGACTTTAGATCACCTAGGCAATTTAAGTTTGCAGTTTTTAGCAGAGAATATTTGTAAATACGTGTATGTATCACTGAGAACTGTTAAGAGAAGTTCGTCCTTTTTTTTGTTTTTTTGTTTTTGTTTTTTGAAAGATTTTATTTATTCATGATAGAGAGAGAGAGAGACACACACACACACACAGGCAGAGGGAGAAGCAGGCTCCATGCAGGAAGCCTGACGCGGGACTCGATCCCGAGACTCCAGGATCACGCCTTGGGCAGAAGGCAGGCGCCAAACCGCCGAGCCACCCAGGGATTCCCCAAGTTCATCCTTTTTAAAGTAGCCTCAAGGTGGGGCTTGAACTTCACCACCCTGAGATCTATAGCCTCATGCTCTACTAAGCCAGACAGGTGCCCCAAAATAAATTTGTTCTTAAGTGTTTTCACCAGCATCTTTTTCCCCCCCAATAATCTTGTTCTTGACGTTAAAGATTTATTTCTATTGACGTTCATCCTCACATTCCTTGCCCAGTAGTGTGTGTGCCCTAAGAAGGCAGAAAATATATATTTTCTAAGAGTTTCATTGAATATTCCATGAATGGTTCTTAATTCTCATTGCGTAGTAATTTAGATTTATAGCCTAATATGTCTGAAAGTGTGTCATGGCTGTATCTGTGGCACTTCCTGAAAAGTCTGATTGTTTAGTAGAGAGATAACAAAGAAGATGGTAACTTTTCTCTGAGCTTGTAGAAATTAGTTTCATTTTTTATCTATAGACCCTGCTATTCAAACTACTATGTGTTAAGATGCCTGCCCCCTCATACCAGGGGATCATGTGAAAATGATAGTTTCTGATTCAGTAGTCTGGGTGGGGCCTGAGGTTCTGCATTTCTAACAAACTTCCAGGCAATGTTGATGCTGTTGGATCAAGAGTCACACTTTGAATAGGAAGGATCTAGAATAGAAGCTAATAATAAACTTCTTATTGGAGCTGGACATTTCTCTCTTGGTTTTCTTTGACAAAGATCTGTGTTTATCTGATTTCCCACATGAATTGTGGCTAGTCAATAGCTCAGTGTTTTTAAAACAGAACATCTACAATTTGAGCTCTTGATATGTTCAATAATACAAAAAGATTGTTCCTGCTCTTAGAGGATTATGATGTAGGTGGGGAGAGAGTTTATACTAATTTTTCCCTCTGAAGATTCACTGTTCTTTTATTGTGCCTCATTCATTCAGCAACTATTTGTTGAGTGCCTGATTTTTGTCATTTCTACAGCCTAGATTATTGGTTATGTTCCATGATAGGGATGTTCAGGGGAGCAATAGGAACATGGGTTCTTTTAAAACAGGTACGGTGGAGCCAGGGGTCAGGAAGAGTTTGTGATTCACTGTTATATCTCCAACTAAATACTTCTTTTTTTTTTTTTTTTTCCAACTAAATACTTCTTGAGGGTAAACTCTTAATCTTATTTGGCCTTGTGCACCTTTTAGCAGTATATATCAGACTTCTGGTTGCTACTCAAGAGTGGTTGTGACATAAAATTAGGGGGCGTGGGGCACATCGGTGGTCCAGTAGGCTAAGTATCAGATTCTTGGTTTTGGCTCAGGTTGTGATCTCAGGGTCATGAGATCCAGCCCCATGTTGGGTTCTGCTCAGCATGGAGTCTGCTTGAGATTCTCTCCCCCCTCTGCCCTTCCTGCTCATGCTCTCTTTCTCTAAAATAAATAAACCTTTAAAAAAATAAAATTAATGGGAACTGATCAAGGTTTTATTTAATTAATTTATTTATTTTAAGAGAGAATGTGAGAGAGCATGGAGGGCAGAGGAAGAGGGAGAGAGAGAATCTTAATCAGGTTTGGCGCTGTGCATGGGCTGATCCCACAACCCTGAGATCATGACCTGAGCTGAAATCAAAAGTTGGATGCTTAACCAACTGAGCCACCCAGGTGCCCCCACCAGTGTTTTATTTTAAGCGAAATAGAGGAGAATGGAAAAAATGAGGGTCCATTGCGAGTACTAAGCATGATTTCATGACAGTTTTGTTTCAATTAGGCTTTTATGTGTGGCCAGGGCTATTTAGAGCAAGTAGGAACACTTACAAGTGTTCCTTGTTACAAGAGCAAGTAGGACCACTGACAGTGCTCTCTGTCAGTGTTGGATAATTGTTTTAAATTTGTTTGTTTAATTAATTAATTAATCAATCAATCAATTAATTAATTAATTAATTTGTGAGAGACACAGAGAGAGGGGCAGAGACACAGGCAGAGGGAGAAGCAGGCCCCCTGCAGGGAACCTTCAGTGTAACCTTCGGTGCCAAGATAAAAGGTGGTATGGAAAGAAGTGGGCTTTAAAAGGGATCAGAGACATCTGAATTTGAATCTCAGCTTCCAGAAGTTACTAGCTGTTTGTCCATGTTACTTTGTCTGACTCTAAGAATTAAGTGAAAGAATGAATTGAAGATATATCACATATTTTCCTGGTTCAAAGTAGGTCTTGAAGAATTAGGCATCTTTTTCTTCCCTCTTGCACTACTTAAGTTAGATGTAGAGTTCATTGAGGATGGTTAAGGAAGGCTTTTTGGCTGCAGTAGGGTTTGACGTGGGCCATGAAGATAAGGAGGGATAGACATTGATTCTTGTAGTAGATATTTGTAGAATACGTATTCTTAATGGGGAGGAGGAAGAATAATGTGAATTGAGGCAGACATCTAAGTGGTTTTGTAAGAGAAACAAAATGTATATTGATTGGCTAAAATAGAAATTTTGGGTGCAGGAGTTATGAGCTGTAACAACTCCTAATCATTGAATACTTATGTAACTTAGACCTTTACATGTTTTGTCTTATTTAATCTTACACATCTCTCTTATTATCCTCATTTCATAGGTAAGAAGACTGAAGGCTAGAGACTGTAAGTGATTTCTAAGATTCAGAGCTAGTAAGAAAGAGACAGGATTCAGTTCTAGTTGTTTTTGACTCAAAGTCATACTGGAGGTCAGGCTAAAGGAACCATCAGGATTTTTTTGAGCAAAGGGATTACAAGTACAAAAATGGTGCTTTGAGATGATGAATCTGGTTGTACTAGATGGACTGGATTGGAAAGACTGTTTAGGAGTTGATGCAGTAGATTCGTTAAGGGGCAGAAAGAACCAGTTCCCACAGAATCCCTCTCTGCAACTTATTCACAATGTGGTTTTAGAAAAATTAACCTCACCTCTTTGAGCCTTAGACTCCTTGGTTTGCAGAAAATAATCATACTGATTTCTTGGGGCTGTTTTGACGACTTAAGTGAGATAATAGTGTGTAAGAATAGCACCCATCACATAGG
Source organism: Vulpes vulpes (assembly GCF_048418805.1). NCBI lineage: Eukaryota > Metazoa > Chordata > Mammalia > Carnivora > Canidae > Vulpes > Vulpes vulpes. The sequence continues at coordinate 37,390,038 of NC_132790.1, forward strand.
GCGCTATGTGTTCAGGGCCCCAATAAAGTGTTGCTGTTAATAAAACAGTGCCTATGTTCTGTGTCCTGTCAGGATGATGATTTATGTTCAGAATTAGCACGATACTTTGAGAAGTGCTTACGAAGTGTCTGAATGAGTGCACATGTGAATGAATGAACTCATGAATAGTTCAGGAATGAGTGCACATGTGAATGAATGAACTCATGAATAGTTCCGGAATGAGGAGGTACTTGACAATGTGGGGGAGAGTGGAAGGGCAGTTTTAGAGGCATTTTACATGAGAGGGATTACATACGATAGGTATTTCATAGGAAGAATGAACAGGACTTAGAGACTGAGTATTGGGGGTAGTGTGAGGACTGGTTTCTGCTTCTAGGACTTTAAATCTGATTGATGCTATTGCCATCGGTGACAGGAAAGGAGGAATTTTGAAGGGAAGCTGGTTTGGGGGAACTTTTAATCAAGAGTTTTCTGGAGCCTATAAACTAGGTTTTGTCTTTCTGCTTTTCATTTTAATATTACTGGGTGTGTTGTACTAAACTGATTCCTTTTATTCCTTTCAAATCTACTACTCTCTTGCTTCTTTTCCCTCTTGGTATCTACAGTTGATCTCCATCAGTATTCACCTAATGCTTAAAACCATGTTGAAATGCATGTGAATTATTCCTTTTAATAGTGAATCTTTGTGTTTTTACAGTTTTTAAAAAACTTTAATCATCATCATCAATTTACTTCATGTATTTCTTTCTAAGGAATCCTACATATATTGTAATATATGCTAACAATTTATGCACAGACCAGAAACATATTTCAGGAGGTTATATTTCATTTCTGGAATGTTAGTTATTACCACACATCTCACAACAAGCGGTACCCCCTCCCACATATACACACACATACACACACAGGAAACAGTTGTTAAACTGTTTGAACCCTAGGCTATCACTAAAATTAATGAAAGCTAGTGCCCTCTGTAATTTAGAATACACAGGATTCTGTGCTGTTCAAGTTCTTAGGTCCCTTCTTTAAGAAGGAAAACTTGCTCAGTTGGCTCATTCAGGTAGTTCTAACACCTTTTTTAATTACGCTTTTCCTAGGTGACTTTCTTTAGGACCTCCAGATTAGGGTACTGTCATTTACAGGTAGCTGACTGCAAAATAGAACCTTTTGCACTTTTGGGAAGGAATGATTTGAAAGCCTGCCTTTTCATTGACCTTCAGATGTTTATACCCTTCTTCTGAGTACAAAAATATTTACAGGATATTTATTCCCTTTGTGCCATATAGCTAACTGATTCTCAGTTCATCACCTCTGAACTGAATAAACATTTAAGCAAGAGTTGGAATTCTTAGAAATAAAGAAACAACTTGTGGATAGTCTCTAGTTAGTTGCAGAAGGCTTGGAAAATCACTGATGGAAGAAATCAGTTCATTAAGGTGGACTAAGTTTTTCTTTTTTCTTTTCTTTCTTTAAATGTTCTCACATAGCTTTGTTTTATGGAAAAATGGTAATTCTATAAAACTAACAAAGCTTGAGTCTGCTTGCAGGAGGCTGTTCAGATTTCTGTATTTTAGTGTGGCTTACAGGCAGGATCCTGGACTCTGGGATCAAATTGCCCATGTTAGAATTGTAGCTCACTGCTTACTAGCTGGGTAACCTCAGACAAATTACCCAGCCATTCTAAGCCTCAATTTCTGTGTCTGTAGTATTGAAGAAATGGTAAACTTTCCCTGGGGAGATCATAATGTATAAAGTGCTTCTGGCATATAGTGTGGACGGATGGCGTTTGTAACAGTGGTGGTTGAGCAGGTTTTCTAAAGCAAAGGAGACCAGCAATGAGACTGTTAGAAGTTCTTGATAATAGACCATTTATTTTTGTTTTTACTTAAAGAGAAAAAGAGACTGAAGTCATGTAGGAATATAAACTGCTGAGAATAGCTGTTTGGATTATTTGGCCTTTGGAGATCATGGAATTTGTAAACGTATGGACTAATCCCTCTTTAAGTTTTACTGAAGCCTAGTTCAGGGGGTGGAGGTAAGAGACTCCCTTCTGAGTTGAAGTTATGATAGGTCAATAAGGAAGAGAGTTTAGAAAGAGAAGACAATCTGAGGAATGCTTGTTTCTGGAATAGAAGAAAAAAAATGAAAGAAGCAGTCAGAAGTATGAGGAGGTTGAAAGGAGAATGTTGCAGAGCAACTTTAACAGGTATTAAGAGGTGGGAAGAACATGGGCTTGAATCTCGGTGTAGCCACTTAATTAGCTTTGTGACCTTGAGTAAGGTTCTTAACCTAATTGAATTTGAGTGTTCTCATAAAAAAATGGGGGTAGGGACACTTGGGTAGCTCAGCGGCTGAGCTTCTGCCTTCAGTTCAGGGTGTGATTTTGAGGGTCTGGGATCAAGTCCTGCATTAGGCCCCCTGCGGGGAGCCTGCTTCTCCCTCTGTCTATATCTCTGCCTCTCTCTCTGTGTCTTTCATGAATAAATAAATAAAATCTTTAAAAAAATGGGGATAAAATACCTGTCTCATATTTAAAAAAAAAAATAAATCTGTACTTGCTATTCTTCTGCAGAGAACTCTCCAGTGGCTTTCTATCTCAATTAATGTGCAAGCCTTACCATTGCCTTCAGAATTTTATGTGATCTGGCTGTTGCCTTGTTTGATTACGTATCATACCATTTCCCCTTTTTTATTTATTCACTTCTACCTGATACAATTATATGATTTATTTTATAGTTTTGAATCTAATTTTTGTTATTTAGAATAGTGAGCTCTTGATTTCTGGGGAATATCTTAAAATTAGACAACAGATTGTCAAGAAATGAACATTTCTAAGGAGTGTAACTGTTCACTGAGTGTTCATTTTTTCCCGCTCTTGCTTTCCTACACTCATTTCAAATATTATAGATTGCCTACGATGTGTCAGAAATACAGTGGTGGGGGAACAAGATGTACTTGGACATTATAGTTAAAGGGGGAAGATAAATGTAAAAGAAATACACACAAAAAATTATTTCAACTGTGATAAGTTGCTAACTGCTATTAAGAAGTATAGGATGGGGACGCCTGGGTGGCTCAGCAGTTGAGTATCTGCCTTTGGCTTGAGGCATGATCCCGGGGTCCGGGATCGAGTCCCTCATGGGACTCCTTGTAGGGAGACTACTTCTCCCTCTGCCTATGTCTCTGCCTATCTCTCTCTCTCTCTCTCTCTCTCTCTCTCTCTCTCGGTGCCTCTCATGAATAAATAAATAAATAAATAAACTTAAAAAAAAAAAAAAAGGAAGTGCAGAGTGTTACTAGAGAGTTACAAGAGGACCCCTTCTAGTATAGTGGGTTTGAAAGGCTTTCCCAATGAAGAGACACAGTGAATATATAAATATATATTAAGTATATATGTATTAGACTTAACATTTATGACACAAAACCCAAACTTAGAGATTGAGGAGGAAATTGAGAGAGATAAGAAGCAATTACCTTATAAAGAGTATTTGATGATTCTTAGATCCAGTATCGTGGCCAAGAATTTGATTTCTTTCCTTCTGACTTTGGCCCTCATTTAAACTTGAAACCAGAGTCAATTATAAGGTGTCTCAGACCATACAAATGCCTTGATTACCAGATTCGCTGAGATTGAACCTCCTTTATAATAAAATCTGTATTTTAAATTAAGGCAGTCAAAAGAGATTTATTTATCTTAGAGACAGTGCAGCATGCACATGCATGGTAGGGGAGAGGGGCAGAGATAGAAGGAGAGGAGAAGCAAACTCCCCCCTGAGTGTGGACCTCTGACCCTGAGATCATGACCTGAGCTGAAATGAAGAGTCAGCCACTCAATGGATTGAGCCACTTGGGCACCCCCAGGTCTTATTTATTAAAAAGGTTTTGAAATTTGTTAGAGAAAAATATAGGAAATCTACAGATGAATATCTCACTCTAGTTCTGTTCATTGAAGTTCTGTTTTTTATTTTGATCTGTTGGTGCTATGAAAACGTGGTTTAGTTTTGATTCTCATGAGGACAACCTGACTTCTCTGAATAACAGGACAGCTCTTTCCTGATCTTGTAGCAGGTTATGGTGAACACTCCCTACATCTACTGATCCTGTTACCAGTGGCTCTATTAGAGTCATTAACTCAGGAATGAATGGGGAAGCCCTGGTGTGCTGCCCAGGCCAACTCCTCCATACTAGGGAGTTCTGAGGGGTCTGACAGATTGAGAGCACAACTCTGGGTTGGGTTTGCTCATGCAGTTGTGGAACAGACTTGGATAAACTTGTGGCTGGAATAGCCAGTAGCTCAAGAGATGAAGGTTTGGAAAAGAGGAAGGGAGAAATTATTTTGGGTGCTGGCAGTGGGAGGAAGGTGTCAGGCTCAAGCTTTAACAACCAACTTCTCTGGCCACACCCAGAGATTTATAGAGATAGGTTGTGGGGTGGGTATGTGCAAGAGAGCACACAGAAAGCACATAATCATGGGTTGGGGTCAGCATGTATTCAATAGTGACCCTGGGCAGGGAAGGAGATGTGTGGGGTGTGGTGTTCTAGGCATTCTATTGCTATCAGGGCTTTTCTTGTCTGGTGGCTGGAATGTTCCAGTCCTTGCAAAGTAACTTCTTCAGTGACTCAAGAAAGTGTGATTAGAAATAACACAAAATAGCCAGTCTTGTCTATTTCTGATCTTAACTGTTGAAATTTATAGTTGAGCAACAGGGCTCACGGACAATCCTGTTACAAGAGAAGGCAGATTGAGGTATAATTGAGTTCTTAATCACCATTTATTTTTTCAAATATCTTAACTAGAGACAAATTTCTGCAAAATACTTAAATCTGCACAACACAAAAAGGGAACTGGAGTGGAGGCAGGGAATGATTATGCAGAGTGAAGGAAACTAACATTTTAAGGTGCTTACTATATGCTTGTTACTCTGCTGGGTGCTTTATATTTGTCATCTATTTAAAAAGTACTGACATGTTGGAAGAAAGAAAATGTAACATTGGCTGCACACGTGGCTGGTGCTGTTTTCCTCTGTTGGGATTATTTCTTTTTACTTAGAGATTTAGTGGTATTCATGTTGTGTTTCCATTGTCTTTCATCTTTTGCTCTTGTAGACTAGGAATGTAGTTTCTACCTCTGGAGCCATCATCATGCCTAATTCAGTCTTCCCCTAGGTTAGGTCACTGATTTGTGTATATACCAAATTTATGAATATCCTATGAGGTTGTTTATATAGCTCAGTTGTGTTTTTCCTTGTATTTTTGTATTTTTTTCTTTCATGATGGGCAGACTGAACTCCTATAGGGGGTAGCAAGTCATAAATTTGTATTTGTAACATCCACTACAGCTAAATGATATTTGTCCTCATTTGGAATAGTCTGACTTCCAACATGAGGTATGGTGGTTAAGAGCACGGTTTCTGGAGCCACTTCCTTGAGGTCAGTCCCTGCTCTGCTGCTTTGTGTAGCTACTTTGTGTAGTTGTGTGGCTTTGGGCAACTTAATCTCTTTGTGCCTAGGTTTTCTTATGAAAGGGGGTAACGATCATGCCCATCTTGTAGACTCCTGTGAAGACTGAGTTAACATTTGTATGCTGTTTAGAGCAGTACCTGGCACAATAGTGTTTGTTAAATTAATAAATATTCTGTTTGTAAAATATTTAAAAAATATAAATTCATTATGCAATTTTCTTCAAGCAGTTCTCAGTATGGGATAATTTTGCCTTCTAGAAGACATTTGGCAATACCTGTAGACATTTTTGGTTGTCACAGCTCATTTTTGGTTGTCACAGCTGCTGGCATTTAGAGAATAGAAGACAGGGGATGCTCTAATCATCTTATAATATAAAGGATAGTCCTCTACAACAGCAGATGACCTGGCCCCAAATGTTGATAGTGTCAAGATTGAGAGACCCTGCTTTAAATAAATCATTACCTGCTAGTGATTACTTAGAGAAAAATTAAATACATAAAACATGAAACCAATTCATTCTCATTGTGAAGAATTCTTATTTCTGAAAGGAGCTAGATTTGTCAGCTCCTCTAGAAATAATCTTCTAGAAGTTAGTGGGCAAGTGCTGAGGCTAAGAAAGACTGCTGAATTAGGAGTTTGGTGCTAGTAAAGGTGAGATCATGGGGTTAGCCACTGTGAGGGTTTTGCATTCCCACCGACAATGCACAGGGTTCCTTTTTCTCCATATCTCGCCAACAATTGTTATTTCTTGTGCTGTTGGTTATAGCCATTCTGACAGGCGGTAGGTGATACCACATTGTAGTTTTGATTTGTATTTCTTTGATGATAAATGATGATGATCATCTTTTCATTTGTCGCCCCTCTGGATGTCTTTTTTTGGAGAAATGTCTGTTCATGTTTTCTGCTCATTTAAAGTAGGTTATTTGGTTTTTTGGGTGGTAAGTTTTATAAGTTTTTTATATATTTTGGATACTAACCCTTTATTGGATATGTCATTTGCAAATATCTTCTCCCGTTCCATAAGTTGTCTTTTAGTTTTGTTGTTTCTTTTACTATGCAGAGCTTTTTATTTTCATGTAGTCCCAATAGTTCATTAAAAATTTTTTTTAAAGATTATATTTGTTTGAGAGAGAGAGAGAGAGAGAGAGAGAGACAGCCAGCATGAGTGGGGGTAGGGCCAGAGGGAAAAGCAGGGATGGCATTAAATGTATAGATTGCTTTGAGTAATATAGTCATTTTAATAATATTTGTTCTTCCAATCCATGAGCATGGAGTGTCCTTCTATTTCTGTGTTGTCTTTAATTTCTTTCAAGTGTGTTTTATAGTTTTCAGAGTATAGGTCGTCTGTTGATGTAAGTGAGGTGTTAAAGTTCCCTACTATTATTTTATTATTATTAATTAATTCCTTTGTGTTATTAACTGTTTTATATATTTGGGTGCTCCCATGTTGGGTGCATAAATATTTACAATTGTTATATCTTATTGTTGGGTTGTTTCTTTTATTACTATATAGTGGCCTTCCTTGTCTTGTTACAGTCTTCATTTTAAAGTCTGCTTTGTCCAGTATAAGTATTATTACTCCAGCTTTCTTTTGACATGCATTTGCATGGTAAATGTTTCTCCATCCTCTCATTTTCATTCTGCAGGTGTCTTTGGATCTAAAATGATTTTTTTTGGAAGCAGCATATAGATGAGTTTTGTTTTTACATCCATTCTGTCACCTTATGTTTTTTGGTTGCAGTGTTTAGTCCATTTGTATTCTAAGTAATGATGGAAGCGCTGAGTTCTCTAAATCTATTCTGTTTTGCATAATTCTTTTTTCTCTCTCTTGTTTGGGTTGATTAATTCTCATTAGTCTGTCTTCTAGATCATTAATTTGTTCCTCTGCTTCTTCCAGCTTGCTGTGATTGCATTAAGTATGTTTTTAATCTCATCTATTGCATTCTTCATCTCAGATTGGTTCCTTTTTATTTCTGTATTAAGGGTCTCACTAATGTCTTCCACCCTTTTTCATGTCCAGTGAGTATTCTTATGAGGATCATTTCTTTTTAAAGATTTTATTTATTTATTTGACAGAGAGAGCACAAGCAGGGAGGATAGCCGGCAGAGGAAGAGGGAGAAACAGGCCTCCCACTGAGCCTGATATGGGGTTCAACCCCAGAACCCTGAGATCATGACCTGAGCCTAAGGCAGATGCTCAACCAACTGAGTCGCCCAGGTGCCCCGGATCATTTCTTTAAATATTCCATGATGCATGTTACTTATATCTGTTTGCTTAGACTGCCAGCAATGGCCTTCTCCTGTCCTTTGATTTCTCTGAATCTCTGTGCCTTTTTCTGTGTGTAAATGAAAGTCAGCTAGAACTCCCGTTCTATGACTTATGAAGAAGAGGCCCTGCCCTATTATGTAGTGTTCTTTCTTCCCCAGGGCCTGGTGCTTCTGAGAGCATCTCCCTTGTGTGCTGTGTGTGCTATGGTTTTGTGTAGCAGAAGCTCTGCAGAGGTTCTTTTTGCCTGTTTTGGTCAGTTTGCCTGTTTTGCCTGTTTGGTCTCTGGCCTGAATGTAGCATGTTTTAACTAGGTGTACTCTGGTCTGCTTGTGAAATGAGACCGGTTGTTACTGCTGCTGGAACTGGGTGGGGCCTTGCATAACTCCTGGGATGGGAGACATTGTGTGTGCCCAGGTTTAAACCTATCTTCTGGGGAAAGGGGCCTGTCACACTGGGACTGAGGCAAGTATGAGTGGGAAGGGCCATTCCTCTGGAACACTGTGTGTGTGCATGGGGTGGTTGCAGGTTTTATGTAAGCAAGTTACATCATAGTGAGTGTTGGTGTTGTGTTGTTTGCCACAGGTAGTCCTGTGCTTATTCCGAGGGGCAGGGGAGGGAAGTGGCACCTGGTAGTTCCTTTTTTTCCAGAGTGATCTTTCCCGTAATGCTGTCTCTTTAGTGCATACTCTGAGTTGAGCAGATAACCTGCCCACTCAGTACCCCAAGTGCTCTTCAGATCACTGTTTCCATGCTCTATGTCTGTGGGCTGTTGGCCCTGTCTTTTCTCTAAGAGCAGCCCCAGTGCTTCTGGGACAAGCCTTTTCATGTCTAGATGACTTTCAGCCCTACTGGTTGCAAGAACTCACAATATTCAGCCCTTCTCAATTTCCAGGCCGATTTCTCTGGTTATTTGTTTTTCCTGTGCACTCCCCTGTTTGTTAGTCTGTCTCTTATCTTTGTGACAGTGGCTCCTTCCCCACCACAGTGGCCACTGTTTCCCAAGCCCCTCTCCGAACTTCCTGCCTTCTTTGATGTGGTCTCTTCTTTACCTTTATTAGTAAAGTTGCTTCTGCCAGTCTTCAGGTCAATTCCTGGGATATTTAGGATGATTTGATAGTTATCTAGTTGTGTTAATGGGATAATGTGAGCCTAGGGTCCTCGTACTCTGCTGCCAAATTCCCCTCCTTCGAACATGGAATATCTTGTCATTTATTTGTGTCTTTATGTTCTTTGACTTAATTAAAGTCTATTCTGTCTTGTATAAGTATAGTCACCTGCTTCTCTTTTGGTCACTATTAGCATGGAATATCTTTTTCCCATTCGTTTACTTTCAATTTATGTGTATCCTGAAAGCTAAAGAGAGCCTTTTGTAGGCAGCATTTTGTTGTGTCTTCTTTGTTCTTAAATTTAATTTTATCATTATTTTAATCCATTTAGCCACTCTGTGTTTTGATAGGATTATTTAATGGATTTACATTTAAAACTATTATTGTAATTATTTTTTAAAGATTTTATTTATTTATTTGAGAGAGATAAGTACAAGAGAGAGCATGAGCAAGGGGAGAGGCAGACTTCCCCGCTGAGCAGGGAGCCCGATGTGGGGCTCAATCCCAGGACTCTGGGATCATGACCTGAACTGAAGGCAGATGCTTAACCAACTGAGCCCCCAGGTGCCCCATTTAAAACAATTATTAATGGGAAGTACTTACTGTTGCTATTTTGTTCATTGTTTTTTATTTTGTAGTTCCTTTGTTCTTCTCTTGCCATTTTCCTTTGTGATTTGATTATTTTTTTTTTTTTTTTTGTCGTGGCTGCTTTGATTTCTTTATTTTTTTTATATCAACTATAGGTTTTTGCTTTGTGGTTACTATGAGGCTAATATAAAACATTTATAAATGTTTGAGCTAATAGCTTCAATCACATACGAAAACTACACTTTATTCCCCATCTCCATTTTATGTTTTTGTAGTCACAATTTTTTTATATTATCTGTTAATAAATTATTAAGCGATAGTAATTTAAATACTTTAGCTTTGATTTTTATTTTATTTTGTTTTATTTTTTTTTAAAGCATGGTAGGTTTTTTTTTTTTTTAAGATTTTATTTATTTATTCATAGAGATGCAGAGAGAGAGAGAGAGGCAGAGACACAGGCAGAGGGAGAAGCAGGCTCCATGCAGAGCCTGACATGGGACTCGATCCAGGGTCTCCAGATCACACCCTGGGCTGCAGGCGGCGCTAAACCGCTGCGCCACCAGGGCTGCCCTGATTTTAATTTTAGATTTAGTACTGTCAGTACTTTTGAATTGATACTGTAACAGCACCATTACAGTATTAAAATATCTGACTATATATTTGTGTGAATTTGACTATGCACTATCTTCATCAGGGAGTTTTATATTTTCATGTTTTTATGATATTAATTAATGTCTTTTCATTTAAACTTGAGGAACTTTCTTTTGTTTCCTATAATATAGTTCTAGTGGTGATGTACTCAGCTTTTTTTTTTTGCAAAAGTTTTTATGTCATGTTCTGAAGGACAGCTTTGGCAAATAAAGTATTCTTGGTTGGCAGCTTTTTTCTTTCAGAAATTTGAATTTTTCATTCCACTCTTTTCTGGCCTACAAGATTTCTTCTAAGAAATTCACTTATTCTTTTGAGGTTCTTTTGTATATGATGATTTGCTTTTCTCGTACTGCTTTCAGAATTCTTTCTTTGGTACACTTTGGTACCTGATGAGGTCTGAGTAATGTATAGAATTGTTTTGCATCACTATACTGTATACTTGAAACTAATATAACACTGTTTGGTAACTGTACTGGGATTAAAATTTAAAAAAATTTCTTTGACCTTTGAGAATTTGATTATGATATATCTAGGTGAAAATCTCTCTATAGTTAATATAGTTGGGGCTCTTTGGACTACATGGTTTTGAATGTCTGTTTCCTTCTCCAAATTAGGGGAGTTTTTCAGTCATTGTTTCCTTAAGTAAGGTTTCTGTTGTTTTTCTCTTTCTCTGCTTGTTCCAGGATTCCCTTAATGCTTACTTATTTGATTTGTGTCCCATAATTCTTGTAGACTTTTTAAACTCTTTTTTAACCTTTTTTCTTTTTGTTTCTCCATCTGGGTAATTTCAAATAACCTGTCTTTGACCTCAGTGATTCTTTCTTCAGCTTGACCTAGTCTGTTGTTGAAGCTATCTGTGGAATATTTTTCTGTTTTGTCATTATTTTCTTCAGCTCCAGAATTTCTTTTTTCTTTTCTTTTTTTTCTTTTCTTTTCTTTTCTTTCTTTTCTTTTTTCTTCCTTTCTTTTCTTCTCTCTTCTCTTCTCTCCCTTCCCCCTCCTCTCTTTCCTTTCCTTTCCTTTTTCCTTCCTTCCTTCCTTCCTTCCTTCCTTCCTTCCTTCCTTCCTTCCTTCCGTTTTCATCTTTGTTGAACTTCTCATTTTGGTCATGTATTGTTTTTCTGATTTCATTTAGTCGTCTGTGTTCTGTTGTATTTACTGAGGTTTTTTATGATGATAATTTTGAAGTCTTTGGCAATTCATAGATCTCTGTTTTCTTAAGGTTGGTTACCGGTGCTTTATTTTATTCCTTTGTTTTTCCGATTATTGTATTCCTTGTGGCTTCATTTTGGTGTGTTTGCATTTGAAGAAGTAGGCATTATTTCTAGTCTCCAAACTGTGGCTCCTGCAATGAAGTCCTTCCATGTAGACTGTCCAGAGATTTTGGGTAGGTTTTCTGGGCAAGCCTGTGCATGGGTTTGCTATTGCAGTCTTTAAGCAGGCTAGTCTGGTGTTTAGGGGTGAGTCTAGAGCCTAGGTTCAGTGGCATGGGCCTTCTGCTTGGGCCCATTGGGGCAGGCCTGGTGGCTCAGATTTTGGTGTTGAGCCTGAAGCCTCAGTCCCTGGAACAAGACTGGAGCCTGGGTTCTTGGGAGTTAGCCTGGAGTTAGCTTATGGTTTGTGTGGGTTGGCCTTGTGTCCTTCTTCACTAGGGCAGGCCTGGCTCCATAATTTGTTTAATTTGTTTTTTTTTTTTTTTTTAATTTTTATTTATTTATGATAGTCACAGAGAGAGAAAGAGAGAGAGGCAGAGACACAGGCAGAGGGAGAAGCAGGCTCCATGCACCGGGTGGCTCCATAATTTGTGATGAAGTTGGATGCTTACCTCACTTTTAGTGGATGGATGTCTCACTGAACACGGGGTTGCCTGGACTTGGAGATTGTCTTTCCTACACTTTTCAGTGTGTCTTATTTCCGTGTTCCATCCAGGTGCTGTAATCTCTCACCTGGAATCCTTAGCTTTTGTGAGGGTATTTTCGTGAAGGTATTTTCATGCTTGGGTAGTTATTTAAATTGTTGTTTCTGCAAGAAGTTGAGTGATGGAAACTGCTATTTGGCTGATGTCATTCCTGTGTCATTTAATTTAATCTCTTTAATAAGTGAGGAAACAAATTTAAAGAATTACATCCAAACAAGGATCTTTCATAGAAATTGTTAGTTGTAGAGCTAAAATTAAAAATCATATCTCATGATTACTTTGTACTCTATCATGGTGTTTATTTCTATCTCTTGTTTAGATTATTTTTTCTATAATCCCATTTTCTCCTACTTGTTTATCTCCCACCAATTTTACATGTGTGTCATATGCTTATTGTAGATTGTCTGGAAATACCCCCAAACAAAAAGAAGATTAGAGTAATCTGTTGCCACAATCAGAGATAACCAATGCATAACATTCTCATATTTGTTCCATATGTTCATTAAAAAATGCTATTTTGTAGTCTGCATTTTCACTTTATGTATTTTGATTTATTTTTTCCTAGTTATTACATAATCTTCTAAAACTAGATTATGTAACTAAAATAAATACAGGTTTATGTTTTAATCATAGTGCTATTATGTACCTGTATTTGGTTAAATGGTTGTAAGCGAATTTGGAAAATTCATAATTAGTGAATTCCATAATTAGACTAATTACATAATTAGTGTGGAATTTCTTGGTCAAAACTGAAGAACATTAGAACATATTTTTACCATAAAATATGTTTATGAAGGTGACTGTGGATGTCTGATAATGATTTTATATACATGTGCTCTTGCTATATGGTATGTGCAATTACCGTCACATTATTTGGTAAGATCGGTGTTTCCTAACCTTTTTTTACACTGTAACATGCTATGGCATACCTAGAAAATGAAAATAATTGTGTGCCATGTTCGGGAAAACTGAGATGTTTATTACTGTGCTCTGTTATCTAATAGGCCTGATTACCCAAACTGTCGAGAGGATCAGTTTTTTTGGTTATTTGTAAGCAGTGGTTGGAAGCCCTGGGTTAGAGCACAATGATGTTAAGGTCCTACGTTACTTCTCACATTTTGTGTAAGATTTTCCCTGTTTCTCACAATAGACTGTTCAATTTGGTGTACCAATATTGCAAATATATACAATTTATCCACTTCATTGTTAATGGATATTTAGTTTTCTGCAGTATTTGTAATTATAGATAGTGTTATGTGAATATGACTTTTGGTGAACATAAGCACTTGTATTTTCTGAGTGTATATACCTAGGAGAGGAATTACTGTATTAATAGGGTAAGGATACATTTAATTTCATTAGATAGTAAAGTAAGTCTTCAGCTTTACATTCCCACCAGCAATGTATGAAAATTCCAGTTTTTTCCATTCCCATCAGTACTTTGCATTATCAGTTCTTTTTATTTTAGTCATTCTGATGTGTTTGTGGTGTTATTTCCTTGTGCAATGAAGACTAATGATGATGAGCATATTTCATTTACATATTGGCTCTGTGAATAACTGCTTCTTTTTCTTTTTTTTTTTTAATTTTTAAAAAAATTTTTATTTATGATAGTCACAGAGAGAGAGAGAGAGAGGCAGAGACACAGGCAGAGGGAGAAGCAGGCTTCATGCACCGGGAGCCTGATGTGGGATTCGATCCCGGGTCTCCAGGACCGCGCCCTGGGCCAAAGGCAGGCGCCAAACCGCTGCGCCACCCAGGGATCCCTTTTTTTAATTTTTTTTTTTTTTTAAATTTTTAACTGCTTCTTTTTCTTAATGGAACTTTTTATTTTGAGATGATTGTAGATTCTTACGCAGTTGTAAGAAGTAATGGAGAGAGATTCCCTGTACTTTTCATTTGGTTTCTCCTAATAGTATCATCTTGTAAAATGATAGTAAAATATCACAACCAAAATATTGCCATTGATAGAGTCAAGATATAGAACATTTTCATTACCAGAAGGATCCCTCATGTTGCACTTTTATAGCAATACCTGCTTCCCTCCCACACACCTCCTCTTAATCCCTGGCCACCATTACTTTGTTCTTCATTTCCATATTTTGGCATTTCAAGAATGTTATGTAAATGAAATCATGCATTATGCAGTGTTTTGGGATTGGCCTTTTTTACTTAGCATATTTTTTAGAAGATTGATCAAGATTGTTCCATGTAAGGGCACCTGAGTGGCTCAGTGGTTGAGCATCTGCCTTCAACTCACTTCGTGATCACAGGGTCCTAGGATCAAGTCCTGCATTGGGCTCCTCACAGGGATCTTCTTCTCCCTCTGCCTGTGTCTCTGCCTCTCTCTGTGTCTCACATGAATAAATAAATAAAATCTTTAAAAAAGATTGTTCCATTTATCACTCACTTTTTTTTTTTCGTAGCTGTAGTAGTCTCTTGTGTGAATACTCCACTGTTTTTAAATCATTCACTTCTTCAAAGACATATGGGTTGTTTCTGGGTTTTGACTATTATATAAAAGAGCTGCTATAAACATTTGTGCACAGATTTTGTATGAACATACATTTTCATTTCTCTAGGATAAACACCCTGGACTGTATTTCCTGGGTGATATGATAGTTGCTTGTTTATTTTTTCAAGAAACTCTCAAACTGCTTTCCAGAATGGCTGTGCCATTTCTCATTCTCCCTAGTAATGCATGAGTGATCCAGTTTCTCTGCTTTCTTGCTAGAATTTGGTGTTTCCAGTATTTTAAAACCTTAGCCTTTCTGATGTTGTGTAGTGATAGCTCATTGTAGTTTTAATTTGCATTTCCTTAATGGCTAGTATGTTTGTCTGCCATTTGTATGTCTTCAGTGAAATATCTATTCATATCTTTGCCACTGTTTAATTGCATTACTTTTTTACTGTTGAGTTTTGAGGTTTCCTTATATATTCTAGATACTAGTCCTTTGCAGGATATCTAGTTTACAAGTATTTTCTCCCATTCTGCAGTTACTCTTTTTATTTTTAACACATCTCTCAAAGAGAAGAAGTTTCAATTGTAAAGTGTAATTTACAGTTTTTCCTTTTATGAATTATGCTTTTGACCTCATGTTTAAGAACTCTTTGCCTAGTTTTAAATCCCTAAGATTTTCTTTGATTTTTGTCCCTAAAATTTTATGGTTTTATATTTTACATTTGTGTCTATAGTCCATTTTGAATTAAATTTTGTGTGAACTGTGAGACTTAGGTTGAGGTTGTTTTTTAATTTTAATTTTAAAATTTTCTGGCCTATGGACATCCACTTGCTCCAGCACCATTTGTTGAAGTCTTTTGTTAGAAGTATTTAAGTGGGTCTGTTTCTAGGTTCTCTATTCTGTTTCATTAACCTACTTGTGTATTTCTCTGCTAATATCACAAAGCCTGATTGCTCAATGAATATGTCTTAAAATTGAGTGGACTGATTCACTTTATTCTCTTTTTCAAAGTTGTCTTAGCTCTTATAATTTCTGTTTTTCTGTATAAATTTCAGGATAATCTTGCCTATATCTATCTGGAAAAATCTTTCTGATACTGTGATAGGAATTGTGTCACTTTAGGGAGAATTGACATGCTGCTTCTTCTAGTCCACAAACATTTATTTACTCCAGCTTTGCTTTCTTTTATCAACATTGTGTAGTTTTCAGCATACAAATCCTATTCAGGTAGATTTTTCTTAGTATTTTATTATTTTTTTTGATGACTTATAAATGCTGTATTTTTAATTTTTGTATACATATGTTGATTGCTCTTGTATAGAAATACAAATGATTTTTTAAAAAAGATTTTATTTATTTGAAGAAAGAAATGGGGAGGGGCAGAAAGGGGGAGGGGGAGAGAGAGCGAGAGAGAGACACTCCCCCCTGAGTAGGAAGCCCCATAGATGCAGGGCTTGTTCTTAGGACCTGGAGATCATGACCTGAACCAAAGGCAGATGCCTAAACTGACTGAGCCACCCAGACACCCCTACAAATGTTTTTGTATGTTTATCTGTATCCTGTGCCTTTGCTGAGCGGCCTAATTAATTCTAGGAGGAGGTTGAGTTTTGTTTGTTTTGTATATTGTTTGGGATTTTCTGTGTAGACAATCAAGTTATTTGCTAACAGGGATAATTTTATTTCTTCTTTTCTAGGAATAGAGGGGATTTTTTTTTTAACTACTTGAATATATAACAGAGTAGCAGATTCTGCCCATTGTTAAGTGTAAAATGAAAGAGATGTTACATTCCAAAACCTGAAGATACTAGAAGACCATTAGAACTGATGATACTGTTGCGGTGCATGGCTGGTTTAGTTGGTGGAGTATATGATTGATCACACGGTTATAGGTTCGAGCCCCACATTGGGTGCGGAGATTAACCTAAAAATAAAAAATCTTAAAAAAAAAAAAAAAAAAAAAAAACAACCAGTGAGATGGTTGAGGATCAGGGAGTGATTGAAAATGACACTGTTTTGTTCCTGAGTAATTGGGTGGGTGTAATAAGGTGGGAAACTCATAAGTAAAAGCATTTTAGGGAAATACAATGAGTTCTACTTTGGACATGCTGATTTTTTAAATGTCTGTGCTACATATTTCTTGATGCATCCAATAGTTACTTGAAAGATGGATTAAGAAATTAGGGAAGAGTTTGGAGTTATAAGAATTCCTACTTTGAAATGATAGATGATGCCATGGGACAGAACATATGTGGGTGAGTAGCAATCTGAGGAAGAAAGGCCAACAACGGAAACACATTTAGAGATATGATGGGAAAATGAAAAGAATGCATTGTCAGGGAAACTATAGAAACCTCTCCTGTCAAAATTCCACCTATTTATCAAGATTCATCTTAGAAAGATCAGTGATACCTTCCAGACATCATCACCTGCCCAATCCTATCTCCTTTTGGTCATTCCCCAATGTATATTTCTTTTTTTATAAGATTTTTTTATTTATATATTCATGAGAGAGAGAGAGAGAGAGGCAGAGACATAGGCATTGGGAGAAGCAGACTCCATGCCAGGAGCCCGACGTGGGACTGGATCCCGGGACTCCAGGACCACGCCCTGGCCCAAAGGCAGGCACCAAACCGCTGAGCCACTCAGGGATCCTCCCCAATGTATATTTCTATAGCAGTTTCTTTTTCCTCTAGTCTAGCTTTTCACGATATTATAATGTCTTGTTTATCAAGATTTTATGTTCCTTGAAGGCAGAGATTAGATTTTATTCATCATTGTTTTTTCTGTGTATGGTGCAATTCTTAGTAACAGTTTAATTGAATGAAGTAGGAGATGATCTGTTTCAGAGGTTTCAAAGGGATGGAGTAAGAAAAGAACTGAGAAGAGGCTGTTAGATTTGTTAATCATGGACCTTAGGAAAAGTGTTACGTGCAAGTGAACAGAGAGTTCTCTAGTCTTCTTTCAAGTCAGTGTTGCCCTTTCTTACAACTCCTCCCTTATTCCCTAATTATGTGGTTTTAACTTTTGTTCCTTTGATACATTGTTTTATCATGATGGAAAAATATTTTTTTCAGGTGGCCTGTGAAAATTCTGTTTTTACAAATATAGCTCATATCCCTTTCACAATTCTGCTGCCTACACACATATTTATGTATGTGTATATATAATATACACACATATATAAGATTTTATTTATTCATTTTTTGCACACACGTGTGAGAGCAAGTGTGAGCACTTGCATGAGGGTGGGGGAGGGGCAGAGGGCAGAATCCCTCCCACGGAGCAGGGAGCCTGATGTGGGACTTGCTCCTAGGTCCCTGGGATCATGACCTGAGCTGAAGGCTGATGCTTAATCGACTGAGCCACCTAGGTGCCCCAAATATATTTTCAATCTAAATTTAAAAGATAAGTCATGAAAACTTATAGGATGATACTCTGAAATATTTTTGTGACAAACTTCTGTACAGGATTCTGCACACATCCTCTGTGCAGATGCTTGTTCCTGTTTCTGTGTTCTGATAACATCGTGGCATCAGTCTATTGTAGAATAGTAGACTAGATTCTCAGTCTGTGTTTTTCAGGCCCCC
The DNA here is from genome assembly GCF_048418805.1 of Vulpes vulpes. NCBI lineage: Eukaryota > Metazoa > Chordata > Mammalia > Carnivora > Canidae > Vulpes > Vulpes vulpes. The sequence continues at coordinate 37,408,082 of NC_132790.1, forward strand.
TCCCCCCCTTTTTTTAATGGGCTCCAGTGGGCCAGAAATCATTACTTTTATTTTTTACTTTTTGTATTTGTTGCATGGTTTTGTCACATAGTAGTTGTGTTTAGATACTTGAATGAATTTCTTTGGTTTCTATCACTGAGAATATCCAGGCTGATAATATCTGTAAAATAATTTTGTTTTGGCATTCAATTTCTATTTGAATTGCGCTTTAATTTTTCCACTTAAAAATGTATTCCATTATTCAGTTTAAAACTGCTTTCAAAAAAAAAAAAAACTGCTTTCAAGGCATTATAAATATTTACCACAACGTTTAGAAGTTATTTTTTATGACCTATATTGTAATTTCTTGGTGTGTATTTTACCCATTAGATCTTCAATAAATTAAAGTGTCTTTTTTTTCCCCAGAAATTATCTTTTTGTAAAGGAGCCAGTAAAATACCAGTTTTTTTTTTAAATACCAGTTTTAGCTTTACTTTTAAAATATATGCTATTATTCAGTACCTTTCACCTAAAAGCTAATTTAAGTGGGAAACGTTGGTTGAATTAAACAAAAAAGCCTTTCTCTTTCCAGATTGCAGCAATTCTCCGGAAACGAAAATTAGACTATTATTTACACAAACTACTCCCTGAGATCCTACAATCTGCTTCATTTCTGACTGCTAATGGGGCCTTGTATATGGCTTTCTTTTGCATTTTAAGGTTGGTACTCATAATCACCACTGGAGATTAATATGTGTTCCTTTGTTGAAACTGAAACAAACGGATGTTTTTACCAATGTTGTGCAGGTCATTGCTTGTATATCTTTTTCTCTCTTGGATTACATTTATTTATCTCAAAGAAACCTTGTTAAAACAGGAGTTGTGGGCCTCTTGGTCTAAAGATGCAATATAAACCTCAAATTATTGTAATGATTATATAGCAGAAGTGCTTTGGTATATCATGTGTTTTCTGAGGCCTACTGTACTTACCAAGTTGTTGATTAGGATTTCTTAACTTTTTGGTTTCATGGATCAGGAATTCAAAGCAGCTGTCTCTGATATAGGTAAGGTCCAGATGCAGTGAATAGACTTCAGAGGGAGTATAAAATGCTTGCATTTATATGTAAAACAGTAAATAACTTCTAGCTTATCCTAGTGATGAAACTTTTGGTCTGATTAAGTCTTGATTACCTATGTCACATACTTTCTATGATTTAGATGCAGTTAAAATTCAGTTTTTAGTGCTGTGATATACCTAGCATGTTGATTATATATTTACTTCTTATCTTTATCCCCAGTGATTGTTGAAAATCCAAACTAGGGTTTTTCTTAAATCTGTCAAACTGAAATATAAATTTATATTTTTCTCATATTCATGTTGCTCAGAGCAATTCTGGGGGTATACATTAACTGCAATTAAAAAGATAATTTTCAGATGTCTTTTACAGATTTTTTTCCCTCAATACACTAATCATTATAAACTTTTAGATTATGCAGAAAATAAATGATAAGCTTTATACTACTGAGAAAAATCATGCCTTTAACTTGAAAATGTTTGTAGGAAGCTCTTTGTCATATGTTCTCTGGAACGTTTCTAATACTTTTCACACACTAAAAATCAAGTTTTAAGATAATTGGGTTTTAAAATACTGCAATAATCATAAGTTGCTTTGGTAGCATATTTCTTTATGTTCTGTGAACCTGTTTGGTAAATTGTAGAAGTGCAAAGCACATTGAATTTATAGTTAAAATACTTATAATAACATCTGTGTTCCTCATGTAAATGATGCCTTGACTTATTTTTCTTTAATTTTTATATTCAGTAACTTCTTAGGGCCTTTGTGTATTTTATTTTGAAGGGAGAATTGCTTCTGGTTTTCTCAGGCTGAAGGTTTCTGATGTTCATTTAGGAAATACCCATGTTCTGTAGTTTTTCTAATTCTTCTAAAGCTAAGCTCAGTTAAAAATATAATTTCACCAGTGATTCTTAATCCTTATGTATATGTTCATACATTTTTTCTTATAATGTGTTATTTAACAGCCAACTTTGTTCAGATAATTGCAAATTTTATGTGCTGCTTCTCCCTGTCTTAGGATCATATTGTCTCTCTCTCTCTCTCTCTCTTTTTAAAATATTTTATTTATTTATTCATGAGAGATACAGAGAGAGAGGCAGAGACAGAGGCAGAGGGAGAAGCAGGCTCCATGCAAGGAACCCGATGTGGGACTGAATCCCGGGACCTCAGGATCATGCCCTGAGCCAAAGGCAGACGCTCAACCGCTGAGTCACCCAGGCGTCCCTCATATTGTCTTTGAAAGAAAAAAAATCTTGCTGACATTTCCAAATATCTTTTTTTTGGTCTCTTTAAAAACCCAAGCAGTTAATGGCCATTTCTACTGAGTGAGACACTATGTAGATTCTTACTTTAAAGGGACATATTCTAGTAAGTGGAAAATGATTTTATACCCAAAATTAAAAAATATAAAATACTTTAGTAACTACTATAAGGAAAAGTTATCAAGGATTGTAGAAGCAAAGAAGGGGAGACAGTTGTTGAATATTTTTCATGTGTTAAGACATAATAGTAGTCATAACAACAGTTAACATTTTTCTTGCACTTTCTATGTGCCATGTATGGTGCTGTATGAGATCGGTAATAATATTGTTCCCATTTGATAGATAAGGCAACAGAGAACAAAGAAGTTTTGCATAGTGAGTAATATTGGATTCAGGGAATGTCTGAATGAATATGATTGACTAAACTATTGGAAGGAGAGATACCTGTTAGCTTGCTGTTGTAACAACCAGAATAAGAAATGGTGAGGGTCTTAACTGAGCAAGGGGTAGGGGTAGCAGGTTGGAGAGGAATTTGAGAGATAAATTGTGTATGGAAAAATTCAAGAGGATGATTTAACATGTAGAGAAAAGGAAAAGGAGAAGCTATGGATGTCTCAAAGCATCACACCTGAGTGGGTAGGTAGTTTTGATCCCATTCACTTAGGAAAATAGAAGAGTGAGAGCAAGTTCATGGGGATAGGAAAGTGCACTAATGAGTTTGGTTATGAACATGTTGAATTTGAGGTGCTGTGGGACATTAGGTAGAGGGTGGACATAGAAGGGGAACTTCTATTCATAATAACTGAATTAACACAATAGAAATTTCATGCAAACATTCCAAATTTGAATTTCAGGAGGATACTTGGAAAATTCTACTCTTGGAGTCCTGGCTTTGGTGCCGCTTTGCCAGCATCTTATGTGGCCATTCTAATTGAAAGAAAAAGCAGGTAAAATTTTATATATCTATACATTTAAGAGAACTGATTTGCTGTCCTCCACTCCAACTAAAATTTTTTTAAACAACTATTTATTGTAGTCTGGGGATGAGAAGTATTTTCACATATGTTTTTAGTCTTACAAATATTTGATGGAAAATTTAATATTATATTAATATTAGTATTCGTGTTTATTAAGCCTGTAAAAATATAAAGATTTGCTTTATAGAACAACAGTACCCTTTGGTCTTTGTTTACTAAAAAATTAGAGAGTTCTCGAATGTGCCTAAGACATGGCATACACAAATCTAAAGATCTTTTTCAGAACTACAATATCATTATCACACCTAGGAAAATTAACAGTAGGTGTCTTTTCTCATCCACATCTGTAATTTGCTTCAAGCTCATTGAGTGACCTCTGTTAAATTAATTATTATTTTTAAGGTGTCTTCTCATTTAAAAAATATTTTCGTTTACATAACGCTGAAAATGTTTCATGTAACATAATAAGATTTCTATAAAATGCTACAAACTGTTATGTAAATTATTCAGTCATGTAAATAGCTGAAGGTAAAACTTTTTCATAAAAGAATTTTTGCCGGGATGCCTGGGTGGCTCAGTGGTTGAACATCTGCCTTTAGCTCAAGGTGTGATCTCAGAGTCTGGGATTGAGTCCTGCATCAGGCTCCTTGCGGAGAGCCTGCTTCTCCTTCTGCCTATGTTTCTGCCTTTCTCTGTGTCTCTCAAGAATAAATAAACAAAGTTTTTTAAAAAAATTTTTTGCCATTTCGTAAATAATCATTTTCATTGCTGGGACCTGCTTTGATTCCATCTCTATCCCACAGAGTCAAGATGGGGTCATGTTTTATTTTATTTTATTTTATTTTATTTTATTTTATTTTATTTTATTTATTTTATTTTATTTTATTTTATTTTATTTTATTTTATTTTATTATTTTATTTATTTTATTTATTTTATTTTATTTTATTTATTTTATTTTATTTTATTTTATTTTATTATTTTATTTTATTTTATTTTATTATTTTATTTTATTTATTTTATTTATTTTATTTATTTTATTTTATTTTATTTTATTTTATTTTATTTTATTTTATTTTATATTTTATTTTATATTTTATTTTATTTTATTTATTTTATTTTATTTTATTTTATTTTATTTTATTTTATTTTATTTTATTTTATTTATCCATGAGAGACACACACACACACACACAGAGGCAGAGACACAGGCAGAGGGAGAAGCAGGCTCCATGCAGGCACTCGATGTGGGACTGGATCCCCGGTCTCCAGGATCACAACCCAGCCGAAGGCAGCGCTAAACTGCTAAGCCACTAGGGCTGCCTGGGGCCATATTTTAATCAAAGGGTAACATATTAATCAATATTGAGTCATCATCCTATGAAGAAATTCATTATAATCACTTATCCCATAGTAGGAGTATAGATAGATCTTATCAGATAACCAAATATTTACTTAAACCACCTGAAGCCACTTTTAATGCCTACTTATTTATGTATTGTAATAGCGCCTAAATTTTTGCTGTCTGGACTTTTGGTTCTTTGCTTGTATCTTAATACAATTGGATTATTAATATTACTAAAATCACAGGACTGGTGGATATTATTACCCCAGCATCATCAAGTCAATATTGCTAGAAACATAGGATATCTCACCTGAGAGTACATACAGTACAGAATAGTACTGTGTATTAAGAGTGTAGATTCCGGAGCTGTACTTTCTGACTGGGGTAACTGGCTCTGGTACTTATTGTGTTACAACTTATTCTTTACCTGAAAAATGGAGAGAGTGATAATCTAGTCACATGGTTGTTCTGAGAATTAAAGGAATTAATATACATAAAATGCTTAGAACAGTGCCTGACACATAGTAAATGTTGTGTTAACTGTTATTAATTTTTGCCCATAAACAATGAGAGAGTTATTCTGTTAATTGTTAACCTCCCAATTCTTTTAAAAATGTGAACATTTGTTTTAGAAATATGATTTCAAAATATGTAACCCATACATGAAACTTTAAGGGTACTTTAAACCAAGTTTGCTCTGATTTATTTATTTTTGGCACTTGAGCAATAAGAGCATTTTGAAATTATTTACCTACCCTTCAATAGAAAATGTTGAAATTGAACACTTATGTAACCACCTAGAGTCAACAGTTGTTAAGATTTTGCTATTTTTACTTACTTGTAACTGCTTATATGTATGTGTGGTTGGGTGTGTGTATGAGAACCATTGTAAACATCTTGACACTTCTAAATACTTCATGCATATTTTAAAATAAGGATATTTTTCTGTGTAATTACACTATTCTCACATGTAAGAAAATTAACTATCATTCTCTAATACCATCTAGTCCATAGTGCCTTAAAAATGCTTTTATCACTGTTTTTTTGAACCACACTCTAATCAAAATTATGTATGGTATTATGTTTCCTTATTTTCTTTTAATCTAGCTTTATCTCCCCACTTTCCCCACATAGCATTGATTTATTGATGTGACCAGGCCAGTTATCTTGCATGTAAAACTTTTCTGGTTTTGTCTGAATTTTTTCCTCATGGAATCGTTTAATTGGTTCACTTGTATTACTGTAAACTGAAGTTCGGTCTGAAAACTTGATTATATTAAGATTGAACACTTGGTAAGCATATACTTCATAGATGATGCTGAGGCCATAAGGAGACCCATAGTTCCAAGTAATAGCAACTTCGTATATGTGATTAAAGTGGTAATCACTAGATCAAATAGGTTCAGTAAACCTATTATTTTGAGAGAATTAGCTGAGTGGATTTTTTGACATTCCACAGTCCTCGCTTTGCTAGAGTGAACCTGAGTTGATCATGGTATCATTTTTTGTGAATTGACTAGTTGTTATATGTTTGTGTGTGTGTCTGTATGTATTCTTTATCAGGTTTGAGTGTCACTTACTTTATAAAGTAGTTCAGAAGTTTTCCTTCTTTTTTCTCTTGCTCTGGATTAGTTTAAGTAGCAATGAGTTTTCAGACCTTTGAGTATTTGGCCCATTTGTAAAATCTGGGCATGGTGACTTTTCTGGGGGTGGTAGTTCTTAGAAAGTTATCAGTTTCCTCTATGGAATTGATCTATTTAAACTTTGAGCTCACTCAATAGAGAGGTTCAGTAACTTTCTCTAACAGCTAGACAGTTCTGTCTGTTTCCCAGAAAGTATCTATTTTATAAAGATTCTTATATTAACATGGAGTTGTACAGAGTAGTCTTACAATTTGATTGAATTTTGTTTTCAGTGATGACTTTTCAACTTACTTATTTTGTGTGATTGTGCCATTTCCCTTTTTTAATTAAGTTAGGTAGTAATTTTGTTGATTATTTTTTTCTTTTTTCCAACAAGTCATCATATTTATTAGTTCTGTTTTTTGGTTTCCTAATTATTGTTTTTATTGTTTTTTTCCCCTTTCCTTATACTTTCTTTTGATTAATTTGCTTTTCTTTTAGAAGCCTTTTAATTTGTTACTTATTTCTTTTCATTCTTTAAGTTTTATTTTATTTTTAATTTAATTTAATTTTATTTATTTTTTAGATTTTATTTATTTATTCATGAGAGACAGAGAGAGAGAGAGAGAGGCAGAGACATAGGCAGAGGGAGAAGCAGGCTCCATGCAGGGAGCCTGACGTGGGACTGGATCCCGGGACTCCAGGATCACATCCTGGACTGAAGGTGGCGCTAAACTGCTGAGCCACCTGGGCTGCCCTATTTTTTTAAAGATTTTATTTATTTATTCATGAGAGAGGCAGAGACACATAGGCAGAGAGAGAAGGCAGAGAGAGAAGCAGGTTCCACATAAGGAGCCTGATGTGGGACTCGATCCTGGGTCTCCAGGACCACGTCCTGGGCCAAAGGCAGGCACTAAACCGCTGAGCCATCCAGGGATCCCAAATTTTATTGATATAAGTATTTGAGGCAGAATTTTCTTTTGGTAAGTGCTTTATTTATATCCCATATGTTCTGATATGTAGTACTTTCATTATCATCATTTTTGAGAAATTCTGCAATTTTAGTTTCTATTTCTCTTTTAATATAAGAATTATTTAGTAGAGATAAATGGAATGGCCCCTTTGTTATTAATTTCCAATTTTATTGCATTCTTATCTGAGAATGTTATTCATTGTTTTTTCTCTGTATGAAACTTAGTTTTCCTTGTGGCTGAATTTATGCTCGATTTTTGTGACTTTTAGGAACATTTGAAAAAGAAGTACATTGACTTTTATTGGCAGTTCAAAGTTGGGCAAATAGCCATAAGATCTATGCTATTGAATATGGTTTTAGGTTGTATCTTTAATTTAAGGTATAGTTTCTAGCATTAAAATGTAGGTCTTTATTTCATTTAATGTATTTTGGCTTGAGTTCCAAATTTTTAGTTATCTATCTTTATTTTTGCTTGCATTTGCCTAGTATGTCTTCATCTTCCTGAAATAGTTGACATATCTTCCCCACATGCCACATAAACTTTGGTTATACTTGGAGAGCCAATCTGAAAAAAAATCATTTTATTTTAATATGTAAGTTAATATGTAAGTTTATTTTAATATGTAAATTAAGCCCATATATTTATTTATACAACTGATATATTTTGTTTAGTTCTACCGTATTATTTTGTGTTACGTTTGTCACTGTGTGGTCTGGTTTATTATTATTATTTTTTTTACTTTTAACTTTGACATGATTATGGAAAATTGCACAAATAATACATAGAGTCACTTGGAACCATAACCTGGTTTCCTCCCAATGATATCATTGCATCTTATGTAACTATAGTATAATATAAAACCAGGAAATTGACATTATTGTCAGCTAAACTAAAGCCCTTAATTATAGTCAACAGTTTTTACATTGATATGTTTTGGCCATTACAGTATTATGCAGAAAATTTCACTGTCCTAAGAATCCTCTGTGGTTGGCTATTCATCCTCCCGCCCCTCCCAACCCTTGTTAACTTAACTTTTTTTACTGTCTTACGGTTTTACCTTTGTCAGATTGTCATATAGTTAAAATCATACAGTATGTAAGCTTTTCAGATTGGCTTCTTTTACTTAGTAATATACCTTTAAGTTTTGTCTATGCCTTTACATGGCTTGATAGATTATTTCTTTTTAGTGCTGAATGATATATATTCCACTGTCTGGATGCACCACAGGCTGTCTTCTGCCCTACTGGAGGACATCTTGGTTATTTCCAAGTTTTGACAATTAGGAGTATCCATGCATGGGTTTTTGTGTAGCTATGTTTTCAGCCCCTTTGGGTAATTCCCAAGGGGTATGATTGCTGTATCATATGTTAAGAGTATGTTTAATTTCATAAGAAAACATCAAACGGTTAACCTAAGTGGCTATACAAGTTTGCATACCCTCCAGCAATGAATGAGAATTCCTGGGGGTCCACATTGTTGCCAGCATTTTATGTTGTCAGTGTTCTGCATTCTGGCCATTTTAATGGGTGTGTGGTAAGATCTCATTGTTTTAATTTACATTTTCTTGATGGTATATGTTGTAGGGCATTTCTTAATGTGCTTTTTTATTTTAATCTGCAGATGTCTTTATAATGATTTTTTATAGACAACATATAGTTGGGTCGTGTTTTTTGATCAACTCTGACGGTCTCTGTGCGTTAATTGGTATAGTTAGACTATTGACATTCAAAGTGATTATTGAGGGCAGCCCCAGTCGTTTAGCTGCCTTCAGCCCGGGGTGTGATCCTGGATTGAGTCCCACGTTGGGCTCCCTGCATGGAGCCTGCTTCTCCCTCTGTCTGTCTGTCTGTCTGTCTCTCTCTGTGTCTCCATGAATAAATAAATAAAAACTTAAAAAAATGATTATTGATATATTTGGAATAATGTCTACTACATTCATTACTGTTTTCTCTTTGTTCCCTTGTTCTTTGTTTTGATTTGCTACTACTCTTATTCTGCTTTTTGTGGTTTTAACTGAACATTTTAGGTGGTTCCATTTTTCTCTTCTGTCTTAGTATATCAGTTATACTTTTTTTTTAGCTTTTTTTTTTAGTGATTGCCCTTGTTTTGTAATATACATTTACAAGTAATCCTAGTTTACTTTCAGTTAATACTATACCCCTTCATAGGTATATATGAAGAATGTCATCCTAATTCCTTCTTCCTGTCCTTTATATCATTGCTGTCATTCACTTACATATAAGTATGCATGACACGCCCCTATATATATACAATAGCACATTCAATTAGGTGGTTGCTTGTATTATATAGTTACGTTATTATTTTGCATGAACTGTTATCTGTTAGAACACTTAAGAATAAGAAAAACAAAAATTTTTATTTACCTTCATTTATTTTTACTTTAATCTTCTTTTCTTTATGTAGATGAGATTCTGATCTGTATTATTTTCTTTCTCTTTAGAGAACATTTAACATTTCTTGCAGAGCAGGTCCACTGGCAACAAATATTCTCAGTTTTGGTTTGGTGAAGTCTTTATGTGTCCTTCACTTTTGAAGGATAATTTCTCAGGGTACAGAATTCTAATTTGGTGCGGGTTTTTTCCTCTCAACACTAAATATTTCGCTCCACTCCCTTGTTTGCATGGTTTCTCAGGAAAAGTTGGATACAATTATCTTTGTTCCTTTATAGGTAAGGTGTTCCTTAATAGGTAAGGTTCCTTTATTTTCCTCTGGCTTCTTTCTCAGTTTTTCTTTATGTTTGATTTTCTATAGGGTTAAAAAAATTTTTTTTTTACATTTGTTAAAAGATTTTATTTGTTTCAAAGAGAGAGAGAGAGAGAGAGCGAGCAAACACACACACAAGCAGGGGGAGGGGAAGAGGGACAAGGATACCTCCAGCTGAGCAGGGAGCCAGAGCTGAATGCAGATGCAGTGCTTGATCCCAGGACCCTGAGATTATTACCTGAGCCAAAGGCAGATACTTAACTGACTGATTTTCTATAGTTTTAATAAAATATTCCTAGGTGTCACTTTTTGTTCTTGTTTTTGGCATTTATCCTGTTTGGTGTTTTCTGAGCTTTTTTGATTTGTGGTTCAGTGTTTGACATTAATTTAGGAAAATTCTCAGTCATGATTGTTTTAAATATTTCTTCTGTTCATTTTTCTCTTAGCTGTTCCCATTATGTGTATGTTATACCTTTTGTAGTTACTGCACACAGGCCTTGAATATTCTATATTGTTTTTTCTTTCCAGTCTTTGTTTTTTTTTGTTTACAGTTTTCAAGGATTCTAGAAATATATCCTCTCGCTCAGAGCTTCTTTCCTCAGCTGTGACCAGTTTACTAGTGATTACATCAAAGGCATTCTTCATTTCTGCTGTAGTTCCTTTTCTTTGTGGTTCTTAGGATTTTCATCTCTGTTTATCTTGATCATCTGTTCCCATAGGCTATCAACTTTATCCAGTAGAGTCCTTAGTATATTAATCATTGCTTTAATTTTAAATTCCTGGTCTGATAATTCCAACATCTCTGCTGTGTCTCCTTATGATGCTTGCTGTCTCTTCAAATTGTGTTTTTTGCATTTTGATGTGCCTTGTAATTTTTTTTTAAGATTTTAATTTTTATTTATTCACGAGACACACACACACACACACACACACACACACAGAGGCAGAGACACAGGCAGAGGGAGAAGCAGGCTCCATGCAGGGAGCCTGATGCGGGACTCGATCCAGGGAATCCAGCATCATGCCCTGGGCCGAAGGCAGGAGCTAAGCTGCGAGCTACCCAGGGATCCCCAGTTCATACTTTTTAAATAAAATCAGTAGTAGATTGGAAGATGCAGAATATGGAAGATGAGCAGTGTTTTATTTCTCCTTCTTCAAATTAGCAAGTAATGGTTGTTCTAATTAAATCTCTAAAACTTTAATAGTGAAATCTTTACTCGGAGATTATATATTTCATACTCAATTGTGTAATCAGTTTTTCCAAAGCATTTAATGAGGTAAGAACATATAGTGTAGTTATGCACATATACATGTATGTATAATGAACATATATAGATACAGAAGTATAAGTAGAGATCTAGCTATCTTCATAAGTATGTCTTCATCTACACTGGTTTAACTTTCCTTCCTTCCTGCTGCTTTTTTTCTCCAACTCTCTCTAACCCATCCATCCATCCATCCTTCCAACCATCCGTCTTTCCCAGTCTCCCTTTGCTCCTTTTACAGAATTAGGCATGCTTTGCCAGCTCGTTCCTGACACTTTGTAAGAGGGTAATTTACTTAAATCTTAATCATATCACTGTGGGATTCTGAGAAAACTTTGAAGTTGTTTCCAGGGTTGCTTAAAAAATTTGTGCCACAAAGAACTGTGATCATAGTAACTCAGCAGGAAGCGTTGGTAACATCTACTTTATCCTTAGGTGGGCTGTTAAGAACTAGTCTTCTCTTTCTTTTTCTAGGAAGTATTTTATTTGTGGTTCAGAAAGTTGTTCTGATGGATTTTGTTTTGTAGAATTGCTATGGAATTTGCTTTGATATTTAGTATTAGTTTAGATAAGTTAAAATTGTGGGGTGCTCAAACTTGGGCATGGATTTAAATATCAAAAATTGCATATTCTAAGCATATTCATGGGTTGAATTGTTAAATTATACTGTTGTGTTTATGAAACTCCCAGGCAGATGTGACCAAAATGAGTGAACTCTGATATGTGAATAAAATACCATGAATTTGGTTTTATAAGTTCTTGACATCTTCATGTTTCAGTATCTTGTTCTCATCACAGGAAAAAAATTTAAATTACCTCATAGTCTTCTGAAAAGTTTACTCTGTATTATCTGCTGTATATAATAGCTTATGATAGTAAACTCTTGCTCTTACTTTATCTGTTCTTGAACTTTAAGGCAGTAGTTTTATAGCGTTCTAAGACATTCTGGCAGATGAATATTTATTCCATTATGAAAGACTTTCTGAGATGATTAAATAGCATCTCTTAGTAAGCCATTACAGTTGATAGGAACTTCCACTTTTTCTTTAATTTGTAATCCCCCCTTTTCGTAGAACACAAAAAAACGTATATTTTTGTATAATACATATATTTATAAGAGAGAAAGAGGACGTGCGGGAGAAAGAGAGGGAGAAAGAATAAACATTTAGAATTTAAATATATAAACATTTAAGTTATACCATGCCCGCTATACTCTTTAATAGCCTTAGTTATGAAATATGGTATATACAATATCATTCAACAGTTTCAGAATGTTAGCCAAAGAATATATCTACTAAGGTTTTCAGAAAAAGAAAAAGACCATTACTGTCCATCTAATCAGATACAATAATGTTGTTAGAAGATAATGAAATTTAGACTTCCAGCAGACTGTGAGGATACCTTTTAATCTCCTGAAGTGTCAGGAAAATTTAATAATTTTAATGTTTTCCTTTGGGAAGAATGATACTCTTATTACATAGAGTGCTTAAACAGTGGTTCTTACTACTTTTTAAAGTAGTACCCCTTGCTGTGCACACCCCCTTAAATTTTGCCTGCAAGTTGAAGAACTTCACCCCTTCTTGTATCCAAAAAAAAAGAAAAAGTGTATTTGCGATTCACTGAGCTCCACCCATCTCCCTATCCAGTGATTTCCAAAAGAACGGGAGTATTTGTGTATCATCATCTCCTGTGACATTTAAAAAGTTCTTGGCCCTAGTCCTTCCTAGTTTAGCCTGGGCCACCTTTTGTTCTTACTGGCACCTCTCCTTCCCCATCACTATTGTCATCTGGTGTCCAGGGAGAATTTATTCCACTAAGAAGGGAGCAACCTGTTTGTCTTCAGATCTTGGCTAGAATATAGTCAAATGATAAATAATAAAATGGCATTTGATTGAGTTACCGGTTTCTTGTGATACAGAACATATCTGGAGAAGTGGTAAACTAAATCAATATTCTGATATTCTGCACCTCCCAAATTGACATTGGAGCTGAAGTTGAAGACACCACACCAGGGAAACCTACAAAAAGAGTCTGCTGTATAATACAGCATATTGTGTCCTTCACAGATACTGTCTTTTAATTCGTGAGGCTATTAGTTCTGGGTTGGAATTCAGGTAAAGCTAGGAAGGAGGCGTTCTTCCTCATTATTTAAGAACAATAATTTGAAACTTGAGACCAGGATAGGTTGTAATTTAATAACAATACATCCTCTGCTTTTTCTCAGTAGTAAGAGTATGTCAGGGCTTTACTCATTCTTGAAGCTCAGAAACCCGTTAGGTTATTGTATTAAACAAGTCATTGCAGAATTTAAAGGTAAGTTAGTAATAGACAGTTTTTCTGCCATAGAAGCAATATTTTGGAAAGAACATGAAACTGACTCCTAACTCCTACTTGTCTTTGTGATATTTGTATATGTAAGGAAACCACTTTTCTGTTTCTTGGTTTTTAGTAGAGTAAGGATAATAGTATCTACATTACACATCACAGGACTATTGAGGATAAAATCTGATTTCAAATATTGATAATACCTTGTAGATTAAGTTTTATGCAAATGTAAAATAATCTAATCACATCTTTGCTTGCTAATAAATTGCTATCACTAATTTTCCCTCCTGTCTAATGGCTATCTTTTGTGATTATGTTTCTGTATGTCTCTAATATATTCCTTTTTATAGGGCTGGGTTCCTAGTAACACTTTGTCTAGTAATTCAATATTTATTTAATGCCTATTAGATACCAGATACTATTGGGGGTATGTGAAAATGTGAAGGTAAACAAAATAATCTTTGGTAGTTAAAGATAAACAGTTACATTATCAGGTAGATAATTTGTTGAATTTTAGAGATGGAAATAGATTAGTGGAACAAATACAGTAGTTCACTTCATAAGGAAATGTATCATTGGGTACTACCACTGAAATTGCAGAGACACTTTTGGTTTTGTAATTAAGTGTATTGTTTTCTTTCTTCATACCAGCTTTTGGTAAGAATAGGTATCACTTAAGAAGGATTTAACTTTCTTTGTATGTGTGACTCTTGGATACAGATATTACTCTAACTTTTCTTTATATAACTTACTTAAAATAAGTACTATTAGAGCATTGATTTAGAATTTGGTAGGAACTAATAAGATCGGTAAAGATTAGTTAAGAATAATTTCAAGTCATTTATACAAATCATAAACAAGAAAGCTAAAAGATAATCTTATTAGTGATTTTTAAAATCTTTTTTAGATGAGCAATAGAATTTTCTTGTTTTGCTGGGAACATTAGGACCTGCTGAGCAGGGTCATTGCCTGCGGGTTTTAGTTCCATGGGTTTGTCTAGACCTCCTTCCCCTCTTCAACCAGAGTAGGTCCAATGTTATGTTTATATGTTGGTGATAAATGTATGTTTTTTCCTTTAATTGTTTTTTATGTTTAAAGATGTAAGTTAGGTAACCAGTCTTGTTCCCTCATTCTAATGACAAAATTAAATTACAGAGTACCAGAGAATTAAAGTTAAATGAAACCCTGATTTTCAAACTTCAGTTGTTCAGTTAAATCATACTGCCTCCATGTGGCTTTAATGATATTAGAAATTTATTAAGCCATTTTAAATAGCGAACAATCAAGATTATGTGTGACTGGATTTTGACTTCAAGATTTTATTGACAATGTTAATGTTAAGACCGTGGCATGCAATTTAAATGAACATGATTTGATATTGGTACTTGTTTTATTTACAGTTTTTTTTAAGTACTAAAAATGTTCAATGTTGAAACTCCAAATAAATTTTTATAATTTTCAGTTTATTTTGACTCTGCCCTTAAACTCTTAAAACATTTAAGACCTCTTTCCTAGAGAATGGGATGTGCTTCATTCATGGTCTTACATGCAGTATAAGTTAAATAAAGTGATTACGGGCATAAAATTATCCTTTGAGTTTCTACCTTAATTCTCATTTAATAAGTTTGATAATTTGCAATTTTTCTGTAAAGTGAATGTTTATTGAACTTTCATTTGTCCTTTGGCATTAGAAAATTCACTTAGTGCCTAACTTCTCACTTAACAATGAAATTACAACCAACGTGATTTAGTATGATTTGTAAGGACATCTAATGAACTGTTGTGTTATGTGTGAAATAAATAGAAGACCTGATTTTTTTGCAATTAAATGTGCATTGTTTTGGCCTTGACATTTTGACAAGATGAATTCTTTAGATTTTTTAAATTAAATATAGAATTCTCTAGTGTAAATGTAGACTAATAGCAAATTACACTCCTCTTCCTCTGAATATATAACAATAAGAAAATAGTAATTTTTAAAGTAAAGCTATAATGGACACGTGACATTATAATATTCTCAAGTGTACAACATAATCATTTGTTAATGGCATATATTATGAAATGATCACTACAGTAATCTTAGTTAACAATTACAAGGCAATAGTAATTTTGCATGGTTTTAATTAATGACCACTAAATAGAATGTTTAATGACAACTGAACAGAATGACTTGTGGAATCTATTTAGATCCAGTTGTTAAGGTACTGAAAACTTAGTTCAGTGTAATCTGCCATTTTTCTCAACTACTCCTGATAATTGTTTTGATTTCTAAAAAAATGATAAAGTGATTAGTAAATCAAATTGATTATTAATCTCACTCTGTCTCTTTTTTTTAAAATTATTTGCAGGAGAGGGCTGCTCACAATTTATATGGCCAATTTGGTAAGTAATTCCTTTTTGTTGTTGTTGTTGCTTTTGAAGTTTTCCTGTGGGCTTTTTTATCTTTCTTTTTAAAATCAAGTTCCCTTAAAAAAAAAAAAAAAAAAAGGAAAGCTACTTAAATTTCACAATATCTTGTGTCTCTGTTTTGAAGGATAGTCTTAAATATTTTAAAGAACCTTGTTGCCATCTAGTTTATTCCATCCATTTGTTTCAGGAGGAATAAGGGCACATTGCCCTGCTTCTATTGCCATTTCTTATGGGAAAATGATTTAAGGATGAGCTTTTGTGATGTCATTATTCTTGAACATCAAAACAGCATTGATCCTATCTCCAAATACTGAGTATATTTAGTAACATATTAGCTGGGCTTCTAAATTTTCTAAGTTTATAGGAATGAAATCTATGGTAATATATAATGGTAAATATATAATATGGTAAATATATAATCAAGATTATATAATTATATAATTTTCAATTCCAAGTTCATTATTTAAAAATGTATTTATATGAAAATCTTTGAAAGTTGATAGGCAACATTAAAAAATTCAACTAAAAAAATTTTTAGTCTTGAATTCTCTGACAAGGGAATAGAGTTCAGAGTGCTACTTATAGCAACTCATTTCAATTATAAAATATTTAATTTTTGCTCTGCTTTTAACCATATGTCCATTACTGTGCTATCTGCTGATACATAAGATGGAGGTAGTACTTATACTTACGGAGTTTGCTGCTAGTGAAGAAGTCACAGTAGAAATAATAATGCTTGAAAGGGACTAGAATATAAATTATAGCATGCTGTGAGAATCATGATAGAGTATCAAACTATTCTGGGTGCTGCTCTTCGTTCTCATTTTTCAAAAAACTTAAAAATATTTCTGCGTACTAGAATGGATTTGAGTTTTAATGTTTTTTTCTTTTCCCCTTTAACCATGCACATGCTTTTCTATACTACCATATGGTGTATACTTTAATATCCAAATACTATCTGTATTTATATACTTATCTTTAAATTCTAAGTCGAGTTTCACAAACTTTTTTTTGGTGTGTTGCCTGGTTAGATTAATTCCTGGAGAGATGATCTTTGACTTTGTTTGCTATAATCAATGTTGGAGATTGCCCTTAAAATATTGTATTTTTTAAGAATAAGCCTTTATTGAAGGAATCATATACATATCCAATGCAGCTGTAAGAAATAATAGAGGGATCTCATATACACTCTACTCAGTTTCCTCTAGCAGTAAGATCTTATAAAAGTATAGTAGTAACAAAATTATGTTGATATTTACTGTAGTCAAGACGAAGAACCTTTCTTTCCTTTACAACAAGAATCAAAACTTAATTTTGATCTTTTATTAAGGATTTTTTAAAATCATTAACTGCAAAATTTTAATGAGATCAAAGGCCTTTTAAACATAGATTTTGACTATGTTGAAAGGAAAGTGAATTTGTACATAATATATTCTGGATACCAGTGGTAATCTAGTAAGCTTAATTCTCTTTATCTAAACAGAGCCTTTTATTTATACTATTACTATACAAGTACTCCTGTAATAGGAGAGTAGTTGGTGCAGAGTAGGTAAAGATTTAAATATTTTCAGAGAGACCGAGTTTAGTCTTAAGAAATAACTTCTGTAACTTGATTAGTATTGCTTACCTAGACTAAGTTAAAATTGTTGGTTTATAGTATCAACAACAATATTTCTAAATGTTAGGAGGTTTTATTTCAAAATTATTTATTGTATTTAGGTATCATATTTCTGATTTAGAAATTACAGAAAAGCAGAAAAAAGAAAGTAAAAAAATCTGTAATTTTACCATGTAGTCATTATTATCATTTTAGTGTTTCTTATTCCCTTCACTTATAGTGTACATACATAAAGACACAACATAGATTCACACTACATTTTATATACCCTTGTTTAAAAATTGAGGACATATTCGTGACTATGCTGTCTAGTTTTTATTGCTCATGATATTAAAAATTATTTTTTGGATGTTATGCTTCTACCTTTCTACTTCTTGTTATATCTTCATAATTGTGGGTTGGTTTCATACATATACATATATACACAGCCCCCCCCCCCCAAATGTTGGGAGACAATGAAATAATAACTCTTTGATCAATAATAATATCATCTTGTTATTTTTGGCTGTGATAGTTACCCATTTCTTAGTTATTTTGATCAGAAAATTTCAAAGGCATTAACATGCCTTTGAAAGGAGTTACAAGATAGAATATGCAGAACTAGTTTCATATTATCTTTATTATTTTTGTCTTTATTTTTATTAATAACGATTTGTTGCATGCACTGTGCTTTGCTAGGTATTGGGACACAAATGATAAACTATCATTCTGTCCTAGAAATGAATGTAGTTGAGGTACAGGTATCCTTAGATCTGGATTTAAAATAAAGAGGTAATTAATAGTCCAAGATAGTGCATTCATGTCCACTATGTGATAAGCCAATACAGTCCTTAGAACCTTAGGAAAGAAAGTTAGCTTTGGGCAGAAGCAATCAGAAGGTTTCATGAATTACATCGGACTTGAACCTTGAAGCAAGGAGGGGACTCAGAGGCAGCTCCATCTTAGAGACATGTCACTGGTGACCACAGGACAAAATTCTTGCCTTTCCAAGAATTGGCAAGTTGGGGTCAAGGTTTATAAACAAAAAAAAAAGGATAAGAACCATTGAACATCTACTGTGGTAGACACTGTGAGTGAAATTGTAGTCATTAAAATAAGCAAGGCATATAATTTCTGCTTCTAGGGGACCTTCTACTTTACTGGGGAGAGAGAAGTAGGTAAACCAATGGAAATAAACCTCATCTCTGTTTTTTTTAACTGATTGTTGTCTTAAAACAGAAAACAGTATAGTGTTTGAGTATACATTTTGCTAGTTGTGTTTGTGTTAGAGTTGTTGGGAACAGGTGGAGAGCGACATACTCTAAATAAAGGGCAGCTCTATTAGTGCTTTTGTTATTATCAAAAGATCTTTTCTGGTCTCCCTTATAGTTACTCTTATTACCCATGATATCTGTCAGTAAGCCCTGGCAAGTCTCAGTATTAGATCAGTGGTTTATAGCCTTAATGATTAACTAGCAGTTTTAATAATTATAAACTTAAGGCAATTGAACTACTACCTTTCTGGAAATGTTTTCTTGTTATGTGTTTGCTAGCATATTTTGGAAGGAAAAGTGTACAATTTAAAAAATAGTATAGGTTTTTAACTTTTTAGAATTAATAGAGAATTAGTTGTTAAAGGGCAAAATATATAAAAGGTATATACTTTGTCAAGTATAAAATGAGGAATTAAATGTTTTCTCTGGCTTCTGCCCACGATATGGCTCTGAAATGATGGGAATGTTTTCTTGGGGCTAATATACTAGAACCAATTACCTACAAGAATGCCAGCTGCTTAGATTCAACTTTGTCACAGTCTTATTTAAAAGAGAAGATATAAAATTTTGCATTGATATGATTTCCCTTTATTATGTTTGTTGTGGCAATGACAGGGTCCCAGTCTTTCAAAATTCATCATATTCTACTAGCAATTATTTAAAATGTGATGTTAAGTGTAGTTCATTTATGTTTAGTTTAATTAAAAGTCATTACATCTAAAAATCTATATAGGTTCCTTTGAAAACTTTTTTCAGCAATTTCATTTATGCAACCGAGCATTCAACAATGCATGTGTTTTAAAATCGTAAATATATATTTAGTAGGCCTGCTTCTAGCATTTGTGTTTTAATTTTAAACATGCAGTGTCTTTGATTAAGACATCTGTATTTGATTTTTTAAACATAAGGTTTGAAAATGTTGATTCATATGTTTTCTTATAAGGCCACTGCAATTTAATTATATTTAGCAGCTATTTAATACATATCAGTACTGTGCTAGGCATATAAGAATACAAAAGAAATACGAAATGGATTGTAAACTAGTTGGAGAAATTTGACAGATGAACTTGAAAGAAATAAACTGAAAATATTTTATTCAAAAAACATTTATAAACACCCTTTCTCAAATTGCTCCTCTAAGCCTTCCCTCTGCAACATAGGACATCAACAATCCATCCAGTTCTCAGGCCAGAAACTTAGGAGTTTTCTACTCTTTTCTTCTCTATACTCTTAGTTCAGCCCATTAGGAAATCTTATTCTACTTCTAAGGTATATTCTGGATCTTACAGTGACTTGCTACCTCCATGATTTTAACCGTAGTTTGAGCCCTAACATTTCTTGCCTGAGCTACTTTAATAGCCTCACTGTTTTACATCTTTCTGCTCTTGTCTTCCTGTAGTCTGTCTTCCACATCAGTAGTCAGCCATTGGAAATACAGATTACAGCATGTTGATCTGCTTGAGACATGGAAAAACCTTCCCCTTCCCACTATATACCAAATAAAATTCAAATGCCTTACCTTGGCTTCAAGTTCTGACTTCTACTTTTTCTTCTCATTCTTTCCACTGGCTTTTTTTTCTGTCTGTTTAACACTTGAAACTTGTTCTTTTATAGATTTAGCATTTTCTTTTCTTTTTTTTAAAGATTTTATTTATTTATTCATGAGAGACACAGAGAGAGGCAGAGACATGGGCAGACTCCCTGTGGGGAGCCCTATGCGGGACTGGATCACAAGGCCCTGGGATCACGACCTGAGCGAAAAGCAGATGCTCAACCACTGAGCCACCCAGGTGCCTCAGGATTTGATTTTCTTTTTGCTTGGAAATCTGTTTCCCCAAATTTCTTGGCTAGCATCTCCTTCTTATATAGTTGACTCATTGTCACCTGCTGAGAGAGCCTTTTCTTATTATCAGAGTTAAACAATTTACCCTTCTCTCTCTATTCTCTAACTCATAATCCTGTCTTTTGTCCTCTAACTGGTAATCCTTTCTTTTTTTGTGTGGCATTTATAAATACTGAAATTGTTTTGTTGTTTTTTTCCTCCTCACTGTTTGTAAGCTGCTTAAGGGCAAGGGCAGGCTCTTACTTGTTCACTGACATGTCTCTAGTACCTACAAATTGTGCTTATTAGCATATAGTATATGCTCATAAATAATTTTTTTTTAGATTTATTTATTTATTCATTCAGAGAGAGCGAAGAGAGAGGCAGAGACACAGGCAGAGGGAGAAGCAGGCTCCATGCAGGAAGCCCGATGTTGGACTCGATCCTGGGTCTCCAGGATCACACCCCGGGCTGCAGGCAGCGCTAAACCGCTGCGCCACCGGGGCTGCCCTCAATAAATAATTATTGAATGAATGTATATTGGGAGCAAGTACTATTAAAAATGGCAAAGATGAGAGAGAATGATCTTTATATCTGTTCTAATTTTGTCCCTCCATTAGCCCTAAGACCCTCCTTTAAGCCAACCAAATGATCTCATTTTCCCACAGGAAATAAACCGAGGAGTAAGTGGATCTGTCCTTAGCTGAATTCCTGAACTAGTACATTCTTCTGTTGGAATCCTTCTTAGAAGTACCAGAATTAGGGGTGATACTCCTCTTCTGGTTCTGACTCTGATTCTTTGAATTAAATTGAAGAGTGTATTTCTGGTACCCACAATAACATTAGGCAACATTGAACTCTTACTTTAATTTGTAGAAGGTTAGATACTGTTATTTGAGAAGAGGTTCCTTATAGTTGCCATCACTTTCTTGGTTACAAAGGTAGAATAGAGGGGGATTTTCCTGGAGACTATAGCCAACCTTGTGAGCACAAAAAGGGGCATTATTAATGATGCTCTCTTATTTTCTTTTATTGGATAATTTAAAACTATATTTTCAAGATATATCTGTATTGTTGTATTTACTTGACACCATATTTTCAAAACCTATGTGTGTTTTATGTACTTCCAATGCATTGCTTCTGACTGCTGCATGGTGTGTCAGAATATTCATCCTCTATGTATGTTCTATAATATTTTTTTGAAGATATAAATCATATACCATAAAATTTACCCCTTTAAAGTTTACAATCCAATGATTTTTAGTATGTTCACAAAATGTGTATTTATGGTCACTATCTAATTTTAGAATATTTCAGACACGACATTTTACTTGTTCATTCTTCTAGCGGTGGATATCCACATTGCTTCCAACTCCTCAACATCTCAATGTGGTGATGAACATCTTTGTACATGACTGTTTTGTGGATTTTTCTGGGTGTCCATGGATATAATTTAAGAATATGGATTTTTAGGTCATGTACTTCCTGATAAAGGGACAGAATGGCTTAGAATGTGAGAAATACCATCATTCTAGTAGTTCATTTGGAGGTAGAATTCTTGTTACTTTAGGAGAGAGCTTTGTCTTGTGCTTTTTTGTCTTATGTTTCCATTTGAGTACTTTGATTAATTATCTTAGGGATTTTACTGTTGGAGGTTGAACTTTGAAACTATTAGGGACTTTGCTATAAATGGCTTGGAGTACTACTTCAAGGTCACTTAGATCAAAAGAGAAAAGAGTGTATTTCTCTTTGGGTATACCTGTCATCATAACTAGTCTTCATACAGCTTTGTTTTTTATTTGCTTGGTAAACATAATATAAAATATATACGATAAAATTGAAAGAGACAAATGCAAAGGAAAACTAATAAAAATAAGTAAATAAATCTAAAAGGGACAAAGGAAACCAATATATAAGAAAGGAAAATGCAAAATACAAAAGCAACCTGTATAATAAGCATTTGGCTTTCACTGACCTGTGAAGGGGGATATAGCTCCTCTTTGCTACTGGGTAGGCATGGTCTTAGCTGACATCCCCAGGTTGGGGTAGGGGAGTGAAGGCCTAGTTATCAGCTGGTAGGGATGAAAGTTTTGGTGTTTGGTACTCTCTGACTGTACTTGGTATTGGTATTCTCTCACTTGATACTTGGTATTCTCTGACTCTTCCTTATTGGGGGGGGTGGTAGAGTACCTTGTTAAAGCTTTATGAAGGTGGTCATTTGGTCATTGCCGTTGGGCCACAGGATTTTGTTTTTGTTTTTTTAGTTTTCTTTTTTGTGGTGTTTGGTGGGAGTAGAGTGGTTATTGTCCAAAAGTTTGTGTTTTGATAGGCTGCCCTTTTCTTGATTCTTTAGCAAGACAGAGTAGATTTTTTTTGTCTGTGCATGTTAGCATTTCTAGCTTGTCAGGCCTCTTCAGCTCCAAGAGTGGGATAATTAAGGCAAAAAGAAAATGTAGGTACTCACTACTATGTTATCCTTTGAATTGTAAGATCTATAGATGATCTGTTCTCTTCAATTTTCAGTCTTTAATGTTTGTATCTAATGTCCAGGGTTTTTAGTTGTAATTAGCGGGAAGAATAAGGAAAAGGCATGTACCTAATCTTTCCAGAAGCAGAAGTCCTTCTTCATATTTTTCTTTGGTAGTTAGAAATAATCAAGCACTTAAGAAAACAAGGCACCAAGATCAAGATCTGGCAGAAATAATAAACAACAAAACATACCTGCAGAGACTATGTGTATTGGGATTATCTGAAAATGTTATAAAACTTATGTTTACTGTGTTTAAAATAAAAGATGATTTCTGATGCAGGCTCAATCGGAGTAACAGGGAACATATTTATTTACTCTTCTGCCTGAAACAACAAAAAAAGTGAAAAAAGAAACAACAGTTTTCAAAATATTGTACATTAAGCAGTGAAGAACAGTGACCCCTGAAGGATTGAAACCTGCAAGATGAGCCCTGTGATTGCTTTGGCTTACTACCTGGAAAGCATTTCTAGGCCATGAAGAAGGGATGTAAAACAGGCATAGCCTAACTGTGTCCCAGAGTTAACAAGATATAGCCAAGAGTCCAAGGAGACAAAGTGGCCACAGTTTGCAGGAGGACAGGTGAGAGGTAGAGGGCTCCAGAGATGTGCAGAGGATCCCAGCAAATAGGTGAGTTCTGATTGGTGCATGCATGTGAGGAATCTACTGAAGTTGGGGAAAAAACCAGCCAAACTCATCATCAGAGGGTAAAAAAAAAAATCCTCTGGAATCAGACAGGGCTAGAAACAGTTATTGTTCCCACCATTAAAGGTGGAGAATTTGATAATTTGCAAGGCATTGTGAAGAGTTAGAAGCATTAGAAGTCATTGAAGCATTAAAAGGATTTTACCTCAGGGTGGGGCAAAATTAGTCCTAGAGTAAATACTGCTCTGGGCCTGTCTACAACAATAACACCACCACCACCACAAACAACAAGACAAGAAAGAATCGGGCAGCCCCGGTGGTGCAGCGCTTTAGTGCTGCCTGCAAGTCCAGGGCGTGATCCTGGAGACCCTGGATCGAGTCCCACGTCGGGCTCTCTGCATGGAGCCTGCTTCTCCCTCTGCCTGCTTCTCCCTCTGCCTGTGTCTCTGCCTCTCTCTCTCTCTCTCTGTGTCTCTATGAATAAATAAGTAAAATCTTAAAAAAAAAAAAAAAAAGACAAGAAAGAATCTGTTTCCAAATGACTGTATCCCAAAATAAATTTAAGGAAAATTATGGGAAAACAAAAATAGACAATAATTAAGGTAAAAACCACAATGTCTAGCATAAATGAAAAATTAGCAGGCATGATAAGAATTAGGGAAATGGCCAATAATGATGAGAGAAATCAATAATTTGAAACCAACTCAGAAGTGATACCTATTGTACAATTAATAGACAAGGACATCAAACCACTAGTTATTATTATATTCCATATAATCAAGAGGCTAGGAGAAATACTGAACATGTTAAGCAGATATGGAAGATATAAAAAAAGATCCAAATTAAACTTCTAGAGATGAAAGCTGTAACATCTGAGATGAAAAATTCACAGAATAGGATTAATGGCATATCAGACCTTGCAGAAAAGATTAGTGAACCTGAAGGGATAGCAATAAAACTATCCAAAAGAAACACCAAGAGAAAGTAAGAAATATGAACAGAGTATTAGTGATTTAGTAGGACAATTTGAATTGGCCCAAAATGCATACAAAAGTCTCTGAAAGACAGAGGGAGGGAAGGTCAGTAAAAGTATTTGGAGAAATAATGGATGAAAGTGTCTCGTATTTGATGAAAACTAAACCATCATATTCAAGAAGCCTAATGAAACTCAAGCATCTTGAACAGGAAGGAAACTAATCATAGTCAGCAAATCCAGTGATAGAGAAAAATATTGAAAGCATCCAAAGAAAAGAGAAACATTTTATACGGAGGAACAGAGATGATGACAGCAAATCTCTCATTGGGGATAATATAGACCAGAAGAGAATTAAGCAAATCTCTCATTGGGGATAATATAGACCAGAAGAGAATTAAGCAACATCTTTAAAGAACTGAAGAAAAGGAACTGTCAACCTAGAGTTGTATAACTAGAAAAATATTTTTTAAGATTTTATTTATTTATTTATTTATTTATTTATTTATTTATTTATTTATTTATTTGAAAGAGAGAGAGAGAGAAGGGAGTGGGGAAAGAACTGAAGAAAAGGAACTGTCAACCTAGAGTTGTATAACTAGAAAAATATTTTTTAAGATTTTATTTATTTATTTATTTATTTATTTATTTATTTATTTGAAAGAGAGAGAGAGAGAGAAGGGAGTGGGGAAGGACCAGAGGGAGAGGGACAAGCAGACTCTGAGCTGAGTGCAGAGCCTGATGTGGGGTGTGATCTCAGGATCCTGAGATCATGATGTGAGCCAAAATCAGGAGTTGGAGACTTAACCCATTGAGTTACCTGGCACTCCTAGAAAAATCTTTGTAAAAAACAACGATAAGGACCTTTTCAGATATACAGACCTGAAGAAATCATCACCAGCAGACCTGTAGTAGAGGAAATGTTGAAGTTTGTCAAGAAGTATTCAGGAAGATGGTAACATTTAGAAATCTAGGTCTATACAAAGACATGAAGATCACTGGAAATGGTAACTACATGGGTGAATATAAAACATACTTTTCATATATATATATATTTTTAAAAGTATAATTATAAAAATAACAACAATGTAGGTTGTCAGGGTTATAGCATATGCAAAAGTAAAGTATAGCAACAGTAGTGAAACATTCAAGAGGAAAGAATGAAAGTGCAATGTAAGATTTTTATGCTATTTGGGTTATAATAGTCCTAAATATTTATGTGCCTAATAAGAAGGATTCAAAATAAATAAAGCAGAAATTGACACGGACAGAACTGCTATGAGAAATACACAAATTCACAATTATATTTGGAGCTTAACAACATTCTTCTCTTAATAATTGATAGTGTCAAAAGAAAATTAAGGATATAGAAGCCTTAAATAACACTATTAACTAACTTGATGTAGTTGACATTTTTAGAATTCTCTATCCAACAACAGAATGCACATTATTTTCAAGGGCCATTGAGATTGACCGTATTCTAGACTACAGAACAAGTCTCCAAGGATTCAAGTTATACAATTTGTTGTTTGGCCACAGTGTAATTACATTTAAAACAGTAAAAGATACTAGAAAAATCTCCAAATATTTAGAAAGAAACGTGCTTCAGAAGATATCAGAAGAGAAACTAGAAAGTATTTTAATCTGAACAAAAAAAAAGCAAGCAACATATCAAAGTTTGTGGCATATATTTACTGCCTACTAAGAGGGAATTTATAGCACTAAATGTTTATAAAAAGAAGAAGGGTCTTAAATAATTGGCTTCAGTTTGTATTTTAAGAAACTAGAAAAGGAAGAGTAGTTAAGCCCGAAGAAAGCAGGAGGAAGGGAATAATAAATTAGTGTGGAAATAAGTTTTTCTATGAAAACCAAAGAAAAAACTAAATACACCCAAAGCCAGTTCTTTGAAAAATGAATAAAATTGATAAATCTCTAGCCAGACTGATCAGAAAAAGAAGAGAGAGTAAACAAATTACTAATACCAGGAATGAGAGAAGTGATATCAACATACAGCATATAGGTATTAAAAGTTCACTACTATTGATAATTTGAGCAAGTTTAAGTCCATATATTTTATTTGACAACTTAGATGAAATGGTTACATTTCTTGAAAGATACAAACCATAAGAATTCACTCAAGAAGAGATAGATAACATGATCATCCATTTATTAAAGAAATTGGATTTGTAGTTAGAAACCATTTCCCAAAGAAAATGCTAGGCCTTGATAGCTTTGCTGGTGAGGTCTACTAAAATATTTAAAGGAGAAATAATGCCAGTTTTACTCAAACTGAAACTCCCTAGCCTTGACTCCTATGCAGCACCATCACTTGTGCTGGAACAGTGCTACTTTGGGAACACTTGGCATTCTTCAAACACCCACAGACACCATTCTGATGTGGGAGTAAAAACAGAGCACTGAAATAGGGTTGAATGGGACTCCAGGTATCAGAAAGTTGAAGAGAAGTGATTACCTTCATAATCATTCAACATAATTATGTTGAGGCCAACATATTTAATTCTTTTTGAGTTGAAGTATAGTTGACATATAATGCTAAATTATTTTCAAGTGTACAACATAGTGATTTAACAGGTATATACATTATGAAATGCTCACTATGATTAATTATATTACAGTATTATTGACTATATTCCCTATGCTGTTTTTTTTTCATCCCTGTGACTTATTTTTTTTATAACTGGAATTTTGTGACTCTTAATTTTTCACCTATTTTGCCTATCCTTTCCCTTAGGCAGCAATTTGTTCTCTATAAGTCTGCGTCTCTTTTTGTTGTTGTTTTTTTGTTTGTTCATTTGTTTAGATTTTGAGAGTCTACATGTAAGTGAAATATGGTTCTTATCTTTTTCTGTCTGGCTTATTTCACTTAGCATAATCCTCTAGATGCATTCATATTGTCACGAGTGGCAAGATTTCATTCGTTTTTTTATGGCTTGAGTAATATTCCATTGTGTATATATTCCACGCCTTCTTTATCCACTTAATCTATCAGTGAACACTTTAGTTGCTTCCATATCATGGCTGTTGTAAATAACATTGCAATAGACAGAGGTGCAGGTATCTTTTCAAATTAGTATTTTCATTTTCTTCTAGGAAATACTCAGAAGTGGGATTAATGGATTATATGGTGTTTCTGTTTTTAGTTTCTTGAAGAACTCCATACTGTTTTTCAGGGTGGCTGCATTGATTTACTTTCCTACTAACAGTACACAGGGGTTTTCTTTTTTCTATATCATTGCTGACACTTGTTACTTGTCTTTTTGATTTGAGTCATTCTGACTAATATGAGGTGAGATCTTATTATGGTTATGATTTGCATTTCTCTAATGATTAGAGATGTTGAGCATCTTTCATGTGTCTCTTGGCCATTGGTATGTCTTCTTTGGAGAAATGCCTATTCAGGTCCTCTGCACATTTTAAAACTAGATTATTATTGTTATTTTTTGGTGTTGAGTCATGTGAGTTCTTTATATGTGTTAGGTGTTAACCCCTTTTGGATATATTATTAGCAGATATCTTCTATTCAGTAGGATGCCTTTTCGTTTTGTTAATGGTTTCCTTCACTGTGCAAAAGCTTTTTATTTTGATATAATCCCAGTTGTTTATTTTGCTTTTGTGCCCTTTGGCTGAGTAAACAGATCAGAAAAATATTGCTAAGGTTGGTGTCCAAGAGATTATTGCCTATGTTTTCTTTTAGGGATTTTATGGCTTTGGGTCTTACTTTTAGGGTTTTAGTCCATTTGAGTTTATTTTTGTGTATAAGAAAATGATCCCGTTTCATTCTTTTGCATGTAGCTTTCCAATTTTCCAAACACTGTTTATGGAAGATACTGTCTTTTTCCCATTATATATTCTTGCCTCCTTTGTCATGGATTAATTCACCATATATGTGTGAGTTTCTTGGCTCTCAGTTCTCTTCTGTTGATCTATGTGTCTCCTTTTGTGCCAGTACCATACTGTTGTGATTACTCTAGCTTTGTAGTATATCTTGAAACCTAGAATTGTGATAACTCCTGCTTTGAATAAATAATCTTGAGATCTGAAGATTGCTTTGGCTTTTTGGGTCTTTTTTGGTTCCATACAGATTTTAGGATTTTTCATTCTAGTTATGTGAAAAATACTATTTGTATTTTGATAGGGGTTGCATTGGATCTGTGGGTTGCTTTGGGTAGTATAGACATTGTAATAGTATTAATTTTTCCAGTCCAGTCCAGCTCATGGTATATTTTTTCATTTATTTGTCTTGCCTTTACTTTCTTTCATCAGTGTTATATAGTTTTCAGAATAAATTTATTCGTAGGTATGTCATTCTCTTTGATCAATCATAAGTTAGATTCTTTTCTTTATTTCTCTGCTATGTATAAACTGTACATCTGATTACTAGGAGTTTATATTCAAAATATATATATAAGGAACTCATACAACCAAATATTAAAAAAATGTGATTAAAATTTGGCATATAGTGGCCAACAGGTACCTAAAATAATGCTCAACATCCCTAATTGTGAGGGGAATGAAAATCAAAACCAGAGTTAGATATCACTTCCTGCCAGTTAGAATGGCCATTATCAAAAAGAAAAGAGATAAATGTTGTTGATGATGTGGAGAAAAGGGAACAGTTGTGCATTATTGGAAGGAATGTAAATTGGTACAACCACTGTGAAAAACAGTATGGTTGTTCCTCAAAAAATTAAAAACAGAGCTACCAAATGATCCAGCAGTTGTACTTATATATACTTATATATCTGAAGGAAATGAAATAATTATCTTTAACATATTCATATTCATTGCTCCTATGTTCAGTGCAGCATTATTGGCCAAAGCCATGACGTTTAAAGAATTTGTGTCTCTCAATGAATGAATGGATAAAGAAAATATGTGGTGATACACACACACATACACACACACACACAGGAATAATTGGTTGTAAAAGAAGGAAATCCTGAAATTTGGAATAACTGGATCGGATATTGAGGGTGTTATTTTAAGTGAAATAAGTGGAATAAAGAAAGATGAATACTACACTATTTCCCTTATATGTGGAAACTAAAAAAAGCAGATGATATATAGAGACAGAATACAGTGGTGGTTGCCATGAGCTGGGTTGGAGGTAGAGGAAATAAAGAGATGCTGGTCAGTGAGTACAAATTAGTAAATTCTGAGGATTTAGTGTATAGCATTGTGATTATAATTAACAATATTGTATTATATAATTTAAAGTTGCCAAGAAAATATAAAATATAAAATATTCTCACCATTAAGGAAAAGATAATTATGTTAGGTAATGGAGATTTTAACTAATGTTATTGTGGTAGTCATTTTGCAACATATACATGTATGAAGTTATCACATTGTACACCTTAAACTTAAAAAATATTGTATTTCTATTATATCTCAATAAAACTGGATGAAAAATAAATTTATCAGCATATTATGTAGATTTCTGCTGATAATCTACTTGAATACTAGATAAATAGGTAAAATATACTTTGAGTTGCTAGTGGAACAGCACTAGAAGTATTCACTTTTATGTCATCTTTCTTACTTTGCCTGTTTTTCTCTCCCTCTTCTTGATTTTGTTTTTATTTTTACTCATGTGTGCATGCTTATGGGTAGGGAGTTAACAGTATCAAGGTCACTACTGTTAGTATAATATAAAATATTTACTAATCTCTGTTAGATTAACATTTCATTTTCCTTGGCAGTCTCCAGATGATGTCCTCTGTTACAAGCATTTGACAGTTTGATGCGAGGTCAATATGAATCACTGGAAAACGAAATTGCAGGTCTTTAAAAGATACGGCATTTCATGAAGCCCCTTATAGTTAATATTTATGAAAAAATGAATCACTGAGAAGTGTGGACCTGTCAGCTGACAGCTGAAGAAAGTTTTGAAATTTATTTTTTTAAGTTCCAGTCCCGAATTAGACTATTTCCTATTTCCTCTGAAATGTTTGTCCTTGTTATAAGTTGACCAAAATTCTCTTTGTGAGTTTTTGGTTTTAATTACTCCTAGATAATATGGACCTTCCAACGCCCTTTTAAAATTTTTTTAATTTGGGGCACCTGGGTGGCTCAGTGGTTGAGCATCTGCCTTTGGCTCAGGTCGTGATCCTGGGCCATATTCTACTTAGAATATGGTTTAGGAGCCCAAGGAGAGAAAATGAAATTAACATTCTGCCAGCCAGTATATTAGACTGAGTCCACAGGACTGAGATTACTTTTTGAATAGTTTCTTCCAAGTGTCAATGAGTTGTAGTTTATACTGATAAGAATGAATTATATGTGAATTGTATTATG
This sequence comes from Vulpes vulpes, assembly GCF_048418805.1. Taxonomy (NCBI): domain Eukaryota; kingdom Metazoa; phylum Chordata; class Mammalia; order Carnivora; family Canidae; genus Vulpes; species Vulpes vulpes. The sequence continues at coordinate 37,439,194 of NC_132790.1, forward strand.
TGTGAGCCATTGCACTTAGGCTGTTTTTATATGTGTTACAGACTACTGTAAATAAGAAGGGTAAAAGAAACCATACTGAGGCTGATCATGAACTGAGGGACATATTTGTAGGGCCTGGAAGTAACTGTACAGATTAGTTAACCAAGAGTGTGCAGTTCTTGTAATGGCGTATTTCTTTTACAACAGAGACTTTGGCATACTAGCTAGTCCTGCACATAGCTAGGAAAACAAGTTTAGGCTAGAACACCGTATTCCAGAAAATCCATGCATCACCTTTATTATCTTTGGTCCCAAACAAAAGCCATATATGCAGAGAATTTTGAAGAAATGTGGAATCTTGAGCTCTGTAAGAGAAACTCTGGCAACTAATTTGTTAAAATAAAAGTGTGGGGGGGAATCCCTGGGTGGCTCAGCGGTTTAGTGCCTGCCTTTGGCCCAGAGTGCAACCCTGGAGTCCCGGGATCGAGTCCCCTGTCAGGCTCCTGGCATGGAGCCTGCTTCTCCGTCCCCCTGTGTCTCTGCCCCTCTCTCTCTCTCTCTCTCTGTCTATCATAAATAAATAAATAAATCTTTAAAAAAAAAAGGGGGACTGATTAAACACTTAATGAAATAATTTATATTATAGTTTAAAATATGTATTAAATATGTTAATTTAATTTTAAGAATTTTTTATAAGCCAGATTAAGAATGCATTGTCTATTATTTTGTTTAAAATGATTCATAGTAATGGTCAAAGCCTGTGACATTTTATTAATATTCTTTCAAAAACTTTTTAAAACAAATTTATGTATGTGTATATGTTTTATGTATTTATATATTTATTTTTATTGAAGTATAGTTGATACACAATGTTAGTTTTGTCTGTACCAAGATCGTGATTCTGTAAGTCTATATATATAGAGTGTGCTATTCCAACCACAGATATAGCTACCATCTGTCACCATACAACGAACGCTATAACAATAACATTGACTATGTTCCCTATGCTGTGCCTTTCATCCCCATTACTTATTCTTTCCATAACTTGAAGCCTATATCTCCTATTCCCTTTCACCCATTTTGCCCATCCTCCCTTACTTGTGGTGGCCAGCACTTTGTTCTCTGTATCTGTGGGTCTGGTTCTGCTTTTGGTTTGTTTATTCATTTGTTTTGTTTTTTAGATGCCACATATAAGTGAAATCATATGGTATTTGTCCTCTCTGACTTAAACCTTCTTAATAATTCTAGGTCTTTAGTTTATAAATTTCTTTTTCTTTGCATTGGAAATGATGTTAGTGACTTTACTCTTTATAGATTTCTGTCTCCATATTTTTTAAGGTAAATTAAAGTGATTTTATTTGTCTTGAGAACTGTAGTTTATCCCTTCCCTGCCTCATGCCAGTCCCTCTTTATTTCAGTAAACACTTTTATAGTCACCTTCACTTTTATACTTATGCAACTGAACTATTTACATAGAATTTACTACCTTTGAGGTCTATAAATTGTGTAATGTAATAGCTTAGTTGGCATTGACTTTTCTATTAATTTTTTACATTTAGCTGATATTAGGTAAAGTAGATAGTTAAATTTACAAATATTTACTCTTGAGTAGAATACTCATGATTCAGTTTTTTTGGGGGTACTGTTTATAATTTTACTTTCTAAAACAGGTTTTCTGTACATAGCAATTTTAGTTTAATGTCACAAATGAAAAGGAGAAGTCGAGGCTGTAGTATTTAAATTTATCATTGGGCTGGTCATTTTGGAATTGCAGTCTGAGAAGATCTTTGGGAAACTTGTGGCACAGTCTTAGAAATTCATTAAAAATCAAATCAATTTATGTAGAATTTAGCTTATCAAAATAAATAAAATCATATCAATCTATTTACTTTTCATTTATCTTAGGACACAGATTAAAGATAATTTTAGTTCTTTAGCAAGTCTGAAGATTAAAAATAGGTTTATAAAATCACTTTTCAGTTTTTACTCTTGCAGAAAATCAACCAAGATCCATTTTGTTATTGTTTTATAGCTTTGACCCACTTCTGGCCAATGATATATATATGACGGTAGCTGTGAATTTATGTGCTACAACTGCATGTATTGACATAATTTACAGTGTAAAACTACATATTTCTAAATTTAGAATTGGCATAATTAATCTGGATAATTATTAGCCTTTGTAAGTATACTTTTATTCTGCTTTAAGTCGGAAAACAGCTATTTTGAAAGCCTAAGCTTTTTTAACATATGGCTTCAATTTGCATTTTAATCAGAATATGGAAGTCATTACTCTGACATCTGAAACTGAGGTAGCAATAAAAAATTATCGCTAACAGGACAGCAGACACAATTTATTTTGTGTTTATTACTGGGTGGCCTTCTTGAAACTTTCACAAACTAATTGATTCCAGATATTAGAAAATTATAATTAAACTATGACATTTATTTTGGATGCATTCAAGTTGAACTGTCTTAATAAGATTGATATAAATTAATGTTTTGTATCTATTAATACTTATAGCATATGTGCACAAACACACATATTCATATATATTCATATGTATGTGTATGAAGTATAGACCAAGAACCAAAATGATTCATTTGAAAAATGCTAAATGGCTTAATTATATTTAATATGTCGGAAGTGGGAATGTTCGTGAAAAAGAATTTCAGGTTTTATTCTAAGTATTTTCCAGTCTTATTGTGGGGATATATTATTTTTATAATACAATAATTTGCAACATGAGATGGTATTTAATTAATCTCTAAATTTTATTTTAAAATATGCAATCATAATTGTTTAAAACACTGTTAAAAATTATTGAAACTAACTTTTTAATGGAAAACATACTTAAATGTACAATGTTCTGTGGTTTAGGATGTTATCTTTCATCTTAAAATTTTAAGATAATCTTTACACTTAGCAAATATATTTTAACTTCTAATGTATTCCATATGTTGGGCGAAGTGTTGGGGAAAACAATGACTAATAAAACATAGTTCTTGTCCTTGAGAAACTCGAGATATAATGAAGTGGAAGACTGGCAAATAGATAACCTTACAGTATGATATGCTAAATATTATGTTAGTGATGTGGAGAAAAGACAAAATAGTTTGCCAGGAAGTGTAAGGAAGGGTTTTATGGAGGAGGCTGCATTGAAGGATAAGTGTGAATTTTCCAGGTAGATAAGTAAGGCAAAGGGAATTCTCAGCCAAAGGGGCATTGTGTGCATAAAAATGAAGGTTTAAATTGGGCTAGTATATTTAGTCATTGTTTGTTAAAATGTTCATTCAACCTAATATTTATTGTGTACTTATGTACCAGGCACCGTGTTGAGTGCTGTGTATATCATAGTGCTTCTATTATAAAATTCAGTTTAGTGTGGAAGGAGAATAAACAAGTAATTAAAATCATGATGCATATTATAAAGAGGGAGGCGTAGGGTGTTATAGGTGTATATATAACAATGTTAAGTATAGGAGAAGCATTTGGAATACTGAGGAGTGGTATAAAATGGGACTGAATGGGAGTTAGAGTCTAATTTTGAAGAATGTTATATACTAAGCATAGGAGTATATGTAATATCTTATTAAACATTAACTAGAAATTTCACAGCATGATCAAACTTTGTATTTTATGTCAGTCATTCTGAGTTCTTTTATGGATGGCATGTACTAGGGATAGATGGCCAGTTGAGAGATTTTTAAAACATTTAGTCAAAAAGAGTTTTAATTGCTTAGAATTAGCATTTAGACTGGAAAGAGAAGACTAGGGTGTCAGTCTGTATCTGAGTTTTTAAATCATTTTTCCAATTCCATTTGATACTATTTTCAGGAGACCTCTACTGAATGTTTTCTGCCTATCTTGTGATGTATAATAAAGCAAATTGAGTCTTATTTCAAATCCTTCCACCATACTTAGCTTCTCCATAACAACTAATGTCTTTTAACTTATTTTACAAAATAGCACATATCAGACTATTCTGGACTAGCACCTTGGTGTTTTGCTAGTCTTTTGCCAAGTCCTGGTTTATATTAAAACTTTAAACCCTTTTTGCATGATGAAAATCCCTAGGTCTTTTGTTTGTTCATTTAGGTTGTTGTTGTTGTTGTTGTTCTTCTTTTTTTTTTAAGATTATATTTATTCATGAGAGAGAGAGAGAGAGAGAGAGAGAGAGAGAGAGGGAGGGAGGGAGAGGCAGAGACACAGGCAGAGGGAGACGCAGGCTCCATGCAGGGAGCCTGATGTGGGACTCGATCCCAGGTCAGGGAGACTGAGGTGGGACTCTATCCCGGGTCTCCATGATCAGGCCCTGGGCCAAAAGTGGTGCTAAACTGCTGAGCCACCTGGGCTGCCCTTCACTTAGGTTTTCACTCTATCCAGCTACTTACTTACTTACTTAGTCATCTTTTACTGGTACACATTTGTTTTAGAACTTTACTACTTGTGTCTCAGGCATTAATGCTTATGGTCAGGGATTGGCAAACTTTGCATATGGAGCCAGAGAGTAAATATTTCTGACTTTCTGGGCCATATGGTCTCTGTGGTAACTGTTCAGCTTTGTCAATATAGGACAAAAGCACCCATAGACAATATGTAAACCAATGTGTGTGGTGGTGCTCTAATAAAAGTTACTTAAGGACACTGAAATTTGAATTTTTACAAGTTTTGCATGTCAGGAAATACTATTGATGAGAAAACCCCCTATTTTAATTAGTTTCCTTGGACTGCTATAACAAATTACCACAAACTGGGTGGCTTAAGACAACAGCTTTCACGCAGTTCTGGAGACTAGAAACTTGAAATTAAGGTGTTGGAAAACTCTGAAGTCTTTAGGGAAGAATCTTTCCTTATCTCTTCCAGCTTCAGGTCATTCCTGGTAATTCTTGTCACACCTTGGTTTAACAGACATTTCAGTTGCTTCTATTGGCAAATGGCTTTCATCCCTGTATGTGTGTTTCTGTTTCCAAATCTCTGTTTTCTTTCTCTTACAGACCACTAGGCACTGGATTTTGGGCTCACCCTAATCCAGTTTGATTTTGCTTTGATTACATCTGTAATGGCCTTTTCTCAAAATATGGTTGCATTCACAAGTATCAATGCTTATGATTTCAACATACATTTTTGTGGGACAATAATCAACTCATGTCTCTGTTTAAAAATATAAAAAACAAAAAAAAAAATATAAAAAACATTCTTAGGTTGTGGGCCATACAAAACAGGTGGTATGGTGGATTTGCCCCCTGGCTATATTTGTTAACCACTGCTCTAGCCAGAGTTGGCTTTTCATTTATGCTGTGGTTAAAGATTTTATTGTTACTGGGAAACAAGGTGAAGATTAACATTTATTGAGCTCCTACTACCTCCCAGACATTTTGCTGAGTGTTTTGACATCTTTTATCTTGTTTAATCTTCAGACAATCCTGTAAGGCAAATGTTATTCTTACCAACAGCAGGTCAGGAAATGGACTGAGAACATTGTTAAATTACTTGTTCAAGCTCACAACACATAGGTAGCAAATAGTCTGGGATTTGAATCTGCATCTGAAAGTGAGTGACACTAATACTTTTTTTCTTCCTACTGTATCACTGTAGTTCATATGCATGCAGTGACTTCATACTACTCCTTGGAATTGATCCCAAACCCGTAATCTCCTTTAGCCCTTCACTAGGATGGTTGCACATTCACAGTATTTCGTATATATCTATTATATTTGCTTTGGTCTTAAATAACCGAAAACAATTCAGTTAGTTAAAGACAAAAATAGGGGTTCAGGGAAGGATGTGGAGATTGCTCACAGAATTGAGGGAAGTACTAAACAATCAAGTCTCAGGGCAGCTCCAGAGAACTCAGTGGTAGGCCCTTTATAAAATATGACACTATATAGTCAAATGAATCACTGTATAGTGATTCAGCTCTACCGTCCCTACCTCTCCTGTTTGTCCTTCATCTTTACCCAGAATTACAAATCCTTTTGGGGTGAATCTGACCGGCCTAGTTTGGGTATAGTATATCTGATCCTGGATCAAATGACCATAACAAGATGGGGGAGTTTGTCAGTTTTGTCAATGACATCTTTTGTATTGTACACATTCATGGGGCTCTTTCGAGGGATAGAGGGTCAAATAGAATAATCCCCATGTAATACATGTTATGTGTCATTGTTATTTCTTGATTATGTATCCAAGACAGTGACACATCTCAATTTAGAAATCTTTCCTCTAGAGCAGGTTGTATTCTCCTGTGTTCTCCTATGGAATTTAGTTTGTGATTCTGAAGTAGCAGTGTCTTTTCCTTGCATGTTCCCTCCTTTTCTGCCTTCTTTCTTCTTCCTTCCTTTCTCTTTTCCTCTTCTGCTTCTCTTCTCTATTGTTCCCCTGGTAAGCTCTTCCAGAGCTGAGATTTTCTTTTAGTCACAGTTGTATTCTAATGAGCCAGATCTTGAGATAGTCTTTTGAAAGAATCTTCAGGGAGAGTGAACAGGAAGTAAGTAGGTCCCTGGATGGGAGTAACCGTGGTACATTTGGTTTGTAGCCCAGATGACTGTTATGGCTGGACGAGGTGGTGTGAGCCAAAGTTGGAAAAGTAGGCAAAGCACAGTCCAATTTTAGGGCCTGGTTGGCCACATTTTATGTTTCATAGAAAGCCATCGAAGACTTCTCAGGAAAAGAGTGATCTGATAATTTGCCTTTTCCAACAGTTATGCTAGCTGATTTGGGAAGAAATAATTGTAGCAGAGATGGACAACAGTATTGGAAGACTTGGGGCCAGCTCTCAGGCTGTCACAGCAGATTTTAAGCTAATTCGTTTTACTTTTTTACCAAAGTAAAATTTGTAATAAGCATATGGAACATATACCTCTGTGTTGTTCTCACCCACCCTGTCTCCTATATTGACTGTTTTCAACAATGATATGAAGAAATGGTATGCATGGAGATCTGCTGTGAGGCACACTCCTGGAACTTTTTACTTGTTCTAGAGAAAATATTCTGGTTATCTCTTTAAAAAACATAACTTTCATTGACTTGCATCCTGAAATGCTTTCTCTGAGTGGAAGACAAAGGGGTGAATTATAGCTAGCATGACATTAATTACCCATAATCTTGGGAATATCCGTGGGAGTGTTAAATCAGCCATCTTAGAAGTCATGATGCAAAAAAGGTTGGAACCCCTGTTCCAGATGAAAGGTAACCATTTTACTTTATGTATTAATCTTTTTATTTTATTTCAGTTAGAAATTATCATTTAAATTAGAATATTTATATGAAAGTGACTTGTTAATTTTAAAGTGCTATGCAAATACAGAGAATTTTAATTCATAGGATCAATATGAATCTTTATTGATTGTTTTGAAGAGTCAGTATAATTCATATCCTTATCACTAGGCTTTTGAAACTTAGTTTTTCTAACTGTCCCTTTGGAATCAGGACTTACTGTGCTTAATGTTCATAGATGTATATTTTTACATTTATGGTAGCATTGGAAATTTTTTATCTTAATTTTATTTAACTTTTATCAAATATTTTAAAATATTTTACTTAATAGTTGTTGATAATTATTTATCCTTTCACTAAAAATGAAAATTTAAATGACCATAATTAAAGTAGTTACATTCTTTAACTTTATAGCAAAAAATTAGTATAGTGTACTCTTCAGCTTTTTTTTTTAAAGAAGGAAATTAGGTTCTTGCTAACAGGATTAAATAGATTTGGAAGTGCTTTGGCTTTTTCTTTTTCTTTATTCATATAGCATACTGCGTATATACATATATACACACTTGGAGAAAGGGCCTCATTGATTGTACTATTATGAATCTGATGTTTTTAAAAAGACATGTTTTCCATTTTTGGTGTTAAAAATTGAAGTCCCTATGAGGTATAGCCTGTGCATATTTGGAAGTACTGGAAAGGAAGCATTACATTTAAAGAAGGCTGGTTTTAATTACTAAATAGGCATATATACTGTATGTGTTTATAAAATTTATGTTTGTATTCTGACTTCTTATTAGAGTAATTTATGATGGAAATAAAAGTCAACAGGAGAGGCAAACTAGTACAGGAAATGGTGAGAAATTGTGGAATTAGGGGGAATGATTAAGAATTGGGATCTATTACATTCTTATTAAGAACACACATACAAGTGTAGATAAAAAAAGCTAAGTTCATTTACAATATATTTATTAACAGCCTGAGCCTAGTAGAAAGTAACATTGAGTAATTTTGGATTTTTTCCAACTCCTGTTTACTTTGTTAAAGCTATAACAAGGTAATCTGGTTCCTTTCGACTTAAATAAGACAAAGAATTCAATATTGAGGCACTTGTTTATAGGTTGTTAAATATTTTAGTTTGGTGTGTGAGGATAATGTTTAGCATTGTATTCAATTAGTGTGAACTAACTAGTTGAAGTGCCAGATTCTTAAATATCTTACTTCAATTAATACAAAATACTAAGGGCTCCATTCATTCCAAGTTACTTGCTCCAGGGGTGCCAGCCACGCAGTCTCCATAAGCAGGCTTTTCTGGGGACTAATCAAGACTCATGGCCTCCAGGTTTTGGAGCACTGGCATTTCAGTATCTGAAACGTCACTTTTTCTCTTTATGAGCTTCTCTGTTTTTATCCTCTGTTCTTTCTCCCATTTTAAGTTATGCATGGAATCAAACATGTATGATACACTAATATAGTTAGGAATGAGTATAATTTAGTAAAGCACACAAGAATGTTATAACAATAAATAAATAAACCCAAAGGCAACTTTATGTCAATTTAGGATATAGGTCTTCAGTAGGTGAAATTTTCAGACAGCGTAATGTTGTTCTTTTCTACTGATGTTAGGGCCAGATGGTGGTAAAATGGCGAAGTAGACAAATTTTTTGTTTGCTACTCTCCCACCTTCTTTTTCAGCATCTCTGTTCCTATTTCTGTTTTTCTTCAGGTATCTGTCCTTGTCAGCTAATTTTTTATGTTTCCTGTGTCCAGAGATATTTGCAACTTAACGCAAATATTTGTTAACGAATGAAAAATCCTGAATGTCCAACAGAATACAGTAATGCAAATGTGGTTTCAGGCACTGTGAGAGGAAATGAAGATCTGTTTTGGAGGTGAGAGGGACTTTCGACATCTCTTAAATCTTTGTAGGCAAATAAGTGCTGTATTTGATCAATGCTGGATCTAGAATCTCACTTTGGCTTTATTGTGTCTAGTCTCAGTTATTCTTTGAATGGGTTACATAGATAACAAAGATTGCTCTAGATATAGTTGTACAGTCTAGTAAAACTCTTGGCCTCTAACTTTTATATAATGACCTGTTAAGAATAGTAGAGCTGGAAAATAAAACCATAGCCTCTCTACACTTTGACAGCACCTTTCTTCTTAGTCCTAATTATGCGTGTGTGTGCATGCATGTTAGCATGCATGAGTGCATGTGTGGCATATTTGTGTATACATACTTCCTCCAGACCTTCTGCTCTGCTGACTCTAGATCTTTGCTCCAGCTGTTTCAACTCTCTGAATGTTCTTTTTTTTTTCTTGTAGGTTTTTGTTATTTGTAATAAGACAGTTTTTAGCAGAGCAAGTATCTATGATTTTTTTTTGCTACTGAGAGAAAGCTAAGAAAATGCTTTTGATTACTTAGTTACTATCACATGGTACATTATGTAGGTAATCAGTAACCATTTATTGAAGAAATGAATTATTTTACTTTGGAAATTTCTTTAGATGTTTCAGGATAGTTGATAAACTTTATTTTGTTAACCCTGAGAAAAAATTTACTAGGAAATAATAAGAACTGCTCTCTGTTGCTGGTGGGGTGCAAATTGTTAGTACAACCATTTTGGAAAACAGTTTTGTACTGTTAAATAAACTTGAACATACACGTATTCTACAAGTCATCAATTTATCCTTAAGAATGGACTAGAGAGATTTTTACTTGTGTGTACCAGGAGAAACCAAAAAGAATGTTTGGAGCAGCATGTTCATACTTATAAAAACTCTGTTAAACTTGGAGATCCACCAGCAGTTGTATAGATAAATAAATTGTATATCATATCCTGGAATACTAAATGGCATAGAAGCTTTAAGTTGGTTCTGAGAAACTCCAATTAATTATTTCTTCCAAATACTCATGCTATTTCCTATTTGGAAATTAAGTTGCCTTAAGTTTGGTTTTCTTAGTATTACAGTTTAACATTGTTAATGCCTGAGGCCTTTTTTACATCTCACTTTCTGGTTTTGTAATTTATAACTTCTACTTTCCTTTTAAAAAAAAAAATCCAAAACCTTATTAGTGGTATGGCCATAGTTGAACAGCAAAGTTTGTACCATTAGGAGAGTTTAGTTTTTGTTTTGCATGCTCTTTACTCTTAAATAGTCATAAATAGTAGAAAACTGTTTATATTCTTTCTTTGGAAAAACTGAGCCCCAACTTAATAAAATATAAATATTTGGGAAACTATTTCATAATTCTCCAGACATCTAGGACCCCAAATTTTTAAGAAGTGATAAATGTAGAGTTCCACTCCAAAATAAAGATTTTATCTTAACAAATTCTGAGGCAAGTTCTTTACTGGGCTAGATTTATTTGGATACAAGTAGCTGGATACCAAACTACAAGAGAATTAAAATGTAAGTATATTTATTTTTTAAAGGAAATTTCAGGGAGTCTGAAGAATAGCAGTTCCAGGATTCTGTGATGTCATCAAGAACTCAGGCTGTTTAGATCTTTCTGTTTTGCTATCTTTGGTTCATTGGCTTTTTGCTTTTGTGCTTTTGTGCAGTAAAGTCCATGATGATGATGATAGTGATGGTGGTGAAGGACATACAATTATTATTCCTATTTTTGGGGGAGGACTTGGGTAAACGGGTTGGAAATTGGGACACAACTCCTTGGAAGTAATGTTCTGTTGATATTTTGCAAATTGTCTGACTGAAGTCCTGACATCATGGAAAAGGAAGGCCTTCCGTATTCACACATTTACTTTTTCTGTTTTTGCTCCTTCTTTCCTTATAGTTCTTTTCATGGCCTGTAGAATTAGACTGTGCATCTGGGTATTACAGTCATTGCTAATGACTCTGGGTATTCTAGTATGGAATGAATAGATGTTAGATGTTTTTAATGAGTTACATTCAGATTGTCTTCTAACTTAACCCATTTTTTTTTTTTTTTTGGTATTTGTTAAATTAATTTGGTTGTATAAAGGGTGCTATTTCTAATCTTTGTGTTTTGTTAGACTTTTTATTTTATTTTTTAGCTTGATATATGACCTTCCATTTTCTTTTGTCTTTTTAGGTTGTACATATATACTTTTTAAAAGTAGACTTAATTTTCAGAGTATTTTTAGATTTACAGGAAGAGTGAACAGGAAGTACGGATAGTTGCCATAATCTCCCCTTTCCTTTTTCCTATTAACATCTTGGGTAAGTGTGGCACAATTGTTACAACTGATGAAGCTCTAATGATATATTACTATTAACTAAAACAGTAAAACCTATGGCTTACATTAGGGTATATACTTTGTATTTTACAGTTCCATGGATTTTGATGAATGCATCATATGATTTTACAGTTCCATGGATTTTGATGAATGCATCATGTGATCATATGATCACATTACAGTATCACAGAGAATAGTTTCACGTGTTCTACGTGTTCTTCAATCCTTGGCAACCACCGATCTTTTCACTGTCCTTACAGTTTTGCCATTTCTAGAATGGAACAGTTGTTGTTCAGTGATTTTAGCCACTATTAGAATGTCATCTGAAAAAAAAGAAAACTTACCTCTTCCTTTCTAATGTGGATGCCTTTTATTTCCTTTCCTTGCCTTATTGCACTGGCTTGGATTTGCACTACAATACTGAATGGCAATCGAGCTGATGTCTGCCTTATTCCTGATTTAGGAGAAATATATTCAGTTTTTCACCTTTAAATATGTTAGCTATAGCTATTTTAGATGCCCTTTTTCCATTTGAGGAGTTCCCTTTTCTTTCTAGTTTTTAAGAAAGTTTTTTTTTATCAGGAATGAATGTTTGATTATGTCAGATGTCTTTCCCATATCTATAGAGATGATCAGTGATTGTCTTTTTCAGTTTAGTATGGCGAATTACACTGCTTGGTGTTTGAGTGTTAAATAAACCTTGCATCCTGGAATAAGCTCCACTTGATGTGTTATTCCTTTTGTAGATTGTTGGATTCAATCTATTCAAATTTTGTTAAGCATATTTATATTTATGTTTATGGGGCATATTTGGTCTGCAGTTTCCTTGTAATACCTTTGTTTAGTTTTGCTGTCAGGGTAACACTGCCCTTTTTTGAGTTAAGAAGCATTGCATTCCTCCCTTTTCAAATTTCTGGAAAGGTATGTATAGAATTTGAATTAGTTTCTTCTTAAATGTTGGTATAAATTTACCAATGAAGCCACCTGGACCAGGAATTTCCTTTGTGGGAAAATACTTAACTACTTTTTCAATTTCTCGTATAAACATTGGGCTACTTAGGCTGTATTTCTTTCTGTGTGAGCTTTGGTAGTTGTGTCTTCCAAACAGTTTGTCCATTTCATTTATGTTGTTAAATTAATTGGTATAAAATTGTTTATATATTCCCTTATTATCCTTTTAACTTCTGAGAAAGTTATAATATGACCTTAGTCTTGATAATGGTAATTTGTGCTCTCTTTCTCTCTTTTTTTTTCCCCTCCAAATTATAGTCTGTGTTGGGAAATGTTTTGTATTGGTCTGAAGAGAATGCTTGTTCTGCTTTTTTTTTCAGTGTAGAGCTCTATAAAAATCAATTAATTGACAGTATTCTTCCAGGATCATATCTTTATTAATTTTCTCTCTACTTCTCCATCAGTTATTGAAGGGGAATGTCTTTCTGACTGTAGTTGTGGATCTGTCTTATTTGCCCATGTAGTTATCTATATTTTTGACTTGTGTATTTTGAATCTCTGTTTTTAGATTCATAAATATTTAAGTTTGTTACTTCTTCTTGATTAATAGGATTTTTTATTATTAGGAAATGACTTTATCTCTGGTGTTATATGCCTATTTCTAAAAAAAAAAAAAAATCACTGGCAAAGAGGAATGGGATTAACATTGTTGATTTAGTTAAGCCAAAGTTTTATTTAAAAAAAAAAAGGTGTAAACCTAAAGAAAATCAGCATTTGGGGCATTTGGTTGGGTGTCTGACTCTTTTTTTTTTTTTTTTGGGTGTCTGACTCTTGATCTCAGCTTGAGTCTTGATCTCAGGGTGATGAGTTCAAGCTTTACTCTGGGCTCCAGGCTGGGCATGGAGCTTACTTAAAAGAAAAAGGGGTGCCTGTGTGGCTCAGTTGATTAAGGTTCTGACTCTGGATTTTTAGCTCAGGTCTTGATCTCAGAGTCATGAGATCAAGCCTGGCACCAGGCTCCACTCAGGCTTCACTCAGGCTCCACTTCCAGCTCTGCTTCTGGCTTCCTGTGGGGCCCTGTGTGTGTAGGGGGGTCTGCATTGAGTTTTTTTTTTTTTGTTGTTTGTTTGTTTTTTTTTACATTTTTTAAAATTTATTTTATTTTTTTTTCATTTTTTTAAATTTAAATTCAATTTGTCAACATATAACACTCAGTGCTCATCCGATCAAGTGCCCACCTCACTGCCCATCCCCCAGTTCCCCATCTCCCTACCCACCTCCCCTGCATTGAGCTTTACACTGGGCCTGGAGTCTGTTTAAGATTCTGTCCCCTTCACCCTTATGCAGGTTCTCTCTCTCTCTCTCTCTCTCTCTCTTTCCCCCATCTTAAAAAAAAAAAAATCAGCATTTGTTAGAACAGAGGAAAGAAGCAAAAGGAGTGGGATGTTGTATAGTTGTCTAATAATTATTACATATACTAAACTTGCCTACTTAAATCTATTTTATATGCTAATTAAATGAAAGGCGAAATTTAGATGTAATTTGAAGTGAAATAGACTCTCAGTTATTATAATATTTGGTATTATCACCCATTTTATGGTTAAGAACACTAAAAGAGTGGCTTAACTCTATTTTTTTTTTTTAAGATTTTATTTACTTATTCATGAGAGAGAGAGAGAGAGAGAAGCAGAGACACAGGAAGAGGGAGAAGCAGGCTCCATGCAGGGAGCCTGACATGGGACTCAATCCCAGGTCTCCAGGATCACACCTTGGGCTGAAGGTGGTGCTAAACCGCTGAGCCACCTGGGCTGTCCAACTCTATTGTTTTGAAACAGAATAGAAGTCTAACTCTAAACTTCAGTATTTAGGTTTTTATTTGTTTGTTTATTATCCTTTGTTTTGATTCTAAGAAGATAACATTGTGGTGGGAAAAACCCATGCTTTTCATAAGTTTTATTATGTTCAAAGAGAAAAAGCAGAACATAATGTATTACGTTATTTCATCATGTCATATTGGATAGAACATGACAGAACATATATTTACAAAAATACACTCTTCTTTAGAGCCAGATGACTGCTATCGATTTGGAAACAGACCATCTGCTTATTGTTTAAATTCCTGGATAACTTACCAACCCACATCTATAAACAGAAGTAACATTCTTCATAACCTTAGAACCATTGCAAAGGTCCATTGTCTCCATATGTAATGCATATTTCCTGTGAACTGAATGGAAACAGATTATGACATGTATGATGTCTAAAAAGATCAAGTTGATTTCACTAACATGAAAGGCTAATGAGTTATACTTTCAGCATTTAAAATTATTATAATACAGTTTAGGACATATTTGTTCACACTTTGGTAAGTCATATATCCCCCCAAACTATCAGTAAATAAGCTCTTACTCATTAGCTATTTATTCTTGCATTTATTCAACATTTATTGTTTCTCAAGTACTTAGTGCTAGAGGTTTAGTGATGAGTGAAATACAACCTACAGACTAGTGAGAATTTTAGATGAATAGGTAATTACCATAAGAAGTATACAATAACAATTATTTTAAGTATAATACTAAAATAACTATTATTTATGTTAAGTATTATACATTGTTGAAAGAAAGAAAAAAATCAGAGGTTACTCAAGTTTCTGACTAGCAAATGGTGGGTGGAAACACAGGTACATGAACACTCACCTGCAAGTGAAGATGAGTTTGGTGATGTTCATTTGTTGATTGCTCAGTTTTTATATGTAGTTAGTTAGGTACACCATTATTGGTGGTATGTGTAGAATTTTGCACGGAATGCAGAATTTTTGTAATAATTTACTATTGGTTTTCTCAGCCTTCCTATGAATGTGACATGCAGACTCTTGGTCTTATTTGCCCTAGATTATTCATGTCTTGAGTTTACTTTGGCTATAGTGTTATCATCAGTTTTCTTCTGCTTTGGTCACCCTTTACCTCTGCCCTCAGTTTGTATATATTTAAGATGAAATCTATATCTAAAGCATATAAATGCACTATCAAAAAATAATTTCCATCAAGGTAGTATCCAGGTTTTTCCTAATGATTGATCAGAATTAAATTACCAATTAGTTGAGAACAGCTTTGGGGAGGGAAGCAGGTGTGCCTTCTTTTTTAAAAACAGCTTTTTTATTTAATGAACTTCACCTGTTTTAAGTACAAGGTTTGATGAGTTTTGACAGATGTTTATAGTCATGTGACTACAACCATGATTAAGATATAGAATGGTTCTCTCTTCCCTAAAAACTCCCTTTGCAGTGAGTTACCTCCTCCCCAGGTCCCAGGCCCCAAGCAATCACTAATCTGCTCTTTGTCACTATAATTTTGGCTTTTCTACAATTCATCCAAATGGACACATGTTTTCATTTCTCTTGGGTAGATACGGAGGCATAGAATTGCTGGGTCTTGGGGATCCCTGGGTGGCGCAGTGGTTTGGCGCTTGCCTTTGGCCCAGGGCGCGATCCTGGAGACCCGGGATCGAGTCCCACATCAGGCTCCCGCTGCATGGAGCCTGTTTCTCCCTCTGCCTATGTCTCTGCCTCTCTCTCTCTGTCTCTCTGTGACTACCATAAATAAATAAAAATTAAAAAAAAAAAAAAAAAAAAAGAATTGCTGGGTCTTATGGTAAGTGTGTGTTTAACTTTATAGGAAACTGCCCAGCCGTTTTTTAAAGTGACAATACCATTTTGTATTTCTACCAGTAATGTGAGAGTTCCAGTAGCTCCATATTCCCACTGTAACTTGGTATTGTCATTCTTTTTACTTTAAGCCATCTGGTGCATATGCTGTGATACCTCATTGTAGTTTTAGTTTGCATTTCCCTAAGGATTATGATGTTGAACATTTTTTTATTGGCTTTTTGCCCATTCACATATATATGTCTGTGTGTGTATGTGTGCATGTATTATGTATATGTGTGTATATCTTTTTTTCTTTTTTGATGATAATCTTTTGATCATTTAACATTTTTTGGTTGTGTCTTGTTTCTAAGTTGTAAGTTATATATTCTGAATGAAGTGCTTTGCTTTATTAAATATATATATGCAGATATTTTATGTGAGTCTGTGGTTTGCTTTTTCATTTTCTTTTTAAAGATTTTATTATTTGTGAGAGACACAGAGAGGCAGAGACATAGGCAGAGGGAGAAGCAACCCCGGGATCATGCCCTGAGTTGAAGGCAGACGCTCAACCACTGAGCCACCCAGGTGTCCCACTTTTTCATTTTCTCAGTCCAGTTTTCAAAGAGCAAAAGGCTTTTAATTTTGATGAAGCATGTTTTATCAGTGTATCATTATCTGATGCTGATTAACAAACCACTTAAAATTTAGTGGCTAAAAATGACAGCAGTATTTATTTTGCATGAATCTACAGTTTGGAAAGGGCTCGCCCAGAATAGAATAATTTCTGCTCTACTGGATGTGGCTGGTGCAGCTTAAAAGCTAAGGGCTGAAGTCATCTAAAGATTGACACACGAATGACATCTGGGCTTGGAGTACTTGAAGAGCTATATGTCAAAGTAGCTAGGACAGCTCTATTTCTATATAGTTTTTCTAGTATGATAGCTTCAAGGTAGTTGGACTTTTTTTATTTTTTAAAGATTTTATTTATCATGGGGGTGGTGGTGGTGGTGCAGAGACATAGGCAGAGGGAGAAGCCGGCTCCTCACAGGAGCCTGATATGGGGCTTGATCCCTGGACCCAGGACTTCTTCTATGCTGGCTCAGAGCTCCAAAGGCACATATACCAAGTGAGAACATTATCCCAGAGCCATTTTGCCTTTTATGATTTAGCCTGAAAATCAGCATCACTTCTACCTCATTAAGTTTTAGTTTACAAAGGTATTTATTTTCAAAGGTCCCAGGTCCCAGGGGAGGGAACAAATGAAATATGTAGGAGAATGGATGTCACATTTTTAGAAGCCTGACCCCTTCTTAAAGGATGTGTAGGATATATATTGGTGTGGCTATCTTTGGACAGTCCAATCTGCCATAATGAGTTTTTTCTTTAATGTTTTATTATTTTTCTCCTTATGCAACTTACTTTTGCTTAAATCAAGAGTTTTCAATTGATTTTTGGTGTTTTCTTTTAGAACTTTTATGGTTTAAGCACCAACATTTAAGTCTGTGTTCCATTCTGAATTAGTTTTTGTGTGTGGAGTGTGGTTTGGGTCAAGGCTCATCTATTTCTGTTTGGAAAGTCAATTGTTCTATCTCCATTGGTTGAAAAGACTACTTTTTCCTCTGGTCTTGTTTTTTGTTTGTCACCTTTTTCCTTCCTTGTTCTTTTCTTGGATACCTTGGATTATATTTTTTACTATTCCATTTAAATTTGTATATTGGCTTTTTGGCTATATCTCTATGCATTAGTTTTTAGTAGTTCCATTAGTGATTATAATGTACATGCTTAATCTCTCACCATCTACTTAGATCAGTGTTTTGCCATTTCTGGTAAAATGAAGAAGGTTTCAACCACATAGGTCTCTTTAATCTCCCCTTCTACTACTTCTTCTTTTTTTTTTTTTTTTTTTTTTTAAGATTTTATTTATTTATTTATGAGAGACACACAGAGAGAGAGAGAGAGAGACAGACAGACAGAGACAGAGACACAGGCAGAGGGAGAAGCAGGCCCATGCAGGGAGCTGGACATGGGACTCCATCCCAGGTCTCCAGGATCAGGTCCTGGACTGAAGGTGGCGCTAAACCACTGAGCCACCTGGGCTGCCCTTAATCGCCCCTTCCTGTGTGATAGTGCTCATATCTATTACATCTACATACATTGGAAATTCCATCAGACATAATTTTTACAAGTCTTACATATTTTAAAGATCTTAAAAGAAGAAATAGAAGTTTTTACATTTACTCATGTGAAATATAAGCTTTTACATTTACTCAAGTCTTACCATTTCTGTTGCTTCTCTTCATTCATACAGTTAAATGTTTCTCTGTACGATTATTTCTCTTCAACCTACAGAAATGTCTTTAGCATTTCCTTTAGAACACTTCTGTTGGCAACAGATTCTCTATGTGTCTTTAATATGAGACTGTATTTTGCTTTCATTCCTGAAGGATATTTTTGCTGGATATAGAATTCTGGGTTGATAGGGGTTTCTTTTTTGTTCCAAAACTTTAAAGATGTTCTCTTTCTCATTTTTATAGTTTCTGATGGCAAACCCATTATCATCTAATAGTTGTTCTACTATGTGTAATAAGTATGGATACTTTTCTGGGGAGCTATTTTCATGATTTAAAAAACAACATGTAGATCTCAGTATTTTGTTTATGATGTGTCTAGATAGGATTTTATTTGAATTTATCTTAACTTGGGGATCGTTGACTTTCTTGAATCTGTAAATGTACACCTTTTACCAAATTTGGGAAGTTTACAGACATTATGTCTTCAAATATTTTCTCAATATTAATCTGTCCTCTTTCTGGATCTCTGGAAGAACAAGTACCGTATCTTTTGCTATTCTCCCACAAGTGTCTAGGACTCTGTTAATTTTTCTTTTCCTATCTTTTTTTCTCTTTGTTATGTAGAATGGATAAGTTTTATAAATTCATCCTTAAGTTTACCTTTTTTTTTTTCTTTCATCTCCACCTTGTTGGAGAGCCTCCATTCACTGAATTTTTACTTTTATGAATCATATTTTAAGTTTCAAACTTTCCATTTTAAAAATAATTTCTACTTTTCTGCTGAGAACTTCTTTCCATTTATCTCATGAAACGTAGTAGGTGCTTTCTAGGCTTTGTCTTGTAATTTCAACCTCTGTCTTTCCTTTGAGTAGTGGTCATGATTTTTTTGTTCTTTGCAGGTCGAGTAATTTTGGATTGATTCTGGCTGTTTTGAATATCATGTTGTAAAACTGTGGGTCCTACTAAAATCTTCTGGAGAATATTGATTTGTTGTTGTTGTTAGGAGTAAGCAGTCAACTTGTCAGGTTCATGCTACAAATTCTGTCTCCTCTTCAGTGGACAGAAGGTCTAATGTCCACTGCTCCGTGGGCAGTAGTTCTAAGTAGTTATGTATTCAGTATCTTTCCTGTGATGCTTTGGGTCCGTCCTATCTGTGTGCTGCTCATGGGGCATGCTAGGACCTGTGTGTTATTTTAACTGTAGTTCTGCTCATGAAGCCTTTGTTTTGCTGCTTGAGTCTGTTCAGGATTTCTGCTGATTTGGGGTGAGCCCAGACTTGTATCAACTCCAACATGGATTTAGTTAGAGGATCTTCCTTTTCTAACTCTTCCTTTCTGGGATTACTCTAGTCTCACTGGGCCTTTTCCTGGTCTTTCGTCCAGAAGGACAGGGTTTTTCTCAAGAGTTATAGCTGCTTACACCACTGTCGCAGCTGCACACACCCAATAGGGCCTGCTTTTGGGACAAAGTGGCTAGAGGAGAGAATGAAAAATATAATGGATATTTTTCCTTTCTTCTTGACACTATAGGAGGAGAAGACCCCTTTCCATATGCCTTTGGCTAGAAAAACTGAATTTCTTTTCCAGTGTTAGCTACCTGTACTCCTGCTGCTTCATTTTATAACTGGGGGCTTGTTTTGGGGCCAGAGTCAAGAGAAAACAAAGACACCCCCCCCCAACAGCCAGGGATTAATTCCCTATACATTCAGTGGCTCACTTGGGTCCCCTTTTCCCCATTTTCTGGGAAAAGATAGTATGTTTTCTCACAGAGGTTTTGCTGCCTGTGCAGTACATGGAGCAGTGCACAGGCCCTGGAGTTAGGAACTGTGATCAGTGAGCTGGGAAAGGCTTAGGATGTAGGCGGGAAGGAGTGAGAATGGTTTGGGGACATCACAAAGATCTTGATTGCTATGCTAATATAATAGTTTGTGTATTTTGAAGACATTAGGGTTGTATCATGCATTGCTTTTTTTGTGAGAAGCAAGATAGCTAATGCTCAGTTTTCCTATTTTTTGTTTTGTATTTTTATCATAAGAAGGAAAACACCTGGTGCTTGTAAACCTCAGTGTTTAAATCTTTTTTTCTGCTATGGCTAGGATACACATCTGGGGAATAAATTTTGTGTATGATTTCTGAAGGCTTTTGCTAAATTAATCTTGAAATAATATAAGTTTTCTGTTTTCTGGTTATCCTGTCAAGAATTTTAGCATAAATAAATGACCATCTGGAGTAATGTGCTAATTGTGGTTGACTGTTTTATATAGCGCATTTTTAATTGCCCTCTGATATGGTTTTTAATTGTGTTTTAAATTGCAATTGATGACTGATTTTTAAGGTACAATTGGAATTCTGCATTTCCTTTGAGATATTAATAACAAAATGATCATTTATTGAGCACATAAAAGTTTTCCTTCAGTTATGTACCATTGTTATCCTTATTTTGCTAATGATGAAGTTGAGCTCAAAGAAGTGAAGTTGCTTATCCAAGATCACAAGTCTTACAAATGGCAAAGCTAGAATTTGAACTCAACAATCTTTTTCTAAAGCCTGCTTTTCTTAATCTTTATGCTTATTGTTATACATTCAACAACCTGGGAATAAATAAATAAAAGATTGAATTCATGCCCTCCAGGACCTCTCTGTTTAGTTGGTGAACCAGCACAACAGAGAGACATTCATAGAATAATAAGTGCCATGACTCTTTGACATAGATTTTTGTTCTTTAGATTCACAGCTGTGATTAAGACTCATTCATATTTGGTCTTTCATTAGTTCAATTCTTAATAAATCGATGCACTGAAGTCTTACTATAGTATGATGCTTTAAAGTTATTATACTGCTTTTCAAGTGTATTAAATGTATATTTCTTCTTAATTTTACTTCATTTGTATTGGTTTATTGAATGAAAAATTATTAGACTGTAAGAGCCTCAGTCTCTATTGAATTTTGGTTATCTTCACTTTAGGTGCTACTCAGTATAGTACTGCTTGTGTTATAGCATTTTACATTGTTCCAAAATTCTGTTTAAAATCTGTTTTATTTTTTAGTATAACAAAAATTGTTACTTTTTTCTTTTCCTTTCTATTATTATCAAACAGTATGTGTGTATATATACATATACATAGATAGAGATGCAGAGATAATAGAATGTTAAAAAGTAAGCAAAAAGGAAAAAAAGCCAGAGACTACTTCTGTTACCAACTCATTATAAATCCTGGAACTTTTTTGATATCCACACATATTCAGACAAACACAAGAATCCAACCCAGAACTTTGCATTTATTGCATCTAGATTTCATGTCTCCTAAGTGTTTTTTATCTAACACTCTTTTAAAATAGGTTTCCTTGGTGACCTATTTTTAAAAAGGACCTATAGATGATTTTTACCCTGCTACTGACAGAAAATGTTTAATGAATATTTTTGTAGTAGTCATTTTAGTCATTATCAAAACTCAAGGAGAGGGAAATTTCAATGAAGAATTTGCTGGTGGTCAATTTATACATGCTAAGAGTTAGCCCTGTGTCTCATTGGTTTTTGGCACTTGTTAGACATTGTTTGAGTACAAGTAAATTAAAAGAAATCTCTTTAGTAGAGGTCAAAAGAATGTTGTACACTCCAGTGCTTCCCTATAGAATCAAAAGAAGCTGAGCTGAATTGACAGAGTGCCGTGAGAATGAGACATCCTTGAAAATGTTGGTAGGAAGAGCTGATGAAATAAATCAATTTAGTTGGAAACAAAAGATTGAATTTGGTATTTTTCTTCTACTGGAGAAAGTGCAGGAAAAAGATTTAGATCTTCAGACTACTTTGGGTTTTTGAGACACAAAAAACAAATAGTTTGATCTTGTTTTAGAGAAGTTGTTGTACACTTTATCCCAAGCTGCCTCTGCCTGTCACCTTTTGCTCCTCACATACATATATAGTAACTAGCCTGACCTATCACATCCCTAGATTAAATGAGGAGATGTAATTTAATGTATGTATCACTAAGAATAGAAAAAATACAAGTACGTCATTGGTGAGAAATTTTTTCCTTCAACAAGTTTCTGTAAATAGATCTTTCAACATCTAGTTTTATATGCTTTAGTAAAATCATTTGTCATAGCAAAGTCATCCATTTATAATGTTTTTTTTATGTGTGTGTACGTATGTGAATAACCCCTTTCCTTTTCCATCAATGGCTGAGTTTAACTCTCTCAGTGAATTATGTATTGGAATTATATTCATATCATGCTGCAGTCACAAAATTTAGCAGCAAAGATTTTTTATTTTCTAACTTGGCATGTAGATAGCACCCCCTTTTTCTGGTGTGTGTGTGTAGGGGTGTTCCATAGATTGGTTTCCTCACTTAGAAAATGTTAGAAAAATTTTGCTTTTGTGTATAAATTACATGCTGTATTTTACCAGTAAGGTTGAATTAAAAGTTGTTGTTTTTCTTTTTTAAGATTTTATTTATTTACTCATAGAGACACACAGAGAGAATGAAAGGCCGAGACACAGGCAGAGGGAGAAGCAGGCTCCACCCAGAGAGCCTGACACAGGACTTGATCCAGGGTCTCCAGGATCACACCCTGGGCTGCAGTCGCAGCGCTAAACTGCTGCGCCACCGGGGCTGCCCAAAAGTTTTTATTTTTTAATTCATATCCTGTCTAGGGTCGTTCACTTTTATTTGATAATTTCTAAACTGTCATCTTCTTAGCTTTCTAATTCTGTAACTGTGTAGATTTGTAACAACAGTGATTTGTGATTTTCAGCTTTAGCAGCCATTCCCTCCTGTTTTGCTTTTACAATATATACTCTCACCCCCATCATTGTTACAAGTCAGTATCTTTGTCTTTCTTTGGGCCCTTCCTGTAGATTAGAGACAGAGAGGGGTAGGGGGAGGGTGAAGAGCAGAGGATGGAGAGGGAAAGCATTTCCTTGTGTTTGTGCCTTCTCCCTTTTAGCACAGCTGACAGATTGCTGTGTGCTCTTGATCCTGTCTTCCACAGGATCCATTTTCTTCCCCATGTCTGAACTTCTTCCACCTGACTGACTACTACTTAGCCACTAGAAACTTGTTCAAGTTTCTTTCATCCTAAAAGTATACTGTCTTCCATTTTCTCAACTCTGTTCTCTCTACCAACAACTCGTTCTTGTTTCTTACATTTATTGTCAAACTTTTTTTTTTTTTTTTTTAACATTTTATTTATTTATTCCTGAGAGACACACACACACAGAGGCAGAGACACAGGCAGAGGGAGAAGCAGGCTCCATGCAGGGAGCCCGATGTGGGACTCTATCCTGGGACTCCAGGATCAAGCCCTGAGCCAAAGGCAGACACTTAACCGCTGAGCAACCCAGACGTCCCTATTGTCAAACTTTTTGAATGAGTTTGCTTACACTGTTTAATTTCATATCCTTTTATTCAGTCCTTGACTGTATTCTTAAAAGCACCACTCTACTGACATTGTAAAGTATTTGACCTTTTTGCAAAAGTGGACACTTGCTTTACTTTAAGTCAACCTTTACAAGTTAAAGTTTTAAAGATTTTATTTTTTTATTCACGAGAGATACAGAGAGAGAGGCAGAAACAAAGTAAGAGGGAGAAGCAGGCTCCCTACTGGGAGCACGATACAGGACTCCATCCCAGGACTCTGGGATCATGCTCTGAGCTAAAGGCAGACACTCAACCACTGTGCCACCTAGGTGCCTCTAAAACAAAGTTTTGATGAAGGATTTATATGTGGTGTAAACATTTAAATAGTGTGCTGCTGGACGAAGCTGATGGATGAAGAGTAGTGCTCTTCTCTTCTGATGCCTGATTGCCACAACCCAGAGGCAACAGCTTGCAACCTTTTATGTATTTCTTCTGTCATTTACTCTCACGTATCTAAATTAACACATTTACACTGCTGTTTATATCACACCGATCACACTAAGTTCATACATGGACATCCGTTTTATTCTAGTCTCCTCCAGGTTTCCATTCCTTCCTCCATTTGGATTTCTTTAGATGTGCATTCAGTTTTTACATCTAGAATTGTCTTTTTTGGTTGTTCTTTTTTGGGAGTTACTCATTCTTAACATTTATATTTTGTAGAGCATCCATTGAATTCTAGTTTCTATTAGTGAGGGTTGGAAATTTGTCCCTCTTGTGCCAGGTTAAAAATGAGAAGCACATATCAAACAGATGAACTTGCATCCTCTCTTTTCCCAGCTGTACTCTCCTGAAACCTTTTTTCTTTTGGCCTCACTGGCTATCTTGCTCGTCTTTGTCCATACCAAGTATGATCTTTCCTATTGGCCTTTGTGTTTCTATTCCCTTCTGACTGGAATACCTTCTCCTGGACTGAATGCTTTTGTCATCTGCAAATTCATGTCAGAACTCTACGCCTCAGGGTGATGATATCAGGAGATGGGGCTTTGGGGAGGTAATTCAGATTAGATGAGGAACCTTTACCTTCACCAGTGGGATTAGTACCCTTACTGAGACTGGGGATAGGAAAGAGCTTGCTTCTCTTTGCTCCCAGCCTTCCAGGAACTAGGAACTAGGAAGCAGGTCCTCACCACGCATTGAGTTATCAAGCTTTTAGCTTTTTTTTCTTCTAAGAGTTTTATAGTTTTAGCTCTTATATTTAGGCCTTTGATGTCTTTTGAGTTAATTTTTCTATGTGGTAAAAGGTAAGGGTCCAACTTTATTCTTTTGCATGTGGACATTTTCTTTCAGATTGTTGTTTCCCCCATTGGGTGGTTTTGGTACCCTTATTGACCCTTATTGAAGATCATTACGCCATGTATGCAAAGATTTATTTTGGGGCTTTCTATTTCATTGACCTATATGTTTGTCTGTGACACTACTACACTGTTTGATTATCATAGCTTTGAAATAAGTTTTGGAATCAGGAATTGTGAGTTTTCTAACTTTTTTCCTCTTTTTCAAGATTGTTTTGGCTATATGTAGTCTTTTGGGTTCTGTATGAATTTTAGGATGAATTTTTGTATTTATGTAAAAAAGTCATTGGGATTCTGGTAGGATTCACATTGACCCCATGGGTAGTTTTTGGTGGTATTGACTTCTTAACTGTTGTCTTTCAGTCATAAAGACAGGATGTTTTCCCATTTATTTATGTTCTTCAGTCTCTTTTAGCAGTGTGTGCAGTTTTCAGTGAATAAGTCTTTTGTTTTGTTGGTTAAGCTTATTTGCAATTGTTAATTTCCTTTTAGAACTGTTCATTGTTAGTGTATAGAAACCACTTAACTCTTTTGGGGTGTTTTACATATGGAATCATTGAATTACTTCATCTGTCAGTATTTCAGTAGCAGCCAAGTGAATTTGGATTGAACTTAAATGGAAACTAAAAATCAGAATGAATGATAATTTCTGAATTGAATCCAAGTACGAGCTTTTCACTTAATCTTTGTTAAACTAAGGTTTAAACTTATCTAAGTGTACTAATTTGAAATTCTATAAACCTGGATGATTGCCAGCAGATCAAAATAAGCTTTGAAACAATTCCGTTTAAGCTCTTGATAGCATTAAAAGGTTCTGAAAGGATATTTCTGAAGTATAATGTAGATCATGTAGCTCTTATTGTGCTTTATTGATGCTTCTCTAGAAGTTGCTGGAAATGTAATAGTAATGAATGTTTTTTTACAGTTTGGAAGTGGGATATACAGTTGAGTACAGATTATAAATGATATTTTTTGCTTTTTTTAATTCACAGGCTACAGAAACACTGTTTAGAATGGGAGTAGCAAGAGGAACCATCACAACATTAAGAAATGGAGAAGTAAGATGATAATTTTAACATAAATATTATTTTATTTCATAGTATCCAGTTTTTAAAACATAAACATGGTGAATTCTGTGATACTGTATACTACAAATTGAGAAATACATGATGTACGTAATATTGAGTGAATCTGACCTACAAATCTATTTTAGTTTAGTCATATTGGAACCAGATTTTGAGTTGAAAGCAAAGTGCTAAATCTTTTAATATTTGGTTACCAATTGCTTTTACTCTTAAAAGAGGATGACATTTTACTTAATAATAATATCTGCAAATATATATATATATTAATGGAAATAATCCTGTACTTTTCCCTTTCTTCTTATCCTGTGTCCTACAGATCTGATAATTCTTTCTTAAAATAAAATAATTTGTAATTTTGACATTTATCACAGGGAGAGAGAGAACAAGAGAGAGATAAGAGAAATAAGGTGGGGGGAGAGAATTGGAATTTAGTGTGTCTGTTTTATAGGTGAGGCTCAATTAAAATACAAATTCTAAGGTGTGACTTTTCTAAATGTTCCTACCAATGCTTTAAAAAAAGCAACTACTGAAATAAATTTTCATTCCAAAATTATTACCAACCTAATTACCATTCCATTTGCCTTTTCTTTATTCACCTTCTCACTAAGACATACTTAGGTTGAGGTTGAATATAATGTCACATTGCCATGTTCTTTTTTCTGTTCTACTAGCAAATACTTAAATATAGTGTTCCTTATTCTAGGATTAAATTTTGTGTTATTTAATGTAATATGTATAATTCATTAACCTAAATATTTAATAGTAAATGTGACTGAATATCTGAGGAGTTAACTGAAATTGTGTTATTGTATGATTATAAATTTTATCAATTCATATATATGTCTATTAGGGGAAAATGTACAATCATTTGGAAGTCATATACTCTTAAATGTTGAATTTTATATTGCCAAGGCACTTTGGTATTAACTTGTAATACATATTTTGTCTATGGAAAAAACTTATCCTTTTGTATTCTCAACAAACTGCAGTATGTGGTGCATTTTGAGAAAAAAAAAAAAAAACATTCCCATTAAGTCAGACACATTTGTCTGCCTAGAAAATGTCGAAATGAATTTCAGATTTTTGTAATTGTTATGTATTTTCTTTTGGGGGCAGCAATAAAGTTTTGAACTTTGTATCTTGTAAGAAGGCTGAGAAAATGTATGCAAGACAGTTTTAAAAGTAACCTTTCGAGTATATCAACACATATTGGATATGTACATATTTTATATAATGGAGATGAAGCAGTGAAAGCAGCTGGCTTTGATCCATTTCTAGCCTCAGTTACTGGGGACTCCCACAGGTTACTAATCTCACTAAGAGGTATTATATGCATTCTCTGACTTTTAGTTTCCTCTCGTCTCGTTTTGTTCCATTTCTTTCTTTCTTTTTTTTAAAAAATTTTTAAAAAAATTTTTATTTACTTATCATAGTCACAGAGAGAGAGAGAGAGTCAGAGACACAGGCAGAGGGAGAAGCAGGCTCCATGCACCGGGAGCCCAATGTGGGATTCGATCCAGAGTCTCCAGGATGGCGCCCTGGGCCAAAGGCAGGTGCCAAACCGCTGCGCCACCCAGGGACCCCTCTTTCTTTCTTCTTTAAATTATTTTTATTTATTTATTCATGAGAGACACAGAGAGAGAGGCAGAGACACAGGTAGAGGGAGAAGCAGGCTCCCTGTAGAGAGCCCGATGTGGGACTTGAACCCAGGACTCCAGGCTTATGCCCTGAGCCACAGGCAGACTCAATCACTGAGCCACCCAGGCAGCCTCGTTTTTTTAAAAAAATTATTTCAAAAAATTAATCAGTCAGTTAATTAATTAATTAACTTGTTTGAGGGAGAGAGACAGAGTGCACAAGCGGCGGGGGTAGGGGGAGGGGCACAGGGAGAGGGAAAAAAACAGACTACTCACTGAGCAGGGAACCCAGTGTGGGGCTTGAGCCAAAGGTAGACCTTAACTGACTGAGCCACCCAGGTGTCCCATGACTTTCAGTTTCTATAATGAGGTTAAAATGGTTAAGATGCACATTTTTTTTCTGTTACGTTTTAAGATCTCTGAAAATCAGTGATACCTTGTGGGTACCATTTACTATTTTTCATGTTTTAATATCTCTTAAATTGTGAGATTGCTTTAAGTCTTTGATATGTTAGATTTGATAATATATGATAATATTTTGTAGTTTAAAAAATGTAGTGACTGTAGTAAATATTCAGTAAATGGCAGTTAGGAGAGACCACAGAGTAGTTTTAATTTAATTGTTTGACTTGGAAAATAGAGAATTAAGACAAAACAAAACAAAGATATTATTAAAGATGTGTTTATACAAGTGACATAAATTTTGGGGGATGCTGAGGTAAGTGCTATGGAAATAGATGATATAACATGGTTCTTGGCTTTAGAAGTGCTTACTCTCTGGTTTAGGAAACAATTGCATGAATACCTGGGAAAAAATCTGTCAGGGAGTAGAAAATGCTTAGTTTATGTTGAGTCTGGAAGTAACTAGAGTCCACATTCCACTTGGAATGTGCTAAATTTTAGTATCAAGGCAATAATAGAGAATTCA
The DNA here is from genome assembly GCF_048418805.1 of Vulpes vulpes. Classification (NCBI taxonomy): domain Eukaryota; kingdom Metazoa; phylum Chordata; class Mammalia; order Carnivora; family Canidae; genus Vulpes; species Vulpes vulpes. Next base: position 37,467,861 of record NC_132790.1, read on the forward strand.
TTTGGGAGTAGGAGAAAAGCTAAAAGGTTAACATTTTAATGGATTATTTAAACAGAAGCTGAAATCACCATATTTATCATATTGGAAAATTTATGAAATGCTCAGGGAGGAGAGGGTAAGCAGTTTCCTTGTCCTAGGGCATTTCAGAAATTGTTCTAGCCCATTACTGTAAAAATTTCTGTTAAGCAGTGATTAAAGAAGTAACCTGTGACAGTGCTATCAAGTAGGAAGATAAAGACTGGTATATCCAGATTACAAAAAGATCAGACTTTGAGTAAGTTGTTGTCTGGTTGTACAATGGTGCTGAATTCTGCTTGTCTACCTTTCCCTGTATTCTGACTCTAAGGCTACATTTTGTCTAGTTATTGGGCATTTTTACTTGGATGTTTTAAGAAATGTTGAGACCAGAAAACGTGGTTCTTCTGTCAGAAAGTAAGGAGATAGTTTTTTTGGGGAGTGCCTGGGTGGCTCAGTTGTTTGGGCATCTGCTTTTGCCTTGGGTGACAATCCTAAAGTCCTGAGATCAAGCTCCACTTCAGGCTGTCTGCTCAGCAGGGAGTCTGCTTCTCTGTCTCACTCTGTGCTTGCTCTCTCTCTCTTTTTCTCTGTTAAGTAAACTTTAAAGTTTACTTACTTAACCTTAACCTTAAAAGGTTTTGTTTCCTTTTTTGGCCTATATAGCATTTAAGAAGATAGTTTTTGAAGGAATTCAAAATTGACTACAAGTTACAGTGAATCATTGGAAGATTTAAGCAAAAGAGTGACACATTTATCTTTGTAAAATCTTAAGGGAGCAATTATTATAGACAGGTTTTTTGGGTAGAATTCATAAAAATTTGTTTCTTTTTTGGGAGGGCTAACTTGTAAAATTATCACTATCAGTAAATAGTTATTGAATGTGCTTGGCTCAAAAAGCATACTTAGTGTTTACATATAGGGTGAAACAAATATTTTGTTGAAAGATAGAGTTACTCTCTTAAATTTATATATTTTAAAAAATATCTACTTTCTTTTACACAATTTAAGACCTGAGTAAGCCAGAAACTGGTATTTTTTCATTAGATTACTCTTAATTCAAAGTTTGAGAGAGAACAAAGTTTAGAAATTGTTTACCTTAGGAAGGGAGAATTTCAAATTCTAGGTCTTAATTTAATCCTTTACCTTCTATTTATTAGCTAACACTATATATGTACAGTTCTTACAATGATGACAAAGAATCACTGGGAGTGTTTAATAAAGAAGCTAAATGACGTCCTATAGCCAGTGAGTTTGTTCATCTGTTACAGTTCAATTAATTAAAAACTTCTAAAAATGGGTAGCCCCGGTGGCTTAGCAGTTTAGCACAGCCTTCGGCCCAGTGCGTGATCCTGGAGACCCAGGATCAAGTCCCACGTCGGGCTCCCTGCATGGAGCCTGCTGTTCCCTCTGCCTCTCTCTCTCTCTCTCTCTCTATCTATCTCTCTCTCTGTCTCTAATAAATAAATAAAATCTTAAAAAAAAAAAACTTTTTAAAAGATTTATTTATTTTAGAGAGAAAAGAGGGAGCTTGCACTCTGTGCAGGAGCGAGGGGAAGGGCAAAAGGAAAGGGCGGGAGGAGGGAAAGAATATCCCCACTGAGCACAGAGCCTGATGCAGAGTTCAGTCCCACAACCCGGAGATCATGACTTGAGCTGAAGAGTCTGACACTCACCTGACTGAGCCACCCAGGCACATCAATTTTTAAAAATTTTTATGAATTTCTAAAATGTCAAGCCTATCTATTTTTGGTTTTCAAAAAGTTTAATTTTTTATATCTGTGTCTTTAGCAGTACATTTGGAATTTTGGAGAGAGGAATGGAAAGAGAAATATCCTTTCCTATTCATTCAATGAGTATGGAGCACCCTCTGTATTTCCAGTATTGTTTTAGGTATCTGTGATTCATCGGTGAGCAAAGCAAACCAATACCCCTGCCTTTGGGGAGCTTATATTCTAGCCTATTAATAACCTATGGAAGAAAATAAAAACATACAAAGCAACTAGAGAGTAATTACATACCTTCAAAATAAGTTATAAGGAAGTATATGGCTTAAGAGTAAGTAACATAAATAATAGAGGAAGAAACAAGTAATTAGAGTAAGGTTAAGTTAGTTCAGAAGATTTCTTAGGAAGAACATCTTCAACTGGGCCTTGAAGAAATTTATGAGCATAGCTGAATAAGAGGAGGTCAGAAGGCATTGCTAGTTAGGAGAAAGTGTAAATATGGGCATAGTTGAGAGTTAAGGAAGGATATCTTGATGTAGAATTAAAAAGAGGGAGATAGGGTGTGCTGTTGAAGGGAAGTAGCATCAAAACAACTTTCCATTTTAGATCATTTTATCACCGTTCTTTCCAAAGAAGATATTTAAGTTTTAAGAAAGTATAGTTGACCCTTGAACAACACATGTTTGAACTGCATGGATCCTCTTATGTGTGGATTTTTTTTTTTAATAAGTGCATAAATGTATTTTGTCTCCTTTATGATTTTCTTAACATTTTTTTTGCCTGGCTTACTTTATTGTAGCAATATATATAATACATATATAATACATATGTATTCCTACAACATATAAAACTTACAGCATACAAAATACATGTTAATCGGCTGTTTATTTTATAAGGCTTGCAGTCAACTGTAGACTTAGTAGTTAAATTTTGGGGAAGTCTAAAGTTATATGCAGATTTTTGACTGTGCAGGGGATTAGTATCCCTAATCTCCATGATGTTCAAGAGTCAGCTGTAGTTTTTTTTTTTTAATTCATATTTCCCTGAGAATTTGCTATGTGAATGCTTATATTGATTAAGCTTGTGAATCAATAATTAATATTTTATCTCCTTCCCAAGTGGAATAGCCAGCTTTGTTTGCTGGAAAGGGCACTAGTCTGCATGCCAGTCAATGTGGGTTTTCTTCCTGGCTTTAAGAACTATGTGATCTTAGACAATTTACTTAACTTCTCACAACTTCAGATTCATACCTTAGAAAATGAATTGATTAGTTGATTTTTAAGGTCCTATATCGCTTTAACATTTTCTAATTTAGGCTTCTTTGTATATCCTCCCCTCTCCCTTTTTTTTAGAGTAGACTCTACACCCATCATGAAGCCCAACTCAGGGCTTGAACTCATGACTCTGAGATTAAGACCTGAGCTGAAATCAAGAGTTGGACTTAGCCACCCACATTTCCCCCACTCTCCTGCCCTTAAAGATGTGGTTCTTGGCCTCTACTGTAAATGAGAAGTACCCATGGAGTTCTAGAAAATTTAGGTGCATGGGCTTCATCCCCAAAGACTTTGTCCATTGGGTCTACCTTAGGGCTCTGGTATCTATATTTCTATATGTCTACTAATCTATTATAGAGCTACTTATCTGTTACACAGAGCTACTAAAATCTACTAATTTTAATGCCTTAGCCACTGCTGTAAACTATTTTTAAGAAGTATTTTTCAATGTTTTCTTTGAACTCAAGGAACACACAATTTGAGTAGATGTAGCAAGGAGTTTGAAGTGTATTTCAAGATTTATATGTATATATATATTATATGTATATAAAGTAGAACACAGTAGCATGGACTATGGATGTTTTGGAAAGATGAATAGGGGATTTGACCCAGTTTCTAGTTTTGTTTTTTGTGGTATTAGGTATTTAACATGTTTTATTAGAATGGAAACCTTTTTTGCCTTCCTGGAATATGCTTTAAACAACTAATAGAGAATATTTTGTTTTAGTGTAATTGCTGCATAGAGGTAAGAACTCTTTGATATGGATTTATTTTTTCAGGTTTAGCACCTGCCTCACACATAATAAGGATCCTAGTGTATGTCTGATGAACAAGTATTAGAGTTATTTAGAAAGAACTTATGTGGCAAATATCACTTTGACTTAATCAACTCTCAGTTTAAGATAAATAAAAATGTAAATGTAGATTTATATATATATAATAAATACTAGGGCTATATTATTTCAAAATCATGACATTTGTAATATAATAATAAATTTTTTGACATCATATTTTTTCATAAATTAACTATTTGAAGAAACTATGAAATTTACATATTTGATATTGAATCTTGTTCACAAAGTTTATTATTCAGATATTAAGTTACATTTCCAACATTATTGAAATTGTTAAAATTGTACTCAATTCAGTATAATACTTTAAGTAATTTTCTTCTTTGTGAATGAAAATTCTTTATATAAAGAAATATAAAAGTAAGCTTTCATACATTTATATTTTAATTTTCAAAATTTTTTAATTAAAAAAATTTAAAAAGTATTTATTTGACAGAGAGAGAGAACAAGAACAAGCAGGGGGAGGGGCAAAGGGAGAGGAAGAAGGTTGCCTTCCTGAGTGTGGGACACAATCCCAGGACCCTGAGATCATGACCTGAGCAGAAGGCAGATGCTTAAACAACTGAGCCACCCAGGCATCCCTTGACATTTATAGTTTTAAAATCGCATTTCTTTTTTTCTTGGTTAAGTATTTTATTGATTTATTTTTTACTATTTCTCTTTTAATACCACCTAATGAAATATGTAAGTCTTTAATAATCAAAGTGTCAGTATTTCAAATAGTGAAGTCTGTGTGGCCTGATACCTAGTGAATGCCAGGGACTAGTAGCATGTAAAATCTGATGAAATAAGTAAATATTTATTGAGAGCATCTTAAAGACAGATTTGACACATGGGACTGGAGTCAGATCTAGTGTTCATTTATTTCCTTCCTTCCTTCCTTCCTTCCTTCCTTCCTTCCTTCCTTCTCTAAATATTGTCAGGCACTATACTAGGTGTTAGGTTTTAATGGTAAATAATACTAATATGGTTTCTGCTCTGAGGAAATTTTCTATGTAGTCTAGTGGCTGAGTTCATAACCACTTGTGACCTTGCTACTCAGTGTCTTCTTCTGTAAATAGGTATAAATACATCTACTTTATGCATTACTTTGTGAGAAACAGGTAAGTATAAAGCAGTTAGCACAATGTCTGGCACAAGGTAAGCCTATTAGAATTTAGCCTATCCGAAATGATAACTTTTTTTTTTAAGAGTAGGAGAGGGAGTCCGGAGTGGGGTGGAGGGAGAGGGAGAGAGAATCTTAAGCAGGCTCCATGCCCAGTGCAGAGCTTGAGGCAGGGCTTGATCTGATCAGAGATCATGACCTGAGCCGAAATCAAGAGTCACATGCTTAACTGAGCCACCCAGGTGTACCAATAACTTTTTATTTAATTAAATACAATTGAGTATTTTCTATATTAAAGTGAGTCTATGGTGATCTTTGGACTGTGGTTATTTATAACAGTATGTGAACTGAGAATTGGTAATTAAAGACATACTTTAAATATTTTGGTCAGCCTATATTGTTAGTGCCCTTACCTCGGGCTAATAGTTCAGTAATATACTGAATATATGTTTAGTCACAGACTTAAAGTCTACTACTCAGCTAACTTCTGCTGATCATGATTTGATTCCATACATAGAATAAACATAGCAGGAGGAAGTGTGATGGTAGAAAGACTGAAATTCACAAATAAACCTAAGCATTCTATTAGAAAAATAGGGTAAAGTCAATTACATAGTGAAACTTAGTTCTGATAATTGCAAGTCTTGGTAGGACAAAAGTACCACTGTGAGTGGTGAGACCCTGACCTTCCAGAAGTGCAGACTAAGGCTCAGTTGATCCTGTCAAGAAAAATTGGCTTATCTTTTCTGCAAGAAGACCTCTAATTTATGTATTGTATTTTAACAGGAAAAAAATATTAAGATGCTTTATACATGTCCATTGCCATTTGAAATATACTCTTTGTTAACTTGATTAGTTTCCTTCTGTATGCCCATATCATTTAAAGAAAAAAGAAAGAAATTCTGACCATTCTAGAATATTCCTGAATAACTCTTTCAAGTCTATTGTTTTTTTTCTTTTGGGAGTGTTTTCTAAATTATATGCTTATCGATAAGCAATACAAATAATCTAATTAGAATTTAGCTTAAAAAAGTTCCTATAATGTTTCTTCCTTTCAAGCAACAGAAGAATATAGTTTAAAGAGAAAAGTATATAGGGAAAATGGTTAGCATCCAGAAAAGGAGAGAAGAAATAAATATGGAAAATGATCTAGAAAGAAAGGTTAGAGCCCTAAGATTGTTTATAACAAGAAAGGTAATGCAGGGAAGTCCCAAAGCTTTCCTAATGAAGTGGGAAGAAATGAGTTTTGATTGTAGAACTTCCTAGTTGGAGACAGCTGAGCCAGTGGTCATTACTTTAGGATGATAAAACATTCAAAGGCTTCAAAGAGGTTGTAGGATTGCTATCTTGCTCATTTAAAAATAGGTTTACTTCTTAATAGCCATCAGTCTGGGTGGTTTAGATATTGAACTGCCAGAGGCAGAAGACTGGCTTATAGAGCATCTTGGGGTGTGTGTGTGTGTGGGTTTTTTTTTTTTTTTTCAGTTTTCTTAATTCCATGAATCAAAACAGCATGTTGTATTTTGGCAGGTGTGTGGAAAATTCAGAATCCATTCCAGAATTACATCATAAAACATTGAGTTTCAAAACTTGTATTTTATTCTTGCTGGAATATTTTATCTTTGTCACTAAATCTGCTTTAAGTGGCTTATCATGTTATATACTCTGGCATTGTTACATACTCCTGGTGAGCAGACTTTATTTGGAAAATTCTAGTGCAAAGAAGGCCAGGGGCTAAGCTGAGGTTTTAAAAATATCAGATCACAGTGTTTAAGCTTGGTGGCCTTGTCTATACCAACTTTGCATGTGCCTTTCTATACTGAGATGATTATCTGTTGAAGTGCCCTATTCATAATAGAAACTCTGCTTTTGATTTAAATACAAAAATGTGCCATAATTTTGTCCTTAAACAAAACAAACAATATCTGGACAATATCTGGCTAAGTATGGAACACTTAGGTTTTATTTTTCAGAAATTGGAAGGGCTCTTAAGATAACATCAGTTTGTTTTGATCCTAATAGGAAGAGCTTTAGGCCAGGAAAGCAATTATTTCCACATGGGTAAAGCCAATCCCAGTTACCTCCCCTTTACCAACCCACTGAATTTAAACTTGCCTACCTTGGTTTTAGAGCTAAGTGTGTTTGAATGCATTAGAAAATGCAGACTCTGTTATAAAAATAAAGTCTTCAGGTATACAGAAAATACTCTTTTGTACAAAGCATACCAAAAGAATTTTGTGTAAAATTTTGAGGTGAGTTCACCAACAAGTAATTTAAACTCTTTGAATTGCCAGAGAAATTTAATTTTATGCACACAGATATGGCCATTATAATTCTTACCATTTTGTTTATACATCTTTTTTCTTCTCTGTTTGACTCTTGGCTGTATTGTCAATAGGTGAATTTGCTGTGTAGTGACAAGTGTTGTTTGTGGTGGCTAGTAGGGGATTGGCTGATCAGAAAAGAAGATTTGTACTGAATGATGTGTTTGGTCTTTCTGGTAATCAGCCCTGATCCTAAGTCTATCACTGTGAATCACTGCATTAGCATAACAGACACTCCTATCATTTAAGAAGTCCCTAAGATTTTTGAAGTTGTGTAACTAAACTGGGAATAGAGACTAGATAGGTTATTTATAGCATAATCTATAGATTCGCTTCTTTTGAAAATTTCATATATGTGGAATTATACAATAGACACTCTTTTGTGTCTGACTTCTTTAACTTAGCATGTTTTTGAGGTTTATCTATATCAGGTTTTTTCCTTTCCATGATTCAATAGTATTCCATTGTGTGGATAATATTTTGTTGATCAAATAACCATTTAATGAAGATTTGAATTATTTGCAGATTTTGGCTATTATAAATAATACTTCTATGAGTATTTGCATAGAAGTCTTTGTGTTGACATATTTTTGTATGTTTCTTGTGTTGATACCCTAAGATTAGAATTACTAGGTCATATGGTGGGTGACCCTTTAAGAAAAGTGCTATGCCGTTTTACATTCCCAGTGGCAGTGAACAAGAAGTCCAGTTTGTCAGCATCTTTGCCAAAATTTGGTATTATTAGTCTTTTTGATTATAGCCATTCTAGAAGTATGTGATGGTATCTCGTGGTTGTAATTTGCATTTCCCTAATGACTAATGATGTTGGGCATCTTTTCATGCTTTTATTAGTCACTTGTATATCTTTGATAAAATATCTCTTGGAATATTTTGCCCATTTTTTGCATTAGGTTTATTTCTCATTATTCAGTTGCAGGAGATGACTTTAAAAAAATTCTGGATACAAACATCTTAATAATTATATGATTTGAAAAAAGTTTTTTTCCAGTCTGTGGCCTGTTTTATAGACAGTACTTATTGAAAGTAAAAGTTAAAAAATTTTTAAAAAATTTTAAATTTTGATGAAGATTCAGTTCATTAGTTCTTTTTTGGATCTTAGCTAAGAAATCTTTTGTAACCCAGAGTTGCAAAGATTTTCTCCAATGTTTTCTTCTAGAAATTTTACGATTTTTGGTTTTACATTTAGATTTGAGATCTATTTTGAGTTGACTTTTGCATATGGTGTGAGGCAAAGGTTCAGCTGTTTATTTTACATGTGAATATCCAATTGTCTCAGGAGCATTTGTTGAAAAAACTCTCCTTTGTTGAATTACCCTGATGCCTTTGTCAAAATCAATTATCCATAAATGTTAGGGTTTATTTCTGGAAATGTTGTGGTTCTTTTTCTGCTAAGATGGAAGAAGTATAGTCTATCTTTCCCACTGATTACAGCTAAAAACCTGGAACAGAATACATAGAGCAACCATCTGAAATCTTAAATGATAGGAGGAGGTTTGAGGACGAGTCAAATCTGGAAGTGTGACTGATACTAGTGAAATTTCCTGTTTCTTCCCACTCACCGTCCTTTTTAAATTGGTTTGTATGCCAGGGAATCTCCTATTCTTGATCTGTACAATGAATGTGGACAGAAAAAGCTCTAAGAAAGACCCCCCTTTTCCTCTGTTTATGGTCAAAGAACTAGAAAGGATGGCTCGTGCATGAAGAAGACTGTAGAAAATCACCATCTTCTTACTATGTTTTGCATTTTGATTTTATTTTCCCAGTGGGACTCCAAGCAGACCCCAAACATGAGGCTGTCCTCTAGCAGCAGCTGTATAGCCATTTAGAACTCAGACAGGTATCTTTCTCTTTGACCAGGGAAACTAGAAACAGGGGTTCTTATAGTCCAGAGAGTGTGAGGAGGATATCTGTTATTTTTTGCTTTCTTTCTTTCTTGCTACTTCATCCCTGAGGCAAATGTAGTTGTAGGCCATCTGTGGCAGTATGGGGAGGCCAAACCCCAGTGTAGACAGAGGATCAAGAAAAGGAGCTCGGGAGATGGAGTATGGAGAAAATCACGGAGAGACAGGAGGTAGAGAAGAAGATGACTTAAATCTATGTGTGATATCTGAGACTCACTTCTGAACTGACCATGTGTATAATCATAATAAAGGCTTTGAGAACTGAACTATAGCCTAGACCACTGCCCTTAGATGGCACATACGGAGACAGACTGAATACACCGACAAACCTCAGGAAACTGAAAATGATATTGAACCTTAGACCGTAGATGGTGGGCTGGGATTGTGATTGGAACCTAACCAGATTGGTTGCCTACAGCAACAGCAACATGAGCAAAACAGCAGTAGCAGCAGCAACAATAAATAATAATTATCCAGAGGACCAAGAATCTTTAACATGACCAAGAATGTCATAATACAAATCTCTAGAATACAATCTGAAAGTATTTGACATGCCAAGAACCAGGGATATCATAACCAATTGTAGAGAAAACCGTGATCCACAAATGCCTATCTTGAGGTGACAGTGATGTTGGAATTATGATAAAAAGTTTTCAAAGCAACTGTTATAACCCTGCAAACAATTTTGACATAAATAGCAAGATTGAAGTTCCCAGCAAAGGAAAAGAAATCGTAAGAAGAACCAAATGGAAATTTTAGGACAGAAAATTAAAATAACTCAAGTAATTAATATTAAATAATAAAATAACTAAAAATTTACTAGATGAGTTCAATAGTAGAGTGGAGAAGACAAAGGAAAGAGAAGTCAAGTTGAAGAAAGCTCCGTGGTAGTTGTACAGTCTGCATAATAATGAGAGAAAGACAGAGAAAAATGAGCAAAGGGGGAACCTAGCAAAGGTCTAACATTTGTGTCGTAAGTGTCTCAGAAGAGAAGACAAAAAGATTTGTGTAGAAAAAATATTTGAAGAAATAATGGCTGAAAACTTCCAAATTTGAGTGAAAGGCATACAAATGTATGTTGTGTTTATAAACTCAGTGAACCCCTGCATGGCTAAATATTATATGACTTCATTTATGTGGCATTCTGCAGAAGTCAGTCTTACAGGGATGGTAGAATAGATCCCTGGTTGTCAGAGTTTGGAGGTGGAGGAGCAATTGATTACAAAAGGACAAAATGGAATATTTTTAGTGATGGAACTATTTAGGATCATGCTGGTGGTAAGTACAAAATTCTGTGCATTTTTTAAAACCCATGGAACTGTAAACCTTAAAGAGTAAATTTTATTGTATGTAAATTTTATTGTATGTAAATAAAAAAGGTAAAATAACAAAAATGTGTATTGGAAGAGAATACCAGAGAGTATGGTATTATACCAGAGAGTCTGGTTCTTATAATTTCTCCTGAACTGTTGAAGATTAAGGAGCATAATTGAGGAGGCTGATTCTACAGATTATTTCCTTTGGTTTCTTCCAGGATTTTTTTCTTTGATTTTCTCTAGTTTCAAAATGATATCCCTAGGTGAGGTATTTATTTATTTATTTATTTATTTATTTATTTATTTATTTAGTATTTATCCTACTTAGTCTTTTTTTTTTTTTTTTTTTTTTTTTTTTACTTAGTCTTTTTTTTGAGTTTGCTGAGTCTGTTGTTTGGTGTCTTACATTAATTTAGGAAATTTCAGTCATTGTTTCAAATATTTGTTTAGTTTTTCTTCTCCTTCTGGTATTCCCGTACTATATATGTTACACCTTTTGTAGTTGTCCACAGTCCTCAGATATGCTGTTCTGTTTTTTTCAGTCTTTGTTTTCTTTACTGTTTTAGAGGTTTCTTTTTTTTTTTAAAGACTTTAAAAAATATTTATTTTTAAGTAATCTGTATACCCAACATGGGGCTCAAACTCACAGCCCTGAGATCAAGAGTCGCATGCTCTACTGAGTGAGCCAGGTAGGTGCCCCAGTTTTAGAGGTTTCTATTGATGTATCCTCAAGTTCAGAGATTCTTTAGCCATGTCCAGTCTACAAATCAGCCAATCAAAGTGATTCTTCATTTCTGTTACAGTGGGTTCTTATCTGTGGCATGTCTTTTTGTTTTTTTCTTAGGATTTCCAGCTGTTTACATTGCCCATCTATTTTTGCATGGTGTCTACCTTGTCCATTAAAGCCCTTAGCATATTTTTTTAAAATAAATTTTTATTTACTTATTCATAAAGGACATAGAGTGAGAGACAGAGATGTAGGCAGAGAAAGAAGCAGGCTCCCTGCAAGGAGCCCGAGGCAGGACTCAATCCCAGGACCCTGGGATCACGACCTCAGCCAAAGGCAGATGCTCAACCACTGAGCCACCCAGGTGCCCTGAGCCCTTAGCATGTTAATCATATTTTAAATTACTTGTCTGATAATTCTGACATCTGTGCCATGTCTGGCTCTGATGCTTGCTTTGCTCTGTTGCTTCAAGGTTTTTTTTTTTATTTCTAGAATGTTTTGTAATTTTTCTTGATAATTGAACATGATGTACTAGGTGAAAGAAACTGCTCAAATAAGACTTCGGTAATGTGATGATGAAGTGTGGGAGGAGGCAAAGCATTCTCTAGTTCTATGATTTGTTTTCAGTCTTTTAGTGAGCCTGTGTTTCTGGACTGTGAACTTCACAGAGGTTTTTCAGGATTTTTTTCAACTCCCTTAGGTGGGGGATAGGATGTAAAGTGGGCTGGAGTTGGGTGTTTCTCTTCTCCTAACCTCAGTTAGGTTCTTATAATACCCCAGCACGGTAGGCTCTGGGTAACTAGTTTCCCCTGAGGGCAGGCCTTGTTGAGAACAGAGTTCTATGGCTTATTTCAAAATGGTTCATTTTTCCTTCCCTCTGCTTAGAAACACTAGGGGATTTTTGTCTATTTACCTTTAAGAACCCAGTCAAGCTTCTGGAGGTAAAAGTGTGAGCCCTCCCGCTGCCATGAGTGGGTTTCCCTGGAGTTCTTAACCCTCAGACTTGTTCACAGGGAGCCTCCAGCAATTTAGTCAATTACAGGTTTCCCTACCCCAGCGCTGGTTCCTGTGGTTTCCACTCCTGAGTTTCTGCTGAAGTGAGCCACGCTTCCCCATATTTGCCAGTCTGTTTCTCCAGTTTTGGGGCCAGTGGTTTGTCCTGTGTCTTCACCTCTTATGGATCCAAGAAGAGCTGTTGGTTTTTCAGTTTGTTCAACAGCTCTTTACTTGTTAGCATGGATTGGTGACTTCCAAGTTCCTCATGTGTGGAATTGCAAACTGGAAGTCCCTCAGATCCATTAAGGAGGATTGAATCCTTGTACTCATTATTTCTATATGATGTTGGAATATTCCATTTCTTTTGAAGAGAGGTTCCAGTTTTTTTTTTTTTTCTTTAAGACAGAATTAGTCATGTGAAGTGTATTTGAAGTGAGAATGAAATAAGCCTTAGTATTTCTAATAGTGGTTAAGCATCTGCCTTCGGCTCAGGTCATGATCCCCTGGGGTCCTGATTCGAGTCTCCCATCAGGTCCCCCACAGGGAACCTGCTTCTCCCTCTGCCTATGTCTCTGCCTCTCTCTCTGTGTCTTTCATGAATAGATAAATAAAAATATTTAAAAAACCAAACAGTACTAAAATGAAGTTTTTGTTCTTCCATGCAAATTTTCTAAGTTTACATGCCAAAATGAATGTATGTATATTTTGTTTTTCCTGTTAATAGTAGGAATATACAATGTACATTTTGTGACCAACAGGCTATTTTTTTTTTTAATTCTGTATTCAAATTAAGAGGAGGAAAATAAACCAAAGTGCTTTCTTGTATGTGTATGTAAGTTATAGATCTTGTTCATTGCTCAAGGTGGATTAGGTGGAGGTCTGTAGACTCAAATAAGAATTCTCAGTAGTGACTTTTTAGTTCCAGATTTTATTGCTCTGACAGCTATCTTAAAGGGTTATCTTATGTTTTAAAAATGTAGATTCTGCTGTTTTAAAAGCTCTTTTTACTTTTGGTTATGCAAACCAAACCCATGCAGGGTTTTGTCAAAGTGTTTTGGCAGTTAGGTGTATTTGTGTGTGTATGTTTGTTTTTTGTTTTTTAACCATTGGATTGTATTTTCACCTAAATGTTAAGTAGAAGAAAACCCTTGAAAAGAAAGTCAGGTTATATAGGTATATAGTCTTGTCTATAGTTTTCTTAAACACGGTTTAAAACTAAGGCACAAATATAAATTAACATTTTAAGCAGATCAAATATATTCAATGTGGTGAGGCCAGTTGCTCCCAAAGAATTATGGGAAGCCATATGTAGGTGTTATCCTTTTTTTTGTGTTGCCTAAGTTGTGCAACAGCCTGGGGAGGCTAAAATCCGGACATTGCATCCTATGACCACCTCTTCTTTCACCACCACTGCCAATAAAAAAGGAATCAAGGTGTTTCCTTATGTCATAGAACACTAAAAAGGTAGATGGTGCTATCTAACTGTACCATGCCAAAAGACAATGAAAGATTCAAATGCAAGTAAATATTTATTGAAAACAAATTATATGCCCATTCCCATTCCTTCCACTTTTCATACTCAGATCCTACTCCTTCTTCAAGTGAGAGCCATCTCAATTGTTACCTCTTCTGTAAAGGATGCTTTCATTTCCCCAGCTGGAAGTCATTTTTTCTTTCTCTGAAATATCACAGCATAGTATTTTTTTTAGGAAATATTTAATTTATTTATTCATGAGAGACACACAGAGAGAGAGAGAGAGAGGCAGATACACAGGCAGGAGGGAAAAGCAGGCTCCACGCAGGGAGCCCAAGGTGGGACTAGATCCGATCCCGGGACTCCAGGATCATGCCTGGGGCCGAAGGCGGTGCCAAACCGCTGAGCCATGGGGGCTGCCCACAGCATAGTATTTGTACTTTATAAAAGCTTTCAGTATTTCCTGCATTAATATTTGTTGTTTAGTTACTTGCCTTACATTTCCTGCTAGATTTAAGCTCTTCAAGGTTGGTTTTTGTACCTTCTTTTCCTTTGTATTCTGTATAATACTTAGTAGGGAATCTCAGTTTACAGTCAGTGAGTTAATGGAAGACAAACTGATGGTAAATAAGAGGAGCAGACTAAAAATGAAAGCCCTCTTGTTTGTATGTTTGTTTACGTTACAGTTTTTCATTCATTGCTTAGACTTATGACTGAGTGGAAGGTTGTTCCGTATAGCCTGTAGTAATTGACACCTACCTGTTGCGATAAAATGATTAAAATGATAGTACCTTAATCAAAGTGCTGTGAATTATATGTGATGAGAGACAGTTGTGTGCAGAAATTTAAATCTCCTTAAATCTCCCACATGTAGAGCAGTTAGAATTTCTCTTTGCTTTTCTATTTTTTGTGGTGTTTGATTATTAAAATGATAGATTTTAACATTAATGTGGTGGGAATATGTGAAGATACTTTGCATCACTCTCTGCTTACTGATTATTTACTTAATGAAGATCAGATTTGCTTTAGGAAATATTTCTTCCTTAGAAAATTATGTTTTTAAACTGTTCTAGATATAGGGAAGTGTAATGATAAATAAGACATGGCTCCTGCTTTCATGTATCTCATTTTGTAAAAGTACTATTTCATTTCGGTTTCTTTAAATTTATTTCTTGAATATTTGGTGTTAACTATTTGAAATGTGATTGTTTTGTCAAATAGAATGTAAGTTAAAATTAATACTTGATTTTACTATGATATTTGATGGAATTATTTTCCATCACAGGCACATGACCTACCCGGATTTAATTACTTTTAATTCTAATAGTTCTATAGAGCTGAGGTTAAGAAAGGGCAAGGAAAGAAAGCTATTGATATTGCTTGAAGCTAAAAGCTCTATTGTATTTGAATTGTAGCTGTCTAAATGACTGATGTTTCTTTTCAATTGGCATGGCTCAGTAATCATTAAAATTTTGTTTGTTTCCTCCATAGTCTATAGTAAAGTTAAAGGCAAGTAAAATTTAGCTCATACTTTTAATTTCAGAGCACTTTAAAAAAAAAAGGATATTACAATGAAGTCATCTGATAAAAGTAAGCTTTTTTACTGATGGATTGTTTTGTATAATTTGAAATGTATGTATTGACAGTGAAACATGGAAATCACATATTTTTTTAATGCTATTTCTATATTAACAGTGTTTTTTAAAAATCCCAACAGAGTTCAATTAATTCTAATCTCTTTTTTTGTTCTAAGAGCATGTTTAGTGAACATTCTCTAAGTCAACAATATTGCAATATATCTTTCAAATATTTTAGAACTTTTTAAATTGAAAAAGGACTTTGTGTCACAGTTATTTTGGAAAGTTATTTAGGAGAAATTGAGACTTTTGCCCTGTATATTTATTTGTGAATTATCTGTGATCCAGAAAACTGATTAGAAAAATTATAGTTACGTGAATATATATATATATGTATATATGTATAAGGGCAATTTAATTTCAGATTACCTTTCTATTTGATATTACCTCCATAATTAGGTTATTTATTTATTTTTTAGTTTAACAGAGTTTTCACTTTTCAGTAGTAGAGTATGTCTTTAAATGTTGCTGTTTGAAAAATGCATAGTGAGGAATTAATCTGTAGTTCTGCCTGACAGGATGGCTTCTAGATAAGAACTTTATAGAAACATCTGATTACTTTAGGTTTTTTAAAATCAGGAATTCTGAATGGTTTTTAGAAAATTACTAAAAATTAATCAGTTACAGTAAATGAAGAAATTTCTAATGCTAAGTAAATTTTGAAAACTACAGACATGACAAATTGTATTAGGTATATTTCACAGTGTTAGTTGCTCCCCTCATTTTCTTTCTTAAATATTCTTGTGTTTTATAAAGGGCATTACATATAGTTATCATGTTTATTTTGTATATTACCTTCTATATTGAATTCCCGTGGCTGGGATGTGATATATGTATCATGGAGACCCAGAGATGCACTATCACCTGGCTCCAGGGATCCCAGACAGATCAGCTTCAGCCACTTGGCACTGACAAAGTCCCAAGGCAGAGTGATGAGAGTGGTGGTGAAATAGAAGAATTTATTTCAGGGACTACGACACCAGGAAGACAGCAGAATAATGTCTCAAAGACTGTCTCCAAAGTGCTGAACATAAACTTCTGAGTTTATATAAAAGGAGAATGTGGGACAAAGGTCTCTGGGTAGGGCAGTAGGGCAGTAAAGGTCAAGTTCATTATTGTCTTGGGGTCAGTCTTCTGGGTCTTGCTGGTTCAGGGCAGTCCTTACTGCTCAAGGGGTAGTTTTGGTTCCCGTGAGGGCATGCTTTGCCCCCAGGGCCTTTTGCCTGAGTTAAGAGATGAGCTGGAGGGGATCCCTGGGTGGCGCAGCGGTTTGGCGCCTGCCTTTGGCCCAGGGCGTGATCTTGGAGACCCGGGATCGAGCCCCACATCGGGCTCCCGGTGCATGGAGCCTGCTTCCCCCTCTGCCTATGTCTCTGCCTCTCTCTCTCTCTCTCTCTCTGTGACTATCATAAATAAATAAAAATTAAAAAAAAAAAAAAGAGATGAGCTGGAAAGTGGAACTTAAATAAGAAAGAACAAACAGGTCAAAATGGAGGTGGTTGAAGTGCTCTTTCAAATGCTCACTGGAAGGTTGTTGTTAAACGCTTGTGAGTGAGTAAACATTGATTTATACGATTTTAAAACACCCAACAGAAGTATTGGTTTACTAAACCAATTAAACACATTGGTTTACTTTTCTTAATGAAAATCCAGTAAGCAAATAACCTCTTGGTTAAATACAAGGTTTAGGAGACCATGTTACATTATAAAAGGATTTTTTTTGATAAAAATTTATCTTTATTATGGGATATTTTAAACTTAAACAAAAAAGAGTAGCTATCTTTCAGCTTTGATAATTATACACTGATTGCTAATATCTTTTATCCATATCCCCACCCACTTTCCTGTTAGCGCCTCTCAATAATTTTGAAGTAAATTTCATACATCATATGATTCAGTCTGTATATATTTTTAGTATGTATCACTAAATGTTAAGGACTCCCCTTTAAAAAATATAAGCACAATGTCATTTACCTCACTCAGAAATTTTTCATTCTTCACTCAATATAGTTCACTGTTCATATTTCCCCAGTCACCTCTTTCTCTTATTTGTTAAAGTAGAAATGCAAATAACATTCCAATTGGTTAATACATCTTAAATTGTTTTTAGTGTGTGGTTGGTTGGTTTCCTTCATCCATCTCACTCTGATTTCTTAGAAACCAGCTCTAAAAATGAGTAATGAGATTTAAAAAAATATTATTATAAAGTTATAGATTTAAACAGGTTTTATGTGCTTCCACCCATTGTAGTTATCCTTTCTTCATGGTCAGATTATTTCTTTTTGGGCCAGTAGAAGCCTCTGCGGGTTGGCTTCTGAATCTTTTTGATGTAACCTTCCTTCGTAGTGCTCTGATGTTTATCTTATACATTTGCTGGCTCTAGTGGGAGTCAACCATTTCTCTAAGCAGCCATGGCTAATTTAAAGAAGGAGTTTAACTTAAATGTTTTTATCTTTCAAACTAATTCCTCCCCATGAATTAAAACTTTCATTTGACTTAGACAGTTTTGATTATATAGGATATATAAGTGAATCATTTTTAAAGATTTGTCTACTGTTAAAGTCAGCTGAGATTTAGTTTCTCCCCCTAGGAATTTCTGTTATAATAAAGTTCATCTGTAAAGATGGTTAAATTTTTGGGATGTAGAATTTGAGTGATTAGCATTGTGATACTCATTTAGTTTTATATATATACTTATAAATAATTATTTCTACTTATAAATATGGAAACAGATTAATGAAATTATGATTTTTGGTTTGTGAAACTCAGTGATTTGAGTCATCCTAAACTTACAAAATATTTTTCACTGGATGATATGCCACTTCTAGATTTAAAATTAATAGAAGTAAATGGAAAGTTATTTTATCCAACAAAAGAAAGGAAAAATTAAGGATAAAATCTTCAAATATTTAAATATTATTAACCATTATTAAAGATGATGTACTAGAAAGTGTAGTTATTATGGTGTATGGTTAGTATTATGGGTACTTTGTTTTCATGGTTTATAATTAAATGAGTCTTGGCCAAAATAATAGTTTGACTATATATGATTAACTAAGAATATTTTATCCTGGGGTGCCTGGGTGGCACAGTTGGTTAAACATTTGAATCTTGGTTTAGGCTCAGGTTGTGAAGTCAGGGTCTTGAGCTAGACACCGTGCCCCCCCGCACGCCCCGCTCCTGGGCTCTGCACTCAGTGCAGAGTCTGCTTGAGTCTCTTCTTCTCCCTCTGTTTCCGCCCCTCTGTCCCTAAAATAAATATATAAAATCTTAAAAAAAATTTTTTATCGTATTGAGTTCTCAAACTTTTTCTGACTTTGAGATTTAAATGTTTAGAAATGTCAGTGTTTGGTTTGTATCTCAAAAGGAGACATGTCAAACCCAGTAAAAGTTCATTAATAAAACTTACACAGTTTATTTCTCAGAGATTTAGCTTGAATTTATATGTCAGAAGTTACATAGAAATACTTCACAGAAAGTCTCTGAGGTAAAACAATAAGTTAGAGGGGCCAAGCAGGGATAGCCTGTGTACAAAATAAACAAAGTGGGGTATATGAGGCCAGATTCTGATTAATGTGTTCAGGTGAATGAAAACAGGGATTGGAGGAATAGTTACTGTTTATTATAAAGTACTGTAGTTGGGTTGGAACAGCCAAATCTAAGAGATCCTATTGAATTCAACTCTCCCTTGGGTTTTCGGGATCTTTCAGAGCTTGACCTTAACCACCATGGGTCCTCAAACCACCCTCTTTGAGCCCAGTCAGAATGTGGTCTCTTGTAAATGATTGCAGTAAGAAGACCTGAAACATGTTGTGTAGTGTCTATCTCTGTGTGTACTTGCATGTACACGGAGTACTACTTGATTTGCATTATGCTTATATAGTACTTTGACTATTGAGAATCTTTTGAAGGTATTTTACAACTTTCAATTTCAAAGATTGGAGCATTTTTCAACCAAACTGTAAACTTTAAAGAAACTGTCTAGTCACCATGCTGTTTCAACAGCTTCTTATTGTTTGTGGTAAAATAAACAAAGTCAGATTCCTTTACTATTCACCCATTTAGTACAAAATGTTACTTATGCCTGGCTAGAGGCTGTTTATTTGCCACTCTTTCAAAGTTAAACCTGCTTAGATTATATTATACTTTGAGACTCAGTTAATGTCTATATCTGACTTTGTTTAGAAAGAGCGCTTTGTGTTTATGCTACAGGATATTGTGCTAAATAAGGGTATTTATTCAGCCTTTTCGGCTACAAGTTCAGAGTTGGACAGGGAGAAAGAGCATCATCACAGACTCCTCTTTGTTGTGATGATGAAAATTAGTGAATAACTACGTGGTGTTCGGATGTCTGCTTCTTCAGAGTGTTATAGAAGGGGAGCCAGTGCAGTTTGCACAGTCATCTTTTTGTTCATGCTCCACCCCCAATCTCATACAGAGGCTTTTATTACAAGAAAAAAAGTCATGGAATTTCTCTAGGATAATTGAACCGAACCGATTTGAAGTCAATCTGAAGGAAAAATGTTATGGCCTAGCGATCTGTTTTTTATTTTGTTTTTGATCACTTTCTAATTCTCCTTATCCTGTCTTTCAATTTTATCATTAGAGTAGAAAAGTTATAAAAGTGTAGTATATGCTATTTGACAGTTTAAGACTCTATAGTAATGTATAAAGTAAAAAGTGAATGTCCTCTCTTTTCACTCTTCTCACCCTCTGGATTAACCACTGGTAACAGTATGATAAATCTTTCTTAACTGTTTTTATTCATTCATACACAAATATAAGCATATATTCTGTATGAGCAGAGAAAAAGACTATATATATTATGTATTATGTATATTACTATCTACTATATTACTATCTCTATAATAAAAGGGATCATACACATTCTGCATATGACCTTTTTTACATAAAAGTAGACCATGAACATCTTTCCAGTTGGAACATATGTCTGATTTATTCTTTTAATTGTTGTATAAATATTATATAGTTTAGATATGCCATTGTTTATTTACTCATTCTTTTTACCATTGAACATTTGGTTGCTTTCAATAATTTAATTTATTTAATAATTTAATAATTTATTTCTCTAATGGCATTCTACCATAGCATCTTTGAGCCTATATTCTTAGGTACTTCTGTTTATTTTTATGTTGGACAGATTTCTGCAGAAAAAATTGCTGGGTGAGAGTGTTGTGCACATTTAAAATACTGATTGATATGGCCAGATTGCCTTCCCAGAAGTTAGAACTGCTTTATACCTCAACATACATTATGAGAATATTCTTTTCCTCATCATACCTTTGCCAACTGTAGCACTTTAAGCTTTGGCCTGTTTAAAAAGCCACTATTTTCACCCTTCTTTTTCATTCAAAATTGCTTCTTAGTTTTCCTGAATTGTTGCTCTGACTTGTGACTTTTATTAGCAGCTGACAAAGAACACAGGTAATAGAGATTCCACTGAAATGAGAAAGTGTAACAGTGCTAGAGATTCCACTGAAATGAGAAAGTGTAACAGTGCTAAAATTTCTTGGTATTTGGAAAACTTCTCATTGTTACTTCAGTATTTTTCTGATTAAATGTGAATCAGGCTTGTTTTGTTCATGCTGGAGCATCCAAATGACATCACTTTTGTTAACATTTATATTTCAAAATTTATACCAACTTTGAGGTCTTAGAGAATGAAAGATGAAAAATAAAATAGCATGGCACCACATTTGTAAAACATAAGTTGATGTAGTTTAATAGATTTAATTTTCTTTTTTAAATTTCTAGTCTTTTTTTTAAAGATATTTTTAATTTTTTTTAGAGATATTTTAGGATATTAAACTCTCCAGGGTTGAGTCTGTATCTATCTTCTGCTTGTTTTTTCTTCCACAGAATCTTCTATACTCCTTAATAAGGATTTGTTGATTTAGGTTGACTTGTAGTCTAGGATTGGAGTACGGGACTTTCATTTATTTTGTAAATTCATGAAGGGAATGTATTTATGGAAAAGGTTTCAAAATTTCAAATTTGAAGAAGTCAAGTCTTACTTAATATTTTTTTCCCCAAATATGGTCAGCTGTCACCTGCGCGGAAAGATAAATGACTGATTTTGTGAAATACTCTTATGGCCAGTTTTGAATCTTGGTTAACTACAACCCTGTGCTATTCCCCATCTTTAAAATATTTTTATTTGACATTATTTTCTGATGACTCTTCTAGTATGCTCAGGGAATTCAAATAAATCTCATAAGCATCCTATAAAGACTATATCATAAGTGGAAATTTGCTGCAGAAGCCACCACTACATAAAATGAATTTTAATGCAAATATAAGCTCTATATGTAGGATTATACACTCAAAGATTTTATATGCCTTCTAGCTTAAGTTTTAACTTTTTTATATACATTTCCCTCTGAGTTTTCTATTTCATGCTAGTCACTTTTCCTTGATTTTTTAAAATGTTCCCTACTTAGTTTTTTGGTATGTTATCTTGTTAGCTTCCTAAGTTCCCAGAGGGCAGAGACTGTCTTTGTCATCTTTTGAGCTATTTAAAATTTATATCTTCCAATGCAATGTATTCTTTCCATGATTGCATAAAGTAGAAAAATATTCTTTTTTTTTTTAAGTCTTATTGAATGGTGTCATGCTTTCCAAAGGCTTTACCAATCCCATACATAGGATTATTACCTGTCATATACCAGCTGTACCCATGACCTTCCTCATGCTTCCCTTCTAGGAATCCCATGCATTCTCAGCCACATAGTAATCATTATGAACATGTTAAGAGTTTATATAGTAGTGATAAGGATGGCAGATAGAACATCTCAATGGGCATTTGTTTGACAGAAATGTTTATGGGACTAGGAAAAATGCATTCTGAGATTGCTATTAAGATTTTAAAAAATCATTTTGAAAGGCCAAAGATAGAATAGCAGATTCAGATTTTCTTTTTAATTTAATCATGGCAAGCAAGGTGTTATTTTAATACTTTTGAATCAACTGATTCATAAGGGAGCTATCTTACAAAAATCTCATTCACTTTATTTCATAATCCTGTCAGATAGGACCAAAGTTGACTTTTTTGCTTGTTTACAGATATTCTCTAGACTTCAAAGCTCTTACTACTCCCTGATAAACATAATCACCATCTTCATGAAGTTCTGTTACTGCCTAATTCCAGTTTATCTTTCCCTGCTGTCTTTGAGGATTATTACAGATAATTCCAAGGAAATTAGAAAACCATCTGGTTAAAAGAGAAGTAGTGGCTGTAGTGGTATTGGATGAGGGAGAAAGTGGGGTGCGGTGGGAGGAATGTGTAATTTTTAACAAGAATCAAGCAAACTTTTTCTTAGTTTTTTTTTTCTCTTTTGGTGATATTTTAGTAATTGGAATACTTGAAACTAACTCGTAGACAATCACATCTAGATACTTGGAAGTCTTTTGGAATTGCAAAAATTTGCCAGAAAAGGTACCCAAACACTCCCAAGACTGTTTGAGAGAAGCAAAGAGGAAGCCACAATCTTTTCTATCATCATTTCCTAAGTCACACACCATCCACCATCCCTTTTGCTACATTCTGTTCCTTAGAAGTGAATCATTAAGTACAGCCAAAACTTAAAAGGAGAGGAATTAAGTTCTACCTTTTGAAGGATAGAGTATAAAGAAATTGTGCAGTTTATTTTATTTATTTTTAAAAGATTTTATTTATTTATTCATGAGAGACAGAGAGAGAGAGAGAGAGAGAGAGGCAGAGACACAGGCAGAGGGAGAAGCAGGCTCCATGCAGGGAGCCTGATGTGGGACTCAATCCCAGGACCTTGAGATCATCACCTGAGCCAAAGGCAGATGCTCAGCCATTGAGCCTGTGCGGTGTATTTTAAAACTTTAATATTATCGTTGTGAATGATATTATGGTTATGGTTATATGATTTTTAAAAAATGTGCTGTGAGTCTGTTATTTGGGGTTTTTGCAGCAGTGTTAATAAATGAGATGTGCTGTAGTTTGTTCTTCATGAAGTTGTCCTTCAAGGTTTTGCAATCGGTGTTATACTCCCTTTACAGAAAAACTTCCAAGTTCTGTTTTTATGTCTTTGGAATAATTTCAAGTGTCATTGGGTGTTTACAGTTTTAAAAGTATGCTGGAATTCTCCTGAGAAACTGTCTGGACCTGAGCCTTCTTTTGTTGGGAGCTGTGTAACTACTTTTTCAATTTTTTTCATAATATTTGATTTATGTAAACTTTCTGTCTGTGTTAAAGCCATTTCTGGTCCCAAGTTCAGTATTTTTTAAGATAGTATCTGAAAGCATATTTATACTTAGAAGTCCATATATTTTGTTTTTATACTATAAACCAATGAAAATAAAATAAAAATGTTATCACATACTTACATATTTTATATATAGGCAAACATCAGAAATCTTTTTTTAAAGAGAAGTATACTTGTCTTACACACATTTGTTTTTTAACCTGTAGATGAAGGCATTACTAGTTATTAAATATGAGTGACTGTAAGATATTTTGAAAACTCATGTATTTACTTTTTTGGTATTGTATATGGTATTTAAATCAATCAGTTCATTATACTACTAATGAAAAAGATAATCTTTATCCCATGGAATTTTATATAGTGATTTTATTTTTTTAGATCTCTTCTTAATTAAACAGTTTTCCTTAAGTTTATTTCTTTATAAAATCAGTTCACATGTTGGTAAGAATGTGATTATATGTGTAAATGAAACATAACAGTGTTTTTAATAAATATTTTGGTTGTCAGGTTTCCATTCTTTGTTAACCCATTCCTTTTTTCTCAGATATTGTAGTCCACCACCAAGTTAGAATTGGGTGATATACAACAGTGGAGATGACTCAGAACTTGCTCTTGAAGAGGAGCTTGTATCTAGTAGATTCTAAACTAGAACAGTGGTAGTAGGATCTGATTAGAGAAATATTGAGGAGATGTCTAGAAATTGTGAGAGAAATTTATAAAATCATTTTGTCTTCAGTTTTTCCGGAAATTAAGATATAGATCATTCAAAAGTCTATTTAGCTTGTTAATTTTTATCCATCCTCCTTGTAATTTATTTGATTTTTTTCAGTTTTTTTTCCATTTTATTTTCCTATTTATTTTTCCATAGAGCAAAATATTAATGAGACTCCAGATACCAAATTATTTTAGTTTGGTACTAAGAAACGGAAAATAGCCCTTTTGTGAGGAGGGGATAATAACTGTTACTGAGTATCCATGGAATAACTGTTTTTTAATTTTGTGGTTATGAAATTAAGATGATCTGAATTCTTTTTTTCATTGTATAATCAGAAAAAGAGCAATAAGAACTCAGTTTTTTCTTTAGTTGGTTCACATTAATTTCTTAAGTGTTCATTAGTGAGGAGAATTATATATTATACTTGCTCTGAATTTTTGCTGTCCCTAGGATCTTGCTAGGATATAGTAAATATCCAATAAATTTTTATTGGGTTTGTGTGTATTGAAGTGTTGCTGTGGAAAATGATAAAATATTTCTGTGATAAGACATAGTATGGTTATCTCTGCTTTTCTAACTTGCTAGCAGGAAGAGTTAGTGTAGTGATATTCAAATTATGGTATTTATGCTTATTTCAAATCTTCATAAAAATGTCTGTTTTGAATCAGCTGAACACATTTTATGCTGTTGTATGAATTTTAAGTCTTTTAATGGTTTTAACGTCTATTACATTTAATGAAATAGGAAACTTTTACGGCTTCACAGAAAAGGCAACACTTTTCCTGTTTAAGTTTAAAAAAAGAAAAGATTGGTGAGTGTAGATCTTCATTGAGTGAAGAGAGCTACTGGGAAAGCTACTGTTTCTTGCACATATTCTCAAAATCAACAAAATACTAGCAGCTGTAGTTGAACTTAGAAAGCACTGTTCACCATGCCAAATTCTACCTTAGTCCAGCTAACTATGTATCATTCTGAAAATTACAGAAGAAGTTTCTTAAATAATTCAGTGGACAATGACTTCAAAAATTCTGTTAGTTATATCAAGTCTTCTTTGGACCTATTTATTTTCTATTTTAGTTTCCTCTACATTTTATAGTTCTACTCAATTAAAGGATAATTTTGATGCCAATAGTAGTAAATAATATGAACACCAATAATAATACCAATATATTTATGTATAGTGGAAAATTTACAAATTAAGGCACCCATGAAACTCAAGGTTAGACGATTGCCTTTTATTCCCAATCTACTACATTGAGCAAGATTCCTGTTGCTCTTCACACCCTCTGTCAGCTCTCCAGTATTCTCTTGAAGTCCCTGTTGTTATAGGTATGGAAGTAAAGAGAAAAAGGAAAATCTTTTTTTTTTTTTTTAAGATTTTATTTATTTATTCATGAGAGACACACACAGAGAGAGAGAAAGGCAGAGACACAGGCAGAGGGAGAAGCAGGCTCCATGCAGGAAACCCAATGTGGGACTTGATCCTGGGTCTTCAGGATCACGCCTGGGCTGAAGGCGGCGCTAAACCACTGATCCATCCAGGCTGCCCGAAAAAGGAAAATCTAACCTAGTCTACGTAGAGCTCTCATTGAAGTTGATAGTCAACTGTGAACAAATATATCCCTCTTTCAGCGTTGAAGAATCTAACAATACATAATAAGCTACATGTGATTGTTTTGTTAGAAAATTGTTTTTTTAGAAAATTGTTAGGTGTTTTGCTAATTCCTTGATGCTGTGTCATAATTTTAGCTTTCGCATAACATCAAAATAGATGAATTGCAATCTTCTTCCTAAAGAGATGTATGCATATGCCATTTAATGTTGGATTCTGTTTTTCTAACCTTCAAAACTATGTCAGTATTACATTTTGTTTTTTTTTTTTAACACAGCATGTCTTTTTATTAGAGTGTGAAACATCTATTAAAAATTCAGTCCTAGTTGTGTGTTATTTGAAGGAAGTTTATTAAAATCTGAATTATGTTTTACCAAGAAACATGAGTATTCTTTACAAAATACCAAATGGAGATCCAGTTAGCCAAACTTAGGTAATTTCTTTATTGTGAAATGTCTGACTTTACTTCATCCTTCTCTCTCTTCTTCCTTCTCTTCTTTCCTTGCATAGGATGCTGCTGCCAAGAATGATAAATTCCAATCACTAACACTGAAAAAGTTACTTCCCCGCTGCACACAAATGAAAATTATTTTTTCATGTCTGTTATTTTCAGCCTGCAGTTTCTGGGAATCTGCCTCCTAGTGTTGGTGTTCCATGTTAATAACAAGGAGTAAAATTTGAGATATTTCAGAAATATGGCATTTGCTTGTTATAATAGCATTTTAAAGCAATTTTCAGTATTTGGGCAAGACTTATACAGCAGTTATAAACATGTATGAAATGATATTCTGTTGGCTAGAATTATGAAAGAAAACAAACCAGTTTAAAAAATCTCCATGAGTTTAGTTCAGGGAATAAAATCATGTGAAAATAATATTTGTAATAGGTTTATTGGAAAATATTTGGGGAATTTACACTAAAAAGTAGTCTGTTAACTTTAATCAGCCTATGCAGTGGTGAAATATTCAGAAATTAAGTTTGATATTTGATTACATAATTGCAGGTATGCTCATATTATAACTTAAAATCAAAATGGTTATTGAAATTATATTAACTATCATTTAACAGAACCCCCCCTTTTCACTGTAGTTCACTTAGTTAACTTAGTACAAATGCTGAGGAAGTAAAATTAAAAAGGATGATGAAGTCACAGAAGTTAACTTGGTACAAATGCTGAGGAAGTAAAAAAAAGGATGATAAAGTCACAGAAATCCACTATATGTTGGATTATTTTAGGATACATCAGTCTTTTCAGCCTAAAAATTGTTGTAATTTGATTATGTGAGATTTAGATGCCTGGCTATTAGAATGTTTTCTTTTTCTTTTGTGCACAGTTGGGATTTGGTGCAGGGAGCCTGACATTGAGGCTTAGTTTTACAGGAAGATCTTTTCAGAGTTGTCAGGAAGTAGATTCCAAATATAATTGTGCACAGTCTGGCCACTTATTCAGTATTTCCTGACTTTTGATAAGACAGAGCCCAGACTGAGTGAAATTTTCAGTGAAACCTGAACTTTGAGATTTTAATGCATAATCCTACAAGTGGGATAATGCTGTGTGTACTTCTAGTGCGTTTTAAAAAATACTGAGAATTCTTTTTGAAAATTACTATCCAAAAAAGGAATTGAAATTACTTTATGAATAGATTCATGTTTTTGTAACAGACATTATCTAATGTTTAAATATGGGTTTTTAAAATTTAATTTTTGGAACACTGAAGGGCTATTAATGAAGCAAGTTATGTTTCTAAAGAAACCTGAGCTGAACTTATTTACAGTACCAGAAAAAGGAAATAAAGTATTTTCAGATTTAGCCTATCTTTTACTTCAGACAAACAAAATTAAATATTCTTACTCTTTTTAGAAATTTCCTGATATAACAGAAGGTGCAATATCCAAATGGTTATGCTTTCTTTTAATGCAAGAAATTCCAATTCAGCTTGAATAGTAAAAATGTACATAGCATTCATACAGAATATTGTTAAGTATTATAAAAGGGAAAATACTTTGTGAAGGAAAACGCTGTTCCTGTATCAGAATCAAGGAAGGAGACAGTAACCTATAATTTGACATTAGACGAATACCTTTTTCTGAGTTACCAAGTGAAGTTTGCTAGATTTGTGCTATGAATGAGATAGGTTCATTTATGGTATTTAACAGTTCTATTAAGATTAGTAGTTTTTCATTATTTTGGTTTACTTGTGGCTTATTTGTAGCCAGTATGTTTTTTTTAATGTGTGACTTGGCAAAAAAAAAAAAAGTGTCTCTTAGTTTGGTATGAATCTAAGCTTAATTTTTTTTCATCTTTAATTATTTGGAATATTTCATGCAAATCCAAATTCATTTATCTGGATAAGTAGAATGGTGATTAGAAGGAAAAAGTTACAAAATTGTAAAAATTTTTATGTTATCAGAGAAGGAATTTGGCATTTATTTGGAAGACAGTTAACAAAGCACAAATTAGCTATCCCAGAACCCATTTTTATTTTGTTGCATTATGCATTTTTATTGAGATGTTTCTTTTTGATCTAAATTTATTTAGAAGCTGGCATACTGGAGGGGAGAACTCTTGGAAACCATTAGAGTATGATAGAGAAAAAGAAAACAGAACAAAAACAACAAAGAAGTTAATATGGTGACTTTCCATGTTCAAAACATCTAAATAACTGAGTTTGATTAGTTCATACCTTCAATTTATCCTTTCCTTCTTTCTCTTGCATCATTCCTTCATTTTCTCCTTCCTTCCCTTCCTCTCTTGTTTTTCTCATTTTTCTCCTTTTTCTTCCCCCCTTCATCTTTTTCACTTTCTCTCCCCCCCCCCACCCCCCGCTTTCAGTGAATGAACAAATGATGATTAAACCTCTACCATGTTCAGGCACCATGGCAGGAGGTGGGATCAAGTGAAAAGAATAGAAACAAATCTAAAAAGATACTTAGAAATGGGGAACATATGACTGAGGTGCCTAGTTCTGTAAATTCATTCAATGAATTTTGAATGTCTTTTATTTTGCTAGGCACTAGAGCTTATAATGGAAAAAGTATTTGGTGCTACAGTGTAAGTATACCAAATACCATGGGAGCATAAAGAAAGGAACATCTTGGTCAGCCTTCACAAAAGATTCCTTATGCTGAGATTTGGAAGCCTGTATTATTAACAGTTACTTAATACCAGAATTTATGAATTTCGAGACTGCATTTTTGCAGACTCAGCTTTACTGCTACCCTAGAACCTTTAGAGTTATGGATGATGGCAGTGGGAAAACATCCTCTATTGTTACTGAGTTATCCCCATATTCTGGGGAGTAAATAGTTATCACAGTTGTGGTCTGAGAATAAGGAAAGATAGTATTTCATTCAGAAAGTGAAATGTTGTTCGTTGTCAGTATACATCAAAGGATGGCTGTGTTGTGCCCAAGATTGCGAATCCAAGAAACCACCAAGGAGCCAACACCGATGCAAACACAGGAGCCTGGGTCCAAGTATACCCGACACAGCGGAGCAGGGGCTTGGACCCCGAGACTAAGAGGTTTAGCAATTTTATAGGGGCCAGTGGCCAATGGGATACACAGAAAGTTGCACAGTCATGCTGGTCCACTCGCAGGTGGACCTGAATTACATTTTACCCTAAAGTATCCATTTGAGCTGGCCTATCACTGAGCCGGATTTCCCGTTAGGGTGTGCCCTGGGCTTGACTAGGGTGGGGCAGTGCCCTAAGTAATAAGCAGGTCGGCACAAGGTGGGTGCGGCACAAAATAGAGTCAGTTCTGCTCTGCTTGTCCAGGGGTAGGGGGTTTTGCTAAATTTCCTGGGTCCCACAGGCTGGAGCCATGCTCAGGACATGAGCTTTTTTGGAGTTGCTCTCATATTCGTTTCTTTCCAGGTTACTCTGTGAAGGATACATGTAGTCCCCACATCACCTTCTTGATACAGTACGTTTTTTTAAAAAAAGATTTTATTTATTTATTAATGAGAGACAGAGAGGGAGAGGCAGAGACACAGGCAGAGGGAGAAGCAGGCTCCATGCAGGAAACCCCATGTGGGACTCGATCCCGGCACTTCAGGATCATGCCCTGGGCTGAAGGCGGCGCGGAGCCACCCGGGGCTAACAACTTTTAAAATACTTTTTATACTGCAAAAGTACTGTATCAGGGATACCTGGGTGGCTCCGCAGTTTAGCGCCTGCCTTCAGCCCGGGGCGTGATCCTGAAATCCTGGGATCGAGTCCCACGTCGTGCTCCCTGCATGGAGCCTGCTTCTACCTCTGCCTGTCTCTGCCTCTCTCTCTTTGTCTCTGATGAATGAATAAATAACATCTTAAAAAAAAAAGTTTTTAGAGCCGAAGGATCGTTCTCTAAAGTTTCTGTGGAATCTAACGTACAATAGTATTAGTATTTCTCCAAAGTTGATCACCCGTGTGTTAATAGACGGCTTCTTGGAATAGATTGCAGTAATGTCTTGGAATTTTGATCCACATCTGATTATTTCTGACCAAACTAATGTGTAAAAAGTATTTTATAGTATAAGAATATAAATAGCTAAAAATAATAACTTTAAAGTTGATAAAGCAGCACTTTCTAATTCTTAACACTTTTTCAACATGTTTATAATTGGCAGAGAAAAGTTAAAGGCAGTATTCTGAGGATCGATTGAGAAATTGATATTATTTAAATGTTTAAAAACCAGAACATAGTTAGACTTTTATCTGGTCCTTCTAGTTTTTATATTTGCTAATGCATGTAAGTATGTATTATTCTGTACTAAATTCTGTACACAACTAAATTAAAGGAGGTTTTTGCCTTCAAAGTACTTCCTGAATTGGCCTCTAGGGTGCCCAGAATCTGTATAGGTTATGACCAAATAGCTATCTTCATCCCACAAACCAAGGAACCTTCTTCCCTTTCCCTCTCCCTCTCCCTTCTGCCTTCTCTCCTGTCTTCCTTCCTTTTAAGAGTGAACAGTGGGTTTGATAACAGCCATTGTCAGCTGGCAGACATTGTTGACTATTGATGTGAAAAAGACATAAGTATCTTAGAAGCCTGACTACAATAGGGAAATTGTTTGTTAAAAATGCTCTGTAGTGTGGTAGGTAAATGTAAAATATTAAATTACTATTGGTATGTAGATAAATGTAGAAAAAAATACTAATTAAAATGTAGGGCATATAAAAATTAGTAAGTCATTGTCCCTGTTCTCCTAGGACCTCAAGTCTAGTTTGAAGAGCACCATATATATAAGAAATTATAATATTAGGCCAACTTTAATTAGTGTAATAATAGAATGGCATTTTGGTTTTTGGATGGAGTAATAAATTTGTTTTTAATTCTAAATGTCATGCTTTCCCCAGTATTTAGAAGAAATTTGGAATAAAAAAAGAACAAGAAGAAGTTTGGGAACTTTAGTAAATCCATTTTACTAGAAGGTGTATAGGAATGTAATAGAAGGTAAAGTTTAAAAAAATTTCCAAATTCTCGGATTTGGGAAGGTCTTAAATTTCCCTAGAATATACAAGTTTATATTTTTATTAGTAATTCTTGTGGATTTATAAATACAGTTCTGGAGATTCTGCTTTTTATTGCCATATCAGAGCTTTTTTCATTCCAAAGACCTTGGATAAGACTACTGTTTAATATAAGGAAAATTAACATTAGCATTAAGGTTTTTGCTGCTACTGATTTTGAAACATAATTGCCTCTAGGACCAATTATAAGAATATTTAAAAACATGATATGAATGTCCAATACTGAAAAAATAGGAAAGCTCAATTAAAGACAAGTTATTGGGCTGGGAAATAGAAACAAATCCTAGATAAGCACTCAGATTTGCATTCAGTATGAGTCATGCTGATTATAACAGAATCACATGTTTCAGAATATATTCACACTCTAAACTTTTGTCTTTCTTTAGCTACCGTTTCCATTTTCCTTGACAAAAACGATTCACAATTTGGGAAGAAAATTCAAATGAAGATTTTGTTGAGATAGTGATAAAATGTGTTCTTTTAAAGAAATTATGTCTTCTATTAAGTGTACCTAATTTGTCTTCAGTTATCTTTATTTTTTTTCAACACTCTTTATAATGGAATTTATAGTATGTGCTCAAGGATAATAAACACAGATTTAAATGACATATTCATTATATGTTGGGAGAAATATATATTTTTTTTACTTGGGAAAGTTTGATTCATTCATTGATCCAATATTTACAGGAGCCAGAGAAGTCAGCCTTTGCTCAGTACAGAGAGGCCACTGCTATACTGGTATACTGCTCTACTGACCAGCTATCCCCTGCCCTGGTCACTATGTACAGATAAGGGGTCTGCTTAGCTTACTTTCAAAGCCATCTGGCAGAGGCCAAAGGGCTGTGTTTGGGGCCCTGATTTCCAGAGACAGTGCCAGACCCATTGCCCCTTGACATTAGGCCCTCTGGGATCACTGGGGCTCCAACTGGTTGTCTTAATCCTGCCCTCCCCCACACCCCCTCCCCCACTCCCCCAGGGCCTTGCAGAGGCTGAGGAAGCTTGGCATGGCAGAGAGAGCCAAGTGTTAGAAGATAAGTTAAACTTTCTGGTTATTTTGTAACAAATTCGGAGTTGCTTATTTCATAGGGTAGATGAAAATAATAAGCTCTTGGGCTGGCCCTGTGAATTATAATTCCTAGTTTTACCTTACATGAATGTTTTGCATGATGTAGAACTAAAATAGTCCTAAAAGACACTAGAGATCAACCTGAGTTAAACTAGATGTGTTCTGTTTGACTTTAGACTAGTATGTCTCTTGTTAATTTAAATTAGATTCCACTCAATGATTACAAACTAAAATTGTCTGAGAAGTTTTCAAGAAATAAGTAAATGTTTCTATTAAGGTTCCTCATAATTGTGTTTTGGCATTTCCAAAGGATTTTATTTTATTGGCTGGATTTTGAACAGTAGCTATGTATGTCTTCTAAACAAATTATTTTGATACTATTTTTTTTTAACCTGCAACCCCACATCCCAAAAGTTAATTTTTTCATAAGATGTCAGAAGTCCTTATCATACATTACCTTATTAGTTCAAGAGTATTAGTTAGCAGTTGTTATACTGTATCAAGTCTATGGTAGAGTTTCTCCCTTAGCTGATTACGTTTCTACTCTAAAGCCTACATCAGTGGAATGGAAGGTATATGGCAATTTTTCCAGCTCCCGACCTAAGGGTGCTCAGCAAGGACTTTGCAAATTGATAAGGATTACATAAAGTCATGCCGTATTTGACAACAAACATGGTGACTTGGACAGAAAATTATTATTTATTTACTTTGTAAAAATTAAATCTAAATTTTTTATTACATTGTTTTTTATTTATTTTATTTTATTTTATTTTATTTATTTTATTTTATTTTAAAGATTTTATTTATTTATTCATGAGAGACACGGGGGGGTGGGGGGCAGAGACAGAGGCAGAGGGAGAAGCAAGCTCCACGTAGGGAGCCTGATGTGGGACTCGGTCCCAGGACCACGAGATCAGGCCCTGGGCCGAAGGCAGGCGCTAAACCGCTGAGCCACCCAGGATCCCCTAGATTGTTTTTTAACTGCTAGTAAAAAACAAGTCTTTTCAAGCTATTGCTCCTTAATCATTGAAACAAGCTTTTCTTTGCAATTAGGCATATACTGTCTACTGATGTACAGTTCTGCCACTTGACAAATAGACTAATGCTATCAGAAAAATACACTTAGAGCATGTAGACTTTCTTTCTGTGTAATTGCCTTTGTGTCTATATATACATATATCTGTACATATAGTTTTAGAATTTTTTTTTTCACTTTAACTGTTATTCTATAGTGTGAGTATTCTGTCAGCATTTTGGTTTGGTTAAAACCACAGGTTTACACAAGCCATGGTGTAAAAATAAAGTGTGTGTGTGTGTGTGTGTGTGTATGTATATATATATATATATATATATATATATATATAGTGTGTGTGTGTGTGTGTGTATGTGCGTGCACTATATATATTTTTTTCTACCTTTTGGGAAAATTCACAATTCAGTACTTGAATGACTTCATATACATGTATCCCTTTTCTTACATTCATGTCTTTGTCATATTAACATAATTACTGGTGTGAGTGACCATTTATCATTATTTCTATTTTAATGAAGACAGATTACTGATTTATATTTAGGAGGAAAAGAGCTTAAACTCAAATCCTAGGTTTGCAATAATTATCCTTACTCTTTCAGTTCTGTTTCTGCTGAAATGGTTATGACATCCTCTTTGAAAGTTTGGGCTGATACTTGCAGAAAAATGAGTTTTTGCTTTTTCAAAAAGCTACTTACAAAGAAGGGCATGTTCAGACTACCTCTCGTAGTCTAGAGAATGCAAAATGACCACAGAGAACTTTCTTAGAGTGTAGACACTGGGGAAGTCCTTGTGAAATGCTATTACAAGTGGTTTAATGTTTCTGAATGGCATAGGTTAGAGGGAGTGTCAAGAGGATGGAAACCTCCTTGTATTTTCCTCTCTGAGACAGTGCATTCATGGCAAAAACTAATCAAGTGCAGCTGCAAGATTAATCGTGTGGGGAAGCTGTAAACACAGAAAACTGTGACCTCTACTCAGAGCTCTGTTTTATGTACAAGCATTCACTTTGGAACTGACTATGAACTTGAATGGACAATAATTTACTCAACTGAGCACAGAATAGTAGGATTTAGTAATTATTGAACAT
Organism: Vulpes vulpes; assembly: GCF_048418805.1. Taxonomy (NCBI): domain Eukaryota; kingdom Metazoa; phylum Chordata; class Mammalia; order Carnivora; family Canidae; genus Vulpes; species Vulpes vulpes. Next base: position 37,502,512 of record NC_132790.1, read on the forward strand.
GTTGGGCGTGAGATGGATGTCTGCAGATTTCTCGTTGAGGCATTTGAGACGACTAGCGTAGGCCTAAGTGAATGAGTAGAGTGAAGAAAGAGCTTAGGTTTGTAAAGCCAGGAGGGAAGTTGTTTGCCACTATTAACCTTTGAATCTTTTCCTTGAGCCTGCCTACTTCTAATGGAATTTCACTTCAATCCTCAATATAACTTGTCCTTCTCTAAGTCTCATTAATCATTGTTATAAACTCCTCACTAAAATATGAGTAAAATAAAATAATTAGTAATTCTCAATTATTTTATAGAAATGAGTGGTTTTAAATTATGAGATAAGAACTAATTTTATTTTTAATAGGAAATAGTTTATCTACCTACGTATTATAATTCATGTAGGCATTCACAGAGCTTTGTCTACATACATACAAAATGTTATTATTTAAAAAGTAACCTGACTAGACATTTGAATTGTCTTGTTAGTTTTGGTAATCTTAGAATTAACTCAAGATAGTCAACACTATATAATGCTTTATTTTTATAATGTGTAAGTCATTTTATGATTTATTTTAGGATTAAAAAAATATTAGTAGGCTTTATTTTTTTAGGGAAGTTTTAGGTTCCCAACAGATTTGAGAAGAAAGTATGAAGAGTTCTCATATTACCTCTTCCCTCTCCAAGCCTCCCTTCTAATCAGCATCCCCCACCAGAGTGGTAAATTTGTTATAATTAAAAAACCTATGTGGATACATCATTACCAACCAAAGTCTGGATTTTTATTCCAGAGTTCCCCCTTGCTCTTATTCCTTCTATGGGTTATAACAAATTTATAATGACTATAGCTGTCATTATAGTGTAATACAAAGTTTCATTGCCTTAAAAATCCCCTGTGTTTTGTCTCTTCATCCCTTTTTCCCTGCAAACCTCTGGCAGCCACTGATCATTTTATAGTCTCTGCCTTTTCTAGAATATCATATAGATGAAATCAGCTGCTTTTGCTCAGTAATAAACATTTTTAAATAAATAATTTTTATTTTATTTTTGATAATGTGCATTTAAAGGTTCCACTGTGTCTTACTGTGGCTTGTTAGCTCTTTTTTTTTTTTTAGCGCCAAATAATATTCCATTTTATTAGTTTAGCTTATAGGAATGGAAGAAGTTTGGGGTGCTGGGTGTCTCAGTCAGTTGAGCATCTGCCTTTGGCTCAGCTTATGATCTCGGGGTCCTGGAATGGAGCCCTGCTTTGGGCTCCCTGCTCAGCTGAGACTGCCTCTCCCTCTCTCTGTCCCCATTGATCATGCTCTCTCTCTCAGAATAAATTAATCTTAAAAAGGAATTGAAGAATTTTTTATTTAAGAAAATTTCATTTTAATTTTCATTCTTGGTAAGTAAAGCACAATTATTCCTATTTGCAGATGAAGAAACTGAGGTACAGAAATAAGTTTTCCATAAACAAATTGCTAGGGATTATAAATTCAGAAATTGAATCCCAGAAGATCTTGTTGCTGCTGTATCATCCTGTCTTAGTGAAAGAATATGTTAACAGAAGTAAAATCTGATATGTTGGAATTTTAAGTGCAACTGAATTTTTATTAAAAACGCTATCTTTTTACATCTTTTACATTCTGTCCATTAGCATTATTTTTTATATGAAAAATAAACTGCTTTGGGAAAAGAAAATATAGTGAATCTGTATAGTATGTACTATTTGCCATTTTACTGAGGTTTTAACTAGAGTGTTAATAGATGCAGTTTAAATTGCACTAACTTTAAGATTTTATTCAGTACAGAGTTTGTCCTGGCTTTCATCCTTCTGTAATCTTGTAAATTATATATACTTTTCCTGAAGCAGTCAATGAATATAACATGCTAATTGTTTAGGTCATTCTTAAGATGCCTGCTACTTGAAGGAGTTAATTTTATCATATGATGACAGCTAATGTCAGCTGTACATTATGAAAGCTCCTACTTTGGGAAAAGTGAGAAATAATTTAGGTTTGTGTATAATGTGCCTTTTTTCCCTTATGTTTTTGAAAAACTGATATTTGAAAAAATTACATATATAATTACTACACTGAACAATTACACTTAGTTTGCTAAAATATATTAATATTGAATTTATATTAAACCATTCAGGAACTTTATTTTAATGACAGTTACACGTGTAGTACTATAATGCAGTCTGTCTTGTGATTACATTTTCTTAGACATAAAAGATTTAAAAGCACTCTCCATACATAAATATACACACATGCTTTTGGTGTTAATTTTAAAGAAAATTTTATTAAAGTCTTTCTATCATTACCATTTCAGTAGTTTGCAGTTTTATTAACCAGTATGACTTTTGAGGGACAAGTGTTAAACCACACGTGTATCTATATAAAATACACTTTTATATCATGCAAATATGTGTGTGCAATAACATATGTCACATAATAGACATTTCGTTCAAGCCTTGTGCTAATTTAGTTATATGGATTTTCTTGTTTAGTTTAATGTTGATAACATATGAAGTAGATGTTATTATTTTCATTTTACAGTAAACTGTGGCTTAAAATAACTAAATACCACACGATCACACTCTTGATAAGTGGGGTATTGTCAAGAATTAGAAAGAGTCAGAGGTTTTGCCCTGCCTGGAGGCTAGAAGATTAGCCTGCCTTGGTTTCATGAATGCTGGCAGAAGGTATGAGGTTTCTGTTCAGAGACAAAATACTATTGCTTACAGCAATAGCAGTAGACAGAATATTATCATTTTCTTGTAGTGGTTTCTGGAGCTCTGGTTCTTCTAGGGTGAAGTGAAGAGTGCCAAGTGACACCTGTAAACATAGTAGACTGCATGACAAGAAGGAAACTCAACTTGGGGAACCCAAATCTTTTATAATGGGCAGTAAGCACGCCTTTTTGCTCCAGAGCAAAAAACTGTATCTTCCAAAGTTGTTCACTATACACAGACATCCTAGAACAAAAGAGGAGTACCTTTCTTGTAAGACATGCAGAAACATGAAAGACCTATGTAGAGTTTTTCTCCCAGTCAAGTGTTGGTAGAATGACTCTAGACTGAATCTCTTAACTATTCCTTATTATAGTTTCTCCCCCAGTAAAAATATTTTTGCCTTTATTCTTTCTTTTCCTTTTCTCTATGTAGTCTTTTCTAGGTTGTTGTCGGACATTCAAATAATTTTTAGAATTTCTTTTCTTACTAACTTCACTGCCATTACTTGTTGCTGGACACCTCTTTTGATTCAATTACTGTAGATAATCTGGGAGGTCTTTTCCCTTGCTTTTTGTTTTTCTCATTCATTTTGTTTTTGGCCTCTTTCTGGAAGTCCCTTATGAATCTATAATAGGTTTATTTGCCAGTCTTTTTTCTATGAATGGGTGGATTGAATATTCATACAAGTGACCCATCAAACCCAGGTCTTTTGGCCTAGTATTTAAGACCATCTATAATTTGTTCCTTTCTTGTGTATTCAACTTTTCTTCCTAGTGCTTCCCTACAGAGTACAGTATAATACTTGTTTCCATAACTATTCTTTATTCATGTTGTTTCTTCTATCTGAAATGCCCATCGTAGTTCTCTGAACTCTACCTGTCCTTCTCCATGAAACTCTGTCAGACAATATTGAATGTACATTCTGTGAGTACTTAATTGTATTTTAAATCAGTATTTATTATGTAATGCTATACAGCAAGTGATATTATAGCCAGGATATCAGTTAGTTACTTAACATTTGTGATGCTAATGTAGGCCATGGGGAGATACTGATGAATGAGACAGCCTCCTGTTTTTCAAACCTAAAAGTTGACTGATTATAGTAATTTGTTAGATTTTGTTCATGCTCTGTGTCCCTTCCTTGTACTGAGTCCATATCCCATGCTCTGCTCATCACTGTTTGTCAACATGCTGCTAATTGGAGAATTGGGAAAAATAGTGAGTGTCTTGGTGAGTCTTTGTCTCCCCTCACAGAGAATAACCTCTCTGGCAGATAGCTTGACAGGTTGGACATGGGGATTCACTTTCTTACTAATTGTAATAAATTTTCATTTTCCAAAAAAAAAAAAAAAAATTTTTTTTCATTTTCCTTTTATCACTAGGCTGAACTGGTCACTTATGTTTGCACAGGTGGTTGTGAACTACTGTTCTAGTCATTTAAAATGTAATTTATTTTGTAATACTTTTATTGAAACACAGCTTTGTAGTAACATTTCATAAAGTGAGGAAATGATATGCATCTGGTTTGAAAAGTCCATACTATGTTCCAGATTATTGGCAAAACTTTCGAAACTGCATCCGAGAGTAATATATAGTCATTTGTGTGAAATGTTGTGATTTAGTATTCAGTAATGCTAGTGATACATGTCTATAGGTAGTGGATAAAAATTGAGAATTGTGAAAATTTGTTATGATCAATCTCAAATTACTCCAGGACCACAGAAAGGCAAATGATAGTACATTTAACTCATGCAGGAATTTTTAAATTTTGTGCTCTTTTCTTCCTATCCATGGTACAGATTACTTCCATAATTGTTCAGAAATAAAGATTTATTAAATAAAATAATATAAAAACAGATCTCACAATGAAGACAAATTTTTCTAAAGTATCCATAATGTAACCTGTGGTAGTATTGTTGAGAGGCTAAATCAAAAACATCTGTTAGGAATATTTACATTTAATGTTAGTTTGAGAATATTTATTACATACATAGAGTGTCATTAATCAGAATAAAAAGTTTAGTCTACACAAGTTTAATCTTCAAAGGCATTTTGGCAGGATACTAATAGTTTAAAAACTATTTTAGCAGGAACCATTATTTTGGGGGTTTTATTTTCATTTCTGTTAAAGTCTTGTTTATACATTGTTGTTGCAATGTGGATGACTAAACTTGAAAAACTTGAAATTATCTCCATGCTTGGATTCTTTATATATATATATATATATATACACACACACACACACACACACACACACACACACATATATATGTATATGTATGTATATATAATATATAAGTATGTAAAAATATATTTATAAATATATATACATATATTTATATATAATATATATTAGTATGTACGTTAGAACCTGTGTTGGTCATAGTAGTCCACTTAAAGGTTAAGGTTGAAGAAAATTCTGTCTCCCTAGCCTGCTATAATGTTGAAAATTATGAAGACATGCATTTGATCTAGGCAAGGCATGACGAGAGAGTATACCTAACCAAAGTAGTAGTTAGCTATCACTCTTAGGGATTTTTCTGATTAAATTTATTGATAATTAGCATGGCACAGAATGCTAGCTAGGGTAAAGGATGAGGAAAGGGAAGTAGGAAACTTTTTAGAAATTGTAGCTCAGATATGTTTTAGTTTGAAGCTTTGGGCTATTTGTTTTGGGACATTAAGTTCTTGGGACAGAGCATTTGGCACTGCTGAAAGCAGCACCGAGTTTTATGTTTTAAAAGATTTTAAAGTTTACCTAGGGTTGTGAAATTAATAATTCTGCTTTTTGTATTGCCCTTAGAAGTTTTGCTGTGATCCTCATACCTTATGGCTCTTGTTCTCTGATTCCCTGTGATCTTTGCTATACCTGAAATGGTTTCAGGAGACTTTTCCAGGTGTCCCTTAGATCTCTCTCTGGGATTCGAAGAACACATGTTTCTAGTTTAATGATTTGTCAGTAGGTAACATTGTTTACTTAATTGAAAGCATAAATTTTCCAAGCTGTAGTAAGAGTAATCACCACCATTTATTGAACCTCGTCACTGTGCCAAGTAATGTGCTAAATGCCTTACATGCATTTATTACTTTATTAAGTACTTAAAATAGCTGAGAAGGTATGCATTCTTAGCCCCATTTTTACAAATATAAAACTGAAGCTCAGAGAGGCTATTTCAGTTGCCCAAAGTCACATACAATAAAGACTTCAGAGCCTTAGTACTTTGCAGAATAACACACTACCTCTTGGAGTATTAAGTTTTTAATGAAGTTGGATTTTGGTATTTTCTATAAATATACTGTTTATTATCATTACATAACTATATACCTTTCACATATGCCTATTTCATGGAAGATTTTAAAAACAGATCTGTCATTGCTATTGCTAAATTCTCTATCTCTGGCCTTCCACCCGTAGGCATTCTATTTTTAAGAACTTAGTGAGATCCACAGAGTAAAAAGTATATTGAAGAAAATTAGGAAGAAAACACAGAAAGTAAAGAGACCTTACACCTTATGGAATTGAGGAGGCCACAAGAACCATTATAAAATCGTAACTTCATCATTCACTATCTTGAGTTAGTGTGCCTCTCTCTATTCCTTTTAAAGCTCAGTTAGTTGATTGGAAGATGGAGTTTGGGAAGATAGAACAACTAAAGAGATCTGTTTTTAAACCATTCTTTCCTCTTGAGGCCTTGTTTGTGAAGATCCCCAAGTATAAAGCATTGAAATTCTCTTGAGATAGTATAGCTGACAGTAAATAGGTAAAGAAAGGGCTTTTTGACTTCACAACTGTGAGATCTGGGGCATGTTTATTAGCTTATTTAGTATTAACTTTTCATGTAAAATGGGCATATTAATATATACTTATGATTTAGTAAGATGACAGAATCAGATATTATACATCTATCCATATATAAAGAATAAGATACATAGAGAACACTTAATAGCTGGTAGTAAATATTAACAGGTAGTACAACTAATCTGCATAAAAGTCCTTGTTTGGGGTGCCTGGGTGGCTCAGCAGTTGAGTGTCTGCCTTCAACTCAGGTTGTGATCCCTGGAGTACTGAGATTGAGTCCCATATCAGACTCCCTGCATGGAGCCTGCTTCTCCCTCTGCCTATGTCTCTACCTCTCTCTCTGTGTCTCCCATGATTAAATAAAATCTTTAAAAATAAAATTTAAAAAATAAGTGGTTTTTTTTTTTAGTAAAATGTGTAGACTTTATTTAGTTTTGAACTGTTAAAAGATAAACTGAAAAAAAAAATAAAAGATAAACTGAGACAGTAAAATTTAGAAGAGTTTATATGAGCAAACAAAAATTTTAATCAGGCAACACCAAACTGAAAGTGGTTGGGAGTGCTCTGGACAGGAGCAGGGAAAGGCTTTTTATACAGTAGAAATGGAAGCAATGCAAGGAAATTCTATGATTAGCTGTAGCTTAATTTGGTGTCTGATTTGGGAAACTTTGTTGGGTTGAGATTTGTGGTTCTTAGTTTTCAATTTCTTAACCTTGAGGCATCTATAGGAATTTATTTTATGTTAGGTTTTGTCTTGCTTATTAAGCAACAGGCATAGAGCCACCTCAGTATAAAGGCTTTCTTGTTTCATTTCTTTAACACTACCTGCTTTAGCTCTTCTTCATTTTTTTTTTTCTTGCTGGGGAATGGTAGCAACTGTGAATATCTCTTGCCCCAATTGTGAGAGTTACAAAATGGATGGACTAAAGCACAGGTATATAATTACTCTAAAGGATCAGAATGGTTCCTAGGTCAGAATAAAATTCGTCTGAAATACAATTGAATGTAACAATTCTCTTTTTTTAAATTTTTATTTATTTATGATAGTCACACACAGAGAGAGAGAGAGAGAGAGAGAGACGCAGAGACATAGGCAGAGGGAGAAGCAGGCTCCATGCACCGGGAGCCCGACACGGGATTCGATCCCGGCTCTCCAGGATCGCGCCCTGGGCCAAAGGTAGGCGCCAAACCGCTGCGCCACCCAGGGTTCCCATAACAAAAATTCTAAAGAAGGACTTTGTAAATTACACAGGGTGTTGGTCATTCAAGAAAAGGAGAACTAGGAGTTGTAACAGAAGGTTAGCAGTGCCATTATTGTAGAGATAATGCCATGGCCGGGGAGTATAAATGTCCTATGCGTGAGAGGCATATTTCTACTGATCTAATAGAAATGGTGTTTTTGTTTTGTTTTGTTTTGTTTAGCTTGCTATCACTATATAATGAAACCTCAATTAGCTCATCTTACTCTGATGCTTTGTTCACCAGTAAATCTTCTGGTTATAATGTGGCCTCTTATGGAGCTTACATTTAGGGAGAATATTTATTAATAAGAGCCTTGGAACATATTGTTGCTTTGGCAGTTAAATTTTATATTATAAATTTATAAACTACATTTTGGCTAGAGCTATCTCTGATAGCTTAATGAATGTCAGTAACCATTTATAAACTGGTCTCTTGGGATCCCTGGGTGGCGCAGCGCTTTGGCGCCTGCCTTTGGCCCAGGGCACGATCCTGGAGACCCGGGATCGAATCCCACGTCAGGCTCCTGGTGCATGGAGCCTGCTTCTCCCTCTGCCTGTGTCTCTGCCTCTCTCTCTCTCTGTGTGTGTGACTATCATAAATAAATAAAAAATTAAAAAAAAACACCTTTAAAAAAAAAAAACTGGTCTCTTTACATGCTAAGAAATCAGATTCCTTTGCCTACTGAAAGTCAAACTGGTACCTCTCCAATAGCGTCCCATAGAAGGTATGCTACCCAATTCTAGTAAATACAAACTTTTATTGTTGTTGCAACGATACAGTTCTGTTGTGATATCATATGGCAGTACATTGACCTTAATGCATCTTGCAAAGTGATAAAACCTGAGATTCCTAGAGTGTGATGAGAAGGCAGGACCTAAGAAAGATTTCTGGGCCATTTGAGAACTTTGCCTCTACAGTTAAAGGAGTATCCATTTATACTCAGAGACTACAGAAGGGCAACTTTCAAGCTTCCAAACTAGTAGGTACTGGTACCTACTAGAATCTATATATATATACTAGATATAGTAGCTATATCTCTTGTTCTCTACTGGATCTCCAGCATGGTAGTATGTCTTCAGTAAATTTTTGTGGAAATAGTGAGTAGAATGAATAGTCAATCAGTTTGGAATCAGAGGTCAATCATGAATATATAAAACATAGAATACACTTCTTTTTAGAAAGACTACTTTTTAAAGGTATAATTGACTTATCAAAAGCTGTACATATTTAATGCATACAACTTGATGAGTTTAGAGATATGTATACATCTGTGAATTCATTGCCAGAATCAATGCCATAAGCTTATCTATTACATCCAAAAGTTTCTTCACACTTCTATATTCTTTCTTTTGTGTGTTTTTTTGTTTTGTTTTTGTAGAACATGTTCTTTTAACGACTTAATAAAGATGTGTATTTTGGCTGATAACACATCTTTTATCCTATTCTAAATGGTGACTTAAAAAGATCTTCTAGCTGTTCAATTTAGCAGCAGAAAGTCTGTATAAGTGAACTATTACTTCTGTCCATCATTCCATAATGATGTGGCATTTGAAAATAGAGACAAAATTAAGACAAAAAAGCTAATTCTTTTATGGAAACTGTGATCTATTGCTCTAGTGTAGTAGTAGTTGTAACCATTGCTGACTTGGGTGTTATTCTGAGTCTTAATTTTTTAATTCCAGAACACAGAAAGGTTGAGAACCTCTGTTCTAGACTGTGAATCCTCGGTGTAATAAAGTCCTGCTAGGGATCTGTGGGCCACTAGGTGATCTTCTCCAGATACCTTGCCAGTGAAAAACCTGCCTGTTTTCAAACTTCCTTTGACTTAGTAGGATTGGTGATAGGTATGTTTAAGTCATATTTGCAGAATACCTGTATTAGAAAGTACCTCTTGGTAGGCTGTGCTGTAGGTCATTATGTGAAGGAGAGTTTTCTTTAAGAATAACATACTACCTATGTAGTTCAGAATATATAACACTTTTTTTTTTTTAGTGTTTTCTTTTGGTTACAGCACGAGATTATGAGGCAAAAAATATATATGCTAGTAATTACAGTATTTGCTTAATTAAATGGTCTTATTTTAAGTATTTAAAACATTTTCCCTTATATTACAGCACTATGGAATGTTATGGGGAGGAAAGACTAAAGCTTTGTATGGGTCACTTTTGCAGAGTTTCTGCTGCTACAACAATTGAATGATTCTAAGATATTTTTTCAGCCAACCTTTTGAATAAAGAATTGGAGAAAGATGTGTTAGTTTCCAAAATATGCATCTTTATTAGGTCATAAAAAGTATGTTCTAGGTTTTATATATCCATAATCAACTTCCTATTCAACACTGATGGAATATACAAGGAAATATAGTTACTAAAGAATTTTATTCTGTTACTAAATTTTTATCATATATTTAAAACCAACAATTCATTAGTATTTAGTAATGCAAAAACCCGTTTTCTATACATTTTAGATTCATTAAAATGTTTCAAATCATCCTAGATTAAATTGTTTCTAAAAGATACACATTTCTTTAACATATTAAACAAATACTATATTATTACTACTACTAATATGAAGTATTTTTAAATCCCATAATATCTATACATTTAGGACCTATCAAATTGATTAAGGTTCTTTATTCTACAGTAAATGATATCCAGATTAATTTTGAGCTTTGCTTACTTACTGTCTATTGCTGTATAGTGAACCTTCCTCAAACTTGGTGGCTTCCAAACAGCAGAAATTTTGCTTATGATTCTGCACATCAGCAATTTCATCTGGACTTAGCCAGGCAGTTGTTCTGCTGGTTTCTCTCGGGATTACTCACACAGCTTTAATATTCTAGTACCTTGATTGGGGCTTCATGGTCTCAGATGATGTTGACCCAGACATTGGCTTCTCTGTCTTCCTGGTCTCTCAGCCTCAGATTGGTGATTGATCACAAGGTTCCAAGAGGTGATACTGGAGCCTCGGTTTGGGAGTCACACAGTGTCACTTTTGCCACATTCTGTTGATGAAAGCAAATTGTAGGGTTAACCCAAGAAGGGAGAAATCTCTGTCTTTATCTCTGTATTTAATGAACAGAGCTGTGAAGTCAAATTGCAAGTGGGCAGGCACATAGGGATAGGAGAAATTGTTCTGGCCATCTTTGCAAACAATATAATATTCTTAACCAATTTCTTATTTTCCTTTTGCTTTCAGCTATGACATCATTATTTTTATGCCTTCCTCCAGCATCCCAGTCTCCTACCTTTCAGTTCTGTGCTGAATTTGCTACTGTTTTTGAGACCACTTAACCCACATTTCTAGAATGACTTGTAAACTAAGAAACACACTTACTGTGAGAAAGGACATGAGGTAATTTACTATAAATCAAGTACATGCTAGTTGTGGCATCTCTTTCAGGCTCTGAACTTTTTTTCTTTTTCAAACTATGTGCCAATATAGTGTTTCCTGAGATAATCTTCACATATTTCTAGAGTTTTGCAGAACCTCTCAGGAACTCCTGTGTAGATGGCATGGGAGACAAAGCAGTACCTCAGGCAGAACATTTCTATATTTATTTATTTTATGTGAATAAAGAGTTCTTTGCTTAAAAAACAAAACTAATTACCACTTTAGGTAATTAGACTTATTGACCGACCAGCTGAGTTGTGGATATGGGAGGTTAATAATTCAGGCAAAACACAAATGATTTAAAGCCTTATAAAAATACTTTTACCTTAAGCCAATTCTAAAATATGTTTTCTAAATAGGAAGTTGTATGCTTTAGTTTTATCAGATATTTAAAAAACATATTCTAGAAATTTAGCAGTCCCAAATTCAGAGCACCAATTACACGCTAAAATGAAGTTATACAAAATTAAGAACTAACTTACATCTAAGAAAGCAATGAATATAGTAAAATAGCAAAATGAAGAGTCTTAGTATGTTTAAGGAATATATATCATTTAGCCCACCAAAGAGGGAGTAGATCTTTGTTTTAAAGAATTTAAAACTTTATCAGGAATCTAATGCTATTTCAATGAAAAGAAAATAATTAGAAATTATTAGAAAATAATTAGAAAAGAAAAATTATTCCATAAGTTATAGATGTAATTTTGAGGATATAAAAGCTTAAATAAAAAAAAGGGTTTTATAAACGTTGCTATAAATGCATATTTGATCCAGGGCAGGACCTGCCTGGAGCTGAAAGTCCAGTTCCTCTGTCCTCCATAGAATAGCATGAGTGACTCTTGGCCATTGAGTACCTAAGTTTTTCTTTTTTTTTTTTTTTTAAGATTTTATTTATTTATTCATGAGAGAGACAGAGAGAGAGGCAGAGACAGATGCAGAGGGAGAAGCAGGTTCCAAGCAGGGAGCCCGATGTGGGACTTGATACCGGGACCTGCCAGGACCATGCCCTGGGCCAAAGGCAGGCGCTAAACTGCTGAGCCACCCAGGTGTCCTGAGTACCTAAGATATTGTTTGAGATTGTCTAAGTGTCCCTTGTAGTTCTGACCTACAGAGGGATGAAGGTATTGAGGTTATCATCTTTGAAGGACTGATTTTGTGGAAGATTTTTTTTTTTTAAATGAACTAGAAATTAGAGGTGTGATTTAGAGAAGGTAGATTTCAGTGCAATGATGAGGAAGAATTTTCAAATAGAACTGTCCAAAAAAATAGATTTGGTTGCGTGGCAAAGTTGAGGGTTTTTCATTCTAGGAGATTTTTAAGCTAAAGCTGTATAGTGATCACTTATGTTCATCACAGAAGGGACTCATGTAGCAGACAACTGGTTAGATTAGATAGTTCTTAGGGATTTATCAGTGCTTAGGATTGTATGAGTTGTCCATGTAAAAAATCTGTAGGCTTCCTCTAGGTTAATGGTTTCAGCTGGGAGCAATTTTGAATGCCCTCTAAGAGCTATTTGGCAATGTTTGGAGACATTTTTGGTTGTCCTCACTGGTGTTGGGGGTGCCATTGTCATCTGGTGGGAAAGGCTAGAGATGCTGCTAGACATCCATAGTGCATGGGATAGCCTCTTACTTCTCAACACCTAATAGCAAAGAATTGTCACTAGTGCCAAGGGTGAGAAAGTCTGGGACTGGGCTCTATAGATTTGGCAGAGTGAGTGATTTACAATGTGGTCCATTTGATCTTTGAGACTGTTCTGGGCCTGAAGTGATTAGTCCAGCTCCTAGTGGCTGTAGGCAGAAGTGGAAAGTTGGAAGCAATTATTTTCAACAGCTTCTTACTCTGCCCTTCACATTGTCAATTCCATTGCTCTTTGCTTTGTAAGGTCTACCTCTGTACCATCCTTCTGGGCCTGTCCTCTCTAATGACTCTTGATCTCATCAAACTTAGCTCCCTTGGGCCCCATTTCTTCCACATCTGTTCTCTATTACCTAGATAATAGAAAAATGAATATACCCACTCATATTGATTTTAGTACCTTTCCCTTAATTGGTGATAATGCCTGAATCTTATTTTCTCCCCTAGTGTTCATGTTGATTCTATTGGATCCTCCCAAGATGGACAATTGTCTATTCACAGGGCTGTAAAATTTGCAGGTTGCCATTTATACAGATGATATATGGATACTTGAGTAAAGCAAGACAGTGGTATTCTTGTCAAATATCTGTTCAAAATGATTTACATAAAAATTCAAACGAGTCATTAGAAATATTTGCATACATTTATATGAAACTAATTAGAGCTAGCAACTCAGATTAAAATGTATCAGTGAAAGCAATTTGAGTACTGGAAGTTACTATTACTATTTTTAAAGATTTTATTTATTCATGAGAGACACACACGGAGAGGCAAAGACAGACAGAGGGAGAAGCAGATTCCCTGCAAGGAGCCTGATGTGGGACTTGATCCCCAGACCCAAAGCAGACGCTCAATACTGAGCCACCCAGGTGCCTCTGAGTACTGGAAATTATTAATACTAAGAATAACATATAATCACTTGGGTAGAGATCACTTAACTTTTGAAGGCTAGTTGGCCAGCAGTTTTATTTATATATGTATGCAGAAATGGAATAATCAGGCAGTAGTTTTGTGTTGAAATTTAGCTTATATAAGTAAAGTGCTTTGATTAGTAGTTTGGTGACCTAACAATCCAAAATGAAATTCAGGTGTCACCTTATTGTTATAGATAACGGGAAAAGTTTTCTTCTAGTCCCTCATACTATATATATATATATAAATAAAATAATGAGTATGTTTAGTTAAAGAATTTATTTTTTGTTCAACTAGGTCTCAGTATATATAAAAGTCTATTTCCAGTGAAATTTTTGGAGCAGAGTTATTACCAATATTTTAATGTTTAGTTTTCATTTAAAAACTGGTCATTGTACCCCTTTTCACTTTCATAATAATGAAATCATGCTTCCATAAATGCCAGTTTATACTTTGGCTCCTAGCTTGATTAAGATGAAGGAATGTACACTTAGGATAGCTCAGACACTGAAACTGTGTGTACCAGAAACCACCTGCTTTCCTTAGGGGCCTTTTCTATTAAAATATTAATCAGACGATTTGTTGTTATGAAAGAATTTCCATATGAAAATTTTGGCTGACGTACATGCATACCTCATTTTTGCCATGCCCTATATTTAATACACCTAGAAAATTACATTTAGAAATGCTCTGAAGAGAACTTTGCAGTTTCTACTCCCAATTAGTTTGGTTTATTATTACTAATTAAATTTTGAAGACTAAGAAGCCCAAGTCCTATCAATTTCAAAGTGTTGTGAGGACTTATTTTTTATGGTGTTACTCTCTCTTTCACTTCTAGTCATCTTCCCAGCATGACAATATTGGGTCATTCTGCTCTGCTGATACACTGCTTATTCATCTCATTCTAACTTTGTGGATGGAGGGAACAATGTTTTTTAGACATGGAGTTTCAGAAATATCCCAGGGGTGCTTTGTATGTTCTATAATTTGTAGAAATTTATTTCAAGAAGGCCCTAACTTTGTCAACTGTGAGAGACCTTTAAAAATAGCCACCTCCAAAAATCTGAGTTAGATGAGAGAAATAACTAAGTCTATAATTTATATGAATAGTTTTTGTTGTTGTTCTTAACCATGAATTCTATGTCCATATGTCTATATGTTCAGTAATCTGCATTTTCAAGGTATTACTTTGGCATATAACAGTAATTATAAATTCATGTTTTTTGTACTTTTAAATAAATGTAATATGCTACAGTAGTAAGTTAAAACTGCAGCTGAATTGCTAATTGCTACTAAAAAAAGACTGTGAGAACATTAAGAATGCTATTGTGGAAAAAAATTTTTTTAAAGATTTTATTTATTTATTCATGAGAGACATAGGCAGAGGGAGAAGCAGGCTCCATGCAGGGAGCCTGACATGGGACTCGATCTCGGATCTCTAGGACTAGCCCTGGGCTGAAGGAGGCACTAAACTGCTGAGCCACCCGGGCTGCCCTATTGTGAAACAGTTTAAGAAAACCTTTGTTTGTTTCTTCCCATGGCTTTTAATGAAATCTTTTAGGAAAAAAAAAAAAAAAAAAAAAGAAGGAAAACAAAACTTACTTTTCCTTTCATGACAGTTTCTATAGGAGTCGATGATTATCAGGTTGTGAACATAATTGAAGAATGAAAATAGCACATGAGGATCACATTCTTCATTTTGAAGACTCCTAGTCCTATCAGATATAGGAATTATGGAAAAGCAAGTAAGATGGAGAGAAAAAAAGAAGGTGGTGGTTTCTCCAGGTGTAGACTGTACTCAGATTTGCAGGTACATTATTTTGAGTTTATTTGGAAAGTGTAGGGAATACCTCCTTTGGTAAGAGGATTCTAAAGAGGAGTCATGCATATAAACCAGCTTATGTACCTCTCTGTCTTTACACAAACACATGCAAACATATATACACAGTACTGACACCAGCATTTTAAGAATAATGTACTTTTAAGGGGCAAAGAATATGAGCAAACATTCCCAGATATTAGTGCCTAAAATTGTGATTTTGACTTGTAGACAGACACACATTTTCTGCCTGCATTTTAGGTAATATGGTACAAATTCATCCTTGAAACTGCCTGTACACAAATTTCATTCAAGGTCTAGACCTCATGCAACTGGAGTACAGGCAGACCAGAGATTTCCATGATAGAGGTGATGTCTACTCTATAAATCACTTTGCAGTCCATAACTAATAGCTAATACTGGATGTGAACTTCATTTTGGATTAGATTTTTATCTCTGTTTATTCTTAATTCATTTTTACTGTTGGGAAAGGCCAGATAAGCATTTAAGTTTCTTCTTATTGCCTTAGACCCATAAATACTGAACAAAGTTGAGTTTAAAAGATCTCAGTAGTGATTTAAAAATTTTTTTTTATCTTTCTCTTTTTTATTAAAACTGTTAAGATACTTTCGTAGGTATTTTGAAAAAGCACATGTTCCCATATATCGTTATATCTCTTTGTGATAAACTGGGTACTGCATCTGTCTTGCTGACTGGGGAGGGAAAAAAACAACACAGAAAATGGAGGTTTCTTAGTTACTCGACATAAGCTGAGAGGCCTTGGTATATTGTTTCTTTGATGTAATAAGCCTAGGAAACTCAAAAGGAAAAATCTTATGTGTGAATTCAGTTTGGAAGAGATGATTGAAAAGTCTTCCACAGTTCATCTGATTCAGAATTCAAACACATTCTATACCCCCACCCTCGCCCTTTTTTTTTTTTTTTTTTGTAGAGGTAATGCTTACTATGTTGTGCTTTAAGATTTTTTATATCTTTATTGGGAAACAAGAAACAAACCAAAACAGCCCATTAGTTCTGAACCTTTCTGCCTGAAGAAATGGTAGTATGCAGAGAGGAATCAGCAGCTGGATAGAAATAGTGAGAACCAAGACAGATATGAGCAATGCCATGCCTAATCAAGGAAGGATTTTCTCAGATGAATACTGGAATGATCATATACCCAAAGAATGGGAATAGGGTATACTATTTGGGAGAACTAAGTGATATTTTATTATACCAATTCATGAGTAAAATTACCCGTATGCTGTGTTTAAAATAAGAGTAAAGAGATTACATATCCTTTTACTTATTGTTGATGGCTGTTTTGAGGGGGGGAGGGGGATTATACATTGGGATTGAGTTGGTTCTCAGTGGATACCTAAAATATATGGAACCCAGCTGGAGGGCAGCTGTTGGCTTTCGGTCCACAGCACAATTTTGTTTGGTGAAGTAGTTAAGTGCTATCTTACTGGCCACCTTAGTATTATAATAACCCTCTCTCTAAGGTCTTTCTTACCTTTATCAAGTGATAAAAATCTGCATTGCTGTATTGGCATGTACTATTTATATGTGGCCTTGCTACAACTTATCTAAAATAATCTGGGTCCTCTTATTTATTTATTTTTGTAATATCTCTGAAGGAAAAACATAGTATTACCCTAAGCCTGTTTCTTATTTGAGGTTAATGGGGATACTACCATTTGGATGAAAATAACTAACCTGCTACGATTGTCTACTTAAAATAATGAGGTTTCACTTAGGTGACCTGTCTACTTTGCCATGCTGAAAACACAATATTTTTTCAGCTTTAACTTCGCTCTGAATCCATCCATATAAAACCTTTCTCCTCCATGTGCTGAATGACACATGAGGTTTTTTGTGTTGTTTTGTTCTGAATTGAAAAAGTAACATGTTTGTCAGTATTAGGATAAAGAATAGTCCCTTACATGGCTATGTAAACATACTGGAAAACTGGCTCATGTCACTTTTTTCATCTCACTTAATATATAAATATGGAAGGTTTCTTGATTTTCATTTTTTTAATTGTAATATTTAAATTACCTATTTTGGAAATTGAAAAAGTATATTTTTTAAATTACCTATTTTGGAAATTGAAAAAGTATTTTTTTTTTTTAAATTTTTTATTTATTTATGATAGTCATACAGAGAGAAAGAGAGAGGCAGAGACACAGGCAGAGGGAGAAGCAGGCTCCATGCGCCGGGAGCCCGATGTGGGATTCGATCCCGGGTCTCCAGGATCGCGCCCCGGGCCAAAGGCAGGCGCCAAACCGCTGCGCCACCCAGGGATCCCGAAAAAGTATATTTTTTAGATGTGTTTTTCTTTACTAGAATAAATATTTTGTATAAATTTTGAGGCTTATGGCATTTTCTTGTCATCTTTGCTTTTCTTAAATCTGGTTCATCAAGGAAACTGAGTTTTTTCACACAAAGACTGTATATTAACTTACTATTTTATTTGCTGTGCATGAAAATAAGAGATGTTTCATAATTAAGTTGGATGAAATTTATGAAAGCTGTCATGCTTTAATGGGGGTTATTAAAGAAATCTTTACGAGAAATCGATGGCAGCTCCGGGGTATTGGAATCACACCTGGTTTCTAAACCTCTCTTGAACCCATAACTGTCTCTCTAAACATCTTCCCTGAAGTAGAGATCCTTACGTTGTAGGGCTATTTTGAGGATTACATAAGGTGATACATGTCAAAAACCTAATACAGTATGTGACATGTAGCAAGCCCAATAACATCAGCAACTGATTTGTTGTTGCACTGGTTTTTAATTACTATATTGAACTCGGAAAATTTTCCTCACTCCTTTTTTAAAAAATGATAAACACTAGTTAAAAAAAATAATATATTGGGAGCATTATGGGGATTATTCCTCCATGGAAGCACTGTAACCACTCAATAAACGTTAATAAAATATTTTCTAGAGGCAGAGAAGTATAATTGAAAGTGTTGAATTTGAAATCAGAATAGTTTTAGCTTTGAGTCTTAGTTCAGCCACTAAATACTCTGTGATTTTAGGTGAGTAATTTATCTTCTGAGCCTACCTGCCTCATCTTTAAAATGGGAGTGAAAAAAAAACCTACCTTGAAGAGTCATTATTAGGATTAAAGATAGCATTTTAAAAATACCTTTTATAGTACCTGGCACTATTAATCAGTAGAAGTTTGTTAATCTGTTTTATTCCTCTACTTTCCTCTTTATTCATGTTCTCTGGTTCTTTGGTGGTCTTGAGTTACCTTTACTAACTGCATCTGTGGTTTCCTTTGGCTTCCTTTTCATAATTCTTTTCCTGTTTGTTTGGAATTGAATTTTTAATGACTTTTAATGACTTTTAATGACCAGTGAATTGACCATACAATAGAGAAATTGATATGGGGGAAAAAAAAGAAGCAGCTGAATATCTTGATAACTTTAAAATATAAATCAGTGGCCAAACTCTTTCAATAAACTGCATTTCCTTTTCATGATCATAATTGAGATGCCAATAAAGTGTTGTGGGTGTATGATGATAATGTCTAATTGGTGTTTATAGTACAGTTCAAAGAGTATATTTTCAGTGAATATTTTGTTCAGTGAATGAATTCATGTCTTGGCTTTTACCTATTATATTAAAAAAAAATTTTTTTTTAAATAAGCACTGAATGTTTCTATGTATAAACCTTCATCTTGTAATCTTTTAAATAGGTATTTAAAGCTATTTTTAAAAAAATCAGCTAGCATAATTAGCATTTTGTTGTTATAAGGAATTAATTTGCAGGTTGTATTAGTTACTGTGTACTGAAATTTTTCATGGTGTATACTTTAAATTGTATCATTTCTGTGGGAAACAAAGTACAGTTCACTCACTTAACCATAAAAGGACAGAATATCATTTAGACTATACTTCCCAGTGGCTATCTAACGTAACTCTTTCACAACTGGAAAATTTCAAGGTTAATGTGTTGCCAGACTGTGTTTGCTGACCTTGAAGGTATTAAATCAAGAATAGTGAGCAGTGCAAGGCAGAGGCGAGGACCAAATTTTGGTCATATTTAGTGATATTTCTTATACTCGGCTCAGTCAGTGCAAATACTTTAATTTGCCTAGTATATACAGATATTCTGAGATTTGTCTCCTGGTATATTAGTGACAGTGTACTTTGATAATTTTATTGTGTGGTGAAAAAATTGATGTAGGGAATCATAGAATTTTGAAGTTTTGAAGAACCCTAGAAATTAACTTCTTTTAAAGATGAAAGTTAAGGTTTTAAAAATGGAAGTGATTTGATCAAGTTTTTAGTCTTAATCTGAAGACCTAATAAGACTTCTTGCTGACCTCTAGTCTGGCTTTTGTGACTCTAAGATTCTCTGTAAGGTATTTTGTACTGTTCCTGTATTTGTTTTAACAAGGAAGGGAAATTTTTAAAAAATCAAAAACTGACAATCTAAAACAAAGGGACAGATTAAAAAGATGGGCTGTATGCTAAGTGAGATTTTAATTACATAAGAATCCTTAAAAATTATAAAGCAACACATAGCTATTTAACTTGAGAATAGCACTGTTTAAAATTATGCATTATCTAAAGCCAGTCAATTTTATGATAATGATGTGTTGTGTGTTCAAAGTTAAAATATATACATTGCAAATTAGGAAACACTGATTCATCCAAGAAAAGCCCTTTCCCCACGAGGCCATGCAATGATCTGTGTTTGCAGAAAAGTGAAAAAATACTTAGAATACTTAGAAGTTCAGCCTTTTAAAAATTGTATGAATGTGAGTATTATTTGTTTGAAAGATAGATTCCATAAACAGAAACCAACATCATTATCAAAAGCCTTATGTATTAAAAATCTATCCATATATGGCATTAGGTGAAATAAAGACTGTCCTTTGGGACTTTGTGTTCTAAGTAATTTCTGGTGGAAATGTAAAAAAAGGTATATAGATGGCCAAAAAGCATTGCTTAAATATGTTGACTAATTACAATAATAACATAATCATGTTTTGGTGAGTATCTCGTGAATGGTGAAGTATAAATATTTTGTCCTAGCGTATTGTATCGGAATGATTTGTTAATGTGTCTGCATTTCCACTAGTCTGACTTCATCAGGAAAACAGGTATTAAGTGTTATGTAGTTTTGTTTTCCTAATATACTGACAATATAGCAAGTACTGAATAAATATATAAATGAAGGTGAGAACCTGTGCTTCTTTATCTGTTCTTTTTCACTCAAAGATAGTGTGGGCTTCTGATCTTATGGAGCTTACCTCTCTTTTTCTCTCTTTTTTTGACTTGCTAAGTCACAAAGTGTTACAAACATATAGATACCAGATCAATTTTTGTGAATGGGTGAGTGGATACATGGCTAAAATATGAATAAATTATGCACGGGCAAGGGGAAATTGATTGCTTCTTTTACAGAAACAGAAATGCAATTTCAGTATTTGTGTAATGCAAGAAGGCTCAATGAATATGAGGGAATTGGGCTTGATGAGTAATGAAGGCCAGGCAGCAAAGGGCATTATTGTCTTTGGACACACTCAAGGAGTGACCAGGGACAAAGAACATCTAATCGAGTATGTTAAAGAAAAGCAGGAGAGCTCTGTGGTAGGAAGTAGTTAAATGCACCATCTGTTTAGGTCTCTAGTAGGCTCTAAAATGACTTCAGGATATGTGTTTTAACCATTTTGAGGCTTAAATGGTAAAAACAGCTTTCTTTTCCAGGACATGTTCACTTTTTTTAGTATTTCTGATTATTTTTAGGATTTTAAAGTATTCATATATTGTGATATTGTTTCTTTGTTAGAACCTTGAGAAGGATAGTTTTCATATAATTCCACATGCCATAGTGAGGAGAGTAATAGTACAGTTTTTTTTTTTTTCCCCCGGAAAGTTTTGTAAGCTTGATAGCAGGAAATTGTGTATTGTAAATCTATCACTTCCTAAAAAGGCATTCCAGAAAAAACTATTTTTCAGCTGAATGAACTTTACTGTCACATTATTTGTTATACTTTGTGTATACTCTTGGCTTAAAATGTTCTTTTGGCATTGGACATTGTGAGATTTCCTTTACATGATTACTTGATTAAACCATTCATATTCTTGGTGCAAATAGAGAATAATGAAATCAGTTTTATGTTTTCATATAACTATATGCAGTTTCAACAAACAAAAATGGTTTCTAACAAATCAACCATCCAAAAATAGGCAAAGGATATGAAAAAGAGGTAAGCCAACTGACCAAAAGACAAACAAAAATGTTTATAAATCTGGGAAGCTCAGTTTCACTTTTAAGAAAAATGCAACTATAATATGAGCTATCGCTTCTTTCATTCATCCAGATTGGCAAGGATAAACAGCTAGATAAAACACAAACTGGTATAGGAAGATAGGTAGTATAAGGAAATAGGTGCTTTGATATATGGATGATGGGAATGCATCAAAATAAAAAAATGCACCTAGCCCTAAATGCAGTGAATTCAGGTCTAAGAGTTTACCTGAAGAGATATAAGTGCACATGTTTGCAGATACACTTTGGTATTCAGTATTTTCTGGCTCCATCAACTCTAAATATCTATTCATAGACTGTTTTAAAAAATGCCAGCATTTCCAAATGGGTGTCTGTGTATGTGTAAAATTAAAAAGGAAAGTAGCTTTATTAGGTATATATCTATATACAAATATAGACAGGATATCAGACATCTGGAATAAGAGAGAGCTTTCTTTTTATTGTATTTTTGTTTAGTTTGCAGTTTTGTTTTATTGTGTTTATGCATTACTTGGTAAAAGTCATTCTGAATAGTTTTTGACATGTAATGTACATGCTATAAAATTTGCCAGTTTAAAGTGTTAATTGTGTGAGTTTTAGTGTATTTATAGAGTTCTGCATCAATCCATACACCTAATTATAGAAACTTTTCATCACCTCCAGAAGAAACTTTGCACCATTAGCAAACAGTTGCTATCACACCTCACTTCCGTAGCTCTAGACATCCATTACTCTACTTTCTGTAAATAGATTTGTCTATTTTGGAATTCATATGAATGGTATCATGCAACATGTGGTCATTTCAGTTAAATGTTTCTGAGGTTCAACCATGTTGAACATGCCCTACATTGCTTTTTGAGTTAAAAAAATGTTAAAAAATTAAAGTGAAAAAAAAAAAACAATTGCAAAATTCCTTACCCTTTTTAGGTATATTGTGAAATGGTTGTAAAATGGAAGAGAATTACAGAGAAATTATTTCTTGTGAATAGTTACTATTTATTGAGCATCTTTGATATACTAGTATCTCTTTAGGCTTTCTGTATGTTATCTAATTTAATCCTTCCAATATATGTGATAGATGTATTATTTCCATGAATGAGTAAATTAAATAGTGTGATTACAAATTTTCTGTCAATTTACACATAAAAGTGTAAAGTATAAAAATAGATGTATACAGATACCTACTTTATAGCCACAGTTAGAATATTTTAAGTGTTACATAGCATCATCACAATGCACAGTGAAAATACCAGTCACTAGCCAGACAGTTCTAATAGAAATTTTTGCAATTATGGATGTAATTCTGTTTCTGTCCTGTCTGTTACAGTATCCACAACCACATGTGGCTATTAATTATGTGAAATATGACTAGTGTGAGTAAGAAACTGAATTTTAATATTATTTAATTGTAAATTATTTATTTATTTATTTTTAATTGTAAATAATTTAAATTAAACTATCCTCTGCTTCTGTCCTTGACATAGTAACAGCTACCAGTCGATCAGGGTCATCTTTACTCCTATAGTTGAAACAACCAAAATCCGTGCAACACATGAAACAATGGTTTCATGGTCCTGGACATTAGGCACCAAAGGGCAGAGGTCCCTGAGAGCTGGAAAGAAATAAAATATGCCCTATGAAACTCCCTACTGCTTATGAGAGTTTTTAGGCTTGCATCAAAGTGGAGGCATTCAGACAAAGTCAAGGACATAAAAGGAAACAATACTGGACAGAATTCACAGAACATATAAGACTAGACAGTAAAGTGCTTAGCTGCTTACTGATTAGGGCATATACCTGAGGGATATGCCCCAGGCCAAAGAAAGAACAACCTGAAAGGATTGGAGGTCCTGACTTGAGTGCTTGGCTTTCAGAAAGCAGCAATATAGTGTCTTGTTTCTACTAGCCAGACTGGAAAATCTCAAGATTTGTGTGGTATTAGGTAAAGTACACATAAGGGTCTTCTCTCAATTATGGAGAGTAATTGGCTCTAAATTGAGCACTACTCTACTCCCTCCTAAAATATCTTAAGAGCAAGTCCCTAAATGATTAAACAGTTTCCAAATAATTGTGTCCCAGAACAAAGCTCAAGAAGATTAATGAGAATACAAAAATACCCAGCACTCACTGAGGTAAAGTTCAGTATGTCTGATATCCAATAAAAATACCAGGCATGCAGTAAGAAACAAAATTTGACCTGTAATGACACAATAAATATGTCAGTTAATACCTATCCCAAACAAAGCTTTAGAGTTAGTAGGCAAAGACATTTAAAAGAGTTATTATGGGCAGTCCGGGTGGCTTAGTGGTTTAGCACTGGCTTCAGCCCAGGGTGTGATCCTGGAGACCCGGGATTGAGTCCCACGTCAGGCTCCCTGCATGAAGCCTGTTTCTCCCTCTGCCCGTGTCTCTGCCCCCACCCCCCACCTGTGTCTCTCATGAATGAATAAGTAAAATCTTAAAAAAAGTTGTTATAACTTAATTCCATAGTTCTAAAAAGTTAGAGACACGGAAAATAGGGGGAAATATCTAAATCAAACTTATAGCGATGATAATTACAATATGTAAGATGGAAAATTTACTGAATGACACTAATGACACATGCTGCAGAAGAAAATATTGGTGAACTTGAAGATGTAACAACCCAAAATAAAACACAAAGATTTTTTTTTTTCTTAAAAAAAGGAGAACCTTTGTTGTGGGACAACTTCAGGGGACCTACTGAATATTAATTTGAGTTCTAAGGAAGAAAAGGGAGGAAAAAATATTGATGTAATTATGACTGAAAAAATTTCAAATTTGGTGAAATTGTAACCCCACCAGTCCAAGAAATTTAATGAAACTGTAATAGAAGAAACATGAAGAAGACTACTCCAAGATACATCATAATCAAATTGTAAGAAGATATTAAAGTGACATTTGTTGAGCCAACTACTAAAATAAAATGATCTGTCAACCTAGAAATCTACACCCTGCAAAACTATCTTTCAAAACAAAGGAAATTATTTTAGATCTACATTTTTAAAGAGAAAATGTTAAAATATAGTCATTTTATAATGTAGATTAAAATATGATAGATGATGAAATAGCACAAAGGTCAGAGTAGGAATGGAAGTATAAAAGTTCTATATTATATGTTAAGTGATATAATATCCCTTGAATGGAGACTGTATCAATTTAAAGATCTATGCTATAAGCCCTAAAATGAACACTATAATAAGCCAACAAAGGAGAGAAAATGGAATCATAAAAAATAATTCAGAAAAGGCAGGAAAAGGACACAAATGAGAAACAATAGAAAAATAAATACCAGGATAGATTTAATTGTGAACTTACCAATAGTCATGCTAAATATGAACACTCAATGCCAATGAAGAGATTTTCAGATAGGATAAAAAATGAGAAACAACAAGATGCCTACATGTAATGAACTTCTAATATAAAGACCCAATTAATTAAAAGTAAGAAAAAAAAAGGATAACTAATAGTATTAAAAGAAATCTGGAATTACTATCAGACAGAATTCAGACCAAAGAATATTATCAGAGATAAGATAATTTCATCATGATAAAGTGGACATAATTTTAAATGTTTATATTCCTAAAAACAAAACTTCAAAATACATCAAGGAAAAACTGATAAAACTGTGGGGAGAGATTGTAGAGACAATTCCACAATTATAGCAGGACATTTTGGTAACTTTTCTCAGTAATTGAACAAGCAGACAAATCATTAAGGATACAGAAGATTTGAACAACTCTGTCAACCAACTTGACCTAATTGATACATATAGATTATTTCTCCCAGCAACAGTTCAATGTGCATTCTTTTAAAATGCACATTGAGGAGGTTGGTGTACCTGGTTGATCTCAGCATTGTGAGTTAGAGCCCCATGTTGAGTGTAGGGATTACTTAAAAAAAATACTCATTGATATTTACCTCATATATAGAATATATTCTGATATGTTCTGGGACATAAGATAAATCCTGATAAATTTAGAAATAATCAGGTCATATAAAGTATTTTGTGACCATAATGGAATCAAATAAGAAGTCAGTAAAAATAGAAAGGTCACTGAAAATCCCCAAATATTTGGAAACTAAATAACATACTTCTAACTAAGTCATGGATCACAGAAGTAAGCAAAAGCAAAATTAGGAATTATTTCGAATGAATAAAAAGGAATAACTATCTTATCAAAATTAGCAGGATACATGTACAGCAGATATTAGGGAAATATTAATAGCATTATATACCTATATTAAAAAAGAAAAAAATCTAGATCAATGGTCTAAATTTCTGTCTTTAAGAAAATTGAAAAACAAAAGCAAATGAAATCCAAAACAAAGAGAAAAAAGAACTGATAAAGATCAAATTGAAATCAATGAGATAGAAAACAGAAAAATGATAGAGGAAATTAATGAAACCACAAGTTTGTTCTTTGATAAAATCAATGCAGCTAATATATCAATACTCAGACTGATCAAGAAAATAAGATACAAACTACTAATATTGGGAATGAGAGGTAACATCACTACAGGTTTTACAGATACAAAGATGATAAAATGCTATTAAGAAGTTTTTGGTGTGATGAATGTGTTTGTTATCTTGATTATGATGATTTTATAGGGATCTCCATTCAAGGGATATTATACCACTTATTATACACTCTTGTGTCAACATTTACAAAATTAAATATGTTAATTTTACATCAATAAAGCTATTAAAAAATTTCACTAGCCACATGTGAACTGTAGCTATACAACTGGACTGTGGAGCAGTATCTGTAAGCTCCTTGAGGGTCAAAATTGTATTTAAATATTCTTACATAGAGCAGCTATAGAGTAACTAATTTGATCAATATTTGTTTAATGAAGGAAATGCAATATACAACTAGTAGGGTAAGCATGGATCGATCACCTACCTTCTCATATTAGTTTCCTGATATGAAAAACTATAGAGGTCTAAGTTCCTTTTAGCTTTAAATTCTGTAATTTGAAACACAGAAAATTTTATTTCACTACAGATTTACGTTTATTTGGAAAAGCATTTTTTTTTGAAAGTCAAGATGTTTAGTAAATTAGCACATTTAATTTAGAAAACTTTGAAGCACTATGTCACTAAAAATTCAATCTTTAGCATCTTTGACACAATACTGAACACTTTTCATAATAAAAATCAGAACCTTTTCAGTGGTTCTGTTGATTTAATCCCCATGCTTATCTCCCATTTCCTCAGTGTCTGTAAAGTCTCTGCATCCTTGACCAAGGATGTTTTGTATAAAACAGCAACCCCCATTTTCCTGCATTTATTTTGTTATCCTGCTTTGGTTTTCACCAAAACTGCTCTTATTAACTGATATGCTTTTTTTTACCTAACTAAAAGATAACTTTCATTAGGGCGAGGACTTTGTCCATCTTGTATACTGTTGTAAGTTGAAGGATAGTGTGTGGCTTATAATAGGAATTCAGTAAATATTTGTTAAATGAATTGATCAATTGTACATTAATATCCTTTAGATTCCCCCCTCTCCCCATACACATTTTCATCTCTTGAATCTCTACTGTATAAAAAAGTGAACTCCAGGGGCTCCTGGGTGGCTCAGTCAGTACAGTGTCTGCCTTCAGCTCAGGTCATAATCCCAGGGTCATGGGATCTAGCCCTGCCTCAGGGAGGAGCCTGCTTCTTCCTCCTACTCTTCCTCCTCCTCTCTGTGTCTCTCATGAATAAATAAATAAAATATTTTTTTAAAAAAGAAGGATTTTATATACTTTACATAAAGAAAAATATTTTCTGTATTTTCTCTATAATAAAAAATAAAAATATTTGTTTTGTAGTAATTGATACTTATTTTCTTTAGGTTTGTAGGTTTATAGATTTCTGAGCCATTCCAGTTACGCTTATAGTACTTATCTTTAGCCAAGGTGGCAAATCTTTGAAATATAATTTGTAATAGCAAAACTATTATACTTTCCTTAAGTTGACTAGAAATTATTTGTATTGTATTCATTTTTGTTGTACTTCGTGGTCACCCCTTTTACAGTTAAAGATTATTCATTTGTCTAGGAGAGGCCATTGACTATCATGTTTAGTTTACACTGTTAACATAAGAATACATTTTACAACTTGTTTTTCAGTGACTTTTTTTTAAAGATTATTTATTTATTTATTCATGAAAGACACACACACAGAGAGAGAGAGAGAGAGAGAGAGAGGCAGAGACACAGGCAGAGGGAGAAGCAGGCTCCATGCAGGGAGCCCGACGTGGGACTTGATCCCGGGACTCCAGGATCACGCTCTGGGCCAAAGGCAGGTGCTCAACCGCTGAGCCGCCCAGGGATTCCCTCAGTGATTTTTTTTTTTAAAGATTTTATTTATATATCCATGAGAGACACGGAGAGCAAGGCAGAGACATAGAGGGAGAAGCAGGCTCCCTGTGGGGAGCTCGATGTGGGACTTCATTCCAGGATCCTGGGATCAGGACCTGAGCCGAAGGCAGACACTCAACCACTGAGCCACCCAGGTGTCCCTGTTTTTCAGTGATTTGAAACAACTTATGGAGCTCCACTTTGTTGGCATAACTTAGCTTTTGGTCAGGACTTGGATTCTGGATTCTTTCCATATACACATTTTTTTTTTTTTTTTTTTTTTAAAGAGAGAGAATAGGGAGGAAGAGGCAGTGGGAGAAGGAGAGAGAAAGAATCTTAAGCAGGCTCCAAGCCAGGTATGGAAAAGGACACAGGGCTTGATTTTACAACCCTAGGATCATGACCTGGGCCAAAATCAAGTCAGATGCTTAACTGAATGAGCCATCCAGGTGCCCCTCTATATACACCTTACTTGGTTTTGTTTAGTGTGATGTGTTTGAGGGGAGCTTTTAAATTTAGGTTTACCGTGCTAGAGGAATTTTTCTTATAGCTAGTCTATATCCTACAAAGGATGATTATATTTTTAGGAGTTTTTCTTATTGATGAGAATTGGTTGACAACTGAATTGTATTTTACATTTGAAAAAGTCTGGTCATCTTGGTATAACAGTTAATACAGTTATCATTTATTTGCTAACTTCATTACATAAAAGCCATTGTCTCTGTCCTTAAGTTACTTGCTTTTCCAGGCATTCTTCGAGATAAGTTGTCCTGTTTTGAACCATGTTACCCTTCTACCCAGTCTATATACATATATACATATTATAATACATAAACATATTGTATAATGTATATAATTTTGTTTGTGTGTGTATATAGACTCATTATTGCCTTATATGGTTTATTTGAAAGGTAGAGAATATGATACCTGAATATTAGTTTTGCACATCTTTAAGTTGTTTTAGCATGAGACACCTGGGCAGCTCAGTCAGTTAAGTGTCTGGCTTGGTCTCAGGTCATGATCCCGGGGTTCTGGGATCCAGCGCCATGTTGGGCCCCCTCTTAGCAGGAAGTCTGCTTCTCCCTTTCCCTGTGCTCCTCCCCTTACTTGTGCTCTCTTTCTTGCTTACTCTCTCAAATAAATAAAATCTTTTAAAAAAATAGTTTCAGGCACAATATTTAATATGGGTGTTTTGCTTTTATAAGACACAAATGATACAGCGACATAGATGAAGAGATTATAATGCGGAGTGAAATAAGTCAGTCAGAAATACCATATAATTTCACTCACCTGTGAGATTTAAGAAACAAAACAAGGGAAAAAAAGAGGAGAGACAAACTAAGAGACTCTTTTTAAAAAAGATTTTATTTATTTATTTGACAGAGGGAGAGCACAAGCAGAGGGAGCAGCAGGCAGAGGGAGAGGGAGAACCGATGACGTGGGGACTCAATCCCAGGACTCTGAGATTATGGCCTGAGCTGAAGGTAGACGCTCAACAGACTGAAACCCAGGCACCCAAGAAACAGACCCTTAAGTATAGAGAACAGACTGATGGTTGGTACCAGAGGAGAGGTGGGTAAGGAGATGGGTAAATAGGTGAGGGGATTAAGGAGTACAATTGTCATGTTGAGTGCCAGGTGATATATGGAATTGATGAATCATCTCATACTCTTAAAAGTAAGATAACACTGTATGGTAACTATACTAGAATTAAAATTTAAAAAGAAAGACACACAAATGATGTTAGTGTTCTTTTGCAAGTAATATGTTTTCTCCTTGTTGTAGGTCCTTTTGTTCTGCATCACAGCTGCCATGTACATGTTCTTTTTCAGGTATGTCCGGTTATACATATTTATTTTAATAGAGAAATTAGTGTTCCTTTGTGGTTTTTTTAAATCAGCTATGTAACTAAAGTTCCCTAAATAATTATTTCTCACAAGTGGCATGAGGTTTTGTTTTTGTTTTTTTGTTTTCCTTAGAGTGGTTAGAGATAAATCACTGCTTCTTAGTGAATAGAGAGAAGGAAAAAGGAGATTTGTTTTTTTCACATTCTACATACAGGTTCATCTTTGAGAGCTGAATATATAAATTAATAGTCTCAAATACTGATAAGAGAATTTTTGTTTTTTGTGGACCTGATTTTAGATAGTCTTCACTCTCCTTATCAAACAGGCAACATTTTAAATTTAAATAAGAAAAAAGTGATGGTAGGGCTTAATCTAAATCTTCTGCAAAGGTAACCTATACCGTGTTTATCACTTGTCTTTAAAATATTAAATTAGTCCCTAATGTCAAGAGTTGGATTTCTCGTTGACACTGAAACTGTGAGGCCTGTGGAGGAGTGTTAGGATGGCTCAAGACTGCAAGGCCAGTGAAAAGGATACTGTCATTCTATAACCATAACAGTACAACAATGGGATTTTTGATTGGGAAGAGTCTACTCCTTCATAACTGTTATTGATACCAGCAATTCCCATTTATTTCACTCTTATTTCATTAACTTGAATAGACTTTTTCTTGATTTTTCTGGATATAGGCAGAATTCAACCACAGCAGGAAGGACCAAACTTCTAAAGTTAAAATTTGTACTTGATTGACAAAAGTTACAGATTTTAATAAGAAATATGTGGTAGATATCTTTACTTTTTTCTCTTTACCTAAATAAGACAATTCAACTTCTCAGAATTTTAAAACAACTAATTTCCTGTCAGAACATCTTAATAAATATTTGATAAGCACAAAAATATGATTTTAACTTATTATGACTTTATCAAAAATTTTACATGCACATTTAAAATGATGCTGCTTGCTATTATTCTTGTAGAGGGACAGCCAGATCATTAAAAGGGAAAAATGGATCATATTTCAAGGTGGGGAGAACTTGATGTGCAAAAACGATTGGTAATGGGTACATAATATTTTTTGTCAATTATTAGTGACAAAAATCATTGCAGCTCTCTGAGGGTCTTTGTGAAATTGAACTCTTTCTTATATTTTAACAATTTAGGTGTGAGAGGAATTAGGGACAATGACTATATCATTTCATCAATTTCCAAAATTGTATATTATATTCAGATACATTATTGGGACAGTTTTGCAAAGAATTCACATGGTTGATCTTTATGTCTGTCTAGTCTTAAGGTAAAACATATCCGGTGGGGAAAATAGAAAATAGATAAGAACTTAGAAACCTGTCTTCTGTTGACCGGCACAGGAAAAAATACAATATCAAGTAAATTTTCTTTTTGTGAAAACTCCTAAAGGAACAGATAGATGGTTAAATGCAGCAGTCCCCGGTATGACACTTAAAGATAGCATATTTGATCAACAGTTAGCATTTCTTGGTTGTCATTTTTTGAGGTTTAAAAAACAAATTGTATGTTGAATATAGTGATAATGCCCAAGTTTTAGCTTGGTCCTCAGAAATCGTACTTTGAAAACTGCTGCCATCAATGTAGTATTTTTGGTGTAGAAAGAAAATCAGTCCTATAAATATGTATTTTGGTGTAGAGCTATGAAACCTTTTCCTGTTTCAGTCACAAAGTCTAGGTTAAAAACAACAATTTAAAACTTTCCAGAAGGCTCAATACAAGGTTTTAGTGCCAAGATAAACATTTTTCGTTTTCTGAGGAAAGGGGTTGTTTTCTCCTAAAAGAAGCACTATCACCAAATTCCTAGTGTTCTTGGCAGAAGTTAGTTTGAATAACTCAACAAAAGGGGTTTGGCAAACGGTAAAATAAAACCATTTATAAAGTACTACAATCAAAACAATGTTACATGTTTGTCTGAAGTCTGGCTTGTGTTTGAAATGAACGAACAACACTGTACATAGCAGTTAATGAGTCAAGTTGCATTAAAATATTTTATTCTTAAAATTCAGTTTTATATACAGATATTTGAGGTCACTTTTCATTTATTAACAATTTTACTTCTAATTGCAAAAAATTAGTTAATATCAAATGATATTGTCCCCAGGCCTCCATTTATATCTTCCTTTGAGAAGAGAGGATAAGGGAATCATTTTGTTAGAAATTAATCAACTTGTGTTTTTATGCTAACTGTAGAGAAAAATGTGCCAATTTTATTTATCTAGAGAAGGAACTTGAAGAAGTAGTTCCATAATTATTTTCTAAAAGTGACATGCAGGATGTAATGGTTATAGTATGATTTCACTTAAAAAGCAATGCAGTGTTCTTAGTACCAAAATGACGGCTATTAAAATGTGTAATGAAAACATCTTACTTTTGAATAGTTCTTTTGTTATATTTTAACAGGTACATTTTTTTTCCACATGCATTTTCACATAGTGATCTTGACTTTTAATTTGTACACTAGAAATAAGGCTTACATTCAGATGGAATCCTGAGAAAACTTTAGAGGCTTGGGTTGAGGGAAGGTAGTATGTGAAGAGAGTTCTAGCTTTGTTCTAGTTTTTAACCAACTGGCATCCATCCATCCACATGTCTGTTGATACCACCATATGCCGAGTATTCTGTTAGGAACTGAGGTATAATATTTTGAAGATATTTTCAAAGAAGTCTTTCTGTACAACCCCAGTGGGCATTCTTCATAATGATCCTGCTTTCATTGTTCAATCATCTTATTATTTTTTATGTTGTGGTCATAACTTTGTTTTAGAGCATGTCTGTCACTATGAAGCAGAAGTCATGGTTGAAATTGCATAGAATATTTTGTATCATGCATACCTTTAAAGCACTTTTCTTTAAACTTCCAAATGTGTATTTATGAGTAAAGCAACTTGTTTTCTTTTTTAAGTCAAGAATTTATTATAGTTGTTGTTTCAGATTCATTAGAATCTTTCCAACAGTCATGTGGAGAGAAGAAATGAGTTTCTTTTGAACCATTAGTTCTTTGTTGTTTTAACTGAAAAGCAAAGGAAAGAATCAACAACAACACAAACAGCATGCCAAAACTATTACACATTAATTCTGCTCACAAAAAACAATGAATCATGCTACACATTTAAACTATTTATTGGTTTTATTTTCAACATTAGATATCTGTATATGAAGAACACATAAATTAGAAAAATGAAATAATTCAGCTTCACTTTAAATAACTTAATTAAAATAGTATCATAAAGCATATCATGATAACTTTGATCCCATCCTGGTGAGTACCTAGCTAGAAATTCTATCCATCTGCCTTTGCAAAGCCAGCAACAAATCCAAGTTTGTTTAAACATGTAGTTTGAGAGGCTCTGACTTGTTGTCATAGCAGATAATCTATGGACTGTGTATGACTTATTCACGATAGACATATCTTAATCTGCTATAAATATTGAAAAACATTGCATTTTTTAGAATTCAGTGCAGGGAAGCCCGGGTGGATCAGTAGTTTAGCACCACCCAGGGCGTGATCCTGGAGATCTGGGATCAAGTCCTGCATCAGACTCCCTGCATGGAGACTGCTTCTCCCTCTGCCTGTGTCTCTGCCTCTCTCTCTCTCTGTGTCTCTCTCATGAATAAATAAATAAAATATTTTTAAAAATCCAGTGCAAATTAAAGTTGATTGTTATTGTGTTTAAAACATTATTTAGAAACAGTATTGATGCCTGCCATCAATGAATTCTAGTCAACTCTCTGTGAAGGTACAAATAATAAACTGCCATTTGTCTCAAGATATGGATATATTTTGTTTTTAAGAAAATGACACTATTTATTGGCTATCTGCAGTTTTTTAGTGAAAGACATTTGTGATTTTCCTTGAATTTTCTAATATAAATATAGCCTTGTACCTTTGAAGTAACTTTAACAGCAGGTAAAGAACTTTTGATTTGGGTCTTTCAGTCATTACTGATTTTAACAAAAGCCTTTTAACTATCAATTAAGTTCTGTTTTGAAGTACTGTATAAACCTACACAAAAATATAGTCTAGAAAATTATATATGGCATTTGAACTATTAAAGTGTTACTTCAGGATTAGAAGAATTTTCCCTAAATAATGAGATTTGTATTTTGAAGAGATTTCTTCCAGCAAAGCAGAGAGTGAATTGGAGTTTTGGGGGGGGTGTGTGCATAATGGCAGGTAAGGTAGGATATTATTGCAGTTACCCTTGAAGGAAATGGTGGGAGCGTGACTGAAGGTTATTTTATGATAATGACATGGTGAAGAGTGGATCTATCTGAGTTATAAGAATGATGCTTGGATGAAGAAGAGAGAAACACTGGAAATTAGAAAATTAGCAATTTAGAAAATGTGTGGAAATTGAGTACAGGTTTTGCAAATACTGAGGTTGAAGTGCATTTGAGACACACACATTGAGAAATATAAATGTCCCTTGGGTACTTGGAGATAAGGAGATAAATAAAGCTATGCTTGGTTGTCACACCAACTGGTTGAGTACAGACAAATTATACAACTTCTGTATACTCAGTTTATTTCTTTATTAAAAAGTATAAATCATTATATGTGCCTCATAGATTGGGCTCTGGTGATTAAATTAGACACAGTGTCTTTCAAACTTTTTTGACTGTGATCCAAAATAGGAACTAAATTTTATATTGTGCATACATACATACATTTTCCAGAATAATACTTAACCTTACTATATGGGATACATTTGGATATTTTTAATTCTAATTTATTTTATTTATTTAAAAAGCTGCTTTGAACCACTAATGAGTAATAACAGGATTTCGAAAAAACACTGAGCTAATACATGTGAGCACCTAGTGTGGTGATTATTGCTTTAGCAGAAATTAGAGTTACGAGTAGTGATTATTGACTATAAACTAGGAAGGAAAATTAATTAAACTGGAGGATTTCAAGAATGAGGGCATTATCTTTAGTATTAATGCTGTAAATATATTCATTAAGGTAAGGGCTAAGAAAAGTTCATTTGCTCTACAACCTGGTGGTCAGTGGTAACCAGCTAGAGAAATTTTTGTTGAGTTGGATTAGTAGATTGAGAAATGTGACATGATGTTTGTTTTAAAAAATATGTAATTAAATTTGTCAATTTTTTTTATAAGGTTGGGAAAAAATTTTAATGCAGAAAACTGTGAGCTGAGGAAGCAGAATTAGTACAATAAACTCAAGAAGTTTGAGAGGAGAAAGGGCAAGTTGTTACAGGAATAAGGTTTTCTTTTGTATTCCTTCTTAGTTTATTATTTTTTTAGACAAGAGAGACTAGACTATGAGAAAGTTTAAGTGAGTAAAAGAAGGTTGCACAAGCAGGAGAGATTGGGAAAGAGAAGAAAAATTGTCTAAAATGCAGTCCAAAATGTCAACATAGATAGCTAGATTGTTAAACCTATCTGTCTGAGAGAGATCATGTTAATGATTGGGGGAAATCGAAGTTCTGTTTGAATGCCTTGAACATACGGTTTAAGTGGAAGAGGACTGATATATAGAAGATGTAGTAAATAGAACAGTCTTAGGCCTTTGGCTTTCTAAATTCATTGTCATTCTTAAAATGTTAATGAACTTTTTTTTCCCCCCAAAGATTTTATTTATTCATGAGAATACACAGAGAGGAGAGAGAGAGAGAGAGAGGCAGAGACACAGGCAGAGGGAGAAGCAGGATCCATGCAGGGAGCCTGACATGGGACTCAATCCCAGGTCTCCAGGATCACGCCCTGGGCTGAAGGTGGCGCTAAACCGCTGAGCCACCCGGGCTGCCCTGTTAATGAACTTGTTAATAGAAATTGACGTGGGCTTGGGAGACCAGTATTCCTCAGAAGATAAATGCAGGTGAATTGAGGTACTTCCATAATTGGCACCTAAACTAGTGAGCTTACTAAGCATATAAAATCTGCCCTATGCAAAGATAAAGTATAGAGATCTTTAGGACTGTTGCTTTCTTCAGAGCAAGTGTAAAAAGTGAGAAAACCTAAGTTCAACATCTTATAAATCACTTTCTCTGACAATGCAGAGCTTATGATCAAGTCGGATGTCTGTAATCTGACTTTCTTTTTTTGGGAGAGGAAATTAGTCTGCCCATGTGGTGAACATACTCCATCTATCGATGGAAGTTGTGGCAAATCTGCTTTCACTTGTTGCCTGTCAGCTTTTGATATTGAGCCTCGATAAATTGCTCAAAATTTTATATTGAATATAAGTGTTTATTTTTAGTAGAAAGCAAAGAGAAATATTGTTTGGAGAAATCCTGTCAACTTAAAATTTGACTTCTTACAGACTTAAGACTCAGTCTTAAGGGACTCAGTCACATTAGAAGTGGTCAGTTGTTTTTGCAGTTTTATTTTCAAGAAGAAAAATGGCATTTTTGGGTGGTTTTCCTACTGTAAATATTTTATTTTTACTGATGTCAAAGTTCGAGAAGTGCTGACATCCACACGTTGCTAAATAAGCGAAAAGTTTGCACCATTAACATGCTGCTGGTGTAGGCTTGTTTTAGTCCCTTAGTAGTTCTGAGGTTCCACTGGATTTTGGAGCCCCTTTGTGAATCAAGGTGGCAGTTTGCAGTTAAAATAAAGGATAAATTGTAATTACGTTTATCTGTTTTTATACAAAGAACCTGATGTACACTTCTGACTAAAATTGTTAAAAATAATTTTAACTTCTGTTAGCACTGTTCACTTAAATTAAGTTGGTACAATAAAGTTCTATTTCTTTTGAATCTGTAAGATACAATCTAGCAAGAATTTAATAGTAATAATAGCTATGTCCTGAACAAGAAGTCATTTGTTCCAAGTTCTACAGTTGCATTTATTTTGACAGAATAGTTCTTTTTTAAAATTTTGTTTATTTATTTAAAGATTTTGCTAGTCCATCCATTGAAGACTTTATTTATTTGAGAATGAGAGTGCACAAGCAGGGGGAAGGGCAAAGGGAGCAGCAGACTACCCCCTGAGCAGGGAGCCTGCTGTGGGGCTCAATCCTGGGACTCGGGGTAGACACTCAACTGACTCAGCCACCCAGGTGCTCCAGTAAAAGAATAATTCTTATAAATCATTCTTCTTAAGTAGTTAAGAGAAATGAAAATATTTTTATTTTGGAAAGACAACTCACAGATTTTAACAAAGCATTTTTCAATAAAGCATTTCTGTTTTGGGCAACAGGAAATCCCTCTTGGGTATAAGAATTTGTTACCTTTACAGAAGTCTCAGCAAATCAAATATTCATGAGTAAGAGAAATAATGTAGTAAATTTCTAACAATTGTGGTGAATTCTTGAAATAATTTAGATTTTTTTTTTCCTGATGATGTATGTCCATCATAGTTTATTAGTGTTGGTGATTATTGCTGGAGATGGTTTGGGTAAAAGAGTACCCAGTCAATGTTTGAATAAGTGATACTGAATTTAAAGTATCTAATGTTTAGAAGTAAAATTTTTAGCTTTTCAGAATTTTCACTTAATGAAAAACATACATGTGTTTTGGAGGTTCCATGGCATAATAGAAATTGTATAGTCTTCAGTGCTTCACCTTCGAATAGACCTCTGTTTAGGTTTTGGCTTTACCATTTACTAATCCTGTGGCTTTGATAAATTATTTGCCTGGTTTATTTTTAAATTTTTCATCCATAAGATTATCCCTGTGGCCGTGAGAATATAGAACAGATATCCCTATAAGAAAATAATTTTTTAAATGATACTTAAGTTTCCAAGCAAGCCAGTCCTTAAAAGTTAACCTATAAGTGAATCTGTAAAATGTACTTGAAGTATAGTGCCAGTGGTACTATAGAAACAAACAAATAATATTTATGATAATATATTTTTGGGAAAGTACATTCATTTTCAATATGTTAGAGCTAAAGCAGAAGGATTGGGAATTATCCAGTTCTTGAGCTACTCCATAGAGTCCCCTGTCAGAGCAAGAGCTCAGAGCATAGGAGTTGAGAAGTGAAGGATAGAAGAACAGAATTGGACCTCTTAGGAAAACAGTAGTTAAAACAAAATGAAACAGGGGAGCCTGGCTGGCTCAGTTGGTTAAGTGTCCGACTCTTGGTTGTGGCTCAGGTCATGATCTCAGGGTTGTGAGATGAAGGCCCACATTGGGCTCATGTTCTGTGAGGAGTCTGCTTAAGACTCTCTCTCTCTCCCTCTTCTCTTTCCCTCCTCAAATGAATAATCTTAAAAAAAAAAAAAAAAGAAAGAAAAATAGGCTAATACTGCAAATTGAAGACCCAAGAGATTGGGATTATAGTTTAACCTGGGGCTTTCCTTTCACTTGTCTTCCCTTTTCTTTCTTCTCCCTGTTCCCTGCTCTGATGCCATCTGACTGGAGGGGTGTTGAGGCAGCACAGTAAGTGGGGCTTGAGAAGAAGAGGTCCTGGAAATATATAGGTTGGATGGGTGCTGTGGGGGCAGGTGGGTGGGGAGGAGAGTGGAGTGAGGAGCAAGGAAGTGTATTGGCCCCAAATACCTGGTGCAGCAAGATTTGGCCATGTCTTTCTGTTGCCAGCCTTACTCTCAAATAGTTGCTAGTCCATCCATTGAAGACTAGTTAAAAAAAATATTAACAAGGTTAAAATGGATAAAGAATGGAACCAAACAAGGATTAAGGAGTGCACTTGTTGTGATGAGCACCCAGTGATGTACAGAATTGTTGAATCACACTATGTACACCTGAAATTAATGTAACACTGTATGTTAATTAACTGGAATTAAACAAACAAAAGAATGGCCAGAGTATCCTTCTCCCTCCCAGTTCCAAATTCCTTGATGCATCATACTGTATCATATTATATCATAAATAAAGCCACAGGTGACTCCTGAAAAAAATCTCGGCAGCACTTTTTTGATCATTTTTCAGACAGCTGCTGTGCACTTCACCCTGTTCTTATGCAGTTGACTGTTTCATCTCTTACCTGTAGAGGTGGGAATGATGAAGAGGAGA
The DNA here is from genome assembly GCF_048418805.1 of Vulpes vulpes. Taxonomy (NCBI): domain Eukaryota; kingdom Metazoa; phylum Chordata; class Mammalia; order Carnivora; family Canidae; genus Vulpes; species Vulpes vulpes. The sequence goes on from NC_132790.1 coordinate 37,541,483, forward strand.
AATAAGAAAGAAGAAACAATTACTAATAGCAGTAGGGTAAGAGGGGGCCTAAGTTATGTTGGCTAGAGTGGCCATTTGTACTTAAAAGATCTATATTGATTTTTGTGTATCTTCCGTGTAGTTAAAAGGTAGTATTTTCCCAGAATTTGCTGGTATATCACCTTCTTGGTAAATCGTGAAGCTAGTGCTATGGTCTGAATGTTTGTGTCCCACCACAATTCATGTGTTGAAATCCTAACCTCCAGGGTGATGAGGGTTTTGAGAGGTGATTAGATCACGAGGCCTGAGTCCTCGTGAGTAGAATGATTGCCCTTATAGAAAGGGCTCACGAGAGCTCCCATGCTTCTTGTGCCCTATGAGATAACAGTGAGAAGTCAGCTTTCCGTGAGGAAGTGAACATCTCCAGACACTGAATTGGCTGGCACCTTGGTCTTGGGCTTCCCAGCCTCTGAACTGTGAGAAATAGACTTTTGTTGTTTTTTAAAGCCATCCGTTGTCTGGCATTGTGTTATAATAGCTTGAATTAAGACAACTGGGAAGGGCTTTTCAGCTTTTTATGTAATGCATTAATATTTCAGGCATCTATTACAAAAATTGGCCTGCAGATCTGCTGCTACTCCAAGGTGTAGGCCAACTACTGTCTCCATGTAGGCTTCCTTTCGATTAAAGGAAAGTCTTTTAATAGGAGTCTTTTTAGACTGGACTACTAGTAGGAGTAGTAATTGAAGTCTGAAATTACAAACTCCTGTGAATTAAATTTATTATTCATTCTTAACCCAAATACTATACTATATAAATACTATACTATATTACTATAGTAGATCTAGAGTATTAGCTGAAACCAGGGATTCCAGTTATAAAAACTTCACACCTGTACACCGTAGTCATAATTATAAGTTATTCCATCTTATTCAGGCTTGAGATATAAATATATTGGTTTTGAAAATATGAGACTAAAATTATTTGGAGTTGAATATAATTTATAAATGATAAATATAGAAGCTTGAAGCTATTTAGTTGTGAAGACACAATAAATAAGTACTTGCAGATGCTTTTAATAATTATCTTTTGGCTTTATTTGGTTGAGTTATAATAGAATGCCTAGAGAGATTTTTAAATTTGGGAATTATAATGAGTATAGAAGAATGATAAAACTTACTCTGTAATGAGTCCTGATGACTTGTGAATTAGAAAATAGCCAGAATTTTGTAGAACACATGAGAGGGCAAATAGCCTCAAATTAAGACTATAATTAATACAATATATAATAATATAATACATATAATATATAATAATTTATAATAATTAAGAATATAATAGATAATTAAGAATTATTATAGAACACGTGAGAGGGCAAATTAAGTTATAATTAATATTTACTATAATATATAATAAATAAGAATATAAGTGTGTGTGTGTGTGTGTATATATATATATTTGCTCATTGTAGAAAATACTACCAAACAAAACCTTTTAGAGAATAACTATCACCTTTGTGTGTATCTTTATTGGCCATTTGCTATGTCTTTGTCCATCTTTCTCTCCAGTCCACCTGCCTGCCTTCTCTCCTTCAGTCTTCCTCTTTTCCCTCTTTTCCTCCTTTCCTTCCTTTTTCCTTCCTCCTTTTCTTCCACCCTCCTTCACTTGTTTTGTGAAGTGAATATATATATTTTTCTCCTCTCCTTTCACATATATATTTTTATGTTCTCTCTCCAACTTCTCAAATGAGATCATATCATATCATGGATGATGAAATGCCTTTTCTTCGCATATCTGCATTAGAAAAGACCAAGAACTTTCTGTGATTAGTCTAAGCAGGAAGGCTTCTCTTTAATGACACATACTTATAGTCACATCCACTTGCACAGGTGCATACAACAAATTATTAGAAGCTGTAGAAAGGATTCTGATACCAGTCTTCAGTTCCTCACTAAAAGAAACTGGTGATAACTCTTAATAATCTGAACATGACTGATAAAATGATTCCAAGCATCTGTTCTTTCAGGTTCTGGAAATCCTCTTCTATATGTTATCCTCTTGTTTAAAGAGAATTATTATTAATCACAGAAAGTTCTTAGACTTTGGTGATACAGATGTACAAATTTGATGCTTATTTTATTGGTTATGAGGAATACTGTAATTCACTATGGTGTTTTCAAGCCTGACTCTTTGTTTCTATTGTTTTCTACCATGTGAGTTCGCTTACAGGTAATTAAAGGGCACTGTAGTGTAGCAGGGTTGGTTAAGAGCATGAACTATGGAGCCAGACTGAATTATGTTCAAATTCTCACTTCAGTCTAGCTTGTTTTGTGATCCTGGCTAAGTTACTTAGCCTCTCTGTGCCTCAGCTTTCTCATGTTAAAGTGGTAATAATAATAGTACTTCATGGGATTATTTTAATAATTAAATGACTATCATATTGTACACAGACAATAAATGTTAGCTGTTTTTATTATTTAAGTCTGAGCTGTAAAGATCACATACATAGTATATGATTCCATTTATCTGATGTGTCCAAAAGAGGCAAATCCATGGAGATAGAAAGATTTGCATTGCCTATGACTAGGAGACTGCAAGGAATGGGAGAGGACTACAAAAAAATACAAATGAGTATTTTTTTAATGGTGATGAACATGTTCCAAAAGTAATGATGATGATGGCTACACAAGGCTGGGACTATAAAAATCATTGAATGTTACACTTTAAATACTGAGCTGTATATTATGTAAATTATATCACTTAGTGTGTTATTAAAAAAAACTGATCTGGAAGCAGACCTTTGTTGCACAGTGGCATGGTGTTTCTTGTGATATCACCATTAAATATACCTCTGGTTGCTGCATCTCAGGGATTCTACTGGTTTTTGTGGGCACATAGGCATACACACTGAAAGAGAACATCCAGAAACTTACCTTTTTCTCAGGTGTGTTTGAAAGAGTAGTCCCTTGGAGAATGACAGAATGGAGAATATGCATGTGCACTGCAAGGCTTGTTAACTCTTTCCAGAATTGTCAGAACTGCAGTTGAGAATATGCATGCTCTTAGTTGTGAGACACTACACTTTGAAATTAGAAGGAAAACAAAAGAGGAAGCTACAATAGAAGTCCCAAGTGTATGTAAGATTGCTAATATAACATTGTGCTTAAGTTTTTTTTGGATATTTCTGAGTTAGGATGTTAAATTTTTTACTTGGTAGTAACTTTTGAAAAGTGCAGTTTAAAAAAGGTCTTAGAGGCTTGCCAACCAAGACAAATTTCAGAAATATATGCAGATATGATACTTATTTAATTGGAGAAAAACAGATGAAAGATGAGATAAATTTATTTATATGAAACAGGCTTTTAGTGAAAATATTCTCAAATATAAGCCTAATGCATTCTTGCTTATCAAAATGAAAAGTCATAGATTGACATTTAAAAACCGATCATGAGGATGTTTTTTATTTTTTTTTTTAAGATTTTATTTATTTATTCATAGAGACACACAGAGAGAGAGAGGCAGAGATACAGGCAGAGGGAGAAGCAGGCTCCACGCAGAGAGCCTGACGTGGGACTCGTCTCCAGGATCACACCCTGGGCTGCAGGCGGCGCTAAACCACTGCGCCACCTGGGCTGCCTCGATGTTTTTTAAATACCTAGAAAGTTCATTGCTAATACATTCCAATTTAACTTGAATGAAAATTAAGCTTACAGTTCTTGGAAAAAGAAATGATTAGTTTATAACTTGATTATATTTTAATATGTATTTCATAGATTATATTTGATCATATATTGATATTGATTATATTTTGAAGAAGAATTTTGCTGTACTTTGTTTATTTTGGGTGAAGTTTTTCAAGTCACTATCCTTGCCATAGAAAATTATTGAATGGAAGGGCATAGAAGGAAATTATATTAATATCTGTATAATCAGTTTTTTCTTCATTGATCTATTTTTTTTAAAAAGTCACAGCAAAAATTGGAAATATTTGGATTTATTTCAGTCTGTATCCTTAAAATGTCAGATTAAGTCTCCACTCACGAAGGCTTATTTTTTGTGCTGCACAGGTTCAGTGACAGGGCTTCCCAGGGGAGGAAGGACTTTACTTACAGCTTCACTGAGCTGAAATTCACAGTGAAAGAATATTTTTCCACCATGATCAGTTTTCAGCACAGATTCTGCCTGTAATGTGTTACTGAGTCACTGAACCAGGAAGATGTTTACCTGCAAGGTGAACTGGTCGAAATGGGAGAAGCTTTTAAGTTCTAAAATTTCAGCCATCGTCTTCCCTAGAGGAAGAAAAAAGTGGGTCTCCTCCCTTTTTTATATATGCTCTTGTCAATCACAAAGCCTCTTTGTGCTGGTGGGGCCTGGATGGTGACTTGATTGCTGGCTGTTATCCTGTTCCTGTCATCCTAAAATGCAAAATAAAAGGAAGAGGAAAGCGTAACTTCGGGTTTGCAGGCCTTAGAGAGTAAGTCGCTTGTGGCAGCCTGGGTCCTCTGAATGGAAAGCTTTCTGAAGTGATTTGTTTGTTCATTAAAACGGAGTATGTAATTCTTATGGCTTTGAGCTACTTTGGCACCTTCAGCACGAGAATAATATTTAGAATCAGATAATGGCAAGCAGTTGAGCTTCTCAGATCTAATGTCTTCTGTCACAGAAACATCATGCTCTGATGCACAATTGCTAAGTTTAACTTCTGTTTCTTGCCCGAGTGTTAATAAGATGCTTTTGGAATTGGATATCCAATTCCAGTGGTATCATTTGTAATTGTACCAATTGTACTATTTTGCAAAAAACCCTTCTTGCAGGTGTCATTTTAAGATATTTTCAGGGATTCTTATGAAAGATGAGACTCTCTTTACCTTTTAAAATCACTAGCAACTTCTAGTATGAATCACATTAGGGAAATCTGTTATAGCAAGCCAACCTTGTTGAACTTAGAGTCCTAAGACTTTTATAATCATTAAAGTTTCTGAACACTTTGCTGAAGTTTTTGACTGTATTTTGGATTTTAACTTATATCCCTTATAATTTCTATTACATTCTACTGATAGAAGAACTGTGTGAATGAGTATGAGTTGGACTGATGTGGCTTTCACCTTAAAAGAATATCAGCTAGGTGAAATAGTGTTCTTTAAGTTATTCTTTAGTTGGGATACCTGGGCGGTTCAGCGGTTGAGCATCTGCCTTCGGCTCAGGGCGTGATCCTGGAGTCCTGGGATCTAGTCCCGCATCAGCCTCCCCGCAGGGAGCCTGCTTCTCCCTTTGCCTATGTCTGTTCCTCTCTGTCTCTCATGAATAAATAAATAAAATCTTAAAAAAAGACAAATAAATTATTCTTTAGAAAAGCAGGAAGAAAATAGTTCCAAAAAAGGTGAAAAAGAAAGATTTTGTTGTTAAAATGAGGTATTCCTTTTTATTGATTCCAAAGTACACACTTATTAATGTTCAAGAGGTATAAAATGAACTATTACAAATTCAAATGTCTGATGTAAAAGCTATAAGGGAATTCTCAAACTTTAGCGTGTATATAAATCACTTGGAGATTTTATTAAAATGCAGGTGATGATTCAGTTGGTCTGGGATGGGATCTTAGCTTCTGCATTTCCAACAAGCTCCCAGGTGATGCTAGTGCTTTTGGCCCCTGGAATCTCAGTGTGAGCAGCAAATTTGTAAGATACCTCAATAGTTAAATTATGAGATTAAAATTAAAAGAAAATCTGAAACTTTAATCTCACTGCCTCTCTTGGCAATCTGTTCTAGTAGTTGACAATATATAGAGTCAGGACATTTTCCCTAAATATAAATGTCTGTAGCAAGGTTGGATGGGCTTACCCTAAAGTCCTCTTCCTAGTTGAAACAGAAAACAACTATCATATATTTACTTTGGATGCTTAGGGATTATTAGGTATCCTTTTCTCTCTTTCACATTTTTTCAACATCAACTTCTTTTAGCATTTATTGTATATTTTACTTTATTATCCCAGTTTTAGTTGCAAATTATCCACATAGCATAGCAAGTGACAAGCAAGTTGGCTGGGCCAGCTCTGTGTCACACTGCAGCTCTGTGGGTTGGTTAGGGCAGTTCTGTTCCTCACGTCTTCATTCTGATGCCCTCACCCAGGGGACAAAAGCTATGCAAGGAAAGCTGTCCTCGTGGCAGTGGAATGAGATTTGTTTTCACTAACACCATCTTCAAAATATTAGTACATGTCTATCTTAAGTGCCTTATTGACACACATGTATCTGCTCATTTACCATGGCATTTTCCTTGAGTATGAGTTCTCTAGCTGGGGTTCTGAGTTGTTTTTATTCTATAAACCATGCTTAGAAGATATTGGCTTTCCAAAGCATTCAGCTCAGTTTCCGTGGGGGGAAAAAATAGTCTTTTTTGGACTAATATGTAGGTCAGTTACATAATTACATAAACAAATGTAAATTACATAAATACATTTGAGGATAAACAAGTGAATTTTGACCTACATTAACTAAACTGGTGTGAACAGATGCGTATGTGGTCATATTTGAGAGTGGTGGTTTTATCTCTGAGCAGTCAGTATGAATATTAGAGTATTTTACAGAGAGAAAACAGAAAAGATAAATTTGTCTTGTTAAATGTAGTCTCCTAAATGGAGATTACATTTTTACATTTTTTACAGTAAAGAGCATATTTAAAACATATTTACTAATTTCTAATCCTACACTCTTTACCTCTGCAATATCACCATCCTAGCTTCTTTTCCATTCTTTGAGGATTTCTTCTATGCCTTAAACCCCTCAAGATTTGGCCCTTACCCCTCACCTTTTTTTTTTTTTTTTTTTTGTGGGGAGGGAGGACTTGTTATTTATCCTAGTAGAGCCAAACTTCAGTCACACTTTCCCTGTAGGAATCAGTTTATGTATTTGACATAGATCTCAATGTTTATTTATTCAAGCCTAAAAATAACTGAGGTTAAGGAATTCATGGACTATATGCTGACTTAGTGGTACTTTCAGTTCATTTGACTTGTTGCAAAATTCCGTAAACAGAAGTATTTGCCTTTAAAGTGAATAATACCGATTCTTAATGTTTCGGAGGATCATAGATTTTTAGAGTAGGGAGCAAGTCAGAGATTATGTAATATAGCATTGTCCCTTTTCTGGTGAGGAAATCAAATCTCTGAGGATTTTTGTGACTTGTCTTCCCTCAGTCAGCAGTTAGGGTAGAGGAAGAAGAATTTTGAATAATTTGCTTAAAATATCATAAATCGTTTCAAAACAATTGAATATTTAGAAATTTATGTGGGAACATGACAAAAAATTCAGCTATTTTGTACTCTTAAATGTACGATGTAATGGAAGCCCTTTTTGAGAGGAATGATGAAATTAAGCAGAAAGACCCAGAAATTAAGGAAGATAGAAGTTTGGTCAAAATTTTCTTAAGGCCTGTTTTGGGTTTTGTGTATGAAATAGTTTTTTTTTTTTTTTTTGAAATAGTTTTAACTATAACGGAAATCTCATCTCATGGAGTTATTCATCTTTTTATTTGAATTAATATTTCTGATTATTGCCATTAGAAATTTTTGGAATTCCTTTCTTGTGAGTAGATTTTAAACCAGAAAGGAGAAAAGCTCCTTTGTAGTCAGATGGCTATGCTTTCGGTCTCTGTGTTTCAATCTCTCTTTCTTTCCTTGCCTTTCTCCCTGCCTCTGCCTTCTCTACCCTGTTTCCTTTTCTGTCTTTCTGTTTTTTGCTTTCTGGTATTTTTTTGTTTTGTTTTATTATATATTGTCAAGGAAATAACTAGAATTGCTTTATGGCACTTACCATTAAATATCCATTATGTCATTTTAAGTGTGACAGATGTGTCTGTGCATGGCATTTTAGAATGGAATTAAATGTGTGTTACTCTGCCCTTATGCATTATTAATAATTCCTTAAAATGAAGAAACTATACATTAGCATATATTTATAGTCATCTCTGAAATTTTATCATGAATTGATCCTGCTTTTATGAAATGTAAACAGATGTATTAAACATTTATTTGAACAGCAGTTTGTACATTCTGAGGACTTCAGTTTTATTGTCTGCAATGTAGTTGCAGCCTTAAGGCTAGTGCATATAGCCAATTGTCATTTAAATTTAATCTTCTAAATGTAAGTTATATTAATTTCATGTAGGATCTCAGAAACATTAAATTACATATTAAACATATTAAACTTTTTCTATGTTTATTATCTTTGAGGACATTATTTTTTCTTCTATTTTGTTGAAAATGATTCTGGATTTCCAAAGACATTTATAAAAAGAGATTGTTGGGCAGCCCGGGTGACTCAGCGGTTTAGCGCTTCCTTTGGCCTGGGGCGTGATCCTTGAGACCCGGGATCGAGTCCCACTTCGGGCTCCCTGCGTACAGCCTGCTTCTCCCTCTGCCTATGTCTCTGCCTCTCTCTGTCTCTCTCATGAATAAATAAATAAAATCTATTTTTAAAAAAAAGATTGTTATTTTTTAAAGCTCTGAACTATTGTAAATTTCATGAGATGAGTCTTAAACTAGGTTCTGGAAGACAGGTTTTACATTCTTGGTTTTCAGATCAAATTGGCTACAGTAATAATAAGTTACAATTGAAATATGAAACTGACATAAAGCAGAAACTGGAATGTTACTAACAGCTGTTGCCATAAAAGAGTGGCTAGAGTTTTATTGTATGTCTAGAACATCTCACAAGTCTCTTCTTTTAGCTTCCTGAATTTAGTTCTAGTTCTCCTCTGTTTCATCTCTCTTTAAGAACCAACTATTATTTCCTTTTGTTCCAGAAATAAATTAAAAGAATATTAAGCTGATCACATCCACCATGCATAACGTTCTGTCTTGTCTAAAAGTACTCTTTCCAAGTCATAATTCCTTTGGGTTTAGTTGTTTTTATGAGTTTAATAACATCTAGGTCTGCTGCAGATCCTGACCTCTGCCATCTTTCTAACCCTGCAAATCTAACTAGGTTCCCTCTCTTGGCTGTTGAACTTCTTGTTGAAATTCAGCATGTCTCTTCTTTTCAGCATCATTTCCTTTTTTTTTTTTTTTTCCCTGTCAGTTAAGTCTGTCCTGTGAGTGGTCATAAACAAGTTGGGAATCATTATATAGGCCACACTTTGGGCGCAGCATGCCTTAGTTCAGTGCCCAATTTTATTTGGAGTGTGACTAGTGGACCCCAAGTAGAACTTGCCTACAGTCTCATATTTATAACACTTTTCTATAGGAAATAGTGCATAAAGTCTGATTTCTGGACATGCAACATAAGTGGAAGAAGTTTTAAATGCTTATAGAAGAGCTAACAACAGACTAGTGAAAGAGATAAATCTGAGGAACAGACATTTACGTTTTATCAGTTTTGAAGGAGTGATATATTAATAGGAACTTTACAGATCTCCCATGACTTAAAAAAAAAAAAATCCACCATACTAGTCACTGTCTCCCAGAGCTTCAGAGCCAGTTTGTCTTTTTTTTTGCAATTGGAGAGGACTGTGGATGGTGACAGTTTGATGAAAAATGAAATGATTACATCTAGCCTGTATTTACTGAATTCTTACTATGTACCAGGCATTGTGCTGAGTGCTTTTTAAACAGTATTGGGTTAATCCTTCCTAGTACCCACTATAAACTACAGTAGGTACTGATACCTTCTCCATTTTACATGTAAGGGAACTGAGGCTTTGAGAGGTTAAGTAACTCGCCAAGGATTGTGTAACTATAAATAAACAGAGATGGGGTTTGCATTTGGGTTTTTTCTAATCTCAGAGCCTATTCTCATTTTCTCACTCTATCTGACTACACCAGTACTTCCTGGTCTTTTTCACATCATGTAGTATGTAGAAGATGTGCATGGTAGGGAAAATGGCTAAGACTGCTTATAACTGGAGGCAACTGACCTGAAGATGATGGATACCTTAGAAGTCTCCTGTACTCCCACTGAATCAAGTCAGAGTAAAGAAGGATTTAGTACCTAGTGATCCTGTTCAGTCATTTGTGGCAGACACACCCATTGGGAAGCTCTGTGCTACACTACAGTGTCCCTGTAGAAAATAGGAAGTGAGAGGTAAATGCTTTTTTCCCTAAGTACACAATGCTTCCAGCTCCCCTTATCATCACAGGCCAGGTGGTGAGAGTATGGATTGGTCATGTGTTCTCAGATCTCTTATATTCCTCTCTTTCTCTTTTTTCCTCTTCCATCTGCTGTAGTAATAACTATTAATCATTGAGTTTTGTTCATTCAGGAAATATTTATTGAGTATATCTATGTGCAGTGCTTTGGTCGTTAAAAAAGATTGATGGTTTGTCAGAAGAGATGCTACTTCTTGCTAAGGTCTGGATGTTTGTGTCCCCTTTCAAATCCATATACTAAAATTCTAACCTTCAAGATAATGGTAGAAGGAGGGGCCTTTTGGTGGTGATTAGGCTATGCAGGTGGAACCCTCATGAATGGGATTAATGTCCTTGTAAAGGAGGCTCAAGAGAGGTACTTTGTTCCTTTTGCCATGTGAAGGCACAGCAAGGAAGTTCCAAACCAGGAAACAGATTCTCACCAGACACCAAATCTGCAGGTACTTTGATACTGGACTTCTCAGCCTCTGGAACTGTGAGGCATACATTTCTACTGTTACTAAGTTACTAAGTTACTAAGTCTATGGCATTTTGTTATAGCAACTGAAGTGGACTAAGACATTTGTACATAAGTTTCTTTAATGTAGTGGGCGTGGGCAACCCCAGGTGGCTCAGCGGTTTAGCGCCGCCTTCAGCCCAGGGTGTGATCCTAGAGACTTGGGATCAAGTCCCACATCGGGCTCCCTGCATGGAGCCTGCTTCTCCCTCTGCCTGTGCCTGTGCCTCTCCTTCCCTCTCTCTCTGTGTCTTTCATGAATAAATAAATAAAATCTTAAACAAAAAAAAAAAGTAGTGGGCGCAGTACCACACCAGTGACATGAATACAGTACAGCAGACAGGAAGGATACGTGATTAGTTTCAATCTGTAAGTGTGGTGGATGTTTCACTAACAAGCAGCATCTTGTCCAAGCCTGGAAAGATTAAGAGAACTTAAACACAAGAGTTTAAGAGGTTAGTGATGAGGACAGTAATGCAGATAGAGTTGATAGTATCAGGAAAGACTTAGATGTTGGAATGCTTAGAACAATGTTTACATGTTACAAAGAAAGGGAGGGAAAGGGAGAGGAAAAAGAACGCTTATTTGCCTCATTGTTTCTTCCAGTTACTACCTTGCTTCTTTCTTCCTTTGTACAGCCACATTTCTCAAATCATTTGCCCACACTTGCTATTTGTCTTTCTTTTGTGCCAATTTACACATATTATGCTTCTGAAATTCATTTCACTGAGATCATCAAAGACACACTGTAACCAACTCTTCTAGGCACCTTTATATCTTATTAGGTCTCTCAACTGGTTGTGACATTGCTGTCCAAGTGTCATCCTTTACAACACTCTGCTTACTTTCCCTGAAATCTTGCTTTTCCTCTCTGTCCAGCCATTCCTCCATCCCCTCTTTGTCCTTCTCTTACTTATATTATCCTTTAAGAGGTTTTCTATTCAATATTCTTTTCTAGGACCTCAGCTTTTCTTACTCTTCATACTCTCTGCGGGTGCTCTTACATACTTCTCTGGGCTCAATTACCATTCATATACTGACCACCCCTTCATCTGTATGTATCACAGATCTCTATCTCTCCTAAACTGCTTACTTATCTCACTGCCCCTCAAAATAAATTTTCCCCAAAGTGAACATATTGTCTCTGTCTTAACCCCTCCCCTAACTTCTCCCCCAAACTGTTTTTCTTCAAGTGTTCATTTCAATAAATGAACATGCCACTTATCCAGTTGGCCCCAGTTGGAAATTTGGCCACCATCCCAAACTTCTCCTTTTCAATTACTCCGATAAATGCAGTCACCAAAAATGGTCTATTTTGCCTTCTTAATAAATGTTGAATCTCTGAGACTCTCTCCATGCTCACCACTGCTGCTCTACTCCTTAATCAAGGCTTCCTTTGCCTTCTTACAGGTCTGCACGTGTCTCTTGTCTCACCTCTCCACTTCACTCAGAAACCAGAGAGTGTTCTGATACTGTGCTTCTGGTTTAAAGGCATTCAATGAATTTCTTGCCCCCAGAGTAAAGTCTAAACTCTTTCAGGTATTAAAAGGCTTTCATAATGGTCTGGTCCTACCTGAGAAACTGGGAGTCCAGTAGTTGGAGTCTGTTGCTTGGATTTGGATACCACTTTGTGTGGTATTGGACAAATTACCTTTCTTTTGCCTCATTTCTTTGCTTTAAGATGGAGTTGATGATAAGGCCTAGGATTATTACTAGGATTGAATGAGTTTTTAGAACAGTACCTGCTACATAGTAATTAGCCAATAAATGTTAAGTCTTATTGTACTTGTTACCTTACCTATATCCATTATTGAAAAAATCCAGTCTTAAGGCATCACTTAATATGGTCATTCACTGGTTAGAGCACAAGGATTTCTCTCAGCAGATGTGAGGAACATGAGGCAATTAGTGATTGTTGCAGATATGTACTAGCAAAAAGTAAATGGTTTATATGCTGGGTGCCCAAGGTGAGAATAGACATTTGAACACCATTGAATTTCAAAAGAGGAAGAAGATATTTTGTGAAAATTTGACCAGTCCTTTAAAAAGATGATCAGCTCAGTGGTAGCTGCAGCAGCTAACCTTTATTGAGCTCCTACTATGTGTCAGGCGCTGTGTTCAACATTTTATGTGCATTATTTTCCTCAAAAGAGCTTTCAGAAATATTACTTGTAGCCCTGTTTTACAGATGAGGAAACTGAAGCATAAGAAATGAAGCAGTCCTATCAAATGTAGAGCTGGAATTCAAATCCAGATAGATGACCAAGAAGTCCTCCAGTTACTCATTTTTTCAAATGTTTTTCCTTATCTGTCACAAGTTTTTTGAGGCAATATGTGCAAATACACAAAATCTCTCTCTCTAGTAGTGTTAAAAAACAATTTAGTTTTTTCATCCTGACATTATTTTAAACGTATATAAAATATGATATATTTATCCAAGCTTCTCATGCATAAAATATATGCTTCAAGTAAATTATAGTCTCAGCATGTAGAAAGACAAAAATTCCAAGCATCAGTCTTGTAACATGAAAGATTTCAGGAATCAATGTTCAAATGCAAAAAATAAATACATAAATATTTGACATGTTGTGTTACCTCAGGCTTTTAAGGGAAACATTCTGAGTTTAGAGGAGCTTGTGTTAAATATGTCTGTCACTTTGGCCTTTTGTACTTTTGCAAATGTAAAAAAAGAACTAATATCCTATTGACAATTGAGAAGTCCTGTTCAGGCTTGATTTAATCTGGCTGTGTAGGCTTAGTACATTTCATGAAAGGAGAGCATTTGGATAGAGCTTTTGTCTGAAGATTGGGGATGTTTATATTGGGTTTCTATTTTATTTGTGATAGACTTTAAATGGTGTTACAACAAGTACTATATTTTCGAACATCAAGCACATTAGATTCTCTTGTGAAGATAGATTGGCTTTGGTAGTGGTAATACTTTTTTCTTTCATTTCATTGGAAAAGATTATCCAACAATTATTGTTGTTCATCTCAGATTTAATTTGGTATCATGCATACCAATTGCATGGTTTGCTTTTTGTTCTTTCTTTTAAAATATCTTTAAAAATTAATTTTGATTTATTTTTTTTTTGATAGCTTGCCCTAACAGGCCAAAACCATGAAAATTTTTCACTTTTCAGAATGCTATAGTCTATTGTTCTGTTTCTTTGATAAAGAGATATAAACTGTGTTTTCAACTGTCAGGATGTAAGAATGTAGACAACACAATTCACAAGTTAATTGAGCTCTTTATGAAGAGAATATGACTTACTGCCTTTTACTAAAAGAAGATAAAAGAAGGCTTTTTCTTTGATGATTTTTCTTACAGACATATTTATTTGTATTAGTACGTTTGTATTTCAGGTGACTTCTGGTCCCCCTGCCCCCTTTAAATAACATCTTGGAAATTAAGTGTTGGAGATTGGCATCTCTTTTCCACTCTTTATATTTCTATCAGTGATTTAGATCATCCATCCTGACAATTTTAGTTTGAATTAGGAGTGGGGGAAAATGTAACCTTTTGAACATACAGTTCGTAATTTTGTAGGGGAATGAGCACAAGCTTTAGAATTAGACTAATCTGGATATAGACTCCACTTTTACCATTCACTGGTTGTGCAACTGTGAGCAACTTACTTAATCTCTTGGAGCCTATTTATTCATTCATAAAATATCAATAATTTCTCCTTTGCTGCTTGTCTTGAAGATAAGAGACACTGCTACTGCTGATAAGGCCTCATTCAGTGACTGACACGTAGTAAATACTCAGTAAATTTGTGGGGATTATGCCTCTTCTGTGAAGAAGATATTTTATCTTAGCCTGAGGAAATATCTGTTAGATTTTGTAGTAGTTATTAGTACTAATCGCTAAATATTTCCAGATTTCTCCCCCGACCTTGGGTTACATGGTAGGAGTGTATTTTACTGACCCTTGAAGCTAAGTGTGATGGGATTGGGGCCAAGGGATATGAATGAATGTGATATATGTATGTCACTTCTGGACAGAAGCTTTTAAGAATTCATATATCAATTACCATATCCCCTATTCCTGTCTCTCTAATCTAGGAAATGTGTGTCAAGATAGAGCACCCATCAGCCTGGATTCCTGACTAGAATGAACAGAGCTCTCCTGCTGAACTTGCAGCATGAGCTAGAAATAAACTTAACTGTATCATGCCACTGAGTTGGGGCTATAGTTCCTTACTGCTGTAAAATAATGTCCTGAATGAGACAGAACTACTCTGAAATTGTGTACAGTTTTTATCTGAATGAAGCGAAATATTTACTTCTAAATGAAAATTTGACCTTTAGAAAACACAAATTGCTTATGATTGTTCTTTAATGCAGAATTAATCTTGAACACCCTGGCCTTTGAAAACAGAATATAGGGATCCCTGGGTGGCGCAGCGGTTTAGCGCCTGCCTTTGGCCCAGGGCGCGATCCTGGAGACCCGGGATCGAATCCCAAGTCGGGCTCCCGGTGCATGGAGCCTGCTTCTCCCTCTGCCTGTGTCTCTGCCTCTCTCTCTCTCTCTCTGTGTGTGTGACTATCATAAATAAATAAAATAAAAATAAAATTGTAAATGCAAAAAAAAAAAAAAGAAAACAGAATATATTTTATAAGAATGTAGTGCTTAAAAGCATGTTGGAATCTAGAAGTTACTTTTTTTTTTTTTAATTCTTTGAAAAGGAGCAAGGGAGGAGAGGGCGGGCGGGGGGAGGGCACTAGTGGGAGAAGCAGACTCCCCACTGAGCAGGGAGCGCCATACCAGCTCAAACTCCAGGACTCTGGGATCATGACCTGAGCTGAAGGCAGATTCCTAACCAACCAAGCCACCCAGGCACCCCAAGAAGTTACATTCTTAATGAATATAGCATGAAGATGGTGTACATTGCTAGGCAGTAAAGCCTCTAAGTTTCATTTAGTGTGGAGTACCCCAGGCCTGGTAACAGCAAGAGTAGCTCTTTAACACCACTGAACACTACAGGTCCTGAGAGAAAGATAAAAGGCTAGGAACAGTAGATTAAGATTAATGGTATTTCATAATAGTTGTTGCCACTTGCTTTGCTAGCATGATTGCATCTGCTTTGCATGCTTAGGGGGTTGAGTGAGAATGTGTACCACTTGCTCTAGCTGCTTAATCTTGAGCAAGTTCTGTAATTCTTTTGGTTTTGTTCTTACCCAGAAAATGGGCAGGGTAAAGCCTATTGGTGATGTAAAGATATGAGCTAAAGTATTAATGGGATAACATATTGAATGTTTAGCTCTGTGACTGTAATTTAGAAGGGGCTAAAAATATGGAGGTTTCTATCCCCTCTTGTTAGCTCCATTTGTTGTTAAAGGTGGTGCTGATGCATTATTAAGACTTTTCTTTTTCTATATGATTTTAGAAAGGAGTAAGACTATTCCTTTTCTTGTGAGTAGTATCCTTTATATATAATCCTTTTGTTTTCTGTAATACCACATAAACTAACTAGACTATGAGTTTTTCTTTTTTTAAAGATTTTATTTATTCATGAGAGACACAGAGAGAGAGAGAGAGGCAGAGACACAGGCAGAGGGAGAAGCAGGCTCTATACAGGGAGCCCGACGTGGGACTTGATCCCCGGACTCCAGGATCACTCCCTGGGCCGAAGGTGGTGCTAAGCCACTGAGCCACCCGGGCTGCCCTAGACTATGAATTTTTTGAAGGAAATGGACTCTTTTTTAAATTCTGGAGGCCTATCGAGTATCCTATCAAAATAGGTCCGCATTTTTGTCTATAGAATAGACCCTCAATAAGTGGTAGGTTAGATACAGTTTCTTCAGTTATCCAGCAGCATGATTATCATGCTCATATTTATGCATATAAATTCTGCATGTCTAATATAGAGATGTTATTTCTTGACTTACCTATATAAATAGGTACTGGTCTAGAAATTTTCTGTTAAATTACATTGTCAGAATGCTGTTTGCTTTCTGATAATGAAAGATTGTTGATGAAGCAAATTTCTCATATCCTAAACTATTTTGTCTATTGTCTTACATTTGAAAACATCTTGATTTCTTGTTTAGGACTTTCTGAATATTGGGATCCCTGGGTGGCGCAGCGGTTTTGCGCCTGCCTTTGACCCAGGGCGCGATCCTGGAGACCATGGATCGAATCCCACGTTTGGCTCCTGGTGCATGGAGCCTGCTTCTCCCTCTGCCTCTGTCTCTGCCTCTCTCCCTCTCTCTCTGTGTGACTATCATAAATAAATAAAAAAAAATTTTAAAAAAGGACTTTCTGAATATTGTTGCCATGTGAGAACAGAGGCAGTATTCATCTGAAACTGCACAGAAGTTAAAAAAAAATCCTACAATTGCAAATTTATCCTGATCTATGTCAGGAGACTTGGTATACATTATTGATTCTGTGGAACTGACAAAATCTATAGATTTACAAATTTTCTATGATATATAGATATGTACATCATATGTGATGTGGTATGTAGTTGAAACATCTTTGGTGACAACTGCCAGTGTTAGAAACAGTTTAAAAACAAATTCTAGTTTAGTTTTAGAAATCATCTTCTTTTTTTTTTTTTAGTAGTCTTTCTATATTCTTTATTATTTCATGCCATGTAAGAATTGAATTTCCTTCAGAATGTATGGTTCTTGAGTAACTAATGCTACTTTTGATTAGCATTTAAATGACAGTATATTAAATTCGAATCATTTGAAGTGATACCATAATAAAACTCTAATGATCAAGTTATTGTTTTAATGGTATGTTGCACCCTAGAATTTTGTTCAATAATAAACAGAGTAAAGAGTATGAGTGACTCAAGTATGAAAAAGGGCTATCCTTTACAAAGTTTATAATAGAAAACATACACTCTTCCTGAATGGACACATCCCAGAGCTGATAAAATATTTGTTTTATAAAGCAATTACTCATGTTTAAATTATAACTCTGAAGTGAAGTTTTCCACAAGTACATGAAAGGTTTCCTGTATTGCACACTCATCGCTCCTGGTAGTACTGTCTTACAACAGGGAAGAAAAGAAAATGTTGTTTTCATATATTAGCTAGACTAAAGATGGCATGTATTTGGGAGCCTGGGTGGCTCAGTCAGTTGAGCATCTGCCCTCAGCTCAGGTCATGATCCTGAGATCCTGGGATCGAGTTCTGCATTGGGGTCCCTACCCAGTAGGGAGTCTGCTTCTCCCTTTGCCTCTCCCCTTCCTCCCTGCTCATGCTTGCTTGCTTTCTTTCTTTCTTTCTTTCTTTCTTTCTTTCTTTCTCTATATCTCTATCTCAAATAAGTAAATAAAACTTTTTGAAAACGATGCCTTGTATTCTTTATGTATTTCTTTATTCTCTTTTAAAAAAAATGTATAGGGGAATCTCTGGGTGGCTCGGCAGTTTGGTGCCTGCCTTCGGCCCAGGGCGGCATGATCCTGGGGTCCCAGGATTGAGTCCTTCATTGGGGTCCCTGCATGGAGCCCGCTTCTCCCTCTGCCTGTGTCTCTGTCTCTCTCTCTCTGTCTGTCATGAATAAATAAAATCTTAAAAAAAAATCTTAAAAAAAATAAACTTAAGAAAATGTATAGTTTTTACTTAAAATGTGCATTCCCTCTACCCGCCCCACCCCGCATGTTAGATTTCTGTTTATTTAGACTTAGTTTAATGCATCCAATAATACTAGCGTAATGAATGTTTGGATTCAAACTCAAGATAGATCTTATCTTCCTCAATATTAAAAATGTGTAGCTTTTTTTCTACCTATTTTATTCCAATAAAGATTTTTATAGTTAAAAGATGGCTATGGTGTTTGTCACAAATTTTCAGTTATTAGAAAAACTAAGAATCGAAGGTGAAATTTTTTATCATTTAGATAATAAAATGAAAAGTACTGTATTAATTATATAGGGGGAAAGTACTGTTAGTGTTCCACAGCTACAGGTCTGAGAGTTGGGTTATATAAGAGCTGACTGAACATCTGAGTCCATATGTACTGCCTGGAAAACAGCCAGTTGCAGCTCAAACATTTCCTCATAATGTTCATTAACTTTTCATAGAGAAAGTGTTTCACACTTAGATCAGCTCTTTTAGAAGGAGGAAATTTAAAGCTAGAACAAATAATATTTAATGCTCATTTTTATAGACCAACTGTGAGAAACCCAGCCAAAAGCCAAGATTTTCAGCCCTACACATCTGGTCATGATGATTTTGGAATCTTTAAACACTGATGATATGTCTTTGTTATGACTTTAGAATATATTCTGGCCAACTCATTAGGCAGGTATGGAAACAAATCCTGAGTCAGACCAAGTTCCTATCATGCATGAAGAATACTGGACTGTTTTCATCCTGAAAGAGAAAAACAATTCTGTGGATTGTTTCATGGAGCCGTTTTGCCATATTGTACATGAATGGAGTATAATACTCCTTAGTGTTTTCTCCTCTTCTACTCTTTTTCAAAAGAAGAAAAGAAAAGAAAAATCTGTTTCCTTTCATTTTTACGCTACTTTTCCTTATTTTTAGACCAAAGTTTGATAAACATCTGAAGGCTTGAAAATAATTCATATGCATCATTTATAAAATATTTAAATATTCTCTTAAAGACATGTTTAACCTAATCAGCTGTCATTTTCATATAAAATGTAAAGAAAAAGTCATGTTTACTTTAAAATAATCTTTAGGTAGCTTGTATGTTGTGCCAAATAGTATAGTAATAAGTTATCTCTGAGATTAAAAACAAGAGTACAGGTTATTTTGTTCATTTCATTTCCTGGATAATAGCCTTTTATTAAAATACTTTGCAAAAAATATCAGTGACCATTATATGCATAGGGAGGATTCATTTCTCATTAAGCATCTTCTCAGTTTTATAGAGTGTTCCTTGAGAGACTGAGAAAATAATTTAAGATTTTTATATATGCATTTACTGAAGAGTAGTATCCTAAACTATCTATTGAATATATAGACATATCTAAAAGACTTTTTTGAAAACCTTTCTTTTTTAAGCAAAGATTGAATGTCTTCCATGACTCAGAGTAATGAAAAAGGAAATATTTATTTTGAGGATAAGCCAATTTATATATTATTGGACATAACACAGACCACCCAGGCCTGAAGCCTACTGTTTATAGTTAAAGATCTTAAATCTACATATGCTCTTGATGAGCAAGAGCTATCTTTGTTCCAACTAGAAAGTTTTATGTCTACAAAGGGTAATAATTTCATGTTTCTCCCCACCACCCTTGGCTAGTAAAATTCTGTCAAGATTATTTCATTTACACAGGGGAAAAGATTTCCTTGGACCACAGTAATTAATAACATTTCCAAATTTCATCTGTCAAGAGCTAATGTTTAATATTGTTGGAAAACACTGCGTTATATTTGCCTTCAAAACCAGTTTCTTGTATAAATATGTGTGTGTATAAACACACACAATGTAGCTGACTTGTTTTTAGTGTAAAATTTATACCTTGATTTGAAGCTTGATTCTTCTCTACACAGCTGTCAAATCTTAGAATTCTTCAAAGATTGGTTCTAGACTCTCTTCTTTTTCTGTTTTCTCATTGTGAATAGCTTATCCTATGTTCTTAGCTTTAACTACTATCTAATACAGTAGGAGGGAAGAAAGAGAAAATGATACAAAGCAGAAGCTGTTGGGCATGAATATTCTCAACTTTTCATTGAGAAGTCATGTCTGGTAACTTTTGTGTTTCTTAGTAAAAGTAGAAGGTAGGATCTTTGATGAAACTAAGAAAAGGGAGTCAAAGGCCTGAACAGAATTTGGAGAATTTGAAATTCTTGTTACGTATAGATCAGAGGAAAACATAGGATTGCTGGGCCATGTTCAGGATCCGTTGATCAGGGTGATTATATTTTGTTGTGTAGTTTTCCCTAGTAGCACATATCAGCCTCATTATATTTATGGAGAAAGTAGTCAGTTTCATGATATTTGTAGTTTTGCCAATGGAGATGATGCAAGAACTGAATGGGAAAGGAGTTTAGGTCATAAAATGTTTCCTAGGATCATGGAATTTAAAATGGATTAAAAGTGTAGTGAAGAAGAAAGCGTTGATAGATGGGAAGCACTATGAAGCTAATGAACTGGAAGTCTCTTAGGAGACCAGAGAATCTCCATGGTGGGAATAGTTCATCAAGACAACTGGAAGTAGTAAGACGGACTGCTTGGATATATGATCCAACAACAGCAAGGATGGCAAAATTATGGTAATAACTGTAGAAGTAGATGGCTGAGCTAACATGGAGTTACTCACTGGAATCGAGAAGGCCAGAGGACTGCATGGATCACATGTGTGGATATGGAAGTCACCCGGAATAATGGAAGGTTTTGGAAAGACAGTCAAGTCCCAAAACCTTTGATATCTGTGGGAGAATGACAAGAGATTAGTAGATATGACAGTGATGAGGAGGCAAGAGGGATAGTAAGACTGAATGGCATGAGCCTCAAATGCTCAAGACATTTACTAAAGAATTGGAGATAAATGATATAAAGCTAGAAATAGTGAACAAGGAAGAATGTGATTAGTAAACAAATAGCCTTCATTTGAGAGGGCTGTAGGACATATATGTCTTTACGGGATAGCTAGTTTTCATTGGAGATAGGCCAAGAAAAAAAAAATGCACACACACCTTTTCAAGATGGAGTTAAAATTATAGGACAACACACAAAGTAGTAGTATGTCCTCAATGAAAGGTGATTTATTGAGTAATAAAGTTGATTGAAACAGCAATATTATGTCCTAACCCCATTGGGTTTTCTTGGAATGGAGTATACCTACTACAGATGGACTATCACAATCTCACCATTAAAGAGATGAAGTCAAGAGTGCTAGGATGGGTAAGAGAAATGATTA
Organism: Vulpes vulpes; assembly: GCF_048418805.1. Taxonomy (NCBI): domain Eukaryota; kingdom Metazoa; phylum Chordata; class Mammalia; order Carnivora; family Canidae; genus Vulpes; species Vulpes vulpes. The sequence goes on from NC_132790.1 coordinate 37,562,962, forward strand.
GAAGTATGGGTGAAATTAGTGCAAAATTTATATGTCAAATGAAACATTTACTGTCTAAGGACTGTAGAATTCTATTTGTAAATATGGTAAGCTGATTATGCACATGTTGGAAGTAAATTTTCCTGAATGTCTCATGCTATTTAAAGAAAATGCTTCAAAGTTTTATATTCTTTGAGTTAATGATCATATGATCACGCTTATAAATTACCAAGATGGTATAAAAATTGCTTCTTCTTTAACGATTCATTTAAATTACTGAGTGGTAAAACTAAAAAATTGTTTTCTCATTGAATGATATCATTATCCTTTCCTGGAAATATTTTTTAAAATCTCGTAGTGAAATAAATTTTCTCTTATTAAATAGATATATTTGGCTGCATCCATCTTCCAGTTTTGGACTCTGTATATATTTGAGAAAAATCTCCATGTATTGAGCAGTTTCCTCAAATCATTTAGTATTGAAATATAAATTTATAATCAGGGCTATTTATTGTTATTATACATATCAGAGGTAATCATGTAGCTAACATATATATAGCACTTATATTGTCTCACATGTTAAGTACTGTACATGTATTAATAATCCTGTGGGGGTAGGTACTAATTATCATCATCTCACTTTTACAGATGGGTAAACTGAAGGTACAGGGAGGGTAAACTAACCTGTTGATAAGTAGCAGAACCAGGACCTGGACCCATCTGTCTGAATCCAGAGTTTGTGATATTTACCATTAATGCTAAATTATTATATGTGATATCTGTAAGAATATGGCTCATAAAAAAATAAAACTTCTCTTTTACATTCTCTTTCTTATTTTTTTAGTCCCTGTGGATTATTTGGGATTCAGTGTTTAAGATTGAAGAACCCAAATACAGTGGCTTAGATGTGAGAGAAATTTATTTCTTACATAAAAGAGGACCTGAGGTGGGCAGTCCAGGGCTGATAGGGTAACTCCACAGTCACTGTGTCCAGCCCACTATCTGTTTCATCAGCCTTGTGAATGTATTTTCTTCTTGAGATCACTTCCTGTACTAGGATGGCTGCTGGAACCCCAGCCACTGTATCTGGCTTATAGGCCAGAAGGGAGATGACTGGTGAAAAAAGAAAAAAATGGACCCCTTGTATCAAAATCTGCTTTCTTTAAGCAAAGCCCCGCACAACACTTTTGCTCTCATTTCATTATTTAGAATTTAGTCATATGGCCATACAAGCTGGGAATTTTGATGTTTTATTCTGGGTAGCAGTATGCCTAACTAGACAATGGATTTCTGTTATTTAGAAAGGGAGGATAGATATTGGGTAAGTATTCAGCAGTCTGTGAGACACCATCCTTGTCCACATCTTTTCCTCCTGATCTTTTACACTGATTTTTTTTTTTTTAGATTTTATTTATTTATTTATTCATGAGAGACAGAGAGAGAGGCAGAGACATAGGCAGAGGGAGAAGCAGACTCCCTGCAAGGGAGCCTGATGCGGAACTCATCCCAGAAGCCCAGGATCACGACCTGACCCAAAGGCAGATGCTTGTACACCGATTTTATCAGAACATTTTGGACTGGAAATTGAATTAACAGACATAGGCTAGGAGAAGGATTGAGAAACAGTAGAGTGGGGATTTGGGGGCACTCATGGCATATGGTGACAGTAACGCAAAAAGCAAATTGCAGAGGGCACAAGTCATAATTGCTGTAGTTACCCTTTAGAGTAAAATGCTTCCATAAAGTGATTAAGTGGAGTCTGATTGTATATTCACATAAAATAAGTGTTATTAACACGTTAATAAAAAGCAGTATTTTTTAAAGCAATGTTTTTAAATTGGGCTTCTTGTCCCTACATGGGAAGGGAGTGGATGAAAAATTCTCACTTTGTTTCATTTATTTAGTTATGTTGGAGAAGATTGATTATTGAACCAGGAGAGTCCTAAATGATCAGAGGGAAATTCTTTTCTAATTCTCCCTCTTTCTCAGGAGATATGCTCTCTTGTCCACCCGCCTTTAAAGAGTGGAGAATCTGCTATATCTGATTTTAGATGGAGTTGTGGAAGTTTTATTATACGGAAAAAGAAAAACAAAAGTATTTTAGAGGAAAAACATTTCATTGGAAAAGTTTTTTTTTTTCCAATAGTTAAGTAAAAAGTAAATAGTAAGCTTCCAATAGTTACTTAAGTTTGTTTCTTGTTTTATTCACAGCTTGGATTTCATGATTGCTTTTGGCAATACTTAAAGAGTTTTTATGAAAGTAGAGAATATTATGCATGATATGCATTAAAAAATATATAAAACTAAATGTCATGATCCATATTCTTATTTCCCTGTAAGACTGTGTGCTGTGGAATACAGGATAGCTAGGTAAAATCTTGTTGATTTCCAGAGGAGATTAAGTACACCTACTTTTTTTTTTTTTTTAAGATGGTCTGAATATGAATATTTTCATGACTTGTTCATCCTACACACTCTACCGACTATCACATTTGAGATGACTTAAGTTTCCAATTAGTGACCTAAGGATTTGAATTAGAATGAGAAAACGTTCTATGTCTTTATTTCAAGAATGTGTTAGGAACCAAATTCTGACCTTAAGGGTCAAAGATACTGGATGGATGATCATGGATTTAACAAGGAATTCTTTCCTGTCTCCTCTTTGCTATTGTGTTTTTTTCTCTTGCTGCACAATCAGTAAACCCAGTTTCCTAGTGTTATTCATGTTCTTTATTTGTTTTGTTTTGTTGCTTGTGGAAACCTGATTAGAGCTTTTGAGAGTGAATTTGAGTCAGAAGTGATTTATTTTGTGTATCTAAGCTGGATTCCAGCTGTTTGAGGTTTTTCTCTTAGAAGTCTAGGTTTCACAGCATCTAGATGGAAAAGACAATTCTGGTTAAGATGCCTCTCCTAGTCTTTTTAAGCATTTCAAATCCTTTGTTTTTCTACATTTTGAAGAATTTGACTTAGATTTTTGTGTTAATCATTAGTATTTATGCTTAAATTCATTAAACTGATAGAATTACATTCCAAAATTTGCTTTTAAAAATGGCTAGTTTAAGGACGGATTCTGTGTTTTTTTTTAATTACTTGTACTTTTCTAGTTTCAGTTAAGCAAATTAGTAGAATTTACTCCAAGAAAAGTACTACAGTATAGATCAAAGAACGTTTCTTTAGTGCTTCTGATTCAGAAATTACAACCTCTAGAAACGTGAAGAGAAAGAGGTCATTGTAAATTTGTGAATTAGGTCATGGCTTTCAGGGCTGACTCCAGACTTACTTGAAATGTCTTCACGAGTGTGGCTTAAAACAATCTCTGCTCACTTCCCTCAAAGCTTTCCTCAATGACATTTCACGGCATAATTCACAAATTTACAATGACCATTTTAGCTCTGCCTACCAGTAAGGGGAGCAACTGGCAGAAGAGTGAGAGCAGGGTCCTCAGGGAATGTGGGAAAGAAAATCAGACACTGAGAGGGTTTCACTTTTAGTGTTCAGCAACTCTCAGACCTGAGAGTTAATATGACCATGGTGTAGTCCAGGAGTTGATTACTGATAACTTGAACCCAGTAAGATTATGATTATATGTATATTTACTGCTGGTGTGTGATTTTCAAGGAGGGCTTTTCTTCTAAGGATTATAGTCAAGAAGGAAACAATCATAGATGACCTTTCTAAAAAGTAAGCAGATAAGCAAACTGATACAGCAAGTGTCATGAGAAGTATTTTATAACTGGGAGTTCACATAAGAAAAACAGAATTGAGATTTTCACAGATGCTGTCAGTGATCCCATTTATTCCATCCAAAGCTTTTGGCTTTTCAGAGTCTGAGTTCTGTTTTGATTAGGTCTAGAATGGCATAATAGAACAAGTATAGGATTTAGAGTCAAAAGTCTTAGATTCTAATACTGGTTCTGATCTAATAATTTATTAATTTAACAATCTGGGGCAAAACAGTTGTCTTCCTAAATCTCAGTCTCATTTATCTATAAAATAGATATTGTGAGGCTCAAATAAAACACCATATAAATATTGTTACCACTTACCCGTGTTCTTTTTTTTTTTTTTCTTACCTGTGTTCTTATTCGGGGTTTTTTCCTTTTAACCTTCTTGACAGCATCTGACTTCAAGGGTGCTGTCCTTTCCTAGTGCCCTTTATTCTTTGCCATTTACTCTTATTATCATTTTAGGTCTTCTCCTTCCCTTGTCCATTGATATGTGTTCTTTCAAGATCTTTAGTCCTTCTAACAGACTATGGTTATAAAGAAAAATAGAACAGGTATCTTGCTCATAAAATGGAAAGCATCACTTGGGATTTGCATGTAGATTTTTATAGCTGAGATCATAGATTCAGAGAAGAGTTCCAAATACCAAGGAGGGGGTATGGAGAACACCACATATTGTAGAAAACACATATTGTTTGTGTTGAGAAGGGAACTCAACACATACTGAATACATAATCATGTGCCAAGCACTGCTCTTGATAGATGATTTTATGTCACCTCATTTGATTTCATGTTCACTGCAATTTTTTAGGAGAGTTTTTTGTTTTTCCTCCTCTCTTATAGAGAAAGGAACTGCAGGCCAGGCTGTTAATTAACTTGCTTTCAGGTTATTCAAGTCTCCCTGTATTGTTTATCTGCAACACCACCCCCCCCTCCCCGCAAGACCACAGTTTGGTAAGCACTGTTTACTTCTTTGGGCGTTTGAGTACTATGCTAACGATATAGATAGAGTTGGTCTCCAGTGTACTAGTGAAACTAAATGAAATTTGAGTGTTTTTAAACAAGGATACCAGATATGATATTTATGAAATGAATTTTGTACTGTTTTGGGAAACCTAGATCTCTAGACCAGTCTTTAGAGTGGGTGGAAGGGGTGGTAGCAGTAATTCAGAAGGCCTTCCTTCCCCAAGCTAAAAATGTCAACAGAACTCTCAGGTCTGAAAGCTGCTGAACACAAAGTGAAACCCTCTCAGTGTCTGATTTTCTTTCCCACATTCTCTGAGGACCCTGCTCTCACTTTTCTGCCAGCTACTCCCCTTACTGGTAGGCAGAGCTAAAATGGTCATAGTAAATTTGTGAATTACGCTGTGACTTTCAGAACTGACTCTAGACTTACTTGAAATGTCTTCACAAGCATGGCTTAAAACAATGTCTGCCCACTTCCCTTAAATCTTTCCTCTCTGTCCTTGTTTTTCTGCTTCTTAGCTCCTTAGTGCACTATTCCATACATGTCTCTCAGGCTCCTCCAGTCCATTCTTCTGACTTTCTGACTTTGTTTTTAGAATTGGCCAAAATATGCCATATACCTTGTGCTTTAGAAGTCTGGTGACAAATGTGCTGTACTGATCCAAGTGTAGAATTAGTGGCAGGAGTGAGTGAACTCTTGAGAAAGAAATATCATGTTTTCAAGTCCATGTTCTCATATTAAAGAAAGCCAGACAAGACATTTATAAAATATGATTTGTAAGTGCACAGGTTTCTAAAGAAATCTTTTTTGCCCTTAAAGAAAAAAGAGGCATCTCTTGTCGTTTAGAACAAATAACCCTTAACCTCTTCATTTTGTTTCATTTACATGAATGAATAATTGAGAAACTCTTATCTCCACTTTCAGATGTCTACAGTTTTTCTATTTAAAAACATTATGTGAAGTGTTACTATTACATCTGTCCTGCTCTGTGATTGTCTTTTGTGCTTTCACTTAACTCTCCCTGCTCTTTAGCCTCTTAGAATCTTGCTTCTGAAGTTTGAATTTCCTTCCTTTTTTTCTACCAAAATGAGATGCAGAATAAGGCATGGCTTGAAGTCAAAAGTAAATTCCTGTCTTTAAGTTCTAGCAACCGTTACAGGCTCCTTAAGGCCAAAGCCTGCCTATTAGCCACTTGGCTGTGTTGGGTGACTAAATGTTCTAGGAAGGGGCATTGGACTAACTCTAAGAATGTGGAATTTTGATATACTGTTGCCAAAAATTAAAAAAAAATCACTCTGTGTATTAAATATTTGTCTGGCAGGATACTGAAAACCTAAAATATAGCCCACACATACAAACTTGTTGGAAGACAAAATACATTTTTCACCAAGTCAGAGTCTCCTAGTGAGAAAAGCCAAGCTTATTTGGATTTTAAAGTTTTCCTCCCATTTTCCTCTACTGCCAAGCTCCACAGGAACCCCTAATCATGTAGCACTGAAAAGAAAATATTTTCTGCACTTTTAAATAATGTTATTGCTTTCCACTCAGCAGCATTCCAATTTACATATGCAAAGGAAAATAAAAAACTATGAGGAATGGATATTAGCTAGAATGGTATTTAAGGAGGGAATTAAGATGTAATTATAATTGCTTAGAATATGCCCATATATCAGTTTTGCTATCTTTAAAAATATATACAATTCTAAAAGTATATGTTTTTATAAATCTTGTCAGCTTCTTTAATGTATTTTTAAACATTTCCTAAGGGAGGTTTGTTAAATGTTCTGAAATATTTTCTTGCTAAATATTAAATTATATACACATTAAATATTCTAAAATATTTTCCTGTAAAATGTTGCACATGAATGTTTCATCTTTCAAAACTGGTAAAAGCAAGAGCATGTTGCAGAAAGTTAGCTTATAAAACATGTAGATGATACTATAAACAGTATACTCTGGTTATTTACTATAGTACCTGAATCAGCAGAACTCAGGTAATTTCTGCACACAGAAATATGATGGACTAATACAGAAATAGATAAGCCCTTGAAGGGAAAATATAATTTTGAACATTTGAATATTTAGTTAGTAATAGAAGTTCTCCTACTTTGGGTAGAGTGTCAATTATACAATAATCTTTCTACTTAAAATATAGAAGAAGGTATCTGCGGTGGTTCCTTGAATGTGTTCCAGTGTACCTCATACAAATTTGGTATTGATCCAATTGTAAAGTTGGGTTTTTTGTTTTGTTTTGTTTTGTTTTAATTCATGAGAGACACAGAGAGAGGCAGAGACATAGGCAGAAGGAGAAGCAGGCTCCCTGTGGGGAGCCTGACTCAAGACTCAGTCCTAGGACCCTAGGATCACAACCTGAGCCAAAGGCAGACGTTTAACCACTGAGCCACCCAAGTGCCCCATGGTATTGATTCAGTTTTCTTTTTTTACTTTGAAGCCTAGAATCAGATTGGAACTACAAATCATAAAAACTTGTGGATAGAATTTTGTATCAAAATTTTTAAGTTTCGAGGAATCTGAAGAACTGTTCAATTCAATCCTTTAATTTTACACTTGGAGAAACCAAGGCTGAGAAACATAACCTTCTGCTTAAGGTTTTGTAACTGTTTAGTGAAAGAGCTAGAATTAAAAATGAGATTCTCAGACTCTGATTTATCATAATTAATTATGGAGTCTAGACTGGGAGAAAAATGTTCACTAGAAAGAAAAGAGTTAACCTCCCAGTATATTCGAACGTATATATCTATCGACCCATTTGTAAATGAATCAGTCATTTCTGTCAAAATTCATGATAACCCCAAGACCATTCTAAGTCATTAATGCTGTTGGCTCCAGTAATGTAAGTGAAACATTGCTCAAGTAGAAATAGCTGTCTTTCCTTTCTCTGGCATTTCTAAATTATCAATGCCACGTGATTGATATCTCAAAAATACCTTCCAGATGGCTGTACTGTTTACTGAACTCTGCTGGTTCTTCATTCAGACTGGTCAGATAGGATTGGTTTTTGTTTTTAAGGTAAACATGGCTGTTTGCACAAAAATCCATTGTTTTGTTGTACATGTCCATTAAAAAGACTTCATTTTTCAAATGAGTTTGATGAATTCAAACCTTTTTATTTTAGTTTTCTGCCTGTGTAGAATTTCACTTTTAATAAGGGTTGGGGGAAAGTAAAGCAACATCCCTTTCTAAGTTTCTCAAAAAATATCAGGATATCCCTGCAACCAGTACTTTTTCTTCCTTCCCCTACTCAACTCTGTCTGCCCAAAATATTCACAAAAGTGGAGTTGTAAGGCTGGCAAGAGCCATCACCCTTAAAATTTCCCATGAGATCCTCATAGAAGGGATAAATCTTCAGGAACCCCCTCTCCTCCACAGCCTGCCCTAGCGCTCCATCTTTGCTTTTCTGTCTTTGTCACTCATTTCCGTCCCTGAGGTTTAATTGGCCAATTTTGTCATCTTAAAATTCTAATGCTAAACGATTATAAATTCTGTGTTCTGTGAGTAGTTTTGAGGTTTTTCTAACTCTTAATTACAAGCATAATTAATCCTGTGTTTAGAGAGCTATGTATTGCAATGCTTGAACCCTCTGGCACTTTCCCTGGAGGGTTCTCCTTCCAAAAGACCACCAACAAAAGCCTGGACAGTAACGGTGCTTGGAGCACCTTGTCTGTTTCAGACCTGCACCTCCATGTCCTCACAGCAGGGCTATCAGGGAGAGTCATACTGTCTGATTTTACATTTGAGGAGTCTAGAGCCCTCTGAGGTCAGGTGACTGAACCTTTACCCTCCACAGCTTCTCTTGAACACTCAGTTTTGCAGTTCCTGGTACCAGGGAAGTGCTGATCTGCTTTCTGTCACTAGAGATGAGATTGTTTCCCCGCCCCCCCCTAGAATTTTATATAACTAGGAATCGCACAAAATGCACTTTTGGGTCTGGCTTCTCCTCAGCATTTTTTTTTTTTTTTTTTTGAGATTCATCCATTTTGTTGAGCATATCAACACTTTGCTCTTCTTTTACTGCTGGGTAGCACTCCCTTGTATGCCACAGTTTACATATTCATGTGTCCCGGGAATCCTTTCCAGCTTGGGTCAGCATTTCATTTGACGGTTTATGTTATGTGCTATTGTCCTGGATTTGTAAATAATTAGGTTACAATGAGATTATATCTGTTTGTATCTTTGGAGGGAGGGCTGTCATGTTGGACCTTTTATATAAATGTTGGGCAGCCCTGGTAGCTCAGCGGTTTAGCGCCACTTTCAGCCGAGGGCATGATCCTGGGGTCCCGGGATCGAGTCCCATGTCGGGCTCCCTGCATGGAGCCTGCTTCTCCCTCTGCCTGTGTCTCTGCCTCTCTCTCTCTCTCTCTCTCTGTCTCTAATAAACAAATAAAATCTTAAAAAAAAAATGATGTCCTGGCAGATGCTGTCTAATTTCTTCTTGCTGTTTGTGGCTCAGTGTTTCACCTTGGGGTATGAACTGATGAATTTGACAGGGGTGGAGGTTTTTACATTTTCTTTATATTCCTCCGTCTGCTGAGGACAGGAACTGCCGCACACTTACCTTTGTAGTTTGTTGTAGTTATAACAGAAGCAGTAATAATAGGAGATATTTATTGAACACTTAGCATAATAGTTATATGAGGTTGGTGCTATTTTCTTTTTATTGTTTTCACCTAAGAAACAGACACAGAATTTATAGAACTCTTGCTTGTCTTGATTCTGTAGCCCTCCTTTTTAATTCTGCTGCCTCAGTGCTTAATAGTTGTGGAACAAATGAATGAAAGTGCGAAAGAGTAAGGATTGCTTCACAGTTCTCTGGATATGGTGTTAGTTACACAAAAAAATATATATAACTCCATCTGATATGATTCAGTGGTAGTTTTACTCTTCATCATCTTTCCCTCCTCCCAAATAAAGAGCTCCCACAATGCAGCTCTTGATCTCAGGGTCATAAGTTCAAGCCCCATGAGTGTGGAGCCTACTTTAAACAAAACAAAACAAAACAAAACTCCTCATTAAAAAAGGAGGAGTGACTCCCATTTAAGACCCTTATTTATTCATATTCATGTCTATATAAATTCATGCCAAATTATCAGTTTAAAGAAATGAATACAAATTAATATTAAGGACAATCACAGGGAGTTTTTAATAAATGTCAGGATAGCTAATTTAAAAATATACAAGTTTCGGGACACCTGGGTGTCTCATCTCAGTTGGTTCAGCATCTGCCTTTGGCTCAGGTCATGATCCCAAGGATGGAGCCCCATGTCCCCACATTGGGCTCCCTATTTAGTGAGGAGTCTTCTCCCTCTCTCTCTGCCTCTCCCCCTGCTCATGCTTTCTGTCTTTCAAAATACATAATTGAAATCTTAAAAAAAATACAAGTTTCTTAAAATATATATATAAATTTCCTTAAAAACTGATTATAAAAATAACCCCCAACTCTAGAATTACTGTTAAAAAATGAATCCAAGAAAGTTGGTACCCAATTAGAAATATAATTGCTATGAAGTATGATGTTTTCAGTTACTGCACAGATAAAAATTTCTTTCTTTCAACATAGATCTTTTGAGTGACTTATGTGCTATGCATTGGTGTAGGCACTGGATACATAATTGAACACTATGCTATAGTAATTAGGAAAAAATTGAGCTTAGAACACACACACATATGTTTATGCACATATGTAAATTACTAAATAATATGTTGTAGATAAGCCTATTTCTGAAACCAATACCAAAAGATTTTAAGATTATTTAAAGAGAGATATTAAAGTTACTGTGAAAAAAATAAATGATGGTAGGATTGGGGAATTGTGCTTTCAATTTTCTTAAATGTAATAAACAAATACAGCTGATCTTTAGCGATAATATGCTTGTCCTGTATGGCAGACTATTTATTGTTCAGAAACCTTTGCTGCTCCTCTGTGGGGAAGCATTACTTACCTACCCTATCTCAACATCATGCCAAGCCTTAGCTTTGCCTTAGCTAATGAAATATGAGTGGAAATGATTTATGTTTACTTATGAGCTGAAGCTTTGAATGAGAACATAGTATCCCACATTCTCTTTTCTTCTCTACTCTGAATATGCTTCTTCCTCACTGTAAAGTTGTAAAGTCTGAAATAAAAATGACCTGTAGGGACGCCTGGGTGGCTCAGTGGTTGAGTGTCTGCGTTCGGCTGAGGGCATGATCCCTGGAGTCCTGGGATCAAGTCCCACATTGGGCTCCCTGCATGGAGCCTGGTTCTCCTCCCTTTGTCTATATCTCTGCCTCCCTCTCTCTGTCTCTCCTGAATAAATAAATAAATAAAATCTTTAAAAAATTAAAAAAGTAAAATAAAAATGACCTGTAAGTTAAGCTATAGTCAACCCTTGTTTGACATATAACATGAGCAAGAAAAAAAACTTTTGTTGTTGAAAGCCATTGAAATTTTATTGCAGCAACATAACCTAGTCTAGTGGTTGTCAAACTTGAGCATGCATTAGAAACATCTGAAGATTTTGTTAAACCTCAATTGTACAAGTTTTACAGATTATTGGGCCCCATGCTCAAAGTTTCTGAATTCAGTAGGTCTGGGGTGGGGACCAGGAATTGCATTTCTAACCAGTTACTATCTGATGCTGAGGTGTTTCAGAAACCACACTTTGAGAACTAACCTTTCCTGATACTGCCTGTTAGTTCATATTTTTGAATACTCTGATTACTTAATAGATGTGATAGCACCAGTGCAGAATATTTCCCAACTTCCTTAGTAAAGAAGTAAACTCTATAAACTACTCCTTCAATTTCTGGAACATGGACACACAAAATGTCATAAGAAACCCTAAATTTGGTAGAGTGGATTAGATGACCATGGAAATTACTATCATATTAGGTAAAAAAAAAAAAAAAAAGTAGCTGAAAAGATACAAAGAACAAAGAGAGTTTGAGAAAGAAGCAGTCACATCTAATTACGGGAGAAAAATGCCATCCTGATGGACTTAGTAGGAATTCTCTTTAAAGAGGAGGATGGTTAAAGAGGTCATTGCATATGGAAGGACTGTGTGGATGACCACAGTGAGAGAGGTGAGAAAGTGTGAAATGCATCTGAATGCAACTATTGATAGAGTTTGCTACTGAGAGACAGATGAGGGAGAGTCTCTTTCAGAAGTCCACTTTCTTACTTGGTCTGTAATAAAACACAAGCTTCAGTTCAGTACTATTTTTTGTATTAATGTCTGGGATTGAGATGCTTTGGGAATTTATGTTGCTAAAGGTGGCAAATCTAATACCAAGGGTAGGCCTTATGATTGTTCAGGAAGTCCTAGAGAGATTGCTGTGAATAATAGCTATTGTGAAGAGGAAGTGGGTGAGAGAAGCCAGCATGTAGTGCTGACCAAAGGACACTCTCCAGTAAGTTAGGTTTACCTGGAAGACATTTGGATGTGAGGAAATGGAAGTTGGTTCCATGCGCTTCTGTCCTAAAGTCTTTGCGTAGGACCAATTGGAAGAGCGTTGCTCTCTCCCATCATTCACATGTTTGTGGTTTGTCTTCTATGGCCCAAGGTCCCACTGCTTCTCTGTGATAGTTCTCCTCCACAGGGAGAACTCAGAAGACAGAAAGGCAGTTGACAGGGATATAGAATGATTTTACTATCATGTGAGGGTGTCTAAGAACAGTTTTCAGGCAGATCACTCAACCTCTCTGGGCCTTGGTTTCTTAATCTGTAAAATAGAATTCTCCCAGGTTCCAATATTCCATTTTTCGAATACTTCCGGCCAATAAAATACCATTACGTGTTAACCTGACCAATTTCTATTATACATACCACAAATTAAGTTCATAATCTTTGAGATGCCTGAAGTAAGCTGCAGTATTTGAAATGAATGTTTTTCTTTTAGAGTTAGGATGCTCTATAGTGCTCAGTTAATCAGAAAATAGTTTTCTAAAAGCTTCCAAAATGTTGTTTTTGCTTGGATATTGCTTGGATATTTTCCATACCCATAGGTATGTATTTTATTTATTTTAGATTTGAACTTTGATAAAAAGCATATGACCTAATGTTACAGTTTCAAATAGCTGTTCATTTTGTTCAATTTGAAAACCAATTGCCATTATTATTTTAGTGACATAGATACCAACATGCTTTTGAAAACAAATTAATGTTGATTCAAAGATTCTATATAATTGAAAACATTTGTTTTAATCTCTTTCACAAGCATTTAGGGGAAGAAAATGAAAATCCTTGCCAGTCTTGAGGTCTTTAAAAAAAATAGATCGGTTCAGAATTGTGGTTATAATTTCATTTAATGTAAATAATTTGTGGCCATAGTAATGCCATGATCTTAGGAAACTTGCTAAGTTTTTCCTTGGATTTGCATAAAACACCAATTTGATATTAAATTTGGTTTTTGCCTCTAGTTAATTTGTCAAGTCTAAACATATGCCATTTCCTCAGCAACTGCAAACAGACCTTTCAGGGTTAGGTCCAGTACAACTCAGATCTACTCCTTTTACAAGTATTTTGAAGGTTGACTAGTTTTGTTGTTACTAATTCATTTTGGTAGGGAAATTCATCCTAATTAACATTTCTTTTAGAAACATTCTGAAGGTGGGAGGCCTGGTTGGCTCAGTGGTTGAGCGCCTGCCTTGGGCCCAGGGCGTGATCCTGGAGTCCCGGGATCTGATGAGTCCCACATCGGGCTCCCTGCATGGAGCCTGCTTCTCCCTCTGCCTGTGTCTCTGCCTCTCTCTCTATCTCTCTCTGTCTCTCATGAATGAATGAATGAATGAATGAATGAATGAATAAATAAATAAATAAATAAATAAATAAATAAAATCTTAAAAAAAAAAGAATTATCAATGTATTCAACTATTTTAAATTGAGTTTCTTTCTTTATTTATTTAATTTATTGCCAGTCTGTTAGCATCTTTAATTACAGTTTTGCATATACTACTTTTCTCAAGTCAAATAGTTTAAGGAGATAAAGAAAAAGGCTACACTAAAGAAATTTAAAGCTGAATTATAAAGCACAGTAGAGTAAACTAAGCTCTTGAAAAGCATTAGGGATGCAAAAATTGTATGTCATGAAAAAAAGAAATTTTGTCATAACTTTTAGTCCAGGTTATTTTTATTTTTATGGCAGACATACACAGAGCTTTGCATACCTGTTTTTTTTATGGTCAGAAGTGGCATATAATTTATTTTGCCTTCCTCAAGAGATCAGTAGTACAGTGTCTCTTGTGTATTATGTGCCCAATAAATAAATGACTGTTGATCGAATAAAGATAGGTGATGTGCCATTAATCAATATTTGAGTTTCCTTCTAATCAGTTGAATGATTAAAAAATGGAAAAAAGATCTCAGAAGTTGATACTTAATGCATGTTTCGTCTTCTTTTTTTTTTTTAAGTCCCCATAGTCACCTAATTATCCATGTTCATTGGGAACAGGGTTTCAGAAAGTTCTAATCTAACCTGTCTCTTTTTTTTTTTTAAAGATAAATTTTTTTTTTTAATTTTTATTTATTTATGATAGTCACAGAGAGAGAGAGAGGCAGAGACACAGGCGGAGGGAGAAGCAGGCTCCATGCACCGGGAGCCTGATGTGGGATTCGATCCCGGGTCTCCAGGATCGCGCCCTGGGCCAAAGGCAGGTGCCAAACCACTGCGCCACCCAGGGATCCCTAACCTGTCTCTTTTAGTTAGTAATTTTATGCCTTCTAGCAAAACTTTTACAGCAGTATTAGTGAAATTGACTACTTTGCGTTTACATTTTCTGCCATTGTGTCAGTGTGAGACAAAGATGAATAACTTTTGCACTGTTTAATCTGTTCTTAAGATTCAAGTATTGATGTTTTAAATTAAACTGTATAAATAATATATAAATGTATACCTGTAAAAATTAGTTTAGTAATATATAGTGAGTAAAAGGTTATGTTCTTTTCATGCATCTTAACCCATTCTACTTCATTAAGGTAGCCTATTATCAAGTGTTTCGGATATATCCTTTTGACCACTTTCTATAGCATTTTATATGTATATACTAAACAACATTTTACATTTTGTCATTAATTATATTTTAGCATTGATATTAATATAGCCAACAATGTAACATTTAATCATTATTGAAATTATATCTATAGAATTCCTTCTTTTACTTGACAGTGTGTCTTATCAGGTCTTTCTATCACAGTGTATTATTCATCTACCCCAATAGTTAGTCTTGTAATCTTGCTGTTGAAAAAGAAAAGGTTCCCTTTGAGCCTTTGCAGAAATAAGTTCCATATCAGTATTACCAAACAATAAGCAAGTGTAATAATATTAGTGGCAGGCCAGTAATCTCAAGGCAAATTCAGGGTTTTGTTGTACGGCTTAAAAAAAGTTTTTTTTTATTTTTGATGTTGGTGAGATAATCTCTTTAGGCTATTAGTGACTTAGAATAATTCATTTTAGTTTTCTTTTCTGATTTCTAATAACACTCACTTTAAATAAAATGATAAAATAATTGGTTAGAATTTCAGAATTAGAAGATGTCGAATCAATCAACTATGAAGGTAATTTATTTCCAGGCTCTCATGTAACAGATGACAAAATTAATCCCTAAAATTAAATGGTTTGCTCCAGGTTGATAGTGAAGTTATGACTTTGAATCGTTCAAATCAAGAGTCTTAACACTGTACTGTGCATTGTCTTCAAGAAATGTTTTAAACATTTAAAAAGTACTACATCTAATTATATCCCATTATGTTTACCAAATTAAAACTGCGTAGATTTAATAAAAGAAAGTAGGAAACAAAATAGTTTTCATTGTTTCATAATAGAGAACATATAATGATATAACACATTTATATATCAGATTTTAATGTTGATGTCAAATGGTAGAGAGTTCATAAAGATTTCATAACTATATAGAATGATAGGAACAGAAACATCAACTATAATGAAAAACTAATATTATTCACTTGTGTGAATTTAATGCAGTATAACTAAGATTAGCAATATTTTGTATGTCTGTAAATGTATTTTTAAGGGAAAACCTAACTTATGTGTGATGATAAATCACATTACAAAGCTATCAACTGTTCCAAAAATGGTTTACTACTGACATCTGCTGGTGTAATGTGGTAATAAAGATAAAAGTATCTCCTGGAAGTAATTTCATGGAAATTAAGTGTGAGACAAAGAATCTTTGTGGGCAAAATTGTTTTTTTCAACTATCATTTACACTTACAATTTAAAAAAATATGCTTTTGGGTTCCTTCTCCCATTGGCATTTGACCAAGTGTATTATTCTGAAAACAATATTAAACTTTATCCTTTTTATCCACGGTATGAAATTCTAACCAGAACCTCTAGCATTAGTTGTGTATCACCTAAGTTGTTTGATATGATCCTGCAATTTTTCCCCTCCTCTTTCCTGAACCTTACACATAACCTTGCAAATGCAGAGATTCGGTAACTATGTTTGAGTCATACTATTTATCCCATTTATTTGGTAACTGTAATAGAAAAGTCTGTTTGTACATGACTTATATGCATTAAATTTATGCACACTCAAAAATTAAAATGAGATTTTATATTAAACAAGGATTTCCTTATGAAGAGAAATGACTCTGGGGTTTTTTCCTCCCCTCCAGAACAGATGTTCTGCACTATAAAATATGGAGGAATAAAATACACTCAGTCCTGTATATTTTTTCTATTGGCACTTATTTCCTAGGTGATTGTATCTAGTCCTATGGATTTCAGTTACACTTATAAGTGAATCACACCTCTTGATCCCCAAACCTGTACAGCAGCTCCTGGCTTCATTAACATTTCCTTTCATAGATTACATTCATCTCAAACTTATCATGTTCAAAATAAAACTTTTATTTTTCTCCCCAAACCTGTCCCTCTTGTAGTCTTCCTCACTTCAGAAAATGGACATTTTACCCTTCTGTTTGTTCCAATCAAAAATATTTTAATAATCTGTAAATTTTCTCTTTCTCTTGGACTCCACATTCAAACCATCAAGAAATTCCACCAACTCTGCTTTTGAAGTGCACTTTTGATAAGTCTTAACCACTTATCTCTACCTCTACTCTACTGCCTAATGATCTGGTCAAGCCACAGTCATCTTTTAGGGGGGCCTAATTAGCCTCCTTGCTGTTAACCTTGCCTTCCTGTAGTTCCTTTTCCAATGAGGGGCCAGAGATTATGTTAAATTTATGACAGGTCTTTGTCACTCTTCTGCTGAGAACCATCCAGAGTTGTTTTTCCCATGGCTAAAGGGTCTACAAGGATTGTAGTAGACCACTCCTCTCCACCACTAGTACTGTGACCTCCTCCTGCTCTGCTCCGTTACAGTAATCTACTTCTGTGATCTCCTTCCATGCCGCACGAACTCCTCATCAGGGACTTTCTACCTGTTCTTCCTTCAGATAGATACTCGTCCCTTGTTTCTCTAAGGCTGCTGATCACATCATCCAATTTCACCTTCTTGGAGAGGCCCTTCTGAACCACACGCTGTAAAATAAGAAGGCCCAACCCCATCTCTTTCTCCTCTTCCCCTGCCTCATGTTTTGCCACAGCAATTTTCACCACCTGATGTATTCACTTGTTTTGTCGTACCTTTCCCTGACCTAGAATGTCAGCTGTATGGAAACAGATTCTCTGTTGTCTGCTGTTAACTTCCTTAGAACTAAAACTAGTGCTTACACATAGTAGGCAGTCGGTCAGTATTTGTTGAGTAAATCAGTGAGCCTTAATACATGAATGGAGAAAGTAATTTGATTTGCATTATAATAACTGAATCCATTAAATAGTGAGGCACCTTCTAAGGGGATCTTTTCTGTATAAAGCTTTCTGTGCATACCATACTTCTTACATTTAACTCAGATTATGATAGTGTTTCATAGTTAGGCTAAGGCTCAGACAGTATTCTTGGTATAAAGATGCGGGGCGATATTACTATTTTAAAGATTCTTCTTGGGGGAATAATTACTTTTTTGTTCTTTTGACATAGACATCTGACCCTCAATTACATTAACAGACCTTATACACATGAATGGAAAGAAGAATAGCCCCTTTTGAATTCAAGCTAAGACTTTATCAATATGAAGTGCTTCCCACAGGGTTTTGGTGAAAGAACCAAACTTCCATCATAATGAAATTGCAAATTCATTTGTACATGCCCTTTTTTATTTGAAAGCTACTTTTTGATGTTTGGTCTGCAATTAGATTTATTGTTTAAGGTCACAAATATGCAATCATGACTAGACCTAGTTGTCAGAACCCTTTATCTATTCAGCATTGCACAAAGATAAATGGCTATCTTTTAACAATAACATACCAAAGC
Source organism: Vulpes vulpes (assembly GCF_048418805.1). Classification (NCBI taxonomy): domain Eukaryota; kingdom Metazoa; phylum Chordata; class Mammalia; order Carnivora; family Canidae; genus Vulpes; species Vulpes vulpes. The sequence goes on from NC_132790.1 coordinate 37,580,972, forward strand.
CAAAATTTGTTCCCATTTGTATATAATTTTTAATCAATCTGCTGCTTTTTGTTTTCCAGTCAATAGATGCCTAGCCTACCCCCTCACCCCCCACCTACCTAGAAATTGCCAAATTATGGGTTTTAAATTACTGAGAAACACTTTCTTCAGATGGAAAAAGATAAGTTTAAGAAGGTTAATGCTATAATTTTCCCATGCATATTTTTAGCCCAACATATGAATTCTTTTGCCTTTACCCTCATTCTGTGTGGGGTGAATAATTATGTAGTATGTTTGCTAAATTCTGTGATTACATTTCTCGCGGTCTACAGGACCATGAAGTAGATAATTTTGCTTAATTACAATGAATTCTTAAGTGTTTTAAAAGATCTCTGTACACACAAATTAAATTCTTTTCTGAGATTCTATGTGTCCTCCAGTAAAAATGTCTATATTTACACTTGTTAAGATAGGAAATGCATAAAAACATAAGAAATCTGTGTTACCTTTCATACAAAAGGTATACTGAGAGAATTGCCCAATTAGATTTGAGGCTGTACTTTTTCTCCAAGAATGTCCAGTGTCTAAAATTAACATACATTTGAGCATCATTGTATCACCAATCTCTACAGTTTCTCCAAAGGATTCTGATACTAAGTATCCAACAATTCTTTAGTAACTTTATCATACTTGTAAAACAGGCCACTAAGAGTAGCATAGTAATGTCCCCATTTTAAAATCTTGTTTAAAAATTTTTTTTCTTCATTGTCATGCAATTTGAACCTTCCCCCTAACTAAAAGGAATACACTGTTTCAGAAGGAGGTGTAAGAGAAAACCACAGCTGTTAAGTCAGAGGAACTTTTAAAATTTTTTCCTGAACTCTAACTACTCATTATTTTGTGACCTCTTGGTAGTTGCTGCATTTTGGAAGAGCCTCTACCCAGCTATGGAATAGAGAAATACCTACTCATAGAGGTGTGAAATAGTTAAATGAGACAACACATATGAAGTGCCCAAAACAATGCCCAGCAACAGTAAATACCCAATAAAAATTATTTGAACTCCTGCATCTGTACCCCCCTCCCACCCCCACCGAACTCACGCTGTTGCTCATGCTATGTTATCTGTTCTGATTGGACTTACTCAGAAGTTAAAACTCTTGAACTAAACTTGAAGCCTTTTTGTGCCTGCCGACTCTACATTGCTCTGCATTCACTGAATTAATAAGTAAGAAGTCAGAACCTTGAATTGACCTATTCATAATACCCAGCAGGTGTATATGGCCTTTTCTTCTCAACAAATTGCTCCCCAGGGATTGGGCAAAATGAATATTCTACTCCCAGCCTTCATTTTAAGTCCACATAGAACCTTTTAGAAGATACACTTAAATCTCTCTTTGACCTGGAAATATTAGAGTTGAGCCTTAAATGTTGATTTGACATAGGAAATTTTAATCATCCTGTGTAAGATGGCTTGCTTCATTCTTTGTTGCATTTGTACTGCTCAGATCACTGTCCTAAAAGAATTTCACGTTTTAAAAACAGTTTCAGAAAAAATTTTAATAGCTACTTAGTATACTACTCCATATCTTAAAGATTGTCACTTTATCATTTTTATTATTTTAGGTGCAAAGATGGTTTGAAAGGATTTACATTCTCTGCTCTTAGGTAAGTAGTATATTTTATTTAATTTTTTAAAAAAGTAATGTCACTTGTACATAATTACAGTAAATGTTTATCGACTCAGTTTTCTAGCTGAAAGTAATGGCAGAAATCACATTTTTATGATATTTTGTTAAAAGAATAATTTATTGGATTTCTTTTCCCTTAAAAATCAGTCAATCAACAACTATTTGGGGGACCTATTGTAGGTCCCATATCATATCACTGGGTGTTAGGAAAGAATTATAAGAACTCTCTCTTCAAGGAGCATTAGAAAGCCAAAGCTACATATGAACAATTACTGCAAAATTAAGTACTGAATTGTGTAGTACCACATTATAGGCTTCATTAGGACAGGACTCATGTCAGACACATTTTAGATCATAAGCTTCATTAGAGTCACTAGAATCTGCTTTTCACCCTGTACTCCATCTCTTATCATAGTTACTGCCAGATGGTCATAGATACTGCAGGAACATTGGTTAGCAGCACTAGCATTGTATTTATTAGGTCACCAAGATTTTCACATGGATTAGGAAATTTTCACAACAGTTCTGTGAGATGGATATTTTTATGACCATGTGACATGAAGGAGAAATTAAGGCTTAGAAGAATACTTGACTAATTTAATGTCACATAGTGACTTCATATACTTACTTGAAACTTAATGCCTTTCCAGTTTATATCATAAATGTTCCTATTTTATTCTCCTAAGTACATATAGTAGATGCCTAGTGAAGACTAGGTATGTAGTATTTATTATAAGTATAGGAGGGAAAAACTAGGGTAGGCTTCGATACACTAGGAAAAGATTTCATATGACTATCTTATTGGATTATTCTGTGGATCAAATTAGTTAATGCATGAAAAGTGTTTAGAAATGTGCATGGCACTTAGTGCTCAAGAAATGTTGACTGTTATTGTTGCTAGTATTCTTATGGGGATAAGCCTTAAACTGCACTTGAAGGATAGCTTTAGAGAACCAGAAGGGAAAAGGAAGAACCTTCTGGGTAGATGTGAATAATGTTAGCAAAAGCATGAAAATTATAAACATGAAACATGAGATAAAAGTGGGAAAATCAACTTAATTGGTATGACAAATTTGTATTAGGGCCTGTAAAGGTTTTATTTTTAATAATGGTCAGAGCAGGGCAGGAAGACCTAAACAAACAAACAAACAAAAAAGACAAATTTGAACTTGATAAGATTGGCAGTAGAGAGTGACCAAAGAGTTTTGAGCAGAGTAGTTGACATTGTTTCAGAAAGATAAGTCTGACCACAGTATTTGGGACACTGTAAAAGAGAATCAGAAGGAAGAAAGATGAAATGATAAGGACTGAGATTTGGGCAATAGTGGAGGATTAAGAGAAAGAGGCAAAGTTTAGACTTGGCATAGAAGGAAATGAAGACCTACAGACTAATATTTTCCTTCTTCCCTTTCTCCTCCAATTCTTGCTATGAGCCAAGTATTGAAACCTAAGTACCTGGAAAAAAAGGTGTTATTAATAGAAAATCAGGTGGTATTCAAGGAAACTAGCTCACCCCACCCCATGTTGACAATAGATATCACTCACATCCATGTAAAAAAACTAGAAAACAATCCAAAGACAGGCAGAACAAACTCCACAACTAAACGTAGAAAAGAAGCTGCATCTGAGAGGTTAGAAAGGGTAGAAACAGTGATTGCGAGCTGCCCACAGGAGGGAGGGAGCTGCAGATGTAGAGAGGGAAAAGAAACAGTTTCTCATACTGGGGAGCCCAAACTGGAAGACAAATTCCTATCACATCTGGCTTTGAAAACCGGATGGGCTGAATTCCATGAGTTTGTATAACGACCAGGATTTGGAGCCTGGAGCTTAAAAAGTCAGCTGACTCAGTACTGAGCAAGATGGGAGAGTGAGTGATATTTGGGTCCTGCCCTTAAAGAGACAGCAGCCCATGGAGAGGCAACATAGAAATGACAGTTTGCACAGTGCCTGGGACAACCAGGAGGAAGATCTCTTTATACTTATTTCTAGTGTATTGTGGGACTTCTCTGGGAACAAAGGAGCTGACAGGCATCATTTTCCTCCTCTATTGCCCAGAACAAATGCAGGGCCACCTGTGGGAGATACTGCACAGACACTTGCTACCTAACCTTTTAGCAGAGTGCCTTGCACATGCATTCTGCTGGGGACTGGCCCACTCCGAGCCTGCTGACCTCGGTCCTGGGCTCAGGGCACATTTTGCTAATCTCACCCTCAAGACCCTCAAGCCCTCTTGTAGTCTTGCCTCTTTAGATCTTGCAGCTTGTCTCTCACTAACACCACAAAGAGCAAGCAAAGCCCACAACAAGCAGAGTGAGTGAAGATGTCTGGACTGAAAGAAAAAGCAACCAGACACAACAGCAGGGCACAACACAAACAGGAGATTCTCCTGAAGTACCAGGTTCTGGTGAATATGGGACACTAAACTGCAAGGCACTAGAGAACCTCTTCTTTATAAGCTGCTACTTTCAAGAGCAGTAGGTGTAGTTGATTTTCCTAAACACAGAAACTGACGGAGAGAGATAGACAAAATGAAGAAACAGAGGAATATGTCCCAAATGAAAGAACAGGACAAAATCACAGCAGATTAAGTGAAATAGAAATGAGTATGCTTTATAGAGAATTTAAATTAGTGATCATAAAGATACTCACTGGACTTTCAGAAAAGGGTGGAGGACATCAGTGAAACCCTTGAGAAAGAGATAAAAACATAACAGAGATAAAGAACTCAATAAATGGGGGATCCCTGGGTGGCTCAGCGGTTTAGTGCCTGCCTTTGGCCCAGAGCGTGGTCTTGGAGTCCAGGGATCGAGTCCTGCATTGGGCTCCCTGAATGGAGCCTGCTTCTCCCTCTGCCTGTGTCTCTGCATGTGTCTCTCTCTGTGTCTCTCATGAATAAATAAATAAATCTTAAAAAAAAAAGAGTTCAATAAATGAAATTAAAAATACAACAGATGCAAAGGAACCTATAAGTGACCTGGAGGATAGCATAATGGAAAGCAATCAAGCTGAATAGGTGAGAGACAAATACTGCATAATGAGAATAGACTTAAAATATTCAGTGACTCCATCCATCATAATAACATTCACATTATAGGAATCTCAGAAGGAGAAGAGAGAGAAAGGGGGGCAGAAAATGTATTTGAAGAAGTAATAGCTGAAAGCTTCTCAAATCTTGGTAGGGAAACAGGGATCCTGATTCAGAGGCACAAAGACTCTCCAACAAACCCCCAGACAATAAGGAGGTCCACACCAAGACACATAGTAATTAAAGTGATAAAAAATAATGATAAAGACTTTTATTTATTTATTCATGAGAGATACAGAGAGAGGCAGAGAGAAGCAGGCTCCATGCAAGGGGATGATGTGGGACTAGATCCCGGGACCAGGATTATGCCTTGAACCAAAGGCAGATGCTCAACCGCTGAGCCACCCAGGCGTCCCAATAAAGAAATAATTTTAAAGATTGTAAAAGAAAAGACAGTTACATACACAGGAAACCCCATAAGGCTATCAGCTGATTTTTCAGCAGAGACTTTACAGGCCAGAAGGGACTGGTATGATATATTCAGAGTGCTCAAAGGGGAAAATTCTGCAGCCAAGAATTTTCTATCCATCAAGGCTGTCACTTGGAAGAGAAAGAGTTTCCTAGACAAACAAAAGTTAAAATAATCCATGACCAGCCCTACAAGTAATGCTAAGAGAGACTTTGTAAGAGGAAAACAAAAACCATAAATAAGAGTAAGAAAAAAGCAGGAAGCACACACACCCACAAATAAGTAAATCTATAAAAGTCGGTCAAGAGAAGCACAAAATAAAAGGATGTAAAATATGATACCAAGTATCTGAAATGTGGAGAGGGGAGGAGTAAAGAATGAGTTCAAAGGTAAGTGACCATTGGCTAAACATAGACTGCTATCTGCAGAAGATGTTATAAATAAACCTAATGGTAACCACAAGTCAAAAACAGTAATCGTAAAAATGAAAGAATAAGGAATCCAAATATTTTGCTTAAGAAAGCCAACAAATCATGAAAGAAGAGAGCAAAAGAAGAAAGGAACATAGAGTAACTATAAAAATAGGGGCACCTGGGTGGCTTAGTGGTTGAGCACCTGCCTTTGGCTCAGGTTGTGAGACCTAGGGGTCCTAGGATCAAGTCCTCATCAGGCTCCCCATGGGGAGCCTGATCCTGTCTCTGCCTATGTCTCTGCCTCTTTCTCTGTGTCTCTCATGGATGGATGGATGAATGAATGAATGAATCAATCAATCAATAAATAAATAAATCTTAGGAAAAATAATAAGCTTAAGTAACAAAATGGCAATTATTGCATGCATATCAATTAATTACTTTGAATGTAAATGGACTAAATGCTCCAATCAAAGCACATGGTGATGGAATGGATAAAAAAGCAAGATCCATCTATATGCTGCCCACCAGAGACTCATTTTAGACCTAAAGATGCATGAAGACTGAAAGTAAAGGGATGGAGAAACATTTATCATGCAAATGGAAGTGAAAAGAAAGTCTGAGCAGCAACTTATATTGACAAAATACATTTTCATACAAGGACTATAACAAGAGTTAAGGAAGGACACTATATACTCATAAACAGTACAATCAGATAAGAAGGTATAACAATTGTAAATATCCATGAACCAACATGGTTCATAATACATAAAGCAGTTTATAACAAAACATAAAGAAAATAATCAATAGTAATACAGTACTAGTAGGGGAACCTCAACACCTCATTTACATCAATGGATAGATCATCCAAGCAGAAAATCAACAAAGAACCAGTGATTTTGAATGACATATCGGACCAGATGAAGCTAACAGAGTCAAAACACTCCATCTTAAGACAGCAGGATGCACACTGTGTTCAAGTACATGGAACATTCTCCAGAATAGGTCACATATTAAGTCACCAAACTGGTCACAACAAATTCAGAAAGATTGAAGTCATAAAATTACATATTTTCTGACCACAATGCTATGAAATTGGAAATCAAGCACAAGAAAAAACATGAAAAGCACATAAATACATGGAGGTTACATAACATACTACTAAACAATAAATGGGCTGACCAGGATATCAAAAATGAAAAAAAAAATACATGGAGACAATTGAAAATGCAAACACAGCAGTCCAAAATCTGGGATACAGTCAAAGCTGTTCTAAGAGGGAAGTTTAGCAATATGGGCCTACCTCAAGAAGCAAGAAAAATCCTAAATAAACAACCTGACCTTACATCTAAAGGAACTAGAAAAAGAACAACAAACAAAACCACAAACCAGGATAAGGTAGTGAATAATAAAGATTAGAGCAGAAATAAAGTAGAAACTGAAAAAAACAATAGAACAGGTCAGTGAAACCAAGAGCTAGTTCTTTGAAAAGATCAACAAAATTGATAAACCATTAGCCAGGATTCACAAAAAAGAAAGAGGACTCAAATTAATAAAATTATAAATGAAAGGGGAGAAATAGTAACTGATAGCACAGAAATACAAAAAGATTGTAGGAGAATGTTAATGTATGTGCCAGTAAACAAAAGTCCAGGACCAGATGGCATCACAGGAAAATTCTACCAGACATTTAAAGAAGAGTTAACATCTATTCTTTTTAAACTATTCCAAAGAATAGAAGAAGGAAAACTTCTTAATTCATTCTGTGAAGCCAACATTACCCTGATACCAAAACTAAAGATGCTACAAAAAGAACTATAAGCCAATATCTCTGGTGAACATAGATGCCAAAATTCTCAACAAAATATTAGCAAACTGAACCCAATGATACATTAAAAAATCATTCACCAGAACCAAGTGGAATTTATTCCTGGGGTGGAAGGGTGGTTCAGTATTCACAAGGCAATCAATGTGATTCATCATATCATTAAAAGAAGGAATAAAAACTACATGATCATTTCAATGTAAAATGCAGAAAAAGCATTTTACAATATAGAGCATCCATTTATGATAAAAATCCTCAATAAGATAGAATTAGAGGGAACACCACAACATAATAAAGGCCATAAAAAAAATCAACACCTAATATAATACTCAGTGATGAAGAATGGAAAACATTTCCCCTAAGATCAGGAACAAGACAGGGATGTCCATTCTCGCCATTCATATTTAACATTAGTACTGAAAGTCCTAGCTACAGTGATCAGAAAAGAGGAAAGAAGAAAAGGCATCCAAGTTGGTAAGAAAGAAGTAAAGCTTTCTCTATTTGCAGATGACATGATACTATATGTAGAAAACCTTAAAGACTTCACCAAAAAAACTGCTGCTACAACTGATAAAGGAACTCAGTAAGATTGCAGGATACCAAATCAACATATAGAAAATCACAGTATTTTTATATACTAATAATGAAGCAAAAGAAAGAGAAATTTAAAAAGCAGTCTCAATTGCATCAAAAATAATAAAATGGGAGTAAACTTAATCAAGGAGGTAAAAGACTGAAAAACTATAAAATATTGTTAAAAGATGTTGAAGATGATGCAAACAAGGGGAAGATAATCTGTGCTCATGGATTGGAAGAACAAATATTGTAAAAGTGTCCTTCCCAGAGCAATCTACAGATGTAATGTATTCCCTATCAAAATGCCAACATTTCCACAGAACTAGAACAAATAATCTGAAAATTTTTCTGGAACCACAAAAGTCCCTGAATAGCTAAAGCAGTTTTGAAAAAGAAAAGCAAAGGGTCCCCTGGGTGGCTCAGTTGGTTAAGCTCAGTCAGGTTAAGACCTGACCTTTGGCTCAGGTCATGATCCCAGGGTTCTGGGACGCCTCCCCCCCCCATCAAGCTTCCTGCTCAGCAAGGAGCCTGCTTCTCTCTCTCCCTCTGTCTGTTGCTCCCCCTGCTTGTGTACGCAGGCTGTCTCTGTCAGATAAATAAATGTTTAAAAGAAAGAAAAGAAAGAAAGAAAGAAAGAAAGAAAGAAAGAAAGAAAGAAAGAAAGAAAGAAAGAAAGAAAGAAAAGAAAAGAAGAGTTGGAGGTGTCATAATTCCAAACAAAGCTCTAATAATACGTAGGCTCTCTCTGTCAGATAAAGAAAGAAAGAAAGAAAGAAAGAAAGAAAGAAAGAAAGAAAGAAGAAAGAGAGAGAAAGAGAGAAAGAAAAGAAAAGAAAAGAAAAGAAAAGAAAAGAAAAGAAAAAAGAAAAGCAGAGTTGGAAGTGTCATAATTCCAAACAAATCTCTAATAATCAAAACAGTATGGTATTGGCACAAAAATAGGTACATAGATCAGTGGAACAGAATAGAAAACCAGAAGTAAACTTTACACAATTATATGGTCAGTTAATCTTTGACAAAGCAGGAAAGAATATCCTGCTTTTTGTGGGAGTGCAAACTAGTGCAGCTATCCTGGAAAAGAGTATACAGGAGATTCCCCAGAAAGTTGAAAATGGAACTATTCTACAGTCTAGTAATCACAGTACTGGCTATTCACCATATTCACAAAAAATACGGAAACATTAATTCAAAGAGATACATGTACCCTTATGTTTATTCCACATTATTTACAATAGCTAAATTATGGAAACATCCCAAGTGTTCATCAAGAGATGAATGGATAAATGGATGTGGTGTGTGTGTGTGTGTGTGTGTGTGTGTGTGTGTGTGTGTGTGTGTGGAGTGTAATGGAATATTATTGAGCCACAAAAAAGAATGAATCTTGCCATTGCAACAACATGGATGGAGCTAGCCAGAGAAAGACAAATACCACATTATTTTACTCATATGTGTAATTTAGGAAACAAAACAAATGAGCAAAGGGGGAAAAAAAGAGAAAGACAAACCAAGAAACAGATTCTTAACTATAGTGAACACACTGATGGTTACTACAGGGTAGGTGGGTGGGGGATGGATGAAATAGGTGAAGGGGATTAATAGTACACATATCTTCATAAACACTAAATAATATATGAAATTGTTGAATCAGTGTGTTGTACTCCTGAAACTAATATAACATTGTATGTTAACTATGCTGGAATTAAGATAGAAAACTTAATAGAAGAATTTGCATTATTAAAGAAATGGCTGTCAACATTTTCTAAGTATTCATATTTTAAGAGCCTGTTATTTATAAAGCATAAGATCTTATGTAAATTTTGAAAAATATTATTTCAAATGATAAATACTCTCCAAAATGTATTTGTATATCAACAGAATCAGGGTTTTTTTTTCCTTATTGTCTTGTCTTTTTTAAAGGTGAAAATGCCTCACATTGTACTCTTTTCTTTAGATTTATTGTAGGGAAGGAAGAAATTCCCACACATTCTTATTCACCAGAAGCAGCATATGCAAAAGTGGAACAAAAAACAGAGAAACATGAAGAAAAGCCAAGAAGAATGAATATAATTGCTCTAATCAGGAAACTTGTGGATTCAGTGTAAGTTTTTTATCTTAATATTTAACATTGTCACGGTTTTATATGATGTTTTTTATATATATATATATATATATATATATATATATATATATAAATTTTTTTTTTACATCAGAAACAGTGCATAGAGGTGTATAAAAGACAGAGAATGGGCAAGTCAATGTTAATCTATTATTTTTGTCTGGACTATAGACCATCTCTGCCTTTAAAATAGATTTGTATGAATATGTAATAATTTTCTATGTCAAACCTAGGCACAGTTGCAGGTGGCTAGAGTGGGGAACTTTAGGAAATAGGTTGCTAATCAAATATGCCAAGTGTGGAAAGGAGAAAGAAAACTTCTGGGACATATTCAAGGAGATACAGGAATAATAAGGAGTAAGCTTTACATTTAAGAGTAAGAGTAGAAACATTTGTCTCTTTTAAGAGTAGAAATTTTCAGGGCTTTGGAAATGGAATAAAACATCTTTATTTGTATATTATACAAAAAAGTCTGAATTTCTTATAAATAATATTTTTATTTGAGTATAGATATTTTAAGAACATTAATGATTTAAAATTAGAACATCAGTTAGTAAAAATAATCTTGGTAATGATATTTTAGAGAGTGTTGAGTGAATAGCCAATATATAAAGTTAGGGATCAGTTGTGGGAAGATGAGTCTTAGACTCTCATTTCACCCCTTCTGGCTTTGTGACTTTGGGCAAGTGATTTAACCACCTTGGATTCTGAAGGTCCTATGTACAGAGAGATACACACATACACATTTATATACACACCCAGACACACACACACACACACACACACACACACACACCACCTCTTCTTTATCCATTCATCGATGGACGCTTGGACTGCTTCCATAATTTGGCTGTTGTAAATAACATTGCAGTCAACATGGAGGTGCATATATCCCTTTGAATTAGTGTTTTATAATTTTTGGGTAAATACCCACTAGTGTGATTACTAATAAACTTCTTAAGTTCGAAAATAGTTATGGATCACCTGAGTGGAGAAAAGAGGCAGGGAATCCCTGTTCGTGGAAATCATATCACCAAGTCGAGGGAATGCAGAGAATGTATTATGTGGGTGAATGATGCCTTGGGTATCAGAACTAATCAGGTCATGCATGGCAGAACTTGTCCAACTGGCCACAGTGAGTCCACTGCTATGAAGGCAGATGCAGGGTAATACATCAGCAGAGCAGATAAGACAGGAAATGGGTAGTCTAGGATTTGAGAAATTTTAATAACAGACTAAGGGAAGATTAAATGACAGTATAGCTGATACCAGTACTTGACTTCACTAGCAAAGATAGTCTAACGATTTCTGTGTAGTTCCAGTAGCACTGGCTGAGGAATGTCTTTGAAGAGGACACTTAAAGTATGAAGAGTGATGGTTTACATACAGCCACCCTTCTCTGATTTACCTCTTTGAGGCCCCAGCTTTAACCACTCAACTTCACATGGCCAGATATGCCCCATTGATGACATAAGTAGAAACTACTGCTGTCACCCTGTCTGTGAAAGGCTGCCTGTATACTCCAGCTGTGCTGAAGAATTGGATTTCCGAAAGGGTTTTGCTAATCAGTGTGCAAATGCAATTATAGAGATTTGGAGCCAGAATATCACTCTATGACTTATTATTACAAATGAGAAAGTTAATCTGTTCCAGCCATGAAGATAATTAATGAACTGCAGTCTGCAAGAGTTATAAAGACAACTCATTTTGGAACATGAATGCTTCAAAGAGAAAGGGGGAGAGCTAGACCCATTTAGATATTTTACTTACTTTTTTATGCCTCAAGTGAATCTGTAGTCCTGGAGTCAACATACGAAATAATTAAAAATCCGTATGTCTTGAACAGTAGTCCCCCCGGCAGAATCATTTACTAAACACTAGAGGACCAAGTGGTTTGCATTTCAAACACAAATAACCTACTTTTGAATTCCCGCATGATCTATTACTATATTTATTTTAAAAACTAAATTTTGAATTTTAATACTATATCATGTTTCTTTTCCAGATGTTTTCTCTCAAATATAATTAAGTATAAATTCCTGTAACCTGAGCACTTTCTCATTATGATTGTTGCTCAAGTACTGACTTCCTGGATGATTTATGTCCTTTATATTCTACAGTAAGCAACTTAAAGCTTCTAGAAGATTTGGCAGAGTATAGAGATAATATATACATATTTTTCATATTTAGTCACAAATATTTACCAATGTTTTTTTTCTGTTCCACATTTAAGTATTTTGACTGCAGTCATATATTTTATGCCCTGTGTCAAATGGTGAACTAAAAAGAAAACAAATGTTATTTTTGCTTTTTTATGTCCCAAAAAATCAAAAGATGCACATATTTAGAAACAAGTAGGTAATGTTTTCTCCTTTTTTGGTTAGAGAACTTTAAGCACATCTACGTACATGCGCATCATTTATTATTTTTGTTTTATTTCAGATGTAAGCACGGACCAAGGCATAGATGTTGCAAACACTATGAAGATAATTGCATCTCTTATTGTATTAAAGTAAGTATATAAAAGTATCACTATTAGCTCTGGGGATATGTATAAAAATAATTTTTAAAAAAAATTATTTATTTGAGAGAGAGAGAGAAAGCACAAGGGGCAGAGGGGCAAAAGAGAGGGAAAGTAGACTCCCGCTGGGTACAGAGCCAGATGCTGGGCTCAATCTCAGGACCTGAGATCATGACCTTAGTCAAAGTCAGACATCCACCAGCTGAGCTACCCAGGTACCCCATATAGAATCTTTTTAATTAAAACATGGTTTCAAAGTAGATGGAAAAATGGATAATAATTGCTATCATTCTTTGCGTTTGACTTGAAGAATAAGAAATTTGTGAAAAATAGGTGACAATTTATCTTTTAGTATTCATTTACCAGATCCTTGGTTAAATAATTTTAAAATTCGCTTATTTCAAGATTAGTGTAAAACTTTCAAAGTGGAAGGGAAGGTTAAAGAACAGCAAAGAAAGACAGAAAAATAGTTACTAAAATTTGCACTTCATACCATATTTTCATTAGAATACATTTTGGGGACACCTGAGTAGCTCAGTGGTTGGGCACCTGCCTTTAGCTCAGGTTGTGATCCTGGAATTCTGGGATCGAGTTCCACATTGGGCTCCCTGCAGGAGGCTTGCTTCTCCCTCGCCTGTGTCTCTGCCTCTCTCTCTCTCTCTCTGACTCTCATGAATAAATAAATAAAGTCTTTAAAAAAAAAAAAAAAGAATACATTCTAGAACAAGGCCCCTGGAGTATACTGTGTATGAGTGAATCAGCAGTATCACACATATGCTGTGCATAATCTGGTACGGTGGCATTTGGTGTTGGACTTGCAAAGCTGTTACATTTTTTAAGGCATGGAGATAACTGGAGCATGTCCACAGTTGCTCTACAGTAAGGAAGTCAGCTCTGCCCGCTGGCATAAATTCCTCACTCCCTAATATGTTAGTGTGCCAGTGTGTCTCTCCTCGCCCTTCCCCATCCTGTGCCTGTCATCCCCCATCCTCCATCACCACCCAGTCTGGGAAGGAAGTTATTTTCGTTGCAGATAGTCTGCCACAAGTGTGGCCACCTGCTACAAGTTCTTTAACAACCCTGATCTTCAAGAAATTTATGTTCTTTCTCATCATACCTAGTTCCCACTCAGTTGATACCGAGCAGTTGCATAGCACCCTAAAAGACTGCCTTCCGGCACCCACTCTGGAAGGGAGGGATTGTATCACATTAGTGCTTAAGAGTGTGAATGCCTGTGGTCTGATGTTGCTGCTGGCATGTGCCCAAGCCAACACTACCCTTAGGGTCCCTGAAGATATGACTGGAGGTTAAATCGTTAGAGGATTTTTTCAGTTGTGTGGTGATGCACTCCTCCCAAGTCTGATTTCCTGCCCCACTTGAATGTCGGGCGTGGAGGTGTGGGGGAAGCAGTGTTGCTGGCAGCCTCAGGCTGTGCCAGCTCCCAGACAGGAGTTGATTTCCTCCAACTGGACATAATTCTGATTTAAGGGGTAACTTCAAGGAGGGAGCTAGGAAAAATACTCTGGTTAAGTCAGAGGTATTTGAGAAAGTTTGGGAAGAGGGGAAGTGATATTAAAAAAATATACCTATGTGAGAAAGTTGGGAGGGAATTACCGAGGAAGGAAGACATTGTTTTAAATGTGTACCAGTCCTATATACCTGGCAATTTATCTATAAATTGGAATATTGTCCATGAATGTAAAATTATTTGGAGACCTGGAAGTGAAGAATTTACACTACAAATAGAGTAAAATATTTTTGCCAGTGCACCTCATTATTCTATCAGCTCAGTTATACCATAGTTAAATCATATCCCTGAGTAAATATTCATGTGAATTAGCCTTCTCCTCAACTCAGTATGCTCCATTCATACATTTTGTTGGTGCCTCATAACTGCCAGTCTCTGTTTTGTTTTTGTGCTTTCTGTTGAAGCAATCTGAAATGCTTCCCTCATGCAAGCTCCTTCTCTTTTCTGTTTAAGTGTCACATCCTCTGTCACCTTCCCTTACCATCCAATTTAATACAGGCTGCCTGTTAATTTCCCTCCTAGAGTCTTAATCATTTCCTGCACAACACTCAATGTAACCTGTAATTATTTTATTTATTAATTTATTTGCTCTTTCTCTAATGAGCATGAAGCTCCATGAAGGCAAGAACATTGTGTCCTCTCTACCACTTTCTCCCCAGTTGGCACATAAGAGGCCTTCAGTGTATATTTTCTGAATACATGAAAGGGTGAATGGATGGAAGGATGAATAGATCTCCTGAAAATAGCATGGAGAGATTGAACATGAGTGTGATCTTTGAATCCTTAGCTGAATATTGTTAAGATTATTAATGGCAAGATAAACTGTGAACACTTCATACATTAAACGTATACTAGGCACTTTCAGTTAAGAAAATGCATGGTAATTTATGCTACTTGGTCAGACAATTTAATTTTCATGTTTTAGCCAAGTATTAGATAGTTTCAGGTAAATTAACAAATGTTTCTTCGTAGTAATTCAGTTTTTTTCTAATAAAGAAGGCTGCTATCTGGAAGATACAAACCTGACCTTTGGAACTTAGCAGGAATGTAGACATTTTTCCATCCCAGTAGTGGTGAGAGAGGAGGAGAATGGGAGACCAGTATTATAGTGTATTGGTTGAATCCCATAAAATACTGTTCTTTTATATAACATTTGCTTTTATGCTAATTGGAATTTTTCAGTCTCTCAGTGTGAAGTGACGTTTAAATTTCATTGCCTTAAGTACTGAAATGAAATTGATCAATACTTGTCTTCCTCTCTGTTCCCTTTTGCACTATAAATAGTTGCAGATAATACAAAAATATGTTGGCAGCAAATATGACTTTGTAGTGGATTTGTTTTTTCAAGTTTTGTTTAGTATATCTTAAGGCTACCATTTCTTAGAGATGTTTTAGCCTGGCACAGTTGAGCATAGAAATAAAAACCTAGGTATAATGATTTTTTTTTTTAACCGGGAGAATTATTTTAACCCATTTAAAAAGTTGATACCAAAGGTCTAAAAATAAAATTATTTTCTTCTGTCAAAAGAATTCCTACTTATTAAGTAGAGTTCTCTGTTAAAATTTCTAAGCAATAATTGGTTTTATTAACTGCTTTTTTGGAATTTTAGCACTTTTGTTCCCAAAATTCAGTTGCAGTTTAGGAATTATAAATCCTATTTTAACAATATTAACAAGATGTCAAGAACTGAAATTTTGATGCACAGACAAGCTTGGCCAGTGCTTGTGAGACTTTCAAAGTTTTGGAAATCAAAGAAAGTATAGTCACTGAAAAAATTTACCCTTATTTTAAGGTAATTGTTTTAAAATTGAGGTCTTTAAGACTTAATTTTGAAAATACTTTGATATATACTTGTGTGATTTATTTACTTATTTATTTTGAGTTCTGTTTGGATTCTGCTATAGTAAAATTCATATCTATTGAACTTAGAAATTTGTATGTAAATTAAAATCTATCCCAATGTTTTCTAGGGTTTCATCAGAATGTTCAGTGTGGGATACTTGATCCAGTGTTGTCTCCGAATTCCCTCTGCTTTCAGGCATCTGTTTACACAGCCATCCCGGCTATTTTCTCTTTTCTACAATAAAGAAAACTTCCAGCTTGGAGCTTTTCTGGGCTCTTTTGTTAGTATATACAAGGTAAGGCTTTCAGAAGAGGAAAGAAAAATGGGAAATAAATAACATGGCTCCTATCAGAATGAGATATGGCCTTTACCCATCTGTCATTTTTTTTTCTTTCTATTGTATTCATAAATATCTTAACATCTCCAAATACACACAGTATATTGGGAATTGAGGAAAAGAGAAAGGAAAAGAGAAATTTCTTCTTTTAAAAATGTTACTTAATGTCCTTGAAAATGTAGACATATTTGCATTTATACATAATACTAAAAATTCTCAAAGACTTACTTTTTTTTGGTCAATAATTGAAGATACTGAAAAAATACAAACTTTTTACTATTTCCAACAGCAAAAGTGATATTAATATATATGGTCTATTTGTATTTCTTAATCATACTTACTGTCTGGTTATTAGTTTAAACATATTTCAGATGCTTCCAGCTGATATGAGCACTCGGATAGAACCAGTGAAGATTTCCTTTTGTAACTTATATAAGCAATGACTTAGTATCCCTCTTAGACCTACTCAGTATTCTTACTGCATTCTCTCAAAAAACTGTAGTGAACATTCTTCTACCCCTGTCTGCATGTTCCTGTAAACATAATCTACACATGTATAAGCTTACACCTAAGCGCATATGTAGGGATCATCCATGAAGTAGTACTCTGAAATTTTAAGTAGTGATGTTTGTGTAATAGGAATCACTCAAATATAAATCATATTACTGACATTTTATTAACTATCAGAAATTTACATTCTAAATCTAAATGTAGATTCCAGATGGTAAAATGTGTTAATTAAGGGTAATTGTACACACGCACACACACACACATATACACTTTGTTCTCAAACTAAAAAAATAAAAATTAATACTGGGAAACTTGATTTTTGGAGTCAATTTGGATAAGATGGTTATGTATCATTTTATGTAAAAGTTTACTTATAAAAGGTAGATATGGGGGAAGTATTTTGAAATGGGCAGGAGAATAGAAGCAACAAATGATAAACTACAGTTAATTACTTGTTAGAAATATTAGTAATATTGAAAGTATTTTCAATGTTGTTTGACTAGGAAACATTACTAATGTTTTTGAACACATAAGAGCTAATAGGACAGAACTTTGGCAATTATATGTTTATATTCATATTCTTTTTTGTTTCTCATGTCATAGAGTTTGTATTTATTCTTAACGTAAATTCTTGAGTGTAACACTCAAGAAGTTACATGTTGATTATCTTCAACATTTTTATCCCAGGTTGGTTATTCTCCACCATCTAGCATATCTCAGAGCATGTTTTTATTTGTATGCTTTAATTTCTGTTACTATTTAATTGTTCAGTTAATACAAACTAGTGGCATTAAACTACAGAAAAATACACCTAGGTCAGAAAATGTCTTATAAAAAATAATAATACAGTGTATTCCAAAGCCACATGCAATTTAAAATTGTCAGTGCTGTTAGCATATTTTTGAGAATGTAATTGAGAAAAGGACAGGGAAACAATCCATATTTCTTCTGTGTCTTCTTAGTGAACTTTTTTCATTTTGTAATGTTCCTCTTTATTCCTGGTAACATTCTTGCTTCAGAGTCTGCAGTGCCTGATATTAATACAGCTAGTCCAGTTTTCTTTTGATTATATTTGATATATAGTCTTTCTATTCTTTTGCTTTAATCTTTCCATGTCTTCAGTTTATTTATTTTTTTAATTTTTTTTCCATGTCTTCAGTTTAGAGGTTGATTTCTTTTAGATAGATGTAGTTGGTTCTTCCTTTTAATCTAGTTGGATAATCTCTATTAATTGGTATGTTTAGACTATTTACATTTAATATACTTTTTGATATGGTTTAGTTTAAATCTTTCTTCTTGCTAGTTTTGTATTTAACCCACTTTTTTTTTCCTTTTTCTATCTCCTAGATTTTTTTATTTCTTATATTTTACTTTTATTAATTTTTAATTTGTTTTGTATTCTTCACTATTGGCTTACTATTTATACCTCTTTTTAAATTTAGTGAATGCCTTAGCATTTAGAGTAAACATTTAAAATTCATTAGTTTTTTTCAAATATTATACCACCTCATGCATAGTGTAAGAATCTTACAACACTGTACTTCAGATTCCTCCTTCTCATCCTTTGTGGTATATAAATTTATCTTTTCATGTGTTGTAAACCCCACAATACATTGTTACCATTTTTGTTTTAGACCAGGAATCTGAAAATGTTTCTGTAAAGGACTAGGTGATAACTGTTTTAAGCTTTGTGGACAATATGGTTGGTCTCTGTCACAACTGCTCAGCTCTGTGGTTGTAGTGTGAAAGCAACTATAGGCAATATATAAATAAAGGAGCTATATTCTAGTAAAACTGTATTATACTTTAATTACAATATGATAGGATTTTTACATGTCACAGAATCTTATTCTTTTATTTATTTCATCCATCGAGAAGTATCAAAATATTCTTAGCTCATGAACCATATAAAAACAGGTGCCAGGGCAGATTTGGCTAGTGGGCCATAATTTTCTGACACTGCTTTAGACAGTTAATTTATTTTTATTGAAATAACATTAAAAAATGTCTTCTAAATTTATCTTCATTTTGGAGCTCATTTCTTTTTACAGATCTAAACTGGCATTATATTCATTCTCCTTTGAGAACTACCTTCTAACATTTTTGGTAATGTAGGTCTGTAAGGTGATGAATCTTCTTGGTGTTTATCCACCGGAGAAAGCCTTTATTTCATCTTCATATTGAAAATATCTTCTCTGAGCTATAGAATTCTTTTCTCCTTGTTAGAGTGGGAGTGACTACATCGAAGCAAAGTATAATTTATGCTTTCATTATGAAAAACCATGACAATAAAAATGTTATGTATAATTTCTTAGTAGAGTCTGTCCAGAACTCTGAATAACTTTATAGCAGGTTATTGTTGATAATTTTTCCAATCATATATTTAGTTTGATTTAGAGAAGATTACCAGTTTGCCTCCACAGTCAGCTAGTGACTCACTCATTATAGATGTTACATGCATCTTGTCTAGAAATGAAACAACTGAAGTCATTGCATTTTCTTCTTGATACAGGGTACTAGTTGCTTCCTACGCTGGGTCAGAAACCTGGATGATGAACTGCATGCTATTATAGCTGGTAAAGCAATGATAAATTAAAATTATTATTGTATCAATCAGTAGTAGGGATGATGCAGAAATAGTTTCCAAATTCATCTGATTTCTGTGTAACTCTCTCTGTAATAGAATCCCTATTGAGGCACTAGTCCAAATATTTTATATTTCCAAAGTTTAACTTATCAAGGCATTCTTGCCACCTGGTGTTTTGAATTGGCAGTATAATGACTTGGTTATCTGCCCTGCAACAGGCCAGAAATCCTAGGACTGAGTCATAAAAGAACATAAAACATAAAAAATTTTGTGACTAAAAGAAGTGCTGTTCTGTTTCTTAAAGTATTCTGTTTTTGCTATTGGCACATGACATGTAGTTTAATAAAACATATTTTTATTTTTTAGAAACTTAAATAATTTTGTGAAAAGTAAGACATAAGATTAACATTTTTACAGGTTGCAGCATACAAGCTACTTGTTAAATTGACATGTTAGTTAAATTGACAATTTTCAGATATTTATTAGTAATACACCTGCTTATAGTACTCCAGTCCTCCCCCTACCTTGGTCTTCCATTTATAGAACGAAGGTACTGCTATGGAGAGAATTGTGATGATAGCACTAAAAGTAATTTGAGCTGTTAGAAGAATAGATTGATAAATATTTCCACTTAAAATCAGAAATGATATCAATAGCCTTTAAAAATTCTTTTTGAAGATCATTTTATTTGTCAAGACTACTGTTGTTTTTAAAGTTAAATTTAGAATGTGAAGTTTCTTGTAATATGTATATCAGAACTATGTGTTCCTAACTCTGAAGGTCGATTTCTTAATTTAAAAATATATGATACCCACAAATCTACCCCATTTTAATGTGGTCAAGTCTATTACTGTCCTTAATTTGTATAACAAAAGAGTGCTACAGATAATTCTGTCTTACTTAAGTGAATTGACATTTCTGAGTGACTTAACTAACAAATACTTTGAGATTTGATCAGTTTTGCTTTATTTGTTATTTCAGGGTTTTTGGCAGGAGTATCAATGATGTTTTATAAAAGTACAACAATTTCCATGTATTTAGCTTCCAAATTGGTGGAGGTAAGCAAACATTTTTTGTGCAAGTAAGCTTCTAAATGGATATAGAGCTTTTCTAGCTGGTTTCATAGCGAATTTATATCCCAATTACAAGAGCAAATCAATCCTATAAAAGTATTTACAAAGTCACTTCTTCTGTTTCTTCTTTTTTAACGTGTGTTTTTTTCAAATATACACAAGTGTAGAAAGAATAAAGTAACTAATCGTCATGTACCCATCATACAGCTTCAACAGGTAACAGCATTTGATCAATCTCATTCCATCTGTACTGTCCCAACCCCACAAGTACTAAATTACTGTGAAGCAAATCCCAGACATCATATCACTTCTTCCAACTCAGAATAGAGACTCCTTAAAGAATAAGGCTACAGGATAAAGACTCCTTAAAAACAAATAGATCAGTGGTAATACCAAAGTATAATCAAAATACTATCCTCATACATTTAAAAACCTAGTAATTCTTTAATAATTAATATATATCCAATTAGAGCTTATATTCTCACTGCTTGTCTCTCAGATGTCTTTTTGCAATCTTTTTGTTTTAATTGGGATCCAATGTCTCTTAGTTTTTAATAGCAACTCTCCTCCCCTCCACCCACCCCCACCGCCCCCATCTTTTTTTTTTTTTTTCCTTGCCATTTATTTGTTGAAGATCTAGGTTATTAGTTCTGTGGAATTCTGACTTCCGGATTTTGCTGATTGTAGCTTCACTGGTGGTATTAACATGTTTCTTTAACCCACATATCTCCTGTAAACTGTTAATTAGATTTAAAGGCTTAAGCAGTTCAGGTTCAATTTTTAGAAGGTAGAAGGGGACAGAAATAGCTCACATTTACTATGTGTATGAATTTCCATTGCATCACATTGGGAAGCACAGAAATGTCTGGTTGTCTCCCTTTTCAAGATGATAAGATTGGTCAGTGGGCTCAGTGTTAATAGAGCTAACATAGGCTCCCTATTAGGCTTCCACCTAATTGTTTTAGCAGCCATTTAATAATCATGGTAATAATCATTTACTATTACATTGAGAATTGCAAAATGGTCATAATCTGTTATTATTTCTTCTTAGTAGTTCTTAGTGAGAATTCTTTTAAAAAGAACTTTCCCTCTTCCACTGTTACTCTGAAATAGTTTACTCACAAAGTGATAATAATATGCTTGATTACTTCCCTTTATTTACTGGTGTTCAGAATGAATTAGTCTCTAGCATTCTGCAAAATTGACCTCTGAGTCCTTATTTTCAAGTGGCATTATGAAGACCTGATTTTTAACATATTTGATTTGTTTCCACCAGTCATTGCAGTCCTTGCCCTATCTTTGACCATGACAGCCTCTTCCAGTTGACTCCTGTTTCTAAAGATTTATTTATTTATTCATTTTTATGATAGACATAGAGAGAGAGAGAGGCAGAGACACAGGCAGAGGGAGAAGCAGGCTCCATGCTGGGAACCCGACGCACGACTTGATCCCGGGACTCCAGGATCACGCCCTGGGCCAAAGGGAGGCACTAAACCACTGAGCCACCCAGGGATCCCCTTGACTTCTGTTTCTTTTTTACATAATGCCTGTATCTCTGATAGCTTTCTTGCTTTGTGATAAAACATGTTCCAGGCTCATCTTAGACAATTCCTGCCACAGCCAGAGAGTCAGCCTTTTATCCAATGGCCACTAGTTTCTTTTGGTGGGAAATGGTATTTAGAGACTTCAATTTGGATACTAGAAGTTTCTTGCTCCTCAGCTAGCCAAGGTTTCTTGGCTTTATCATTCTTTCTAGAGAATCCTTTTTTCCCTCCTTTTTTTAGAGATAGAGAAAATAACGAGCACATTGATATTTCCAATTCAAAGTTAAGATTACAGATTTATTTGATTTTCTTAAAAATTTTATCTCATTGAGGGATGCCTGGGTGGCTCAGTGGTTGAGGGTCTGCCTTCAGCTCAGGATGTGACAGGGTCCTAGGATTGAGTCCCACATTGGGCCCCTCATGGGGAGCCTACTTCTTCCTCTGCCTATGTCTCTGCCTTTCTCTGTGTGTCTCTCATGAGTAAATAAATACAATCTTTAAACACACATACACACACAAAAGGAAAAAAAAGAAAATATCCTTTAGCTAGCAAAAATATATTCTTTGACACAGGAAATCTAGTATTGGGATCTAGTTTGTAAAAGATGTGTTTTATAGCTGCTTCCCTAATTGGTTAGAGTTTTTTAAACCAAGCAATGGCATAGCTGTTCTCTTTTATCAACAAGCCATATTTGATCTTGGCAAAACAAACTGTATATAAAGTGTGCTGATGAGAATTTTTTTTTTCAATTCAGGAAATTACAAATTTAAGCTTACCGTGTCCTTTGTGGAATTAGTGACTGTGGTGTAATGGATATTTTCCTCTGATTGAAGTTAATTTTTTATTAAAATGCTGCATTACTATAATAACATTAAATATAAAAGCTGACTAGACCACTTTTTTTCTTGGGGAAAATTATATCCAAGATATATTTATTGAATATCTGTTATGTTCCCATTAATGTACTACGTGCTGGCAGGCATATAGAAGTATAGGATATGATTCCTCTTTTCATTAACTTAGAATCTGGTTCAGTATGTAAGCTTTATTTTGAGAAATTAGGAATACAGTTATTCCATATATCCAGAGATACCTGTTTCACATGTTTCTATGATGCCATTGTACCACCTCTGAATTTCATTTTTGTCAGCAGGAATACAGTACAGTATACCTATATCTTGTAATATACTGTATGGTATTTTCAAAATTACTAGTTCTACTTTAGCTTTCCCATGTTTCAGAGAAACCATTGCCATGAATTATTCCATGTTCTATCCTTATAAATTGGCTGGTTCTTCCCCATTATATATCATGTGCTTTCACCCAGCATGTTACCCTTGTTTTTTCTCTCTTATGCCTCTTAGGAGGTTTATAAGTGTACTAACTGTTTGTTACCAGTTCAGGATGAGATAAGTACAGAAATTGACAGCAAGCATTTGGAAACTTCTTTTTTTTTTTTTTTTTTTTTTAAGATTTTATTTATTCATAGAGAGAGGGGCAGAGACACAGGCAGAGGGAGAAGCAGGCTCCATGAAGCCCGATGTGGGACTCGATCCCAGGTCTCCAGGATCACACCCCAGGCTGCAGGCGGCGCTAAACCGCTGCACCACCGGGGCTGCCTGCATTTGGAAACTTATGTAGCATCTTGACAGAGTAATTTGTCTTTGAATATGAGTGAAATTTTGGTTCAATTTGGGGTTTTTAAAATTTATTTTTCTAGTAATTTATTTTTATTGTATTATGAAAACATCAAGATGTGACAGCTGGAAATTTTTAAAAAAAGTGTTTCTTCACTGCAAGTGATTTGAGAGGCACTGCTCAAATATAGTCATTTCTGAAATTCTCTTTGGTCCTTTGTGCTAGACAGAGTAGTCTGCTTCCTCCTCAGGTGAGGCCAAAAAAAATACATACACATATATAGTTACACATCTAAGTGCATTGGTTATTTCTGTTATATACAAACTTAGATGTTACTGTATTCAGTTTTCAACCTCTAGCTCTTATCATAGTGCCCAGCATGTAGCTAACACCATTAAATGTTGAATGAATGAATGAGTGAGTGAATAGATCTAACAAGGAAGGGAGGGAGGATCTAAGCATTATACAAAAAGCATTGAAGAATAAATGACATAAAAGAAGTAGCAGTAAAAAGTGACCAAATTTCACAGAAAAGTATTATTACTGGCATCTCGGGTTTTGGGTGAAGAAAAGTGGGAAGGAACGGGCTGACACTTAACTCTGTCATGGAAGATATGACCTGTAATTTGAGCTCTGAAAGGATAATTAGTATTTGGAAGGTAGAAAAAATAGTTGTAGATAGGGAGTGAGTATACTGCTCCATTGTATTGTTAATGCTCTTTAACGTTGTGTGTGTGCATTTGTTTTTTTTTTTAAATAAATCTTAGATTATGTTTGTTTTTCACTTCAGACAATGTATTTCAAAGGCATTGAAGCAGGAAAGGTTCCCTATTTTCCCCATGCAGATACTATCATCTATTCCATCTCTACAGCAATTTGCTTCCAGGCAGTAAGTATTGCTTTTTGAAATGAAATATAGAATTATTTCTATTTCTGTACATTAAACAAATAGGAAATAAAGGCTTGGGAACATTTCGACTGGTTATATTTTATTTTTTTTATTTTAATTTTTTTTTAACTTGAAACTTGCAAGTTTCAAATCATTAAACATGTTAACTTAGTAGGCCAGGTCATGTGTTCTGAAGACAATAATTTTTATGTTTAAATAGAGTGAAATTTATAGGCAAACTATTACTTTAGTACCTTGGCTACAATGCCCAGTTTAATTATACTTCTAGAAGAAGGAAAATACCATGAGCATAAGTAGGAATAATTGCATTTCCCCAGTATTACTCAGGCAGTGAGGATAGGGGTAGAATCTAGTGTATTAGAAGCATTGTTCAGTTTCTCTAAATTCTATAATCATCATTATTGATGTTAATAGTTTTAGGGCTGTTGCAAAATGTGGGGGACCACTTTTATTTGCACTTTGTCCAAGGAATGCTGCCAGGTTTATAAATTCATTATCACTTGTGAAGTGCCAGCTTATCTAATGAGTATTCAGTAAATACTTTCCTAATATTAATGACTGTTACCTCCATTATTATTTCATAAGCAGTATTCTTATTTGAGGGCATATTTACAAAGATTCTTGATAGTTAATCAACTTAAATACATATTTTTGTATCATCATCACTGTTGTTTTTAAAATGCAATGCACAATAAAAATAAGAGATAGAAATGCTCTATTGCCTATTACAATTCACCATATTTCCCATTGACTAAAAGAAGTCTCAAATTGAATGCTCTAACCGTAGGCTGTCATGGAAGTTCAGACCTTGCGGCCGTCTTACTGGAAGTTCCTTTTAAGGCTCACCAAGGGCAAGTAAGTGACCGAGACTTTGTACCTGACCATACAAAATGAACAGTTGCCACAAAAAAATTTTTGAATCTTTTCGTCTTTTTGAGAGAATATTCTTTCAGTGGTAAAGCAGGCATCTTACATATAAAGCAAATATCACAAACTTAACAATAATAAAGTGGGCATTCTTTTAGTGAACATTGTTTTGACTTTTCCTTATATTATTTTCGATATTTTAAATGTTGTAGGAAAATGCTGTGTTGATTTGAAAGCTATTCATTAGTTGCTACATAACACACTTAAGTCTCACTAAAGTCTTTGATCTCTTCTTTTTGATTAAAAATACTAAGCAGATTCATTAGAAATCATGCCTCAATAATTGAATGATTTCCATTTGGGGAAAAATAATCCTATTCTTTTGCTTGCTATTATAAGCATAGTTTCCTCTGCCTTTATTATTCTGTTCTTTATTGTTTTTGCTAGCATTTTCTGATCTTAATCTAATTCTTTGAGAGGCAGCTTGACCTCCTAGAAAGACTGTGGACTTTGGAGTCAGACAGTCTTAGACTTGACCCTGACCCTGGCTCTGATACCTCTGGCTGTGTCACTGGTGGAAAAGCCGTTTACCCTCATGAGCCTGTTTCTCTCTACTAGAAACAGTAAAAGATTCTTTGTATGGTTGTGGGAAAATCGAGATGTTTGTAATAGCACTTAGCACCTAGGAAGCACTTAGTAAGTTGCAGCTGTTATTAATATTATTGTCATTCATAGTTTTAATAGCAAACACTTGTATAGTGCTTACTGTGTCCCAGATATGGATTTAAGATACAAACACACACACATACAATACATGTGCACATGCTTATCTGTAAAATAGCTCTATGAGATAAGTACTATTAATATCCTGGTTCTCTATGTGAGTTAACTGAGGTGCACAGGGAGATGAGATAGCTTGCTAGAGTCACAGAGCTAGCCAGTGAAGGAGCTGTGGGGTGGGTAGGAGCCAGGCAAGCTGGCTTTAGCATTCTTCCTCTGAGCCATGATTTCTGTGTGTCCTTTATGTTATTATTAGTTAATCATTTATTTCTTTGTCATTTTGTTTTTTGCCCGCTAATGGGCTTAACCAGTTGATTATTTTGGAAGGAACCTTACTTTGGAAAGGCACTGGAAGTTACATTTATTGTTCTTGGAGTAGTGATGGTTGCCCAGGGCTCAGAACTAAATTCATTCTTCTCCCCAAAAGGAATGAATGGGATCAGGCATAGAGACACAGGTTCATCCTGCACATTAGCTAAATATGTGTCTCTAAAATTTTTTTTATTTAAGGTAGGTGATGGATAAAATGAGGGTATGCTTTTACTTTGTTATGTCTGTTAGAAATTTGAAAACCTATATGCTGTTTTCCCTTTAATCATTAAATACTTGCACATTTGGATGTGTTTTCTGTGAATCATGAGACAGCAAAATGTCAATTATGAAAGAAATTACATTTAATACCTTTGCCTCATTGGTAAATGCTAAGCTCAATCATTTGTTTATTTTGTTTCCTACAATTTCATTGATCAGAAAAATTACAATGAACCTGTTTTTCTATTTGACACAATCCAGTGGGAGGAACTTGTGAGGGGTTTGAAATAACAGTGGTGGTCTCCAGGGGTTTCAGGTCTGGAGATTATTATCCCTTTAAAGAAAATATGAGACAGTGAATGAATCTTGAGATAAAGGAATCAGGGTGACTTTTGAATCTGCCATTGAGTCTTTTGTCATGCCAATCTTTTCTATTTTCCCATTCCATGAAAGACATGTCAAGTGAATCATCTTATTTTTTAAACTTCATTAAATACTTGTTCACTGTGTTCTCTGTTTTGCAGATTTGCTGTCATGAACCGAAAAGTCCTTGATGTTTTTGGTACTGGTGCATCTAAACACTTTAAGGATTTTATCCCTAGGTTGGATCCAAGATATACGACTGTAACACCAGAGTTGCCCATCGAGTTTTCTTGAAGATGACTGTAATTTATTAATGTGATCTAATGTTTCATTATTTTATCCTTGAAGAGTTAATTATGTTGAATCACAAAGAAGGAGTCTTGAGCTTGAACTTCAGTGTTATTTCAATGAGAGATGCTCTTTTTTTGTTTGTTTTTCTTACCAATCAGAAGTACAGAAGCTTTTTAGGAAGGTGTTGCTTAATAATTAAGGGCCCTTCCATAGCCAGAATCTGATTCTGGGTTGCTGTAGTGGTTGTTGACATGATGCTGTATTATTGATTAAGTTATGTCCACAAGCAATCTTAAATAATCTATGTAGAAATGTAGTAACAAATGAGATTATACTTAAAATCACTTTAAAAGATGTTTTCATTAGTTCATTCCAATATAATTCTTGGTTAAAACTAAGAATATTTCTACGTTTTAGGATACAAAGGATCACGGGTACATGGATTTGGTCTGTATTCTTTTTTAACTTTTGAATTGGTAACTATAGTAGTAAAATGAATGGATATGAAGTAACTCTTCACAGACAATGCTGCTTTAGTATAAAGCAATTTAAAGAAAGTGGTCATTCTTACTTCAGGGATGCAAAGACGGGTCTTATGCTGTTTGAATAAATGCCGTGGTATCCATGTCTTCTTCCACTTATACCTTCGTCTCTCTTCATGATCAGTTGAGCTGTTGGGCAGCCCAGAGAACCTACGTACTAATGGCAGGTTAGGAGTAAATGAGAATTGACATATCTGATACATTTGAAATGTATGTTTTAATGTTTTACAAAGCAGTACACTTGAATATTTAAAAGCAAATGAAGTTGCTTTTAAACCTCTTGTGGGTTTATGATGTTTGTTTTCATTTATAAGAACTGAGTTCTTCATAGCTAAGTTTATCTGCCATTACAGAATTAGAAGGGATCAAAAGTAGTTTTGGCAAGTTTGTCATTTTGTTCCCTTGGAACTATTCCACCTATAAAATGGATATTTTACGACTACAAACAATATAAAAATCCTGTAGTTGTTAAAAAGTCCATTTCATCACTAATGGGATGCCAGGTTCTCTAGCCTCTTTTCAAAAACTTATTGTCACCATGTTTATTCCTGTTGGAATAAAGAAGTGACAGAAATGTAGTCACTGTTGAGTATGAATTAGTTCAGGACAGCTGTGATTGAAATATGATTTCTCTTTAAAGTTTTTCAGGGAAAAGTTATACTTTTCTAAGTTAATAAAATGCTTAATTGGTTATGTCTACAGTTAATGTAAAATATAGTGATGATGGTATATTTTTTTAATATCATTTTGTTGCTGAAAAGTTTTGGGCCATTGTAAATTAATTATACAGTAGAACTTGTGTTGCAACAAGGATTATAACCCAGGCTTTAAAAACGCTTAATCCTTCATATTCAATTTCATCAAGCCCTGAATATTTCTGTTTACATGTAATCCTATCCTTGGTTGTTAATGGCACATTGAAAGCCAACAAAAAGACAGACTCTGGTACCATGGTAACAGAGAGAGCCGCTTTAATTAGGTCAAAATTTTGCATTGTGATTAATTTTTTAGAATTGACTTGTCCATTAGACAATACCGTTAAGGCATCATTTTGGTTTCAGACTTCAAAATCTGCTAATAAATTAAGTTTTAAGTTTTTATTCACTGGAATCAAAATGATGATTGGTACTGTGTTTACTTTTAAAAATGAAGTATTATAACAGTGAAGAAAGCACTGCTTCCTGCACCTCATTTTCTTTATTTAGAAATTATGTTTATAATATTTTTCCTGTCTGCTTAAAAGAAAAACATTTTAATTAATAAGTTACTGTTTTCATTAACATTAAAAAGGCTATTATGTTGAAGGACAAATTGTACTGAAATTTGATGAGATTGTTTAGTAAAATTTTACTGTTGAAAGGTACATTTCTATGATTTACTTTTTTTTTCCAACTGTAGTCATTTTTTAAAATATAAAATGTAAAATGAAATAACCAGCATGAAGCAGAGCACAGTAATGAGCGTATAGCTTGAGTGGATAGTTAACTAATTTGCCGTGGTGAAAGAGAAGTCCGATTTGACTTCACTGAGGCAGCCTGAGAAGTATAGCTATTTGAGAAAACAAAGAAACTGTGTTCCTAACGACAATCAAAATGAATCTTTCTATATCTCTAATCAATCAGGTATCTACTGACAACTTGACACCATAAATAAAGTCAAATAGGTGTCCTTTCCAAAACATGTTTTTTAGTCCATTTATACACGGAGGACATCCCGTCGATGGTAAGTTTCCACCAGAACTGACTGCAAAAAACATGGACATGCCTCTTAGCTTTCCCCACATCTTCATGTAGTCTGGAAGTGCATTGGGATACAGGTAGTATTATCGTGGGTTCATTACTATTTCCTGTGGGAATAAAATCCTAGAGTTAGTGCCAACCAAGTACAAGCTGAGGTTGTAAGAGAACACATTGTCTCAAATCTATTAGATTCTTACCAGTTTTTCATCAGCTACATTTAATCCATTTTATTGCTTATGTCTGAAATAAAACCTGTGGTTGGGTTATGTTATATTTGTTTCACAAATCCTGTGGTCACTTCTGTGACTTTTTTCTTGACCTTTGGACATGGTTGTCATGTGGTTGATACCTGGTTTATTTTTTGCCTTTATTTGTAGCTTAGTTTGCTGTTAATTAATTTAGAATTGTATCTTTTTAATCTTTGCTCTCAGATTTTACAATTTATTTTTTTCCTACAATGAACATGTCCTCTATGATGAAACCTGGATTAGTTGGTTGTCACAGTATTTTTTTGTTGAGCTTGTGTATTCCTCTCCCTTTGGATTGATTGTGCCTAGGCTAACACTTGATTTCGTTGGTAAGACCGACAAAATTGTATTATACATGTATTATCACAGCCCTGAGTTTCTAGGACCCTGTCGATGTAGAGTCAATGAAAATCAGTTTCCTTTACCTGCAAGGAGCTTCGTCCATTGGCTTATGTCACATGCTCCGAGAAACCTCTCCGTGGGTCCAGAGGGGATGTGCCCCCTGGGAGCAGTGGCCTGCCCTTCTTACCACCTATGAATCAGAGAGGCTGCCAAGCCCACAGAGTCCTTGAATTCTTTCTGTACTTTATTTTTATCGTAAAGACAAAGTAGTTTGACAGAGCAACAAGATCATTCCTACATGGATGATTTTTTGTTCCACAAAGACAAAAGTATTCTTAAGATTAAGATGTCTAAAAAACTTCATCTCTCCCAACAACATAATCTGTTGCTGCTTATCCACCAGCTGTTCGTTTTCAGGTGGAGAACTTAGGTAACTGGAAAATGAATGACTAAGAAAAACATATAAGACAAAGAGTAAGAAATGAATGTTTCCTGTAGGGCTGGGTTGAGACTGTGATGAGTAATAAATAAGGTGGCTTGAATCGTGGATGCCCAGGGGACAGCTCTGACCGTTCCCCTCAACCCTGCACCTTCCTTTTTATAGCTCCTTACCCGCTGGTGCCTTCACTGGCTCTGCAGTGCCTTCTCATGCAATTAGCAAGGAAAGGGAGTGTCTGGGACTGAGGTGACCCTGAGATCAGGGGTGTGGATGTGGATCCTAAGGCCTGTAATGCTTCCTTCAACCAAGGATGCTTCCTTCAACCCGGGATTGAAGCTGTGTTTCTGTTTCAGCTGTCAGTGACTTTGCCGTTGCCCTGCAGTTATGGAAAAGGTAACTACAAAGAAAGGAGGCTGATGTTGATCTGTAACTTCTGGAAGCAGAGGAGGAACAGGATCTTGGCCATGTCCTAGGAGTGCCGCCAGGCAGTATGTAGCCTGTGTAGCCGTAAGCTTCCAACTCTGGCGAATAGGGATGTGTGCTGCTTTACACTGAGGGAAGAGTGAGTGATTTAATTGGAAGAAGGAACTCCTGCCTGGTAATCCTTCCTTGCTCTTTGACATGGCCTCTCTCTCCTCCTTCTCTGCTGTATCCCAGCTCTCTCCTTTCTCTGCCTTCCCAGCCTCGGAATCTTTATGTCTGACCTTGTCTTGCTCCTCCCCACTGCCTGCCCCTGTGCCTCCTGCCCTTTTTCTGCTGGCTGGTCCTTGACTATGCTTCTTGAATGTGAACACTCCAGTGCTCCCTTTGGTGGCACCTGGTAAAGTGGCCGGCTCTCCTGCAATCAGGAAAATGGGATAACCATTTTCAGTGACAGTGACTTTTGATATAGCTCTGCCTTTCTTAGTGCCTTCTGCTTAAGACATAGGATAATTGCACACATGTGGCCTTTCAATTCAAGACAGTCAACCTCTTCTCAATAACCCCATGATGTCACCTGACTTGTGGTGGCTGCATGGAAGGGGCAAGAACTCATTTCCTATTTCTTATTGCTTTCTCCATTTTCTTTCCCCCTCTTCCCTTCTCCAGATGTGTCCTCAGTGAAATAACGTATTGAACTTTTATGCTTTGTCCTCACAGACCTGAAAATCTCAATAACAACATGTACACATATACCCCATCTGGTCCACCGCAGAGGCATCAGCTCAGGTGCAATTTGTATTTTTTCCTCCAGCTCACAGGTCCCTGCAGCTTGCTTGCTTAGTTTTTTATTCAGTTTAGTGCCCACACGCTCTGCCCCCACCATAAAGCACAAAACATTCTAATCTTGTAAGAAACCCCCAGGCTGTGGTTAATAGGTTTTTTCCTGATCTTGGCACACGACACATAGGCCTCAGCAGCCTCCACAGGTGGACCTGTGCCCCTATATTAGCAGAAATCATCCAGGATTATTACTTTCTCTCTCCCTTAATTTGGACCAGGCAGTTTCTGAGGCCTTCTTCCTCAGTGTCTATTAAACTTTTCTCAGTTATCATTCAACTCCTTAAATGAGAGTTCTTTTCAGATTATTTTGGTCACACAGGGGAATGCTGTGGCTGTAGGGATGGATTGGTGCCAAAAGTCTGCAGAAGTTTAAAGCATGAAGTAATCCTATTGTTGGTCATTACGGGGGTGGGGTGCCGAAAAGGATGGGTGAGAAGAAACCATAAACACACATTTCCAGCTCCCCTCCCTCCTGTTTCTTACCTTCCCAGGACTGTGCTGTTCTACCACTTTTTTGCCACTTATTTCCTCAGTTTGAGTTCTCTAGAGGAAGGAAAAATTGTTCTTATTTTCCTGTTTCTTTCAGAGGAAGTTAAAGGTGAGACATAAGCAGCGGTCTGACTCTTGATTAGGGAAGACCCTCAAGGAATGTTGTAGAATGTGTTAGAAAAAGAGGTAGCTTCTCTTTCCCTCGTCTTCCCTCAGAAGTGAGCCACAGGGATTCATTCAGAGTGGGACTATCTGGAGTCACATTCCAGTGATGCATGTGACAGGTGTACAGTACTCTTCACTAGAGATGAGTCTGTGCAAGAGGAGGAATGGGGATTTTTCTCGGAATTATCAGAGTGAGTGCGGGCCATGTCTGCAAGCATTATAAAAACAAACCCGACTGGAAGCCAGTGGTCAAACTAGTATTGACTAACAAGACACTTTGCTACCTCAAAGTATTCAGTGTTGGTGGCATGAATGATTGAATGGCCTTGTAATGCTTAAGAATGACAGCAGTTATTTGCTCATTGAGTTGAAAATGTGTTCAGTGTATTGAGAGGTTTTATATGAATAAGGTTTTAAGTTCTTCCTTTTGAAATGTAATTTGCGGTTTAGGTAAAATCTACAAAACTACAGGAAGAAATTCAGTAGCTTCTGAATCTGAGTCTGTAGTTTTTAAAGCACGTCATTTTCAGGAATTAGGGTTTCCTTGAAACCGAAGAAGGCAGGGTAAATAAATCTACAAACCTAGAGGTATAACTGAATAATATGGGCATTTTTTTCCCACTAGAACTCTTCTTCTTTTTTTTTTTTTAATTTATTTATTCATGAGAGACACAGAGAGAGGCAGAGACACAGGCAGAGGAGAAGCAGGCTTCCTGTAAGGATCCTGGTGCGGGACTTGATCTCCGGACGCTGGGATTATGACCTGAGCCAAAGGCAGATGCTCAACTGCTGAGCCATCCAGGCATCCCTAGAACTCTTCTTATAACTTAAATTTCAAAAGTGGATTGCAAGTCATTGTTAATTGCTCACCTGATGGTTATTTAACCCTTCTTCCTTATTGATGGAGCACTGATTTCGTGTAAGGCAGCAATATGCCCAGCTCAGGGGGATCAGTCATACTTTTTTTTTTTTTTATCTTTCATATCGCTCCTTTTTTTCTTGTCCATATATTTTTCCATCCTTTTCTCTAAGGCCCTGTGATCCAGTTTGGGCCAGTAAGATGTAATGGGAAATCTGGGAAGCTTTTTAAGCCCCTTCCTTTTTCTCTTGTTCAGAACAGTAGTTAATGGGATCTGTGGCAAATATGAGGTGAAAAGCATAAAGATGAAAAACCACTATGTTAAAGATGTCAGGACAAGAAAATGGTCAAAGAACCTGCCTCACAGATGACATTCTTTGGCCACTAAATCAAAACTAGTAACCATATACCTCTGAGAATTTTGAGAAAACAAACCATTTTTTTAAATGGGAAATTATTTTTTTAATTTAAATTCAGTTAATATATAGTGTATTGTTTCAGAGGTACAGTTCAGTGATTCATCAGTTTTATATAACACCCAGTGCTCAGTATATCATGTGCCCTCCTTAATGCCCATCACCCAGTTACCCCTCCACACCCACTCCTGTCCAGCAACCCTGTGTTTTCCCTATGGTTAAGAGTCCCTTATGGTTTATCTCCCTCTCTGATTACATCTTGTTTTATTTTTCCCTCCTTTCCTCTGTGCTCCTCAATTTTGAAATTCCACTTGTGAGTGAAATAATACAATTCACTTTCTCTGATTAACTTATTTTGCTTAGCATAATACCTTCTAGTTCCATCTATGTCATTGCAAATGGGAGGATTTCATTTTTTCTTGATGGCTGAGTAATATTCCATTATATATATATATATATGTATATATATATATATTCCATGATATATATATATATATATATATATATATATATATATATATATATATATATAAACTATTTTATCCATTCATCTGTCAATGGACATCTGGGCTCTTTCCATAGTTTGGCAATTGTGGACATTGCTGCTATAAACATTGAGGAGAAAGGGGAACCCTCTTACACTGCTAGTGGGAATGCAAGCTAGTACAGCCACTCCAGAAAACTTAAAGCACAAAACATTCTAATCTATGGAGGTTCCTCAAAAAGTTAAAAAATAGAGTTACTTTATGACCTAGCTAAAAACATTTCTAATTGACACATTCCAATCTTATATAGGTCCAACCTCAGATTCATTTTGCATTATATCCCTTCTGACCTTTATTTAGAATGCTCTTTTCCTTCCCTACTTCACTTCTGCATGTATCCTGAAATAGTCACCTCTTTGAAGGTTTTGCTGATCTTTTATCTCTAGCTTCCTGAAGCAGTTTAGTAATATTTCCCATAAAGCACATTTCTATTCGATTATCATTAGCTGTCTCACCTGTTGCTCCTTTAGAAGACGGTGTATATATTTGAAGGACAGGACCATCTCTGTGCCTAAACCAGGCCTTTATATTGGGGTAATGGGGTGAGGGAGTTAGGGTGGGAGGTGGTGGTCTCAGCAACTGCCTGCAGAATAATACATGCTAACTTTGTGGAGTCAGCAGACTAAAAATCTACTCTTAGCTATCCCTGTAAAAGTCTGGAAAATATTATCCTTATAAATGATTTTGTAAATACTCCGGGAAATTGGCTTTTACTACATTCCAGCAGCTATTGGAGCCAGTTTGGCTTCAGGTCTTAGAGAAATGATTTGTCATCTGTTTCATTTGTTTGCTTTTTCCTGACAGAGCTAGAATTCTGGATTGTTCCCCGTTTTAAAAATTGCCAAATCTAAACCAGAAGTAGACAGGGCAGGACACAGGTCTCTTCCTTCCCATTCATTTTCACAGGGCAAAAATTCACAAGCAGTTTCCCTAGAATTATGCTTCGTGTCTGGCTTTTCAGTATCATAATATAATTATGTTTCTCCTATAACAGAAAGGATATGTAGATACTTGTGAATGGTTTGGGACCACTCTTAACAATATAGCTTCTTCTGATACTTATTTTCAGGGGGGAAGGAGGGGAACTAAAATGTATGAGGTGCCTGTGATGGATGGTAGATTGTTTACATCCCATTCAAACCTTACAGCTTGTGAGGTAGATATTATTGGTTTCATTTAGCCAGTGAGAGACCTGGAAATCAAAGAGGCTGGTAGTTTGCCCATGGTAGCAGTACTGGAATTTGAGCTCAGATCTCCAAGAATTGGAAGTTTTAAATGTGTTTTTTCCCTTTTCTCTCAAAAATGTAACAGTTCCTGACAAAAAGTGGCATCTTTACTCCCCTCTGTTCAAAATCCTCATATAACATTGTAATAAAAATCATGCCTCCAAAAATGGTTGTGACATTTACTTGCAGCTCAGATAGAACACCTAAAAAACTGAAGAACACCTTCTCACCTGAAAAACAAAACAAAAACCCTGATTTTATATATATATATATATATATATATATATATATATATATATATATATATATAAAATGTTTTCAGACACTGGACATCAAGCATTGCAGGGTGGTAATCTCTGAAAGAAGGAAAATAAATGAGTTGACTCCTGTGACTGCCTCAGCTGATACCTAGAGAGAGAGTCCAGATTACAACTCAGAGAGGGAACACCACAGAGTGCCCAGAGGTCTCCCCAAGGTGAGGAAATAGGCCTGGGAGTCCAGAGAGGCCGAGATGGGTGAAGTCAATAAGGCAG
Organism: Vulpes vulpes; assembly: GCF_048418805.1. Classification (NCBI taxonomy): domain Eukaryota; kingdom Metazoa; phylum Chordata; class Mammalia; order Carnivora; family Canidae; genus Vulpes; species Vulpes vulpes. The sequence continues at coordinate 37,617,194 of NC_132790.1, forward strand.
ACAGAGTACAAGAGAGGAGCAAGCTGCAGAGAGAAAGCCCAGAGATCTAAAGAGGGTCCCCCTTGAGACTTAAGCTGCATACTTCTGTATGCACAGGAGGAAAGTACTGAGACTGGTGAAAGAAACATGTTAAAGCAGAAGGAGCAATCATTGACATCTGCACTAGAGAATGAATAGTTTATATTCCTGCTAGCCAGAGTGGAAAACTGTAATTCATAGGGCATCAGATAGTAGAGTCAGAAAAGCATTGCTTCAGTAGGAGAGCAAAATTAACCCTAGACTAAAGGCACAAAAGTATCGGTGTGCCTGGGTGGTGCAGCCAGTTGAATGTCTGACTCTAGGTTTCAGCTCATGTCATGATCTCAGGGTCCCTGCCTTGGCTTCTGCTCAATGTGGAGTCTGCTTAAGTTTCTCTCTACTGGCCCCCTCCATCTCTGGACAGACACACACACACACACACACACACACACACACACATTCTCTCTCAAATAAATAAATCCCTAAAAAAAATATATAAAGCCTCAAAAGTATCAAGAAGCTCTCTCCTAGAGCAAAGTACAGGAATATAGGGATACAAATATATATTGAGCATGTAACAAAATGTTTAGCATCCCATAAAAAATTGCCAGACATGCAAAAACACAGAAAATACAACCTGTAAGAGAAGGGAAAACACAAAACAAGAACTGACCCAGAACAGAACGATACAAATAATAGAATTATTATGTGTACAAAACGACATTGTAACTATATCCTCAAGAAGGTAGTAGTTAGAAGAAAGCTGAACATGTTAAGTAGAGGCATATAAGATTTTTAAAAAAATGTTTTTAAAATAAACTTGTAAGAGATGAAAGAAAATGAGGAAAAAACAAATGAGTGTGATTAATAGTAAATTAGAAGCAAAAGAAAAGGTTATGGAACGTGAAGACCTCACAGCAGGAACTATCCCAAGCTTTAGAGTGAAATGTTACTGGAAAAAATGTGAACACAAGAACCTCAGTGAGCTGTGGGTCAACTTTTGGCAGCCTGATATGCATACAATTGGGAGTCTTCAAAGAACATGAGATGGGTGTGAGGAAGAGAGAGGTACAGAAAAATATTTTGTGTTTTCATCTTTACTCAAGTCATTTGAGGACATGATGGTCACATTTTAAAATTAGCTGAAAATTTTAAACACACAGATCCAGGAAGCTCACTGAACTCCAAGGACAAGAAAATGAGAATCATGTTAAATCACATCTTAAATTGCTTTAAACCAGTGATAAAAAGGAAATCTTACATAGCATTTGGAGGAGAGAAAAAGACATGGTACATACAGAGGATTTCAGTTAAAAATGACAGGAAACTTCTTATGTAAACAATGGAAGACAGAAGGCAATGGAGCAACATCATTAATAAGGTAAAAGGAACAGAATAAAACCTATCAACCTGGACTTCTATATGCAGTGAAAATAACTTTCAAACAACAAAGGCAAAGTAAAGAATTTTTCAAACATCCAAAAACTGAATGAATATATCACCAGCAGACCTGCATTACAAGAAATGCTTACATTTCTTATATTTCTTCAAGTACAATTAACATAAAATGTTATAATGATTCAACAATTCTATACAGTTCTCACCGCTAAGAAGTCTTTCAAACAAATATGAAATAATACCTGTGGAAATATGATAAATATGTAGATAAATACAATCCTATATGTGCATAACAAAATAACAGAACTTCTAGATACATGAAGAAGAGAACTGCATGGAGAAAGAACTACCCATAAATATGGTTGGACATTTCAATGCCTTCAATAATTGAAAGCATGTAGAAAAAAATCAGTACATAATTATTTATTTAAGGTTTTATTTATTTGAGAATGAGAAAGTGAGCAAAAGGAGGAGAGAATCTGAAGCACACTCCACACTGAGCACGGAGCCCAATGCTGGGCTCAACTCCATGATCCTGAGATCATTACCTGAGTTGAAATCAAGAGTCAGACAGTTAAGCAACTAAGCTGCTGACATGCCCCAAGTATTTAGAAGACTTGATAAATAGCTTTAGCCATCTTAACTGATCTTTGTAGAGCATTCCAGCCAACAACAGCACAAAACACACTTTTTTCTCCACGTGTAGTTGAGAACATTTCCTAAAAAGACTATATTCTGGGCCATAAAGCAAGCCACAGTAAATGAAGGGTTCAAATCATGCAAAGTATATTCTCTGGAAAAAGAAAAAGAAAAGTTAGAAATCAATAGCAGATATCTCAAAAATCTCCAAATATTTAGAAACTAAACAACATGTTTATGATGAAGAAATTAAATTTGAAACGTATTGTCCTGAATGACCTGTATATTAGTGGAAAATTTGTAACACCTGTTGCCTATATTAAAATAGAAAATTCTCCAATCAGTGATCTCAAGGTACACTATAAGGAACCAGAAAAAAAAGAGCAAATTAAAAAAAATGACAAGATAAAAATGGAAAAAATGAGAAAATTTAATCAAAAGCTGTTTCTTTGAGAAAAATTAAGAACATCGATTAAGCCTCTAGCCAAACAGATTAGGGAGGAAAAAGCCAGCCTACGGCTATCAGGAATGAGATGACATCACTACAGGGCAGCCTCAGTGGCTCAGTGGTTTAGCACCTCCTTCAGCCCAGGTGTGATCCTGGAGACTCGTGTCAGGCTCCCTGCATGGAGCCTGCTTCTCTCTCTGCCTGTGTCTCTGCCTCTCTCTGTAACTCTCATGAATAAATGAAACCTTTAAAAGAAAAGAGAGATGACATCACTACAGATTCTTCAGAAATTATAAGTATTATAAACAACTTTATTATAAACAACTGGCAATAAATTTGACAGTTTATTTTTTAAAATATTTATTTATTCATGAAAGACAGAGAGAGAGGTGGAGACACAGGCAGAGGGAGAAGCAGGCTCCATGCAGGGAGCCTGACGTGGGACTCGGTCCCGGGTCTCCAGGACCACATCCTAGGCTGAAGGCGGTGCTAAACCACTGAGCCACCCGGGCTGCCCTAAATTTGACAATTTAGATGAATTGGACAAATTCCTTGAAAGTTAAAAGCCTTCCCACAAGCAAAACTCTTGGATCAGCTTAGTTTGCTGGTGAATTCCACCAAACCTCCAAGGAAGACATAATACCAGTTCTATACACTTTTTCAGAAAGTTAAAGAGGAGGGAGACCCACATCTGATCCTATGAGGCCAACATTTTCCTAATAAAAATGAAGCAAGGAAATTACAAGAAAAGACAAAGCCCAGCATCCCTTCTGAACATATAGACAAAAATATTTAACAAAATGTTAGTTAGCAAAGTGAATAAAAAGGATAACACATTGTGAACAAGTGGAGTTTATCCCAAGAATGCAAATTTGGCTTAAAGGAAAATCAATATAATTTATCATACTCTACTAAAAAAGAAAAAAATTCATGTCCATCTCAATAGAACTGAAAAAGCATTTGACAGATTTAACCATACATTTCTCATAACTCTCAGGAAACTAGGAATAGGAGGGAATTTCTCTTAATAAGAAGGAATTTTCTAATAAAGGGCACCTACAAAAAAAAAAAGCCTACTGCTAACATCATGCCTAATTGTGAATTATTTAATGCTTTCCCCCTAGTATCAACATGACAAGAATCTGCTTTTACCATTTGTATTCACCATTGTACTGGAGGTTCTAGCCATTGTGGTAAGACATGAAAAATCCAAGTTAGAAAATGATAAAGTACTGACTTCAATAGCAGATAACATGCTCACTTACGTAGAAAATTTTATGGAATTTACAAAAAAGCTATTAGAATTGATAAGTAAATTTTGCAAGCCAATTCTAAAGTGTATATAGATATACAAAATATATAAAATGATCAAAACTACTGTACAGGGCAGCCCAGGTGGCTCAGCAGTTTGGCACCTGCCTTCAGCCCAGAGCCTGATCTGGAGACCCAGTATCGAGTCCCATGTCAAGCTCCCTTTGTGGAGCCTGCATCTCCCTCTGCCTGTGTCTCTGCCTCTCTCTCTCTGTGTGCCTCTCATGAATAAATAAATAAAATCTTAAATAATAATAATAAAAAAAAGAACTAAAGGAACTTACATTATCTGATTTCAAGACCTAATTATGAAGTTACCATAAGCAAAATATGCTATTATTGATACAAATAGATTAACATAATACAAAGTCCAGAAATCCACCACTGATTTTTAGGAAAGAAGCCATGGTAATTCAATGGGGAAAGGATGATCTTTTCAGGAAGTGTGCTGAAACATTTCACTAGTAATATGCAAAAGCGAACACCAAAACGTAAAATAGAAACCTGGTTCTTCAAAAGACACTTTTAAGGAAATGAAAAGACAGCTCACATACTGGGAAAAAAAATATTTGGCAGATCACATCTGATAAAGGGCTTTATCCCAATATATAAAGAGCTCTTTAAAGCTCAATAAGGAGGGGTACCTGGGTACTCAGTTGGTTAGGTGTCTGCCTTCAGCTCAGATCATGATCCCAGGATCCTGGGATCAAGCCCTGAATTGCTGTGGGGGGGGGGGGGGGTCCCTGTTCAGAAGGGAGCCTGCTTCTCCCTCTCTCTCTGCCTGCTGATCTGCCTACTTGTGCTCTCTCTATGTCAGATAAATAAATAAAATCTTAAAAAAAAAAAAAGCAATAAGAAGATGACTTCTGGCATGACAGCATGAACAGCTCTGCTGACTCTCCAGTGAAACTGGTAAAAATTATTTTTTAAACTCAATCATTTAAAACTTCTGGAAATGGTCCAAAGAACAAACAGCAAATGAAGAAATATTTCTTCAAGAAAATCTATGAAAATTCAATAAGGTGAATTTTACTTTGAGTAAGAAAGGTGAATCTTATATTCAGGAAAAAAGCCTATGATATTTGAACCTGAACCAAAATCCTACCAATCCCCACCCCCCCACCCCTGCACCTCCACCCCCAGCTTCTAGCAAGATGGCATTCTTTCAGGAGTAGCAGGACTTTGGTAGTTTTCATCCTGTTCCCAGCTGACTGTTACTGAGGCAAAATCACTGGCAAATACAGTTGAGAGGTGAGAACTGTCTTCTAGCCAACCCTTATTGTGGAATGAGGGTTTTCCCTTGGGTGCAGCATACTGAGAATACTGGGGCCCTGACAGCCTTTCCCCCATCTTGTGAGATGGTGGTTTCATGCTATGAAGGGCAAGTGAAGAGGACCTCAGGCCACTGCCCTTCCTCACCTCCACTGAGCACTCAGCTCCACAGTCAGGGAAAGATGGAAGGGAGGCCTACCAGTACTCTTGTCATCCCAGGGTCACTGTGCTCACCCAAAGCTGCACCCAACCCTCTGTACATTGAGGAGGGGCAACCTCCGAGGCTGAGAAATAGACTTCAGTAAAATAATTCAACCAGTCACTAGACAAATAAGCAAGTAAGAACAATATGCCCTGGATGTGGGGAAACATCCAACCCAGAGTTGCTACACTGTGTTATCTAAAATGTCCGGTTTCCAATAAAAAATTATTAGACCTGCAAGGAAACAGGAAACTATGACCAATTTACTGGATGGGTGTGGGGGGGGTGGGGTGGGAGAGAAACAGGCAACAGAAACTGCTTGTAAGAGTGACCAGATGGCAGATTTAATAGGAATATATCTCAAAGTGGTCATTATAGACATATTCACAATAAAAGAAGTTTGATTAAAAACTAAAGGAAGATATGAAGACAATGTAGCATTAGCATCAGATAGAGAACATTATAAAGAGGTAGAATTTTAAAGAACCAAACAGAAGTTCTGGAGTTGAAAAGTACAATAACTGAAATAAAAAATTCAGTGGAGACATTCAACAATAGACTTGAACTGAGAAGAAGGAATTAGTGAATCTCAAGATAGATCAACAGAGATTAAACCAAAGAACAGAAAGAAGAAGAATGGTAACAGCCTTGAGCAAGATGGGCCACCATAAGGGCACTGATGTTTATGCATAATGGGAGTATCGAAGAGAAAGAGGAGAAAAAATATTCAAAGAAATAGTGGCTGAAAACTTCCCAAATTTGTTGAAAAAGTGTAACGAACACATTTAGGAAGTTTGGTGAACTCCCAAGTTGGATAAACTCAGATCTGCAGACACATCACAGTAACAATGCTGAAAATCAAAGACAAGCGAAAAAACTTAAAAACAGCAAGAGAGGGGCACCTGGGTGGCTCAGTGGTTGAATGTCTGCCTTTGGCTCAGGTTGTGATCCTGGGGTCCTGGGATCAAGTCCTGCATCAGGCTCCCTCTGCCTATGTCTCTGCTTCTCTCTGTGTCTCTCATTAATAATTAAATCTTAAAAAAAAAAAAAAAAGCAAGAGAAAAATGATGCATCACTTAATAAGGGAATCCCAATGAGATTAACATCTGACTTAGCAGAAACAATGGAGGTTAGAAGACCATAGGATAACATATTCAAAGTGCTCAAAACTCAATAATAAGCAGTTTGATTTTTTTTAATAGGCAAAATAGTTGGATAAGTGGATGGCAAATTAGCACATAAAAATACGATCAAACTTCTTGCAAATTAAAACCAGAATGAGATACTTCTACATACTCTTTAAAATGACTATAATTTAAAAGACTGACTATACTAAGGATGTATACAGTAAGGATGGCAAGGATGTGGAGCTGCCCAAACACTTACATACAGCTAGCGGGAATGTAAAATGGAGCAACTTATCTGGAAAAGAATTTGGTAGTTTCTTAAGAAAATTAAACAAACAGTGCCTTTTTACTCAGGCATTCCAAATATAAGTACTTACCCAAGAGAAATGGAAGTATATATCCATACTAAAAACTTGTATGTGAATTTTCCATACAGCTTTCTTTCCAATAGCTGGAAAGTAGATACAAACTAAGTTTTAGTAGATGAATGGACACATTTTGGTATATACATACAATAAAATATTATGCAGCAATAAAAAGAATTAACTAGTGATATATGCAACAGCATGTTAACAGGTTTTTAAGAACCCTTTTATTGTGGAATATACAAAATTGCAACCTCCATTCCATAAAAACTTTAGTTAAGTGATTTATCACAAAACAGATGATTATGTAGTCACCAATAAAATCAACAGAATGTTGCCAGCACCCAAGAAATCCATCTTATACTCTCTTGAAATCACAAAGCTCACCTACTGCAAAGATAACCAGTGTTCTTCTTATAATAATCACTTCTGCCTTAGCATACATTCCCAAGCACTAGAGATTATATTGGCTGGTTAATTGAATTTTATGCAAGTGGAATTATGCACTATGTATTTGTTTTTGTTTTGCTCTGGTATTTGGCTTCTTTTGGCTTTAGATTGTTGCGTGTGGCTGTAATTTATTTTCATTTTATACAGTATTCTGAATATACCAAGGCCATGAGTTGTTTCTTGTGTAGGTTATTATAAAGATGCCACTGTTGCGATTCCTATACATGTCTCTGGGTTCCCTGCACACACTTTTCCATGGGTTATATACCTGGGGCAGAGCTTAGGGTATGTTATATCTTCAAGTTTATCAGCTCAACCTTTTCCAACCTTTCCAATCTCCCACTAGTTGTCTAGAAGGGTTTGGGCAACTCCACATCCTTTAGGCTACCCCAGAGTTCTCTGGCCATCAGAGCTTTCTTTGTTTGGCCCCACCATCTCTCAGCTATAGCGGTTCTTAATGCTCGGATCCCCTCTCTGGGCTTGTCTTACCTATGTATCTGGCTCATTAATTCATTTTCTAATTGGCTCTCCAAAGCCTTCAAAATGTTGTTTCTTTCCTTTTTTGTCCATTTTTGATGGTTATCTTCATGTGGAGGGTTGTTCTGAATTATTTATTCCCCCATTACTGGGGGCAGAACATTTACTATTATGGAGACAATCATTGTGTGCCTAGTGTCTACAGACAGTACTGGGTGCTAGCGGATCTTTCTCAATCTTAAAAGTAATTCTTACTGTTATTGGGGGCTGTAGACCTAAGGTAGTCTCAGTGATCTTGAATGTAGGCTTTTCATTGGGGCCACATGAGGTTTTCTAGAGCCATGTGCCTGAGCCCAGAGGATGGTTGTGAAGAATTAGAAAAATAGAGGGTAACATTCGTTAGAATTGGCTGAGCATTCTCTGTATGCCATGTGGCCCCCTGGGAACTTCACATAGATTTCTAACTTCACATAGATTTCATTCACCTATTGAATCTTCACAGAGATAGGTTTCAGATGAGTGATCTGAGACCTACAGATGTGCCACTAGCCTTGGTATTCTATGAAGCTGTTATTTAAATTATGACCCTAGTTTTGTAAGTTCTGGGAGCAGAACTTGACATTTTTAGTGAGAAACTGCTGCTACTTTTCAGTGTAAGTGTACTCAGTAAGTCATTTTGAAGTAAAAGTTTGTTCTAAAAAATATCACTCGAGAGGTCCATCTAAATGGCATAAACATAAGGGATTGGACACTTGTCCTGGAGTATGGGTATAACTAGGACTTCTATAGTTTGGTGAAGGCCAAAGTCACCTGCTTCAAGTATTAAGTATTGTTTTGAATGCTTTTATACTGTAAACAGTCTGCTCAATATGACAATAAGAACAGTGGGAAGTTAAAACTTCCAAAGATAAGAAATTAAATCCTCCCACATCTAAGGTAAGACTGGAGTCTCAGACCCAGGAGGACCCAGAACCTTACATGGATGGGTTTCTTTCCTTGACTGGCTCCTAGTGGGAGAAGCTGTGCAAATGCTTTCTCTGTGGCCCTCGTGTGCCAGAGCCCCCGGCAGCCACAAAGAAGAGTCTGATCCCTAGAAGTCAGAAATAACAGAAATGTCCAGGCTCGTGCCTTCACACTACCGGTGAAATCCATGTTTTCTTTCTCCGTCTTCCCAAAAGAAGAACAATTGTACCCTTCTCTTCCCTGCCATGCTACTGGGGTGCTGTTTCTCTTACATCTGTTTTCCCCAACTTTTTGATATCTTCCTTCCCTTAATGGTGACCAATCAAGAGGAGCCTGACGCCTCTTCTAATAGGACTTGACACTGGTTGACCCCCACTGGGAAATGACTGGATGTGTCACCAGGCCATAAAGTATTCTATTGGGTGCAGCCCCTGCTTGAGAGGGGAAGAAAAGATCCAGACCTTCTGGAGGAGCTTGTGAGGCCTGCCACCTGTGTGACCTGAGCCTACTGACTGCCCGCAGACAGTTGCGAGGCTGCAGTGTGGTCATTGGCAGAAGCAGGGAGTGAGCACCCAGTACACATCAGCAGTTACTATTTTCCACATGCTGGCTCTGCAAACACAGAATGACTCTGTTGTGGTGATTCATGTTTGACAATTGATTCAATACAATTTTGACCTCTAATGGTAGCGAAAATTTCTACCAAACCTAACCTGGGTTTTCTTGGAAGAGTTTGCTCCACAGCTCTTTGTTCTTTTTGCTGATCACATTAAGAGGCAGACTGATTTCCTTCCCTCTCGAACCTGCTCTTGCTCTGGTCCATCCTTACTCTTCTCCGTGTCACCTATGCTAAATCTCTTCCCCTTCTTTCTTACCCACTGGCTATCAAGTCCTGGAGATTCAAATTCTGCACTATCTTGTCTGCTACCTTCTTGTCATGCCTCCTATGCACACCTTCATTATTATGCTCCAGAATGTTTGCTCCAAGAGGGAAGGACTTTTTGTATGAACAGTGCCTGGCACATCACAGGCCTGTTGAATATCTGTGGGAAGTTGAAGGAATTACCTTGTCACTGGAATGCCGCAACCAGTCTCCCTAACTGGTGTTCCTGCACACTTGCCTCTTAAAAAGATCTTTTAAAGATCAGCCCAGTTATTCCCTTGCTCCTAACCTTTCAGTGACTTATTTTAGCCCTCACAAGAAATGTTCACACCCAGGACCTAGTTTATAAGGCACACCTCAACTCAATCCCAAATTATCCTCAAAGTTTCATCTTTTCCTGCATCACCCCTCCCACAAAATTCTGCAGCCACATTTGCTGGTTCCTGGACCTACTGTGTGTTTGTACTGGTCTTTGCCTTTGCCTGGGCACTTCCTCTGCTTGGAATGTACTTCCCTTGGTCACCTGCTGAAATCTTATCACATATTACACTTTCAGGAGCCTCAGCGATCCTTCCCTTTAGGCTCCTGATGTTTCAGCAAAGTTATCGCTTCATCTACCTGCTTAGCATATTGAATTTCTCGTCATCCCTGGTATTTTGGTTAGTTGTAAATATCTGAGCCTATGAGAGTCCTTCGGAGGAACAGACCATAGCTTTGTAAGTTTTAATCTCCTGTGCCTCGCTCAGTGCATGGCAGAAGGCAATTGCCTGGTCTGTGGTGGAGGTGCTGGTTATTTTTGGTGTAGATGTTACCTTTATCATGGTAGGGAGGAAGGCCCAGCCTGACCAAAACACCGGGCAGGGTACAGGATGGCTGGGAAGCTGTTGATAAGGCTCTGCCAGCATTACAGCCCCAGCCCCGGTGACCACCGTGATCCCTGTCGCACTGGCTGGTTCTGGGGGTCTGGGCGCTGGTCATGCCGGTCGCGCCGGGTCTGGCCACCAGGTGGCACCCACGCTCCACAAATGCTGCCACCGCGCTGGTTTCCAGAGCCCGGCAAGCTGACTGGTTCCTGCTCCTGGGGAGCCTTGTAGGAGGATCTCTAGCTCCCTGGAAAAGGTCCTGCCCCAAAGGGCCTGAAAAGGAGGCATGTCTTTTGCAACTGTAAGATAGATCTGTCTGCCTGAACTGCATCCTAGAGGTGGTGTGGGATGAGACGAGACAATGCTTGGGACAAAAACACTGTGCAAGCATGGAGCACTGACAGTGCTCCTGGGCAGGGTCCTGTTGAGTTAGATTCTTGGCCCAGCACCCTCCATTGCTTGTTTAACTGCTTAGTGTTTCTGTGAACTAGCAGGTCGGTGTGGGCCTCCTTGAACTACACTCTTCTGCAGAAGTCCAAAGTTGCACCAGAGAGTTCTGCAGGTGCCCAGGGGGTAAGGGCAGCACTTCTGTCTTCACGAGGCAATCTAGACAAGAAACTTGGCTCCATCTTCAAGCTCTTAAAACAATGTTTGGGTTGACACCACAGCAATGAAATGCTTCCGAGTTGAACCTTAAGCATCCCTGTTCTTGCAGTTTCCTGGCACAAAACCATCAGGTCAGGGGCTGGACTCCACCCTGTTGTGGGGAATCTCCCTGTCCAGACCTCGCTTACTCTTGATGTTGTCTCCTGCTTTCTCTCCTGCCAGGCTCCCTCCCTCAGCTTTCTACTCTACCCCTCCCCACCCTCTCCAGAGCCCAGCAAATTCCCCTCTTGTTCTTGTAGGTGTAGGTTCCCAGGTCCAGGGGTTTTGTAGTTGTCAGTCTCCTCTGACCTATGGTGTCTGTCCCAGCGTTCTCCCTAAACAAGAGTAACCCTGAGAGGAACCCTGGGGCCAGCTGTTGAGATGACATTTTCACCTCTTGACATTTACCACAACAGAATCCAAAAACAAATCCAAATAATAATAATATTAAAAAAATGTTTCCAATACCTTTGATGGGAACAGGCTTCACCTGGGAAGAATAACCTTCGTATTTTGTTAAAAATGAAATTATAAAGAAAACTCGCAAATGACATCGAGGGGAGGAAATAAAATTCTCCCAGAGATCCTATCCAGTAGCTGAGACTAAAAGGGAAGCCAGTGTGCACCTTCTTGGCTGAAAACCTAATCCCCGAGTCCCCTCAAGCCCCAGGGCCTCCTGGGGCCTGACTGCAGCATAGGTTCCAGGAGGGAGAAGAAGCTGGGGTCCTCCTGACATCTGGGGACAGGCAGGCGGGGGAGGGGCAGTGGGGAAGCTGGAGGTGGGAGGCACAGAGTGAGACCCCTGGGCATGGACCCTCCTGGCCAGCATCAGGGCAGGGCTGAGTACCCTGGCTCACCTCCCACTGTGACTCATATTGGGCAAGCACCGGCTGATTCCAGTTCTTCCAGCCAGACCCAAGAGGGACCCTCTTCTGCCCATGTGCCCGCCATTGACAGTGACCTTCACTTCTGAGGTTTCAGTCCCAGTGATGATATGTCCAAGTCTATTGGTGCCTCCAAACTTGTCTTTTGAGCTACAGATACATTTCAGACATACTTACTTGAATGGCCCAGAAGTATCTTAGATTCACTATATTAGGACAAAAAAAATATCAACCCATAAACTTTAAGCAAGAAAACGAAATTAGTTTTTTATATAATTGAAATGTCCAAGACATGTAAATTTCCAATTTCAGGCATGGCTCCATCCAGAGTTTCAGGCTGTGTGTTCTGAGTGCTCTCTTTGTCTCTCTCTTTGTCTCTCCCTCTCAGTGTCTTTAACCTTGGCTTTAAGTTGCTAACAAGCATTCTGTACATCCTGGCAAGATGGTCCTGGCAGCCTCCACTTATGTGCTACCCAGTTAGCAACCCCAGCTGAATGAAGACTTAAAAAAAATAGATCTGGAATAAAAGTGTTCAGGGAGATTGTTGTTGGTCCACTTTGGCACATGGGCCTACTACTGACCCATCTACTTCGGTTGGGATACGATGGTGGGCCCGGCTGAATCCTGGGTGGCTTCCTTTGGGCAGTACTGAGTGGAAGGGAAGGGGGTAGGTCCTCTAAGCCACTAGGTTGGTGTTCTTCCCCCTTCTCTCTAGGCAAGTAGAATCATTCATTGTTTCCTTGTGTCCTTAAAGGCTCTTTCACATCACTATTCCTCTGTACATAATATTTCCTCTGCTTTAGTCCTGATTCTTTTTCTAGCCAATTCCTGCCTTCCTTGGGGCCATCCTACTTAGAGCTATTATGTTATCCCATTGTAATGATTAGCCGTCACTCTTGGACTCTAAACTGTCCTGGCTGAGATGATAAATTATATGGTCAGTCTGTTAATGAACCCTGACATGTCCTCTGCTGCTAATGTACAGACCTGACTTCTGCTAAAATGACAACAGGGAGCCATAATCCAAAATTAGATAAATCATGGTAAGGAGCAGAGGCAACTGGAAGCCATGATCCTAGGGCAGGCACATCCTAATGCAACAGAAACCTCTGCAGCCATCCAGGTGTGTACCTAAGGGTTCAGGCTGAATGTCACCAGCCAGTCAGCGACATTTGGAGGCTTGTTTTCCTAAAGGAGACAGACAGAGTTGCTATTTTTTGGCTTTAAAAGACAGACTCCATTGTCTTTTTCCCAAGCCTCATTTTCTAGTACTTCGACTGTCGCTGTCTCTGTGGGAGTAAAATGACTTTCCTTACTGCTCAATCTTGTCTCTTGGTCTTTATTTTTATTTTATAATAGCACATAGGTTGAAACCATATTTGACTCTAAAAGAAGTACTCTTCTGTGATTGCGATTTTAGGATTTGTTACTACCCTGGACCACGAGTCCCTCAAGGATGAGGACATGTCTTATTGTCATCATGTCTCTGTTACCCACCATCAGTGTCTAGCACAGAGTGGAAGTTCGACACGTGTGTATTGAATGGGAGGACAGTGAATATGAATGAGATGGCCAAATCTGCCCTTGAGATGAGTGTGTGCTTTGCACTACTCTTCCATGGTCTCTGCATGTAGGGGTGTATTCATCTGGAAGTTGTCCCAGGAAATAGGTGGCCTGGACTTGAGACATCCTGGCAACTTGGCAAAGATTGACCTTAGGCTTATTTCGGGAAGTTCGCCACCACTGGCCAGGAAACCAAACTAACTGTTCAAATGAGATCTTCCTGGGGAAGATCAATATTTATTAGCAGTTGTTTTAAAAAAGCATGTGATATGATTTTCTCATCTCCTCTGATGATAAAGTTTCTTTCTTATAGAAAGAAACTTGAATGAGTGAGGGAAGGATTGAAGGGATCATTGAAGAAAGTAAGCAGGAAGGAGAGTCATTTATCTGTATACATAATTCCCATGTCTGGTTGCTTCTTCTAGCTTAGCCTGGATCCCATGATTCAGACTTTGCCAGGATTTCTAGAGCTTATGGAATCCCAGGATCCATTCAGTCTTGCATTTCACTGTATGGCATCCATAATAGTCATGATTAGCTCAGAGCAGGAGCCACTAGGTATTTCAAGTAGGAAGAGGGTTTTTTGTTTTTGTTTTTGTTTTTGTTTTTTTAAGATTTTATTTATTTATCCATGAGAGGCACAGAGAGAGAGAGAGAGAGAGGCAGAGACACAGGCAGAGGGAGAAGCAGGCTCCATGCAGGGAACCTGACGTGGGCCTCAATCTCGGGTCTCCAGGATCACACCCCAGGCTGAAGGCGGCGCTAAACCACTGAGCCACCCAGGCTGCCCAGGAAGAGGTTTGATATAGGGAATTAGCAATGTCTGTGGGTACTGGAAGGTGGAGATTTTTGTTTTCAAGAAACCACGGAGTTCAGCCATCTCAGGGAAGCTGCCTCCCACTGAACTCGGGTGCAGCTCCAAGGGGAATGATGTCCAGAAAGTTCCCATGGTTGGCAACTCAGGTTTGCAGCATGGGAAAGGATGATTCTCCAGGTAATCCCTGAACATCTGCCTTCTGCCAAATACCCAGGTGCCTGTGAACAGTTGCCCCTGTGGAATATTGACCTCTACTTCTCCTCAGTCTTCCAGAGTCCCTCAAGAGCCTCTCTTTAGCAGAACTGATCAGAATCCTACCATAAAGGAATTCTAGGACTAGTTCCAAGCTTTGCCACTGAGGGGCTGGGGTCAAGGAGGCTGCTGAGCCAATTATAGACAGTCCTGCCTATATATGTTTAGTCCGCATGGACCCATATCCATCCATTCATTCACTCATTTGTCCAGTGAGTAATGAGGACCTGCCATTCCCCAGAGTCTGCACTTGTACTGGGCTTGCTTCTTTAAGAATTGTGAGCTCGGGTCTGTATCTCATGATTTTTTTTTGTCTAAATCCCACAGTACATGGCATGGTTTTGGGCATACAAGCTGATGAGCACTGATTGCATGTTAACTTAGCTGACCTCAAACATGGCTAGCTTGCTGTTTCCAGCAAGAGAGGGTGAAGTGAGAAACATAATTTCCATACGTCTGAATAGGCATGTAATTATCTCTGTATATGTTTTGTGCATACCTTAGCATTATAATGTGCTAATGAAGGGCTTTGAAAAAACTAATTAAATTTTTTAAAAAATCACTCCTAGTTCATTATCATTTACAAAAATCATTTGCCAATATATATTTTTAAAGATTTTATTTATTCATTCATGAGAGAGACAGAGAGAAGCAGAGACACAGGCAGAGGGAGAAGCAGGCTCCATGCAGGGACCCCGATGCAGGACTCGATCCTGGGTCTCCAGGATCACGCCCTCGGCCGAAGGCAGGTGTTAAACCACTGAGCCACCCAGGAATCCCCTCATTTGCCAATATTTTATTTGCTTTTTAATTATTTTTCCATTTTCTTTTAGATAGCATTAATATATTATTTTTATTACTTTATATCTTTTTTCTTAATATTGTTAAGGCATTTATTGTTATGGGCATTTTAATATTATTTGTGAAGATTTTAATAGCTGCAGAATAGTCAATTGAGTGGTTTCCTTACTGTTTATTCAGTCATTCTCCTAGTACTGAACATTGAGATTGTTTCCAATATTGGATGGTCTTCAAGCCTTCATTCTTCATTCTGTCAGGCTGGCTTTTCTTCTTGGGGATATACAGTGGAAAGAAACTCAGTTTATCCCCTTCTTACTTAGGGAGAAACCCAGTTCTTCCCCACTGTATGTTTATACTGTGAGTCTTTTAGGACTCACACAGCACACTTCACTTCTCATGCTCCTGTTCACTAAATGTGTGGGTTTTTTCCCTACAGCAAGCAGTTCTCTGTGACACCAGCTGGGTGTCCTACAACTTAACTTAATTCTGACATGTCTACTCAGAGATAGCATCAGATCCCACAGGTTAAGGGCTCAGTCCCATAAAATGCGCCCCCCCCCCCACACACACACTTCAGAGGCCAGTTGCAAACGCAGGTTATCATTTGGTCTTCTGACCAACCAGCTATAGGGGGAAGTTTCCAGTGACCTCCTCCTCAGGGTCAGTAATTTGCTAGATTGGCTTGTAGAACTCAGGGAAACATGTTTACCAGTTTATTGAAAGATATGATAAAGGATACGAATGAATATTCAGATGAAAGAAATGCATAGGATGAGGTCCTGAGTTCAGGAGCTTCCATCCCTATGTACTTGGGGTTCATCACCCTCCCTGTGTGGATGAATTGCCAACCTGGACGCCCTCTGAACCCTACAATATTGGGGTTTTGTGAAGGTTTTCTCATGTAGGCATGGTCAGTTATGAACTCTCCCTCTGGAGGTTGGGGGATAGGGCTGAAAATTCCAAACTTCTAATCCTGTCTTGGTCTTCCCAGAGACCAGCCCCCACAGAGTCCCCGTGTTAGAACAAGAGACACTCCTAGTCCTTTTATCATTAGGAATAGACAGACAAGGGTTTCGGGAGCTGCTGGCACCTGGGGACAGGGAGACCAACAGGTACATTTCTCATTGTTTCACAGAACGTGTTGCAGCTCAGCTCAGCTGTTGAGCTCCCCTCTCGCCTCCCCTGCCTTTGCTCCACTCGCGCTGCCTTTCTTGCCGACTGCAGATGATGTTTGCGCAGTGCCCCGCTCCAGCGCCTGTTCTCCTTGGCCTTCTACTCACAGGACAAAGCTCAGACGTTCCCCCTCTGTGAAGTCTGTACCGCGGGGGCAGTGGCTGCTCAGCGTCCGGCCCCCGCAGCGCTTTCCCCAGTCGGTGTCTATCATGCTGCCGCCCTGGCCCCCAAGGGCTGTGAGCACCCTCCAGGTGTGCGCCAACTCCCCGCCCCCCCCCCCCGTCCCCCCCCCCCCCCCCCCCCCCCGCCGCCCCACAGCAAGGTGCCTGGCACTTGGTCGCTGCTCAGGACTGCGTTGAACACAGGAATAATAGTGCACCACCCAGAGCAAGCTCTCTGGACCCTGACCGGGCTGGACCTGGCAGAAAAAGCACAAGCCACCCTTCCTCAATTGAAAAACAGGAAGAGGACTCTGGAGGTTTCCTTTGTTGCCCTGTGGAGCAGGATGCACATTTTTAGCGCGGAAGACTTCCAAGCAGGAGGGTTTTACCTTATCAGAGATAGCCATTCCCAGCATCTCTTTAAATGCTAATTAGAGCTTCCCCCCGGGGATATCTGGCAGATTCGGCTTCACTCTGAATAATTTTCCTCCTCCTTGTGCAGAGCTGCAGGTCTGGAGAGTGTTACCTGGATGCCCCGAAGTCCTCTGATCTGCACTCAGAGTTTCCTCTCAGCGCTCACTCTTGCTCTGAGAAGGCTGCTCCTGGTGAGGCTCGCTGGGAGGGAGCCCTAGGAGGAAGGAGAGCCAGTAGCATCGACTCTTTTACTCTCCATGGACACCTTTTCGGGGAGGGTTTATCAACCCCATTTAACAGGTGAGGAAGCTGAGGCCCAGAGCCCTTTACTAACTTCCCCAGAGTGACAAGGCCTCAGTGGCAGAGGTGAGATTCGAACATGCGCCTGGTCCAAACTGCAATGGACCCACCAGATAAGAAAGCCAACAAGTGCCTTTTATTGAAGACTATGGGGGCAGGTTCTGCACTCTATACTGCTTTATGCATATTAACCATTTACTTTCTGTGAACCCCCACGAACCTCCATGGAAGCACGGTCTTGGCCTTATTTGGCAATGAGCTGAACAAGCCAGGCCACCAGAGGGAAGGTGGCTGGCATGAGGTCACTGGGCCACCAGACACCTCCTTCATGTCTCAGTCACAGTCCTGCCTCTTCTGGGCCTCTTCCTCCTCTGCCCGGTGTCTCTTCACTCATGAAAGGCCGAGCAGTGTTCGGGCTGCAGTGTAGTGCAGCTAAGTATCTGTCCCAGTAGAAACGACACAGGCGAGCCTGCAGCCCATCACCCAGGCTCTGCCAGGGGCTCTCTGTGGACTCTGAGACTCACACTCTGGAAGTCTTGGTCACTGAGCCACGTGGCCGTGGTCTGATGGACAGTATACACCCCTTCCCATCTCCTGGTAGCTCTAGAAGCTCTAGTTGCATAGAATTTTCCTTCACAGAGGCTGCGTCTCCAGTGTTCTGGTGTTTGGGAGCACATCCACATTACTTTCCTAGATTCCAGCAATGCCTCCTGGCTGGCCTCCTACAGCCTCTCTTGCCGCCCTCCAGCCCACTCTCTGCGCGATAGCCAGGATGATCATCAAAAAGTACGAAGCTTGGGGGATCCCTGGGTCATTCAGCAGTTTAACCCCTGCCTATGGCCCAGGGCATGATCCTGGAATCCTGGGATCGAGTTCCACATTGGGCTCCCAATGAGGAGCCTGCTTCTCCCTTTGCCTGTGTCTCTGCCTCTCTCTCTCTGTATCTCTCATGAATAAATAAATAAAATCTTAAAAAAAAAAAGTGCGAAGCTGACCATGTTGCTCATTCCCTGAAAATGCTTTCGTGAATTCCCTTGCTCTTGAGATAATGGCCCCGATCTGTACCTTGACCACCGCTCTGCACTGCCTGTCTGCCCTCACTGTGCTTCAGCCACACTGACCTTTCAGCTTCTGGGTTTGTTCCTTTCCACCTCAAGACCTTTGCTATTGGTAGCCCTTTATTCTAAAATAGTCTTGGGGTGCCTGGGTGCCTCAGTCAGTTAAGTGTCCAACCCTTGATCTCAGCTCAAGTCTTGATCTCAGTGTTGTGAGTTTAAGCCCCACATTGGCCTCTACACTGGGCATGGAACCTACTTTAAAAAAAAATAGTACAAAAAAAAAAAAAAAAAAAAAAAAAATAGTACAGACTGAGGTCACAGTGGAAGTGGTGGATGTCCTCTTTTACTCCCCTAGAAATGTAGTCTTAACCAGTCAGTTGGGAATTTTTTTAAGGGAGGCCTGGGTGGTGCAGTTGGTTGAGCATCCAACTTTTGGTTTCTGCTCAGGTTCTCATCTCAGAGTCGTGAGATTGAGCCCCTTGTTGGGCTCCACACTCAGCACGGAGTCTGCTTGAGATTCTCACTCTCTCTCTTGATCTCTCTCAAATAAATAACTCTTAAAAAAATATTCTCTTTGCTATGCCAGGCTCACTTTTCAGCTTCTAAATTTTGGCTAAAATGTCTCTTCCTCAGGGGACCACCCCTAACTCCTGCAGAGCTATACCACTTCCTTAGTAGCTCCTTGCACTTGGCTTTCATAACACTTAACTTCATTTGTCATCACATCGTTATTAGTGTCAGCAGTGTCTTAGTGTTGATCCTTCATTGACATACAAGCTCCCTCATGGGGCAGGAAACTCTTTGTCCTGTACTTTCAGCATCCAGCATCATGCCAGAGGCATAGAAGATCTTTAGCAGATATTTGTTGATTAAAAGTTGGATGTTGGGGCTCCTGCATGGCTCAGTTGGTTAAGTGTCTGCCTCCTACTCAGGTCATGATCTCAGGATCCTAGGATCAAGCCCCACATTGGGCCCCCTGCTCAGCATGGAGCCTGCTTCTCCCTTTCCTTCTGACCCTCTCCCCCCACCACTAATGTGCTCTCTCTCCCTCTCTCTCTCCCCCCATCTCAAATAAATAAATAAAATCTTTAAAAAAAAAAAGCTGAATATTAAGGATTGGTCTACTCATACTTTGGGAGCTATTTCTTGCAGACACTTGAATTTTCCAAGCCTGATTTTGCAGCTCTTCCTGAAAACTTTTCTGCATCCAAATGAAGTTGTCCTTATACTCTGAACATCAAGGATTGCTGGAAACATACAACTGGAAAGAATTTCTGCTTGTAATTAAATTGTAGCTAATGAAATAAGTGACATGTTGATCTGTCTCGCTGCTCACATATCTGGGACTCTGGGTTGCATACTAATTTCTGGTCTAAATCAATTAAAGTCCGATGGAAAAAAATTCACCCCCTTTAGAGACCCTTGGAGGATAATGGTCCCCTTGCAAAGAGATTGGAAAGGACAGAAAGCAGGGAAGCTGCGGGTCCCATAGCTCTGCTTTCACCCAATCATGGCTGAAGGAGAAGCAGATGAATAAACTCTGGGTTCTGAAACCTTAATCATTTAGATTGTAGAAATGTATCTCACGATCCACTGTGAATCTTCTTAGCCCTAGGAGAGGCAAATAACAAGAAAACAACTGAATTTCAGGGCTTCGGTCCAAACCCAATCAGTGTCTCTGGGCTGTCTCTTACAGCGCCAGGGCACCTTTCTTCTCCTGTAGCTACTGTATCAGTAGGGGAGAACTGATGTTGATAATGAGGACCTAGAGGCCTCATGGCATCTTCAGACACCTGGGAACAGCTTGATTGCGTGCAGAAGGCTCTTACCCATTAAGGCAGGGAAGTAAAATCTGTATCAAGATTCATGAAAATTTCACATTCTTGCTAATTGCTGTATAAGTCATTCAAGAAATCAGTGTTCAGTTTATACAGAGAACCCTGACACACTTGTCCTGGAAGCCGGCACCTGCTGAAGAAAGTAGTCAGTGCTCTAGACACGGCATCACTATGGGTTTGAAGGTTCCGTAATTAAACCGTATGTGTGTGTCTCTTGTGATAGCTGGGCTTTGTGGGGTCACATCCTGATAGGATTAGTCAACTTAATCTATAGGAAAAGTTCCCGTCCATAGAGTGAGATATTCTCACTGTCAGTCATCCATGGAAGATGCAGGAAAGTAAAGAGCATTACACAGAAGAGATAGAGAACTCCTGTCTCTCTGGGGGCCTCTCTGGATTCTGCTTTTAATTCCTTATGATGTCTAGACTTCTCTGCCAGTACTTGCCACGTGCCAGGCTTTGGCTCAAGTTTCTTTGTATAGTAATTTCTATAAAACTCTCACCCTAAAGTGGAAGGAGTTCTCTCCAGTTTTACAGAAGGCAGACAGAGACTCTGAGATTAAGGGTCATAGCTGCTAAGTAAGGGATGGCCTTGGGATTCCAAACATGATGTCTTATTTTTTATTTTTATTTTTTAAAAGATATTATATATTTATTCATGAGAGACAGAGAGAGAGAGGCAGAGAGAGACAGAGGGAGAAGCAGGCTCCCTGAGGGGAGCCCGTTATGGGATTCCATCCCAAGACCTCGGGATCACGACTTGAGCCAAAGGCAGATACTCAACCACTGAGCCACCCAGGTGTCCCAAAGCAAGGTGTTTTAAAACACAGTCTGCTTTTACCCATGGAGCTATTGTACATTCTGTGTAGTAGGTTGGAAGCAGTGATGTGCTGGTAACTGTTTAGCAAGCAGCTCTCAGAATCAAATAAATAAACTATGCCCTGATTTTTGCCAATTTCTATGGTGTAAATATTCCCACTGTGGTCAATTTCAAGCTACCGACATGAAGACACTCACCGAACGGGAGCTGGGAAGCGATGCACACAGATGCTCACGGCGACCTGCTTCAGTACACCTCTGGAATGAAGCCACCCACGCCGTAGAAACAAGCTAAAACTTCCATGGCGGCCGGGTGGGGTGCTGCAAGCTCTGGAGAATGAAGCCTGTTACTGGGCTGAGTGAGACTTTGGGAGTTAGTTTCTGTAGCTACATGTTGCTTTCTTCCTTGTTTTCTACTAGCCTTTCCTGAAGCCTTGAATGAATGCCTCTCCTGGCTCAGCTCCACCACAGGAGATTTAGGAAAGGGGTGAAGACCTTTCTGGCTCACCCCTACCAGTCTCCAGTGGTGTGGGCAGAGATTCTTTGTGAAACAGCCCCAAAGGCTCAGGGAATCTTGGGCGTTGTAAGGGCTATGAATGCTCTTCCTTTCTCATTCCATTTAGTTATTTAAGAGAGGTGACACTTTTTTCCTAAAGTTTTTAAAAATATGTTTATTTATTTTATTTTTTAAAATTTTATTTATTTATTAATGAGAGACACAGAGAGAGGCAGAGACACAGGCAGAGGGAGAAGCAGGCTCCATGCAGGGAGCCTGATGTGGGACTCGATCCTGGAACTCCGGGATGATGCCCTGAGCTGAAGGCAGATGCTCAACCACTGAGCCACCCAGGTGTCCCTTTCCTAAAGAAGTTTTGAAAATGTCCTCTGAGATAAGTAAAATCTCCCTCCCTCCCCCACCCCCATTGTATGCAATGGTCTCTTGACCTTCAGCCTCAAGGTCATCATCATCCTTACTCTTCCATTACTATCAGCTTTCCCTTAAATGTGTCTTGGGCCACCTGTATCAGAATCACCTAGAATGTTTGATTGGAAATGTAGATTTCAGATCTAAACTCTATTTTCTAAAATGTCTCCAGCAGAATTAGAAGCTGTGATATTGTGATTTATAAGAAATATACCTGTGGTCATTCAGATAACCAAACACTATGAAAAATACATATTTGGTCTTTGCCCATGGTTCCTGGCTCACAGCTTCTTAAACTCTTGGAATTTCCTTAGTGTTTGGGAAGATAAAGACCTAATTTTTTATATATTAATGAGGTGACTTTTGGGGAGCCCCTAAAGAATGGGGGCTGGTTCCCAATGGAACCAACCATGTGATTAGAGTGTGGGACTGACAGGCCTCACCCTCTTGTTATCCAGAAAGGAGAAAGGAGAAAGGAGTGGAGTTGTTTTTTATTTTTATTTAATATTTTATTTATTTATTCACAGAGAATAAATAAATTAGACACAGAGAGAGGCAGAGACATAGAGGGAGAATAAATTTATTCACAGAGAATAAATAAATTTAGACACAGAGAGAGGCACAGACCTAGATAGAGGGAGAAGCAGGCTCCCTCTGGGGAGCCCGATGCGTGACCTGGGATCACATCTTGATCTGCAGGCAGACACTCAGCCTCTGAGCCACCCAGGCGTCTCAGGAGTGGGGTTTCAATCAGTTGCCAATTGCCAATGATTTAATCAATCATGCCTATGTAATGAAGCTTCCATGAAAACCCAGAAGGATGGGGTTTGGAGACCTTCCATGGGTCGACATAGGGAGATTTGGGGAGAGTGGCATGCTTGGAGAGAGCAGAGAGAGCATGCAAGGTCTGCGCCCTTTCCCCATACCTTATCCTACGCATCTCTTTCATCTGACTGTTCTTGAATTATATCCTTTTATAATAAACTGGTGATCTAGTAAGTAAAATGTTTCCCTGAGTTCTGTGAGCCTCTTTAGCAGATTAATGAACCCAAGGAGAAGGTTGTAGGAACCTCCAATCGTAGCCTATTGGTCAGAAGCACAGGCAACAACCTGGACCTGCTATTGGCATCCTAAATTGAAAGGGTTGTTAGAAGCTCTAATTTGTAGCCGATTGGTTGGAAACATGGGGAACTGTCTGGCTGACACCTGGCATCTGAAGTTGAGGTGAGGCCATCCCATAGGACTGAACTCTTACCTTGTGAAATCCAATGCTATCTCAGGGAGTGTCAGCCTTGAGTTGAATTGTAGGACATCTACCTGGTGTCCAGAACATTGCTTGTGGTGGTGTGGGGAACATTCCCTCTTCATACACACATTGAAATTGGGTCCATGAACCAGCTGTGGCATTTTCTTATGAACTCAAGCTTCCGAAAATCCCCATATAGTTAATGCTGGGAGGAAAGCAGGTAAAAATAAAATCAAATTTATTTTTTATATTATTTTTTAATATTTTATATATTAGTTATATTAATTAGTAACTGCTATTGTGCCTGGAAATGATCAACCATATATCATGTCAGGGGTTTATTTGGTTTTGTTTTGCTCTTTGTCATCTATTGTTATTTATATTTCCAAAAAGCCAAATAAATATCATTCTTATTTTTTTTTTTAAAGAAATTTTCTGTTTAGGGAAGGTGAATGAACAGCTGATCCGGGTGTGGGAGGGCAAATAGCTTGAGGGCAGGTGGAAGAATCATCCCTACTGCCAGGCACCTCCCGGAGATGGAGTCAATTTTCTGAGTATAGCATGGACCTACCTCCCAACACCCAGATGGAATGTCACTAGACCCTTCCCCCGGGCACCGTGCCCAGTGCCAGCGGCTGGATTGACATCTTCAAGGTGGAGGCTGCCTGTGTTCGGGATTACCACACGTTTGTCTGGTCTTCAGTGCCGGAAAATGCAGCTGCCGGCTCCCCTGTCCACACGAGCGTCGAGTTCCAAGCCAGCTACCTGCCCAAACCCAGAGCCCAGCTCTACCAATTCTGGTACGTGAACTGCCAGGGCTGGGTGTGTGGGCAGAGTCCCCCTTTGCAGTTCCGAGAGCCAAGGCCCATGGATGAACTGGTGACCCTGGAGGAGACTGATGGTGACGCTGACATCCTGCTGGTTGTCCCCAAGGCCACTGTGCTGCAGAACCAGCTGGATGAGAGCCAGCAAGAGAGGAATGACCTGATGCAGCTGAAGCTGCTGTGGAGGGACAGGTGACGGAGCTGAGGAATCAAGTACAGGCTCTCGAGGCGGCTCTGGCGACTGCCAGGAGGAGCACGCGGAGCTCAGGGAGCAGTACAAGGGGCTCGCCGGGTCCCACGGGGACCTCGTAGAAGAGAGGGACATCCTGAGCCGACAACAGGGAGGCCATGTGGCACGCGTCCTGGAGCTGGAAGATGACATCCGGACCATCAGTGAGAAAGTGCTGACTAGGGAGGTGGAGTTGGACAGGGTGAGGGACACGGTGAGGGACACGGTGAAGGCCCTAACTCGGGAACAAGAGAGGCTCCTGGGGCGGCTGAAAGAAGTGCGAGCACAAGGAGCCAGTGAGGCTGAGCTCCAGCGGGCACGACCGGAAACCCATCGCTTACCTTGGGAGCTGCAGAAGCAAAGGGCGGGCAGGAGGAACAGGGTGCTCGGGCCCAGCGACTGCAGGACAAGGTGGCCCCGATGAAGGACACCTGGGCCAGGCCCAGCAGCGTGTGGCCGAGCTGGAGCCCGAGGGAGCAGCTTCGAGGAGCCCAGGAGCTCGCAGCCTCGCATCAGCACGAGGCCGCCCTTCGGGGGCGCAGCCCGGGCGCCCCGTCCACGTGGCTGGGTCCCGGCGGCCGAGCTGGGCCTGCACCTGGAGGAGGAGCGAGGGGGGGGCTGCAGGGCGCGGGGCAAAGACCAGAGCCTGGAGCGGGGGGCGGGCGTACTGCGCCCGGACAAGGCAGGGCAGGGGGACGGCCGAGCCGAGGGCTCAGGAGCTGGCCCGGGGGAAGGATCCCAGCCTGGTGCAGGCGGCCGGGAGCCGCGGGAGCGGACAGGGCGCCCCGGCGCGCGGGCTCCGGAAGGAAAGGGGCAGGTGCAGGAGGAGAAGCGGGAACTGCCTGCCTACGGGAGCAAGCTGGAGGCCTGCCCGGAGAAGGTGGCGGGCGGGAGGTGGAGTGAAGGCGCTGCTGCCGCGGAGGCGAGCTGCAGGCCGAGCCGCCCAGCGCCTCCGACAGACTCCCAGGATGGGTCCCCAGAGGACGCGAGGCTCCCTTCCCGAGGCCCCTGAGCCCGGGGACAGAGCTCCCCTCCTGCGGGGCCCCGGACGCTCCTGCCCTGCTCGTCCGCCAGCCGCTCCCGTCGCGCCCCAGCCTCGGGCGCCGAGGACGGCCCACGAGGAGGGACACTTCTCTTTCAGCACCCAGGACCCCTTAACCTTTGAGTGATCTCACCTCCCCCCACCCCAGGACACGCACAGACACACGGACACACACGCACGCACAGACATACACTTAGGTCTCTCGCCTCTTCTGACACCCTGGGCTCCATGGCATTCTGTCCCCTAAGAGCCGCTCCCCAAACCATTTTCTTTTGTTTTTTTAAAGATCTTATTTATTTATTCATGATAGTCACACACACACACACACAGAGAGAGAGAGAGAGAGAGAGAGAGGCAGAGACACAGGCGGAGGGAGAAGCGGCTCCATGCACCGGGAGCCTGACGTGGGATTCGATCCCGGGTCTCCAGGATCGCGCCCTGGGCCAAAGGCAGGCGCCAAACCGCTGCACCACCCAGGGATCCCCCGAACCATTTTCATCCGGGGCTCTGGCCTTCCTCTCCCACCTGGCTCGTTGCCCAGGCAGGGCCCTTCCCAGAAGCAGCCGCTGACTCTACTCCCTGGAAGCGGTTTGGAGGAACCAGGATGGAGGAGACCTTCCCCAGGGGGACTAGGATCAGCCCCTCCTGGGCCTGGTTGCTCCGTCACTGACACCAGCCACCACACCACCACCCGTACACACACACTCACACACTCACATACACTCTCTGATGCCCCAAAGCCAATTCCTGGGGCACCCCACCCTCTCTCATTCGGGGTCTGTGTTGGTTTACCCGAGTTTTCTCTGGGGCCTGCATTGAGGCAGCAGCACGGACGCCAGGCCCCTTGAGGTCTCTCTCAGTTCTGAGCTTCAGTGTTTCTCTCTGCCTCCGCCCCCCCCCCCCCCCCATTGCCTTCTGCACCCCACCGCGGCCTTTTCCACAGCATTAGATATGAAGTTTGGAGATTTCTTTTGTATTTTGAAGTTTTCTGTACTCTGTCTCCTGCCCCATCCTGCCACCTCCCCCCACCCCCCCAGCGACCTCACATGGAAAGAAATAATGCATTTGTGCCTTCTGTGAGGGATGAGGGGAACAAATGGTCCCAGGTGTCCCCATTTCTCAGTCCTTTCTCCGTGTCCAAGTTCCCCCACAGCAATAAGAGCTTTCCTTCATGATCCCTCCCTCTGTCTGTAGTTGGGACAAATATATTTATATGATATGAATAACGATTCTAATAAGATGTGTTATTATCATGAAAAAAAGAGAAGTCTTCTGTTTAGCAGGAATTGGATGTTAATAAGCATTATGTAAACAAATAAAAGCATGAAACAGGCCTCTTTGGCAAGGGTCGGCAAAGAGCTAAACATTAAACAGTGGCCTGTTTCGATATGGTCCCTGAGCTAAGAATTGTTTTTACATTTTTAAAACACTCTACACAAAAACAGAGAAACTTGACCACAGGAAAACCTGGCACCTTTAATATGCTAATGTGTACTGGGGTGTACAGCATTTCTCAATCTTGTTTGAACGCAGAATTTCTCCTTTATTTTTTTTATGGGGCATATTGAGGAACTAGTGTTTTATGGAGTGTGTTCTGGGAAACACTGCTCTGAACAAATTAATTCCAATCCAGATTTGGCAGTCAGGGGTCCCTGAATCTTCCATCATCATATCATTTGTCTTGGTCGGGAGTGCCACTCTGCCGTGGCCAATCTACACCCCCAGACTTCCTGTTGAAGACTTCTTTCCTCCATCATCTGCTGCCACCCCCACATCTGTCCCTATCTTTTTCTTCCAGAACTCTTAGGACACTTAGCATTTGTTCAGTAAAACCGTGGCTTTCTGAAGCTGTCCAAGGAAATGAAGTGTTCCAGAAAATAGTACTTTCTGGCTATCTGAGGGGTTACCATTTTGGGCATGAAAACATTCAACTTAATTCTTTGGGACAGGAGACTTTTGAACTATACTGCATAATTCGCTAATCGAAACAAGAATTGAACATAATTTCTTTTGTGACATGGCATAGAAAAAAGATCATTTGGTGGAAAGTCATGTTTCCAGCTCACTTCTACTGCTAATGAGGAGGGAAGCCTGAGAAATTCACTTTTCCACCCCAGCCTCTGATAACACGAGGCGATTTGCCTAGATGTTCTTCAAGCTTCCTTATAGCTCTAACACCATGTGATGTTCTCTGATTGCAGAGATCCAGGAAGGGAATGAGACAAGTCCACTCAAGCTTATATTAGATTTATATCTGGTGATTTCTCACTAGTCACACACATTAGTTAGTGTGCTTACAATACAGATTTAGAAAATATTCTAATTGATACTTAATGCTATTTGGTGAACAAAACTCAGATTTTTACACAGCAAAAGATTAGGAATCAAAGGCTATCTTAATACTGTTAAGTGGATTTTCTTCTTCATTAGTGAGTCCGGCAAGCCTTTGATCATGGACTTGGACAGAACGTCGGTATTTTTATGACTTTTAGAAAGCCCCAGCTGTCTGAGACACTCTGTCCCTGAGGTCTCACAAATCTGATTTGATCACTGTTAATTTATTTCCCAGATAAAGCTATTGACTGTGGGAAAGTTGCTTTTCACTTTGCAGGAAGGTCATGAACTTAATTTTGTGGATTTCTGTTTATGTGTTGGTGCCATTGGCATGCAAACCTCAGCTCAGCTCTCACTCTACCTCTAAATCATTCCATCATCTCTGACTTTCCAACAGAGACTGCTCTGGACGGTTCCCTTTTCTCCTTAATCTTCAGCTCATTCACCTTTTCAGCCCAGGAAGAGGTTATACCCTTTTTCTCCATCTCAAAGCTCCTAAAATACCCAATGGCTTTTCCTTTCCACATTCACTCATTCATTCATTCACTCACTCACTCATTCATTCAACATTTCTTTCTTTTTTTTTTTTTAAAGATTTATTTATTTATTTATTTATGATAGACATAGAGAGAGAGGCAGAGACACAGGCAGAGGGAGAAGCAGGCTCCATGCCAGGAGCCCGATGTGGGACTCGATCCCAGGACTCCAGGATCCCGCCCTGGGCCAAAGGCAGGCGCTAAACTACTGAGCCACCCAGGGATCCCCTCATTCAACATTTCTAGAGTGTGTGATCTATATGAATCTGTACCCCTGGTTGGGGCACCCCTATTTTGGCGGGAAGTCAGAAGAAATAAGTACACCAACAAATGTGTATCTTACAAGTCTGAGTGCCAGAGGAGAAACATTTTCCTTGCTCGAGTAGAAGAATCAAGAACATTTCTCAGTGACCCGGATCTCTGAGTTGTGTCTTAAAGGGTAAGTCAGAATTCAGTAGGAGGCAATTGGGGAACCAGCACTGCAGGTGAAGGGAACAATATGTGTGGACCCATCAGGGCCTGAAAAACTGTGGCATGATCAGAGAGAGTGAAGGAGTGCCTGGAAAGGAGAAGGTCTCCAGGCAGTGTTGGCAGAGGAGCTAGAAAAGCTGGTAGGGGCCCTGTCACCTGGGTAGAAGAAGGAGTGTGCTTCCTCTCCTGCGCTCCTGGCCGCACTCCCTTTGGCCTTCTCCAGGATCTTGCTTCAAGTAATGTCCCTTTTGAGCTCTCCCTTTCCTTTTTATCTCTCTTCCAGCCCACAGATAAGCTCACATCTTATCTTTCAACATACACACAGCATACAACCCAATTTCACTCCAGTCCACTTTAAGCTGCAACCCGTGGTCCTCCGGACCTTGTTTCTGAAGTTCTTGAAAAAGCAGTTTGTCTCACTCTCTTTACTTCTGTGTCCCTCATTCTCTCCGTCCCATTGCAGTCTGGCTTGAGAAAAAATGAAAAGGGAATATGCATCCAAGGCCTATGAGCCAACTTCCTTTGGTTTACCCACTATAAATTTTCAAGGATGCTATTTTCTCTTCCTTCTTATATTTGCAGCTCATGTAGACTCAGTTCCTCCCTGAATGTATTTTAATTTGCTTTAAACAAGTCTGTTTTGGGGACACCCGGGTGGCTCAGTGGTTGAGCGTCTGCCTTTAGCTCAGGTTGTGATCCTGGGGTCCAGGGATCAAGTCCCACATCAGGCTCCCTGCAGGGAGCCTGCTTCTTCCTCTGCCTATGTCTCTGTCTCTGTCTCTGTCTCTCTCTCTCTCTCTCTCTCTCTCATTAATAAATAAATAAAATCTTTTAAAAACAAAAAACAAGTCTGTTTTCTTTTTCTTCCCTGCACAATTTTGTAAGGTCAATGGCTCCTTTAATACCAAGTCCATGGGGATGCACAACTGATGCCAAGGCTGAAACAGGAATCCATTTTCCTTTATTCTCACTCAGAGAGGAAATGCACAGTAATGGGAAAGCAGCAGAAGGAAAGGAGACAGAGAGAGATGATTCCCACTGGCAAGGGAAAATGCTGTAAGGTTTTTGTGTGCCTACAGTGCAGAGGTCAGGCCACCATTCCAGCTACTTCAAAAATATCTGATAGGTGTTACTCTGTAGCAGGCATTGAGGATACTGAGATGCAAACCACACTTCCTGAATTCATGGATTCCTAGTCTGGGGTTGGGGAGTGGGGGAAATGGACCAAAATGTCAGATTGCAATTTAGTGGTTTGCCAGGACCCAGGAAGGAATAGTACAGAGAACACCGAATAAAAAGGGCAAGTAAGGTAGCCTTGGCTGGCTCAGGTGTCTTGAAGGACAAATAGAAGCATGCCAGGCAGCTGGAGGAAGAAGGCAGAGGGAGCAGGATGCCTCAATGCACAGAGACAGGAGAAGATGGTGCATTGAGGAGGCTGCAGCTGGTTATTGCTTGCTGTGGCTGACACCAAGGGTACAGAGCTGGTCACAGGCTGTGTGATGAAGGGCTTGAGGTCCAGGCATAAGAGGCTGGATTTTATCCTGTAGTATCAGGAGCTGCTGACAGGTGTTAATCAGGGCAGAAATAGAAGTAGAGAGGTTTGTAACTAATCATGCAAGCCATCCTTTCTCCATCTTATCTTTGGGTATCTCTCTCTGATTTTTACACGCAAAATCTTGTTTTCTGTTAAAATACAATACCTTTGTCCATTCTCCACCACCACCCTGACCCCACCCGAATTTGCCTTTCCTCCTGGTTGTCTTCTTCAATTTTTTTTTTTTGCCATCTCTCCCTCTCAAGACCAGAAACCTTCCTTTCTCATTCCCCACACCCAATGTTGTGTCTCTGATTCTTTCATACTTCTTCCATTCATTTTCTTCTTTATTCCCCTGATAGCTTTTCTGATTTTTGCTGAAGCTCTCATCATTTCTCTTCTGGGCTGATGCAATAGCCACTGAACTGATCTCAACCTTAAATATCCTTCATAACTGCAGCGTAAGCCCATAAAATGGGAGGCTGATCATCTGCTATCCCTGCATAAAATCACCATTCTTCAGAAGGTAGAGACTCCCACAGCCTCTTTTGGGTGGGCTGGCAGAGATTGTCAGTCCAGGATGGGGAGACAATCAGACTGCATCCCCCAGAAAATTGGGAATAAACCTCAGGGCCACAAGCCAGCTGCTGTGGGTACTTGACCTGCATGGTGAGAAAAAAATAGGATCTGGACAGCCATGTTTAGCCTGCTTACAAGTGGAATGAGCAAACTTCCTCTACAGAGAGAGGGGTGCAGGGTGATGGAAGAGGGTATCATGTGGTCCCAGAGAGAGCAGGACTCAGTGGTGAGGTGTGTCTGTGGCCTGATTTTGAAGGTATGCATTTCGATTTGGGCACCAGATCTTCCTGGGGCCTGTCTGCACTCCCTGCCTGTGAGTTTGTGTTGATTTTCTCATCATCCAAAAAAATAAAATCCACCTTTTGCTTACTGTTGCTCAATTAAGTTCTGTTTCTTACAGCCAGCAGCTGAAGTGGAGGACTGATGGAACCAATTCACATTCAGGCCTCTCTGACCCTGACATCTGTGGTTGGCGCAAGTCTGTTGTTTCCCCAGGACAGCGCAGGTCCAAGGGCAGAGTCCGGCATACTTTCCGTTGCACTCTGTCATCTCTAGAATCGAGGCCTAGAACTGAATCTCATAACTTAGGACAGGTTTTAATGTGCTCAGGGCTCTTTTTCATCACAAATGCATGGCTATTACTGCCATACACAGTTGTTGATGGTGTCAGGGGTTTGGAATACTTCCGTGGAAGTCAAAAATTTTACAGAACCTTGCACAGCCAATCATTCAAAATTAATGTCTTCTGTTTGATAGAACTGGGTTTGGCATTGAAGATACACAGAAAATGAAATACAGTCCCTGACTTCGAAGGACTCTTGGAGGAATAGATATGGGACAGACACAAGTCTTCAAAAAATGCTCATATTACTGGTGATGGAACTGAGGCCTAGGGGATGGGATTTAGTTGAAGGTGGTGTTAATCTCTGTTCTTTCCATGCT
Source organism: Vulpes vulpes (assembly GCF_048418805.1). Lineage (NCBI taxonomy): Eukaryota > Metazoa > Chordata > Mammalia > Carnivora > Canidae > Vulpes > Vulpes vulpes. The sequence continues at coordinate 37,648,997 of NC_132790.1, forward strand.
GAATATATATCCTGTTGCACACGAAATTATCCTAAGTCCTTTGGTCCAACTGGAATAGGCAGTGGTAGAATATGAGAGTTTTGTATAATTGCCCTCAAAGAGAATATGGAACCCAGCATTCTTGGAAATTGCATAAGCTTTAATGATGCCTGCCATTAGGTCCACTTTTGGGAATAACCAATTGTGTTCTACAAGGTCATCCTATTTAGTGAAGATGAAATAAATAAATGTGAAATACTCCCAGAATTGCTTGAGCCAGTTGATTTCTGGTAACACTAAATGTAATAACTAGGTCAACAACAATGTGGTAACAATTTTAGGGAGGCCACAAGAGACCATTATACTTGTTATCCTGAACACGTTGATTTTTGTAAAATCTGGACAAAGTCCACTGCAAAATGGAAGTGAAGTGTCAGCAGAAAGGGAGTGAGACACCAGAGGGGTGGGTTGAAAGTCCTGGTACCAGCTAGGCTGGATAGTATGATGGTCTGGGATAGAAGGATGGACAAGAAGGAAGCACTTTGAAAGTAGGTCAGCTTTGCTGTGGGATGTCATGTTGAAGCTGGTGATAAGGCTACTCATGCCTTAGGAGTTGGAAGGGCTGTCCTGAGGAGTCCAGCCTAGCTGGAGAAATGAAATGGACTCTGAGAGGAAGCAAGGTCAAGGTGGAGAGAGTAACTGGGTATGTCAGACTTCTAGGGGAAAGGAGCAATAAAGTTAGTAATGCAAAGAGCTACTTGGGGAGTTACCCAGCTCTGAGTCTGGGAGTAGAGTATGCATCAGGTATATTGGCCTTAAAGAAGCCTCCCTGACTGGACGCCAGGCAAGAAATTAAAGAGGTATTACTGGAAAAGATTCTCTTTCTGAATGGATCCTGGAAGTATAGGAATTCCGTTTTGTCTACATTATTTGCATAAGGTTGACATAGAATTTCTCTGAATTGTATAGGGCTGAAGTTAAAAAAAAAAAAAAAAGAAGTAAGCTAAAATCCTGAAACATAATAATGCTTTAACCACCATATCTGGAGCCTCTCTCTCTCTTTCTCCCTCCCTCCCTCTCTCTCTCTCTCTTTTTGTCAGCCACTAGATTCCCTGTTCTACATGGGGTACTACATTTAATCTTGACAGGAATTCTATACTGATTGGATTCTTTCAAGATACAAGAAACAAGGATCTATTATTTGCTGGTTAATGGGATTTTAAATAATTAAAAATTTGGTATGAAAAATTTAAAACATACACTACCCTTAGAAAGACTAATGCGATGAAACCTGTGCGCCTCTCATGATTCCTACCTTAATTAACTCAGCTGCTTTTGTTTTATGTATACCTTCTGTCTTCCTTTCCTACTTTAAGGTTGGATTATTTTGAAGCAAATACTAGATATAATATTATATCAAGAATTTTAAAAGATAACCTAAAAATGTACTTAATATGCTCAAATATCTAATCAAGTTCCAAATTTCTCTCTCTCTCTCTCTCTCTCTCTCTCTCACACACACACACACACACACACACATACACACAATTTTGAGTTGTTTTAATAATCATCTAAGGAAGGCCCATATATTTCCTTTGGTTGATACATCTCTTAAGTATCTTTTGATTTATAGTTTCTCCCCCTTGAATTACTTCCTTGAAGAAACTGAGTCATTTGACTCTATAGGTTTTCCATATTCTCAGTGTATTAGTCGCAGCCCCACTGTGTCATGAAGCACATTCCTCTCTCCCCATTTTCTTTTAATCATGGTTATAGCTAACCCTTCATATGACTCAGATGCATAAAAAATTTAAAAGAAAACTACTTCCCAGGTGGTGTTATGTACTTTCCTCAGGAAATAAGAGTAATAATAATGTCTGGTCTCTCTCGTGAGGTTGGTAGAAATTAATGTTTATTGCCATATCCTTATGTCAGGAGTTTGCAAAAGGATGGCATTCTATCATTCCTCCTTTATTCATAAGCTGAAATACTTCTAAAGAAAGAAAATTTTCTTCAACATGTATTTTACTGCTCTAAATTTCAGTTCAGATAGAAAAGGCAGAAAAAAGTGCTTAATTGTTACCCTTTAAAATTTTTTAGAATGATGAATTAGTTCCTAGTGTTCTTCAAAGTAGACAATGAGTTGTATGTGTATGTGTGTGATCATAAACTCAATGGATTTAAATATATTTGATACGTTTTAATATGTTGGAGTTATTGGTGCTCAAATGATCTCATCTTTAGTCAATGAGATTATCTTTGTCTCTGGAGTCCTTTTGACACATAACTGTAGTAGTCTTTGGTAGCTTCTTTACTTTTTGAATGTAAAGATGTCTTAGAATCATCTTGTAAGTTTCTTCTTCTTTTTTATATGTTGTAGATTTCTGGTCCCAGATCTGGAACTAGCCATGTCTCCAAAGAGGTCTGGTTTCTTGTAGTGGTAAGTGCTATTTAGAGACCATAATTAAGGTAGAATAGTGCTCACAGCTACTGGATTGGTTATTGTTTCTAGGTCTTAACAGTGAAAAGGGTTAGGAAAGACATTTTTAAAAAGAAAGCACCTTATGATGTCACACCAATATCTCAAATTCATTTTAGAGGTTGCTCTTAGTTTCATTTTGATTTATATTGTTTTGGAATTTAATAAAACTTCAACATGGTACAAAATTCAAATTATGAAACAAGGAATATGCAGAAAAGTTTATCTTCTAATTCTCTACCCTCACCTATTCCTTTCTCACATTTCATTTATTTTACAGCTAATTTTTTCCTTTTTTGAAAATGTAAAAAATATGCACAGTGAGTTCTGCCTTCCTATTTCAGCTCTCATATGTAAACAAGTGCCCTTATTGCAGTGTATTAAGGGCTGCATTTTGTGCTTTTTCTGGTGATTTTATTGTTTAAAATGGCCCTCAAACATAGTGCTCAACTGTTCCTAAGAGTAAAAAGATTGTGATATACTTTACAGAGAAAATACATGTGTGGGTTAAGCTCCATTCAGGTACTTTACTTTGATTTTTTTCACTTAACATTAAATCCTAGATATCATTCCATTGTAGCACATAGAAACATTCCTTATTCTTTAAGATAACTGTATAGCATTTGTAGATGTACCACATTTATTAAACTAGTTCCCTACAGATAAATACTTAAGTTACTTTCAGGGTGTTTTGTTTTGTTTTGACTCCTTAAAATGCCATATATAGTCTTGTGCGTACATCTTTTTATATTTTTACCAGTGTATGCTTGCATAGATACTTAGAAGTGAGATTGCTGTGTCAAATGATAAATGCATATGTAATTTTGCCAGTTACTACCAAATTCCTTTACCTGTGAGTTGCATTATTTTGTTCTCCTACCAGCAGAGAACTACCTATTTCCCCAAAGCCTTCCATCAAAGGATTCTTATCAAACTTTTGACTATTTGCCTGAGAGGTGAGAAGTAAAATCTTGGTTTAGTTTTAATTGACATTTTTCTTATCATCTCATGAGTGAGGAGGGAGTGTCTTTTCATATGTTAAAAGGCCATGTGCTTTTTTGTTGTTGTTATGGCTGTTATCTCTAGCACTGGCATTTATTTCCAGGACACGTGGGAGAATTAGAAAGGCTGCCCAAGCAGGACTCCAGAGACCTGGAAAGTTTGTCACCACATATAACTCAGCAGCAGTACCAAGAATCTGTCAGCAGCTCTGAGCCCTGATCACAGTTTGAGAAGTTTTCTGAGTTTATGACACAGCAACTCCATCTTTGTTTTTCTCCCCACCAGCTTCTTCCTGTTTAATTACTAACCCATTCTCTTTCCTCGTCTCTACCTTTTTGCTTTTTGCTTACTCATGCCTTTTACTTACTCATTAGTCATGTCACCACATGGCCTCTGCCTCTTCTCTTTGCTTCTCTCTGCCTCTGCCGATTGATCCTACCCTCTGTTCACTTTTTGGCACATCTAGTAGGAAAATTACCTAGGAGTGGAGTTAATGGATGGATTATCCAGTAACCACTGAGTATAAAGTATCTTTTTGGGTAATGCTTTTGTACCAGCCTGCTGGCCAATCTAGATATAGTTGTCTTTGGGTCAGGTACTATCTATCTATCTATCTATCTATTTATTTATTTATTTATTTATTTATTTATTTATTTATTTTTAAGATTTTATTTATTTATTCATGAGAGATACAGAGAGAGGCAGAGACACAGGCAGAGGGAGAAGCAGCTCCCTGTGGGGGCCCAATGCAGAACTCAATTCCAGGACCCAGGGATCATGACCTGAGCCCAGGCAGACCCTCAACCACTGAGCCCCCCAGGCATTCCCAGGTATTCCTCTTTTAGTTCAATTGCCCATGGTTAGAGACTGAAGTTATGAGAATACAAAGCATGGGAGCTTAGGGGTATGGAAGACGTCAAGAGAAAGGTATGTGCAAGGCTTCTCATGGTTTTTCTTGGCATATCCAGTATAAACACTAAGAGCAAGAATATTATGAAGTAACATGTCTATTTTACAGATGAGTAAATTGAAGCTTAAAGAAATTTAAAAACTTTCCCAAAATCACATGGCTTATTAAAATCAAAGCCAGATGCTTTAGAGCCACAATGCAATCCTGGGAGATGAGTACAAGACATTTTAATTGTATTGACTCTTGTTTGGACTCCAATTGTGTTTGGATCTGGCTGTTTTGACCTTTAGCATATTTAACCTCCACATTTAGAAACCATAAAAATCTAAATCAGAATTGTGCCTTAGTGATGGATGTCTATTGAAAAAACATTTTTCTTTGGAAGGACTCTACACTAATCTGTTTCCTTGATCAATTTTATTATACACTGTGGTTAAGCCAGTTCCAGTTCTACTTTTATTTTGTGAATAAATACTTTCTGTGTGTATTTTACAACAAACTTTGATGTGGCCATTAGTTTTGTTATTGCCATTTATTTTGTTATTGAAAATTTTTCAGTGATTATAGTTTTCCTCAATGGCTTTTATTAATCACTAACTTCGGTTTTCCCAGATACAATTTTTTAGGTGTAAATTTTGCAAGATTTGATACTTTTAGCTAGCTTTACTATGTGCAGTGTGGTTTTACTTTGCTGTTGTCGATTATTTCTTCAAAACAGATTCTTTCCCACTGTTTTTTTTTTAACTTTTTTTGCATTTTGCAACATACCAAATAATTTATGATTCATCAGTTCCTTTTTGCCTGTAACAATTTTAGCCTATAGAGTTTTCATTGTCATCTGTTTCATTGTTGTATTTTGTGGTGATTCTTTCTATCAATAATGCTTTCTGTGAATTGGGAAATGTGCTGATGAATTGTATTACTTTCTTGAGACAAAGCAAAGAGTCCATGAGGGGCAAAAGCATAAGATTTTGTCACCAGCTCCATTCAAGACCTGGCCTTTACTACCCATCTTGTTGTACTTACTAACCTTTGTCTTCCATTTTTCCCTAAGCTCTTCTTCCTGGCTTTCCCTTTAACTCAGACAAAGGAAACCCAAAAATCACCCCCCAGGTGATGGAGACTGCCCTGACAAAGTCTCCATTGGCCCAGATTACCCAGACCCTTTGAGCTAAACCTGACTAGCACCTGCACAGATGAACCACGGAATGACCTTTGGAAGGACCTGCAATCACCCTTACTTACCTCATTATAATACTAAAATCTCCACTGAGCCTCAGCCTAATTTACATAACATACAATGTCTGTATGTACAATGTATGTATGTCTCCTTAAGGCACATGGGCTTCTTTGTGCCCATATCTACATACATACAATGACAAGGCTTCCCTATCTGATATCTAAATATTCATTCTAACCCTAAACAAAAGGAATCTATTCTCTCTCTCTCTCTCTCTCTCTCTCTCTCTCTCTGTCATGACTTCTAATTTACTGCAAATAAAAGTTTTTTGTGTGACAACTCAAGTTGGTGTGGTTTCTGACTCACCAAGGAGCAATCCCACTTTGGTTTGGTTACAATCTGAATGAGTGGCAGATTAAAGAATTGCACAGAGCCAGGAGTTTGGATCCTACAAACAGTGCTCCTTCTTTTCAATCTCAGACACTTCCAGGATTTCTGGTATTTTTCCTTTCTTCTAGGACTGGTTTGGCGCTATCAGGCCAAGGATCAGGCCCTTTGCCCCACAAGGCTGCTAATGGAGAGAAGAGGTTACCCTGAATTTGTGGGTAAGGATTGGAAACAAACAAACAAATAAACATGTAAACAAAAAAGCTCCCTAGGCCCTCCTTGCCTCTGTCAGGGAGGATAAACTGTTCCTTTCCTGACCCTGGCTCCCAATGTCCCCAGGCCGCCTTGGGCCTGGGGCTGGAAGGAAATGCCTTTCATCCCCCTTGATCCATGCAAGTTCTTCCAGGCTTGGAAAGGCTCCCAGGCCTTTCTCCAGCTCCCTTCAGAGCAAAGGCTCCCTGAGGCTTTGCTTGTCTGAATTCCAGGGGCCTTATGTCGGTTAAAGCTCTTGGAAGTCACAGTCAGTTGTCTCCTTGATGTCTCTGACTTCAACTGTCCAAACTATTGCATTAGGTTCAATTCAGTCCATGGCTGTAAAGGCCATGGTGTCCTGGGATTTTTATTAGTAATACAACCATAGAAACAGTGTTCAGAATTAGGTAAAATAAATAGAAACAACCGTTATACTTGCAGTCCATTTTTATTATGAACTGAGCATTAAGTCCAGTGATTCTAGCTTTGGCATTTTCTGGAGATATGGTATTCCATGACCTTGTCCTGAAGTGGCTCACCCTGGAGCTGCATTTAGTGGGTTATACTCAGTAAAAGGCCATGCATAACACTCTTGCCAATGCCCCACATGATCAGCCCAAGGGACACATGGATGGCCAGCCTTTACTATAAAACAAAGCATCTTTCTTCTTCCCATTGCCCATGGAAAGATGGTATTTAGCATGCTGGTCACAACAGAATCAACAGAAATCTACTGGCTGTGACTTTTTCACAGCTTGCTTTTTGAAACTTTTGATCTACCTCTCTGACCTGCTTTCCAACCTGTTTTTTTTTTTTTTTTAAAGATTTGATTTATTTATTCGTGAGATACACAGAGAGAGGCAGAGACACAGGCAGAGGGAGAAGAAGGGTCCCTTCGGGGAGCACAATGTGGGACTCAATCCCAGGACCCCAGGACCATGACCTGAGCCAAAGGGAGATGCTCAACCACTGAGCCACCCAGGTGTCCCTCCAGCCTGTTCCTGATCGCAGCTCAAGATCTCTTGCTCTGTACTTGGACTTAGTCTTTAATACTCCCTAGATACTGATACTTGCTTTACCATAGCTACAACTCAGATCATCTGGTTTGGGGACTTGAGATGCTGTAAGTAAAGTCCTCTCCTACTTTTGCTGCCTCCTGGAGCCCTTAGAATGCCAGGGTCACTATCAGGTTAGCTAAGGACTTGGAAGGAACCAGAGAGAGTGGGAGGAGCATTTACTGCTTGCCGATTCCTCTGCCTTCCACTGGCAGTTCTCTGGTTTAACCTTCCGATGTACCTAGGTGAGTGTCTCTCTGAATCCCATGGCCTCAAAGGAAATAGAGACGGTGGATCTGACTGATGATAAGGTGTAGCAGGCAGGGTCCTACAGTCTTGGAATAGACTATTTGCTACTCAGGCTTCATGCCTTTGAAAGGTCTGTCCAAAGTCACCCATAAACCTGCATTCACCGTCCCTAAGGGAAGCGCTACACAGGAGTGCTGCTCTATGCTGTACTTCTGAAATGAGGGCTTGTGCTATATGTGCCATTGCTGGGAAAATATACTAGGCTAATCGAAGCACCATCTGAATGCTGTTCATTCCTCTGATCGCCACAGTGCCTAGAGGGTGTCCAGGAAGTATCATTTAAATTTAACCTGAATATGATTTGTAATTGTAGATCAACATTCATGTGAATTCATCAATAAAGTCTGTACTGCTTATGGACAATGTAGTAGATATATAGAACTTGCATAGTAGTATATGATTTGCTAACTCTTTCATAGCTAATATTTATCTCACAGCTGTTAATTTCCCTGCTATTCTCTTTGGAAGGCCTATTTGAAAGTATGTGGGATTTCGGATCGGCAAGACAGCTGATCTACCACACGCCAGCCGTGTGCTGATATTCCTGTCTCTCTCAATAAAATAAAGGTAATAAAACCTATCCTGCCAGATACTTACAAAGATTGAGTATAATAATGTAGGGAGTTCCTCTTCTCTAATAGGCAACTGATAAACAATGCCCATGATCCCACTTATTCCTCTCCCTCTTTGCCTCAAAGAAGTAAGAAATATATATATATTTTTTTCCCCAAAATGAAAAGTGAGCAGTGAAATGACTTGCTACATTCACTTAGCTTTTGAAGGGAGGAGCCGAGACTAGGACTCAGATCAATGAGCTGACTTCTAGCCGTGAACTTCCTATCAAACAGGATTTGAACCAGAGGGGTGGAGGTGGGCTTCTAGCCATACCACTCATCAGGCTATATGGCTAAGTCTTATTTCCCTAATTCTTCAAACTGGGGTAACAATAAAATATATATTATAATATTGTTTTGAGGACCAACTTCAGTTATTTAAAGCAGTGGTTTCTTATCCTTTCTGAAAATCATTCTCCTCAGTGGGAAAGCAGGGTGGTCTAGTGCTCAGAATGAAGGAGAGGCACTAGTATAATGACATTCCTTAAACCAAAAGGACCTCCCTTCATTTGAAGAGATGGGAGCACAGAGAGTTCAGGACATTTGTCCAAGATCAGACAGCTTCTGAGTGGCAGCACTGGAATTGGAACCCAGAGCTCTTACATTCTACACAGTCCTTCGCTCACTCAGTAACAGTTTATTGGGTGTCTACCGTGTGCTCAGCGCTTCCCTAGGAGCCTCGCCTCTATGAGGAAAGCATACAGATGAAACCTCCTGTTTGCACAGAGCTTTGGCATTAGAAGATGATAAGAGCCATCAAAAGAAATTCACAAAGGGGGAAAATCCAGCATAGAGAGGGATCAGGAATGGGGGAGTGGTGGAGGTGGGGGCCAGGTTGTCTTTTCAATTAGGGTGGTCAGGTTGGGCCTCAGTGAGAACGGCCTGTAGGACGGTCCCGAGGTGAGGGCAGGCCTGACAGGTTAGTGGAATAGCACAGACACCAGTGTGGCTGGGTCCCGTGAGTTCACAGCGGAGAAGTAACAGATGATGTCACAGAGGCCATAGGTGGCTGGTGCTGGCTACGGCAGGGCACTGAGGGGTCTTTGGTTTTTACTCCGGAGTAAAATAAGAGCCACCAAAGGATTCTCAGCAGATGACTGATTGATATCAGTGATACTCAGTGAAATAAGTCAGTCACAGAAGAAAAATTCTGCATGATCTGACTTAGATCCAAGTCATAGGAACAGAGAGTAGGGTGGTGGTTGTCAGGGGCTATGGGGAGGGGGAAATGAAGAGTACCTAATCAATGGATATAAAGTTTTCCTGGTGCAAAGTGTTGAACACAAAAGAAATAATATGTTTAAAATACTCAACACAATACCTGATATTTAGTAAAAGCTCAATACAGCCATTATTAGTAGTAATTATTGGAGCTTGTGGTGATAGTGCCTTATTCGGAGTATGTGTGGGTGGGTGAGTGTGGGGGCGGGGCATCACAGGCAGGAATTTAACCTCTGTCCTACACTCTGAGACACCTTCTAGACCCTACTAGATTTCTCCTTAGCACAATTTTCACTGGTAGAAATGGAATTAATGGGAATCCATTCCTAGCTATATTATCATATCAAATGGGAGCATAAATCTCAATCAACATGAAACTGAGGGCAAACTGTTATGACACCTGGTGCATTTCAGTGCACTTGTGTCAGAGTGTATGTGTTTAATGCAGGTCATTGGTGTCAGATAGTCCCCCTGTTGAAGCAGGAGAGACCACCCAACATTTGGTTTGGATGTGGAGGCTGATGACACTTCACTCACCAAGAGAATTTGAGAGAAAGTTTACTGCTCACAGGAGGGACTCCTAGGAAGAGTGGGGCTGATGGGAACAAGTCCAGGTGGGCCTGGGCAAAGCAGAGGTAGCGGGTTTGGGACTTCATGGTGTAGGATAATAAAACAATTCTTGCAGGATAATAAACAGAGAACATTTGTTTTCATCTGCTCACCTCAGCTGGGCGAAGAACAGGGCTGCCTGACTGCTTTAGCACGTGAGGGCCACGAAGCAAGGACCTGTGACGCTGTCAGCATCACCTGCCTGGACATGATGTGCCTAAGTGTGAACCAGCTCCGGTAGAAAACCTCCTCCTGGAGGCCTGGGTGTGGGCTTTGGGGCAGAGCAGAGCTGCCTTTCCGGCCTATTGTCTGTCTCATACTACCTCTGTGAAATGGGGCAACTCAGTTTCTATTTTCTTGTTCTTAGAAAGATAAGAATTTTTCGTGTGGTGGAAGACAGATGCCGGTGTGAGTGCCTGGCATGCAGTAGGTTTTCAAGAATTAGCCTGTACTTCCAGAATGTTCCAGAAGGCATTTGATGTGACCCATCTTTACTCCCGCAGTGTGCTTGATTCCTGGATTGCTTTGAGCCTGCAACAGTGATGCCGGTGCTGACTGCACTTTTTTTGTGCTTCCCCAAAGATCAATGTGCATCAGTGGCTCTCAGTGGAGACAGCATCATGGAGGAGGAGGAGCAGGGCCTTTGAGTTCTGGCTCCTTCTCCTTCTATTACTGTGACCCTGGGTGATGCTGAGACTTCTCTTGAGTTTATTTTCTCACCTGCAAAATGGGTATAAAATCCAGGTTTCCTGAGGCCCAAAACATACATTTTGTGAGCCCTGTTTAAGAAAAAGAACACAAAATTATGAATACAAAATCAATTATAAAGTTTACATTTAGAATGAGAAATCACCAAAAACTACAAACAAAAAAACACACGAAAATACCACAATATCATATAATTTAGAAAAATGCTATACTATCATTATTTAGCTGTCTGACATATCTCTACAGTAGTGTTTTTTCTTACCTCTCTTGCCTTATTACTGTCTGATTACCTTTTAATATAGGATAATGATTTTGTAATATCACTGTCTATGGAGATAATGGAAAGATACTGTATTCCTTCCTCTTGCAGGCTGATCAAAACTTTTATTATATTATTAGAGTATTGGGATATTCTTTCTTAGCGTCATCAGTGTGTAGATTTTTATGATTGTCAATGTTTCCTATCAAGTTAAACACACACACACACACACACACACAATATATATATATATATATATATATATATATATATATATATATATATATATATGTTGTATTCAAGTATTCTTGTGGAGCAGTTATATTAAACTCTCTGAAATGAGAGCATTCCTTCATCAATTTGTCTTCAATGCTCTATGTTGTCATTGTCAGTGTGTCAATCAGCAAAAAATGTCCCGGTGCATTTATATGATTCCCTCCTCTTCATTAACTGGATTATCAAATAATTCAAGAGCCCTTTTCATGGCTTCTATTCAGAATTGATCCCTTCCTTTTCAGGCTTAACAGCATTTATTTGTGATCTGAATTTTGGTTTTTGTTACTGTTGTAGCTCAGTGTCAGAATAATTTCTGTTGATTTCATAACTCAAGTAATTTCATGAATTTATTTGAATCTTCTCTCTGTTCTTTAATAAATCCAGGATCAGTACTGTCTACTACCTCAGGGAGTGATTGGAGGGGCTGATGTAAGTGAAGAGGCTTTATAAATGGCAAATGTTATGTTCTTATAAATTACTAGAATTCCTTCCTGCCCCCTCCCACCTCCGCCACCCCGCACAGCCTGCACCTTACAGAGGGTGGGCACTGAAGATAGGAGTGACTTACTGCTTCCCCTTCCAAAAACGGGGAGGAGGCAGAGGATGGAAGTGGAGGATTAATTCATCTTTGTATCTGTCAGCTTTCATCATGTTTTCTCTCTGGGGTAAGCAGGATGAAATATAATGCTTAAATTTTTAAATAAAGTTTGCTTTAGAAAAAATAATCCCAGAATTGTCCCTGTTTCTGTAAAGGAGCTTTGCTCAGGGCTTCAGAAGTTCACTCTGTTCCTACAGCCTCGGCCATAGACATCAAATGGAGGTGACTCCTGCTCCTCCCTGAGGAAGTACCCCCACCATTTGTTAGTCCCAGGAATGTGTCCTATCAGGGCTGGACAGGTGTGGCTCGCCCCACATTTTATCTGTTACCTCTCCCCAACAAAATTCCTGTTCCTGATATCTTTTCAGGTGCATCTCAAGGGCAGGTTTCCTGCATAGCTTGGACACTTTCGGAGTGTGGATTTAAATTCCAAATTTCAAACAATCTACCCTTAAAGGAATATTTTTATATTTGAAAACTCACCGGTCAGGGATAATTTTATAGGGAAAAAAATCAATGAAGGAAATTAATTTCCCTTGGTCATTATTTTTAAATGAATAATGGAGCTTGTATATACCCTTAAAAATGTGCTGTTAGCATTTCTGAGTTTTTCTAAATGTAGTTAATTGAACCCTGTGGATCCCAGTGGACTGTGTTTGGAACAGAGAAACATTACCTCCTCCTGCTAGTCTCCCTTGATCCCTAGGCAGAGTTCGGAGCCTCTTCCTTTCTCTCCTTCCACCCCCCAGAATACTATGTGTTCCCTTCCATCATAGGACTCATCGGGTTAGTACTACTAATCGGCTTGTCTGCTTCCTGTATCCAATGCCAGCTCCCTGAGGGCAGGTTCCTCAGGCCTCACGACCTATAGGCTTTGCTACCTGTAGGGGCCCCTAAATCCTCCCACCTTGACTTTCCCTATAGTGGGCTCCTGGCACTTTTCTGAACACTGCTGAGCTACAGGTGTCCTCTACATGCTGCCCTGGGGGCTCAGCTGTTTCTTGGAAGGTCATCCCTCCAGGGCCCCATATCTAGGCCCAGGCCTGATGATTCCTTCTGGTCTGGATGGCAGTGACACTGACATGCTGGATGGTCCTCTCTGAAGAGATGAAAGTTGCCACCTGTGGCAGTGAAGTCAGATAAACTGATAATTCCTCATGAATTCAGGCTCTTTGGTGATGTCAGACCTCCTGAGAGTGGGCTTTCATGGATCTCTCTGCAAGGAGAGGAGGTCTTGTTGACTGCCCAACTAGTTGCTCATATTGGGCCTGGACTTGAGGTTAAGGAAGCCTGATATCAGAAGACCTCGCCCAGGTCCAAGAGTGAGGTTTTCTAGGGAGAAGATTCCAAGACCCTGGCTATGGGTTGCTCCTGGTTAGCCTCACTCCAGAAAGAAATGGCACCAACGAGAGATGGTGATAAATGGCTCTTGAAAGCATAGGGAATTAGGTTTTGTGATGGGTCACTTATTTCTGCCCTCCCTCCGTCCCTACAGCTGCAAGTAATACATATGCACATACATACCACTCAGTGTTTCAACCAGTTGAAGAAACAGCCCAAAACCAAGTGTAGTGTAGGAAAAGTTACCTACTTACTATGTGTGTGGTTCCTTCCCAATAGAAATGCTTTAGCAGGGAAGGTGAGTATTGATTTCTGAGGAACGGCAACTCTCAGAAGTTGTTCAGGTGGTGATATTTGTTGCCCCCAAGTGTCTCAGCCACTGCCCATCCCTGATATAGTTTTCTCTCTTAGAGAGCAGCATCCCACTCATAGACTTTCCAGTTCTAACTCCACTGTTATCCTGGGAGCCAGGTCACTCCTGTCTGCTTCTCAGACCACTACCTTCTTGTGGGTGTCTTGCTTTTACCTCCTTCAGCCTGTCACCCACAGAGCAGCCAGAGTAGTCTTTTAAAAAATATAAATTTGATCACATCACACTTGGCCACACATTCTACTCCTTGATGGCACAATTGATTTCCTACTCAAGAGCTTTTTGCATATGATCTTCCTCCTCGTTTCTTCAATGGACTCACTTCTTTGGCCCTGCCAGGCCTCAACTCAAATGTTACTTCTTTAGGAGGACATTCTCTGCCTTTCCTATTTAACTGCTGTCTTTCCATTATATGCCCTGAAAGAACCCTCTATTTTTCATGGTATGTATTGATATTTGTAATTATATATCCATTTGCTTACTGTTTTATTCTCTGACCACAGTGTAAGCTTCATGATTTCTGGGGCAATGTCTGTTGGTTAATCACTGTTTGTCTAGTGTCTAGTATCATGCCTCATCCATAGTATGTCATCAAATATTTGTTGAATGGAAGAATCTGTAATAAGTTACTCTCAACATAATACTATAAGAGGGTAGGGGCTGGAGCTTACATGCCATGAGTGAAAGGGTTAAGAGAAAGCCCCATACATAACTATTTTTATTTACTGATTTATCTAAGGACAAAGGACTGAAACTAACATTTAAGTCCATCCACTCTGGAGTTAGATTAAAAGAAATATGCTTAGGGTGCTAGGATCGGGCTCCCTGCTCAGTGAGGGGTCTACTTCTTCCTCTCCCTCTGTGTTTGGGCTCTCTCTCTCCGTCTTCTGCTCTCTCTTGTTCTCTCTCAAATAAATAAATAAATAAATAAATAAATAAATAAATAAATAAATAAATAAATAAATAAAATCTTTAGACATACCTGATAGGTGAGAATGGATTCCATGGAGGTCAAGTCAGAAGGGGGACCAACAGGATTCCTAAGAAATAGATCACCCAAAGACAGAATTTCTCAACATTAGCACTTCTGACATTTGATGTGGAGGGCTTTTCTTTATGTATAATAGGATGTTATACAGGATCCCTGGCTCCTACCCACTTATTTCCATAAGTAGCTTTCATTTCCAGTTGTGACAACCAAAAATGTCTCCAGACACTCCAAATGCACCCTGGGTTGGGGATGCAAAATCATCCCCAGTTGAGAACAACTGCCCTAAGAAAATAAGTGACACAGTGAACAGATCCAAGAAAGTCCTGAATGCCGGGAAGGAGAGCTGGTTCTGTATACATGAAAGTAGCTGATGTCAGCACTTACCCTATTCTATCTACTGTGTTGGTTTGTATAATCTTGGAAGGTAAGTGTGTGTCACTTATGCTGGTGATGTTTCAGGCTGAAACATTCTTGGGGACCTTTGCTGCCATCTGCATAAAACATTGAAGGAGCTATTTTCTTCTGACTTTAGGGGTCAATGGCATGTCCCATATCAGCAGTGGCATTCAGGGCACAGATTCAGTGCTGGCATAGATTCTCCGTGGAACTGTTGGCATCCGGGGCAGTGTTGGCTACTGCATGGAGTGGCCATGTTCACTGAATCTGAGATAAGAGTATAAAGCATTCCTTGGAATTCCCCTCAAATATTTGTTAAGTAGGATTTGGGGAAAATCCTACAGTCAAGCTGGCACTAGATTTTACCCACCATCAGGAGTTTGGACTAAAGTTGAAATTATGATTATTTCACAGGCTGGTAAAGCTGAGGATACTAATATTTACAGCTTGCTTTTTAACTTACAAAAACTCCGTTTCATTTGCTCTTTACAAAAACTCTACAAAGAGGCACCAGTATTACTATCAGTTCTTTTATAGATAAATTTACTACCCAGGGCACCAGTATCTGGAATCAAAGTAGGTCACTGGGCTCCAATGCAAACCATATTCCTTTCAATGAAATCCTTTATCTCTTCTGCCCAGTTAGAGGGATATGTAGTTTTATTCGTTCTGCTGAGGTTGGCCAACTGAAGCATAGACTCAGGTTATGGCTATCTCTAACTAGTGAACTAAGCAGATACATAAGAAAATGTATCCATATGTTTATAAATTACTATATTTTTAGGGTCTACTTCTTTGCTTATTTATTCAGGAAATATTTGTTGACTAAACAATAAATAAATAAATAAATACGAATTTATGTGCAGAGCTGCTACTGGTCCATCCTGGTAGTGGATTGTGGCCATAGCATAGGGTGACCAGCTGTCCTGGTTTGCCCAGGACTGAAGGATTCCTGGGATCTGGGACTTTCAGTACTTGTTTTGGGATGAGTTGGTCGTCCCACCATAGTAACTCTCTTAATGTGGACAACAAATTGTCTTTTCATCTAGCAGATTCATTAATTTCACAAATGTATGTTAAAGTCTTTTTCCATTTCAAGCAATGGTCTAGAGATTAGAGCCATGAGGATGAATATCATCCAGTCTCTGCCCTTGAGCACTCTATGCTTAAATATTAATGAAGTACCTATTATGGGCTAAGAGCTATGCTAGAGCTGGTATTATAATAATGAGAGACATGACACCTTTCAGTAAGATGCTCAGAATTCAGTGGCATGCAAACTAATAATTTCTCAGCGTGGTAAAAAAAGCTATGATAACTGCAGGTACAAGGTGTACATGATGAGAGTCCCAAAGTTAAACAGGAATGGGAAGATTTCTCTTTCCTTCTTTTTCTTTCTTTCCACTTTCTCTCCTTTTTTTAGGGAGAGATAAAGATAGAGAGCACACACGGGAGGGACAGAGGAAGAGGGAGAGAAAATCTTAAGCAGGTCCAATGCTCAGCACAGAACCTAATGTGGGACTTGATCTCAAGACCCTGAGATTATGACCTGAGCTGAAATAAAGAGTTGCACTCTTAAATAACTGAGCCCGGGCACCCCTGCATGGGAAGACTTTCAAGAGGAGTAATGCTGAAGGTTAAATAGGTTAAGTAGAAATTTGAGAATCAAAGAAGGAAAATAAATGTAGTATGAGGAAGCATTTTACTGAAGAGGTAGATGTGGGATGAAGTGGATCTGCGAGGAGACCCTAGGAGCTAGGTTTGAAAGGTAGCTGGCAACTAGCGGGCCTTCTCAGTGAGGGTGAGTGGATCCATTCTCCTGGGGTGTGGGCAAGGAATTGAGGGTAGTGGGAGCAAAGGTTGAAAATGTAGGGCTTGACCATAGTGACCATGAATGCTGGGCTAGGGAGTCTATGTGGAAGGATTTTGGCAGAGAAATGCTCAAGAGTCTGCCTATGTTGACCTCCTCCCTCCTATGCCCCAGCCAAGCTCTCTGCAGCCAATAGTCACAGCACTTCGTGGCAGCCAAACTCATTCCGTAATCCTTTTACTCTTTGCGGCCTGTGTTTTGCACATTCCATTCCCCACCTTCCCTCTGGTGTGACTCTTCCAGGGGTCAAAACTCCTCATAAGTTTGGACAGAAACAAAAACTTGATAATGATTTTCTGGGAGTGAAAAAATTGCCACAGAGTCAATTGTTGAGTTGTTTAATTTCTGTTAAAGGCCAAGGGGTCCTGATTGTGAGATTAGCATATAGATGACCTTGCACACTGCTCTTTGATTCAAGTTGGGTGTTTTGCTAAATTCCTTACACTACCTCCTGCCCCTATAACTGGAAAGGGGGGTAGAGAGAATCTCTGGGAGGAGAAAAGGCATAGGAAATTCTCTGATCTTGATCAGCCTAAAGAATCAATTGCCCGGAGAAAGAATGAGCTAGTGCAGGCTCTTCAGAGAGCACTTTAGGAACAGGGAGGCATGCATGGCTCTCCTAATGGTGGGCCCGGGCCTCAGTTTCCCCTCTTGAAAAGGCCTCTTCAAAATCAGATAGTCTTTGTAGTAGATTAACTAGTAAATTGTTCATACATTCATACATTCAAAATCTATTGTTCTCCATTGTGATCAGTTGTGAGGATACAAAAAAATGAAAAGTCACATGTCTGCTCTCAAGGGTAAGATAGACAGTTGTGATTGTATGTATATGAAGAGTGGGGCAGAAGCCTGCCCTTTCTCCCATGCAGGGTAATTAGGTCCAAGTAGATTTCAATATGGTTTACCACTTATAGGAAAAGCCTGCTTTAGGCTTAATGAAACTGCCTATTTGCATATGCTGTTCCATCAGCCTGGAATGGTCTGTCCCAGTGATTCACAGAAGACCTGTGTAGTTTTCAAGTCTCAGTCCAAATGCTGTGACAAATCTTGTGAAGCGTCCCTACCTACTCAAGGCAGGCCTACCCAAGAGCACTTTCTGTATGCTCAAGGCATGGGGTCCTTCTTTCGACCATTTGCCCCAGACATGTCTGCTGTAAGCTCTTGAGCGCAGGGGATGTGCCTTTATTCTTTAAGTCTTCAGTTCTCAGCACAGGACTTGGCACATAGCAAGTGCTCATTAAATTCATGATTTAATGAGAATGAATTAAGAGGCTAGGCCCATTAACGTGGACAGATGTGAACCCTACATTCTATGTCACTGGTCAAATCAAAAACCTGGAAGTAAGGTGTGCAAACATTTGTAAGTAGTTGTGTTGAGTCTCGTTTGGGAGAAGGGGATAAGGATCTATAAAGGTAGATGCAAAGTGGATTCACATGCCAAGAACCAAGAAGTTCATGGGAGGGTTTCCAATTAATCTGGTTGAGGTTTTGAGGAGGGGTATTTTTTTTTTTTTTTTTTTTTGAGGAGGGGTATTTAAGGTAGGACAGTGACACCTAGTGGTGTCAGAAGGACTGATCAGATATCAGGATCCCTCCAGGTCTGTGACCTCCTGTCCCCTGGCATATCTGTGATATGACTGAACTGCCTGTCTCTAAGGTGGAGTTGATGTGCTGTCAAAGCCTCATTGTGCTTATGTTGACAATACTGTTTTTACACTCAAACTTTAAGTGTTTTTTTTTACTACCATCACACACACACACACACACACACACACACACACACACACGGTCTGATTTTGTGATTATAGTGGTCCCTGGTCAAACTTCCTTGAGCCTAGAGAGTAAAAAGGACCAGCCCAAAGATGCATGGGTAATTAGTCCTAGAGCTAGGCCTGGGATCCAAGTTTTCTGATGCTTAGAAAAAAATCTTTCCTTTCCATCATTCTTTCCTGATGGCAGGACAAACCAACTTCAGTAAGGTAGAATTGTATTACAGCAAACGCCAAGACAACTATGGAGATGAACAAAACAATAGGAAGGGAAGGTTGAAAACGTGTCCAAGGGGAGTCCTACTTTCTCTGCCTTAAGAGTGGAAGTAGGGATGGGATGAAACACTCTGGAGAAGCCTCATCTCCTCTGCATGCACCCAGCATCTGCATCCTTTCCCCACCTGCTCAGGGCCAAGAGCCATTGTCTGTGTCCCCACCTGAAGGACTGATTTGACAGTTCACACTAACATTATATTGCAAATGATTCTTAGTAAATGCAGCAGTGGGAAGGATTAGAATCATCCCAGGGACTCAGCCACTTACAAGAGATTGTTCCACCCTTAGATGCAAAGATTGTGGCATTGGAACCGAAAGGGACCATATATGATGTGGGAGGAGCCTGGGCTACGGGCTGGAAAGAAATCCACACGGGAACTCCTGGCAAAGGGCTCTAGCCAGGAGAGGCTGTTCTGATTGGAACACAGAGCTTTTTTGAGAGGGCTTGGTGGAAAGTTCTAATATCCAGATGCAACAAGGATGGCCTCTTGTTGTAGAGTTTTCTTCTTCAGTTGATGATTATTCATTTTTGTAGTAGATAGAATTCTTTGGGGATTTTTTCTTATATACATGAAAATGTATTTGAAAGACAAATGAAGGCATATAGGGGTGACTAAATGCAAAATGGCTTGCTAGTCATTCAAATCAGCAAACATATCTATTTGGCTAATTCATATAGGGTTAGTTGCAAATAGTCAGAGGACATTTACTGTGCACTGTTCACTGTGTTAAATAAATATTTTATGTGCATTTTATATTATAGCCTCACAACATTCTGAGGTAAATGGTTTTATTATCCCAATCTGCCAGTGAGAAAACTGAGGCTCAGTGAATTGCTTGAAATCATACAGCAGGTTGTAAGGTATTTGAAGGCAGAGACCTTACATTCTCTCCTGTTGTTTCCATTTGCCAAGACATGATAGGGCCAACCAAATGCTGGTTAATGATGATGGTAAGGTCAGTCATGACAAATGATGACTTCTGACTAGGATAAGAGGTTTTCCTCATACCATTTATTCCTTTGCTCAGTCTTCAAGTGTCATCTGCACACGAATTCTCCCACTGGGACTCTGGAATATATCTTGCCTTGCTTCCATGTCTAGGAAAGATAATAGTGCCCTGATTCTATTTTTGCCTCAGTTTCTTTATCTGTAAAATGAGGATAAACTATGACTTAGGGGAAGTGAGATGTAAACATACATCATTTAGGGCACCTTGGTGGCTCAGTTGGTTAAGTGTCCAACTCTTGATCTTGGCTCTCAGGTCTTGATCTCAGGGTCATCAGTTCAAACCCCACACTGGAGCCTGTTTAAAGACAAATGTACATCATTTGTGAAAGCGCTTTTGGAATATGTTATTTTTATTAACACTGTGATCTTAAATATTAATGATAATGTTCACACCTACCTGAGAAGTGGACCACCTTCCCCCCACTCTGGATACAAAGCAAGAGTGATCTCATCTTTCTTGCTTGGATCTTGATTTTTTTAATATATTTCCTTTGCTATACTTTTTATCCCCATGACTTATTAATTCCGTAACTGGAAGCCTGTATTTCCCATTCCTTTTCACCCTTTTTGCTCATTCCCCCCATCGCTTTCCCCTTTGGCAATCATCGGTTTGTTCTCAGTATTTATGGGTCTGTTTCTGCTTTGTTCATTTGTTTTGTTTTGTTTTTGATTCCACATATAAGTGAAATCATATAGTATGTTTTTCTCTAACTTATTTCACTTTGCATAATACCCTCTAGGTCCATCCATGTTGTCACAAATGGCAAGATCTCACTATTTTTTATAGCTCAGTGATAGTCCATTGTATATATATACGATATCTTCTTTATCCACTTCACTATTGATGGACATTAGGGTTGCTTCCCTATCTTGGGTATTACAAATAATGCTGCAGTAAACACAAGGATAAATATATGTTTTCAAATTAGTGTTTTTGTTTTCTTTAGGTAAATACTCAGAAGTGGAATTACTGAATCATATGATAGTTCTATTATTAATTTTTTGAGGAACCTCCATACCGTTCTCCATAGTGGCTGCAGCAATATTCATTCCTACCTACACTGCACAAGAGTTCCTTTTTCTCCACATCCTGGGCCAAACTAGCTATTTTTATCTTTTTGATTCTAGCAATTCTGACAGGTAGAAGGTGATATCTCATTGAGGTTTTGATTTGCATTTTCCTGATGATGAGTGATGTTGAGCGTCTTTTCATGTGGCTGTTGGCCATCTGGATGTCTTCTTTGGGAAAATGTCTATTCAGTTCCTCTGTCCATTTTTAAATTAGATTATTTGCTTTTGATATTTTAAAGATGGAAAGAGACAACTTTATTACTCTTCTCTTGACAGCTTGATTTTCAAGCTGATTTTTTTTGCTGTAGCTGAAAAAAATTTATTTTGAACGTCTGAAGCTGAATATTACATTCTTCATATTACACTCCTAATCACCCACCACCCACAAATGTCTTGGTTTGACTGTAGTCTGAGCTGAAGACTCCCCTATTATACCTTAAACTGGTGGTAGTCAAGATGTGGTTCTTGGACAGGGACCTGTCTGTGAACTTTTTGTAACTAGCCTATAAAAACATACATTTGGAGGGTTGCCTGGCTGCCTCAGTCAGTGGAGCATATGACTCTTGATCTCAGGGCTGTAAGTTGGAGCCCCATGTTGGGTGTGAAGATTATTTATTTATTTTATTTTAGAGAGAGAGAAGAGAGAGAGAGAGAGAGAGAGAGAGAGAGAGAGAGCGCAAACAGGGTGATGGGGCAGAGGGAGAGAGAGAAGCAGACTTCCCACTCAGCAGGGAGCATGACTAGGGACTTGATCCCAGGACCTGGAATCATGACCTGAGCTGAAAGCAGACACTTAGCTGACTGAACCACAGAGGCACCCCTAAAAAGTCTTTAAAAAACAAACAGAAAACCTCCCATACATTTAGAAATTGACAGTAAGCATGTAGAAGCATATATGGCAATTTTGTAGTGTTATTATTAAATTCTATATTGAATCTAATAATAAAAAATAAGGGCTTGCATTTGTTTTTTTATTTAATTTTATTTAATTTTTTAAAAATACATTTTCATTTCATATGCATCTGTGATGGATTGGAGTTTGAAAAAAAAAATCATTTACAGCTGGTAGTTTGAGAAGCCCTCCTTTATACCTGAAAGGAGGGAGAGGAGTTTCTAGTCTTTTATGCTAAGGTTCCTTCCTGACCTCACTTCCTTCTCAGAGATTGCACCCTGAGGTATGGCCAAGGACCTGACTTTGACAGGCCACAAAAGTCCCATATACTCTTGCCCCAGAGAAATAGGGGTTGACTACTCCTTTCCCCTTGCAAATTCAGGAAGTCCGCTTTAATTATTGTTTGCTCAACAACAACAAAATTTGCTTCTTGGCCACTCCTCATTTTCACTTCAGAGAGAACTAGCGACAGTTTAAAGATGTGACTCATTAGGGTACCTCTTTACCGTAAAACGAGAATACTGGGGCTCAGAGCAGTTACGTAACATGTCCTAGACACACAGCCATTATAGCTCAGAACCAAGATTTAAACCCAGGTCTGTTCTCTGTGAGAGCACGTGATCTTTCTCGTTTGCCACAGTTAGTTGTTTTGGTGGGATGAGCCAGATGTCCAAGGTTCCTCAAGGTACCACACAGGAAGAGTTGAGAGGTCTGGGGGAAGGGAGAAGAGGAGAGCAATCAGGCACGCCCAGGATGTGAGATGTGGGAGGGTAGGAAGGTAGAGGCAGATACTGTTGTATGCGACGCATGTCTGCTGCCCCCCAGTCATATATATAAGGTCTAACTCCCAATGACTCCCAGTACCCAGTACCTCTGAGTGTGACCGGATATAGAGTCTTTTCAGAGAAGTTAATTTGAGATCATGAGGGTGGGTGCTAATCCCATATCAATTAGGAAAAGGGGACCTTTGGAGACAGACCCATGAGCTGGGAAGATGAGGCGAACAGTCATGGGGAGAAGATGGCCATCCAGGTGCTCCGCTCACCCCCCAGCAGGAGCCTGCCCGCCGCCACCTACATCTGGACTTCGAGCCTCCAGAGCTACGAGACAGGGAGCGTCTGTTGTGCAGCCATCCAGCCCGCAGTCCTGGAGAACTAACACAGACATCGGCCTCAAAAGCCTCTGACAGAGCCGTAGCTCTCGGGATGGATAACATCATTAGAGATGCCAGAGACGGCTGGTTCCCCAGTGGGAGAGAGGGAGGACTTCATGGCTGCTCGGGCTGCCGACAGGGCTTTCCCCATTAACATTCACTCGTGGCCTGTCAGGGCGGAGTGAACGAGGATGTTCTTTCAGGCCTGTCAGCTCCCCAGCCCGGCTCCACCCCACCGCCCTGCCTCCCGGGCATCTCTGGCCTCCGGGCCTGGCCTCCACAGCCCGCAGAGAGATTCCCACCTGGCACAGCTCTGTTAGTCTTCAGGGTATTTGAAGCTTTGCTGTGTGGCGTGTGCTTTTCTATAATCACTTGCCCGGGGCGAGCCCAGGCCCTCGCTGTCTTCTCCAGGGGTAAGCGGGCCTGTATCCCCCATCACCAAGTTCCTTTGAGGCCTGTTAGAAGGAAAGGGTGCCCGGAGGGAGCAGGCGGCCTGAGGGAGGAGCCGTGTGGGCCACGGAGGTCAAGGAGCAGGGCTCTCTGGGCTGCGCGGAGGCCATGGGAATAGGAAAAATGTTCTGCTCAGAGGGAATGTTTTCATAAGCGCCGCGTGTTATTTCGGCTGGAAGGCCCCGTTGACTACATGTAGAGGTCCTCTGAGCCTTTTCTGGAAACTTCTTGGGGACTTCTTCACTCATCTTCTAAAACAACCATTTACATTTTGGGGCAGAAGAACTTCTCTGGAGGAGTATTTTTACTGTTTTTTCATTCATGGAGGTGGCCATTATCAGAGTCTGCAGAGATGGTAAAGGTTGGTCACTGCCGTTTGTCTTCTGGATCAGCTTTTCCCGTCAAAGAGCTGCATTAGAATCACCTCAGAGGTTAAACAATAAACATTCCTGGGTCCTTATTCCCTGAGATACTGACTCAAGAGTCTGAGCTTATATCTAGGAATTGTATTTTAAAAATATCCCCAGGTGACTGTCATTTACTGACAGGTTTGGAGATCTCAGGTGTTCATTTTTTTACCTTGCTACTCTCTGTAAAATCTTTTACCACCCTCATCAAGCACTTTCCCTGTTCTGAAAACTGGGCAAAGACCTAGGGCTGTAAGGATCAAAGGCATCGTTTTGTGTCAGGTTTACTGGGAAGGACAGATTGGTGAGAGATGTGTACCATCTAGTGTCATAAGTGCTTGAGTAGAATGAGGCTCAGGAAGGCAGTGACCATTGAATCTGCTTTTGGAAGTGGGGCTGAGAGTAGGGTTAGAGCACTGGTTTTCAAGTAGGGGTGATTTTTGTCCCTCGGAGATATCTGGTAATGTCTGGAGACAATTGTTGTTGGCACAGCTGGGAGGGGGTAGTACTGGAATCTAGAAAAAGAGGACATAGAAGGATCCTCCTAAGCATCCTGTAATGCACAGAGATGCACCCGCAGCAGAGATTCCTTTGGCCCCAAATGTTAATAGCGCTGAGTTTGAGCAACCCTGGGCAAGAAGAGGCTTCTGAGGGGTTGAAATTTGCAGGGGCCCTAGGTGGTGGAGAGGGCACTGCAGGGCAGAGGAGACAGGATGTCTGAAGGCCCAGAAGCCCTTCCAGCTGGTGCTTCCTGGGAGCTGTGTGACAGCATGCAAGTTGGTGGCGATGGGGGAAGAGGCCAGACAGGCTGAAGGGGATGTGGGGTCCTTGTCTTGCAGAGTGCATTTCTCCCTCAAGACTAGGGCAAGTCACTGAGGGATAATGGTCACTTGTGAAGGTAAACTTATATTTTAGAGTTATTACTCTAATATAAGTTGGAGGGATACACTAGGGTGGAGGGGTGAGGGGCTGGGAGGACTCAGATTTCTGAACAGAGAGATAAAGACAAACATTTGCAAACCTAGATTAAGTCCAAGGGCTGAGAGAAGGTGCCAGATTGGAAAGCAGGGGGGAAATGGAGGGGACTGGGAAACCCAGAGAGGTCAAAATATACTTTTAAGCAACTTTGGTAGACCTGGAAATTTGAGCAGAAGATCTTAACGATAAACGTGTGCTGTAACAATCACTTTATATCATGGGGCTGCCTGCATAACTGCTCAGGTGCCTTGCAACTCTTTCTCAAACACTACATGTAGCTGAGTTTCCTCCCTGGTGTTAGGAACCGAGCTGTCATCAGTACTAGGATAAGTGAAATTTTATGTACCACAATAGCCCTATGAAGTTGATGTTATCCCCAATTTATCAATTTGCAAACTGAGACACAGTGAGGTTAATTACAGAAATAGTATAACAGGTCACTCGTGCTGCAGAGCAGATCCCCGCCCCCCAAATCAGTGGCTTCTGGCTGCTGCTGGTGAGTTTGCAGGGAGCTGAATGACCTTGCAGATCTTGGCTGGGCTCTTCCACATGCTTGGAGTCTTGGCTGAAAGGAGCTCTGGTCCACCCAGTCTGTCTTCTCAGGGTCACCTGATGACGTTCTCACAGCAATAGCAAGGGAGAGACAGAGGTAGCAGAAAAGGGAGCCCTTTTTCAAGCTCCTGTTTCTAGTTTAGTGCTGCTATGTTGGTAAACCGAGTCATGCTGCTGAGGCCAGAGTCTGGGGGCAGGGGACAGTGGGTTACAGGGCTGTGGGCACAGGTGAGGGAGGCTGTGAGTCTGGACCATTCCTCCACTCAGGCTATCTCTGTGAGTCATGGTGAAGCTGGGGTCTGAGCTGTTTTTTTCATATTCCAAATGGGGTGTTTTTCCTACCACATTCTCATGCTTTGATAGGATAAACAAAATAATAACAGTAATAAAAATCTATGAGTAGGTAGGGCTTTACTTTAGTCAAGACACTTTCATATATGCTATCACCTTAACCAAGGCTTAGAACAGCCCCGGTTCTAAGGGGCTGGCAAAACTGACACCTTTGATCAAGAAAGAGGCAAACATTTGGAACCATAAAGTGCTAATTTTCTTGGTAAGCAAAGGGAGCTCAGGCATCAGTAAGGGAAAGATAACGAACAGAAAAGCACAAGACCACAAACAGGCAATCTATCAAGAGAGAAACATAAATGAACAACAAACACATGAAGGGATGCATAATATCCTTCAAAATAAAAGAAATGCAACACACAAAAAAAGTGGGATATTACTTTCTCCTATCAGGTTGTCTTAAACCTTTAGGTTCCATGATACCCAGTGATGGTTGGGGACAGGAATGGGGGCCAGAAATAGGGAGCCTTCTATGCAGTTGGTGCGAGAATAAAGTGGTAGGATGTCTTTGGAGGGCAATTTTGGCAACAGTGAGAAACTCTGTGTATGAAATTTGACTTCACTATTTTATTTTTAGGAATTTACCCGAAAGCTGGAAGTACATGAGTCTGCAGAGATAGACACGGGGCGTTCACACAGCATTGTTTGTGAGAGGGAAACAGTGGAAACATTGTAGGTCAGTATTAGGAAATGGGTGAGTACATTGGCTTTCAGTGTTGTCCAGGCTGGAGGGTTCGAGGAGAATGAAGGAGATCTCCATATCCTGACACGGAAAGACTTCTAAGACATCTTGTGAGAGGAAAAAGAAAATGCAAGTCTGTGACTGGAGTATGTAGTTTTCATTCGTATGAAATAAAAATATCCATATCCATGCTTGTGCCTACAAAGACAGTGTCTCACAGGACACCGGAGAAGAAGCAGTTAGTGGCTAATTCTGAGGAAGAACCATGAGGGGTGGAGGAGAAAAAGAGTAGCTCTGCCTTTCACCTCATTTCCTCCCTTGCTCTTTGTTTTTTTTTTTTAAATTTTTTTTTTTTTTATTTTATTTATTTACGATAGTCACACAGAGAGAGAGAGAGGCAGAGACACAGGCAGAGGGAGAAGCAGGCTCCATGCACCGGGAGCCTGACGTGGGATTCGATCCCGGGTCTCCAGGATCGCGCCCTGGGCCAAAGGCAGGCGCCAAACCGCTGCGCCACCCAGGGATCCCCTCCCTTGCTCTTTGAATTATGGCCGTATAAACATAGAAAGAAAAAAACCCCAGAATGAAACATAACGGATTGAGAGATGGTTATTACATCTCAGTATCATTTTTTACTGGTGTATCTTACCTCTGCTGTTGGCCAGTTGCTCAGTTAGCAATTCTTTTTTTTACTGCCTTCATCTCCATCTGCTAGATGACTTTATTCTTGCTCAGCATTAATACTTAAGAATGCCCATGAATTGTTTCCAAGGAAACCCATATATAACCAGAAGTTATTGGCATGAGCTCCTATGGCCACAGACAGGGTCTTGTTTCTTAGCAACTCACCCAAATTTTCTCATTTTAATTAAAATCATACATTTCCTTAAAAGGCTATCACAGCAGGGGTGTGGAAGGTCATTTATCCTTGTTGATGAAATTCACCCCTGGAAAAAAGGCTTGGCGGTGGGTGGGTGTGAAGTGAAATTCAAAAACATCCTCCCACACAAGGGCGCCCTCTTTGTCAGGTGCATAAATCTGTCAGTGCTTTCTACTCATCTTGGGTCAACCTAATCTGAATCTCTGCCTGTGGCTTCCTCAAATAAAGTGTGTGAAGGGTGGATGTGGATTCCTGGCCTGCCTAACCTACCCCTCAGGCTCCCTACCGAGACTGAATGAGCTCGAGTAGGGATAACACATTCATGATGCCTGCACTGTATCTCTGGTGACCTATATTCAAGGCAGTCAGCACTGGCCAATCATGACCCTTGTTTCCACAGAGTATAGTCAGTCCTTTTTGTTACCTGCTCTGGACAGTCACAACACTGCCCCAGAGCTGCCCTCGGGGGTGGAGAGACCTGAGAACCTACACCATGAGTGTATGTAAGATTCCATGATCACCAACACTGTGTGTCTCCTCAAATGGTCTACAAAGAAAGGCAAACACCACTTCTGTGATATTTCTGACAAAAAAATGTTCATTCAAAATACAAGCAGGAGGAAACATCAAGCAAACCTGGACTAGGGAATAGTCTATAAAATAAGTTCAAATTGTCAAGGTCACAAAAGACAATAAACTCAAGAACAGAACACAGAGATTGATGAAAGCATCACATCATATCTCTACAACTTCTCTGTTGCCATGGAAATAGTCCTGCAGGACAATATTTTTGTTATTATCAGTTATTGAGACCTCTGATGATTCATTTTTGGACTCCCTGCGACTGTGGGATGTGGACTAAAGGCATTCTGGGAATGGAGAGGATAAGGAGAGAGACCTAGGGAAGGGACTATCACCCAGAAAAGGCTGCATGGGACACCTTGGAGTCTTTGGGCAGACGGAGGTCCTGTGAAGACTTGGCTGTGTGGAGGAAGGAGGCAAGAGCCCTGGGTTTGGATGGAAGAGGAGGCTGTGACTCAACCTCATCGGCTAAGTCTGAAGTCCCAGCTCCCCTGGATGAACTGGGTTGTTTCCCGGTCATTTGACAAGTATTTATGGGTGCTGGTCCAGGTGCCAGGGCTAGAGCCTGTGAGCAGGACTAACTCCAAGTCTAACAGAGAGGTTGGCAGGTAGACAGAAAGATAAACCATGTTAGGGAGAGTGCAGGGTGTATGGGTGTGGAGAGAGTCAGGGAAGATTTCCTGCAGGAGGCTGACAGCATCTGATTTGAGATCTGAGGATTAGCTGTGGGTGTAGCAGGTAACAGGAAGTGAGAGCTTTGCTGCCTGTGAAACAACAGGTTTGGATTTGATGACCAAGGTCCCTTCTAGTTCCCACAGCCTCAGACTTTATTTCATGATTCTTACCTCCCTAGCCTTAAACCCTGTCCTGCCAATAATAAGTTTGAGTCCTGGGGACAAGAGGTCATATCTTCGCTGGCCCGAGTCTCCCTGGCACAAACATTCTGGCTGATGTGACTCTCAGCCTGAGTGGATAATGGGCTCTTCTGTGAGCTGAATTTCTTTGAGGCAAACACCCGTAGATATGCTCCCTCAAGTGAGAGAGCACGCTCACCCTTGCTGGGTGGCAGATGGTGATGTCCTCAGTGCTGGAGGTGACGGGGAAGGATGACAGGCCGCTTTTGGCGCGGTTGGCAAGCTGCAGTGCCTAATTATAACCCCCCAGGACTCTCCAATATGGAGTGAGTTTTGTAGACACAGGAAAAAAAGAACAGAGAATAATCACAATGTGACTTAAGTGAGGCATTTGTAAGCAGACACTGGGAGGAGTCAGGGAGGCGTATGATTTCCTGAGGCTGGGGAGCCTGGGTTTGAGTCTCACCAACCTGGATTATTAACCTTCGAAGGCTTAGCTCTCTGATGGATAAAATGGGGTTATGATAACACCTTCCTCGAGAAGGGTATTTTGAGATGAAGTGAAAGAATGCAGATTTTAGCATTCACCTTGGCTCCTAATAAGTACTCAAGAAATGTTAGCTACTTTTATAATAATAAAGTTTATTAATCATATTCTGTGCCAAGCATTGTAATAGGTTGACAGTTTAAAAAGTTCTTTATTATTAGTATTTTATCTTATATTTTTTTAGAGAGAGAGCAACAGAGCACATGTGAGTGGTGGAGGGTGGGGGGAAGGACAGAGGGAGAGAGAGAATTTTAAGCAGACTTCATGCCCAGTACTGGGCCTGAACTCATGACCCTGAGATCAGGACCTGAGCTGAAACCAAGAGTCAGGTGCTTAACCCAGATGCCTGGACAATTCAAAAAATTCCTTAAGGATGAGCAATGCACCTTGAATGTACAGATCATTTACAAAGAACCGTTATAGCTAGAAAGATCTATCAAGATGGTCTAGTCTGAGCTTTAGTTTTCTCACCAACAAATTGGCGGTGATGAGCCCCTGCCCTGCAAGACTGCTATGGAATTAACCTACACCATTTTGATGGTACCCTTGATGGACATTGGGAGCCAAGGGTGCTCTCATGATGGTTGAAGGTCAGGTTCAATGCAAGCAGACGTCCCTGGTCTGAAAGATTGGGGGAGATGTCAGGCAAAGGAAATGAAAGCCATTGGAGGGGATGCAAGCAGAGGAAGCTCCTTAGGGATGTGTCCTGGCTGGTGAGACGCTGATGCTCCCATGGTGCGGAGCAGCCACCCTGAGGTGGCTCTCCCTTCACCTCATCCCAGACAGGAATTCAGAGTCTCCTTTCCCTTGATTGTATGCCACTATGGAAACTACATATGATCTTCCTTGCACAAGGCACATCTATACTGCATTGTCTACAATTTCTAGTATTGATTTCTTTAAAGTAGATTACTATCTTAAGGATACTTGAAAATCAATCAACCTATGCTTCTCATCCTTTGGATTTTTATGTTTCCTTCCTGTATCTTTTATAGCTATTTCTTTTACCATTCTATCACATTTCCCAAAAGTCTTTAACTC
Source organism: Vulpes vulpes (assembly GCF_048418805.1). NCBI lineage: Eukaryota > Metazoa > Chordata > Mammalia > Carnivora > Canidae > Vulpes > Vulpes vulpes. Next base: position 37,679,295 of record NC_132790.1, read on the forward strand.
AGTTTCCATAGAAAAAAATATCTCTCTTTACACACTGGAAATTCATAATTTTACCCAGGATTTAATTAAACAATTTAATTACAATAACAAGTACAACTGGAACAAACAGCTATAGGTATGGACAAAACCGCAGCACACAACTCAGGGGGTCACAGCGTTGGAGGACACAGCATGAGTGGACACGCTAGAAGGTAGCTGGCTAGCTGTGGGCATCTGGGTACCATGGGCATCACTGTGTATTTTACAGGAAATGGAGAGCACCAGCTGAACCAACCAGTTGGTTACACAAGATCTGTAAAAGAGTTTCTGCTGTCCTTACAGATTTCATAATGCACCATCCTTTCTCTTGGTCTGGGTCTTTATGCACTGTTCTCTTGTCAGAAAGGGCCTTCTCATCACTTTCCACCTCTCTTCTTTTTTTCTAGGCCAATACTTATTTTTTTTTTTATATTACTTTTATATTACTTTTTTTTTTATATTACTCTCCCTCTACCCTATTCCTCTCTCCTCTCCCTAAATCTTTCTGCCAGACCTCTGTGCACCTCTGTCCTTCCCATCTCCATGAGAAGGTGGCTGGGCCAGAAGATGGAAGGAGGCTAGGGCTGTCCTGCCTCCTCCCTCCTCTACAAGAACACATACCCCACTCTAATGCATTTAGTTGGTCACTTCTCTGTCCTTTCCACTACTATTGGAGCATCTTGGTGGTGCAACCTATTTCATATTCAACCTTGTTTCCTCAGCACCAAGCTCAGTGCCTGACACACAGTTTTTCACTAAAGATGTATTGAGTGATTTGCAGTCCTTTTGAGACTATCATGTATGTAGTCCAATCCTGCAGTGTTGTAGCAGATAATCACAGTCCAATAATCGAAAGTGATTCCAAAATGGCCTGAGATATTTATTTGCATTTCTTGAATGCAGTGAACATAGCCACACTGCTTAAAACTTCCTTCCATAAGCTTTTAATGCACTTAAATTTGTCAGTTACTTGGTTTTCATAGTCAGTGGCTTGGGAGAGAGAGCACAGATATGTAAGGTTTTTATGGGCCAGTCCTGGAAATGACACATATTCCTACTTACTTCTATTCCTAAAGCCAGAACTCATGTGCCCTCTCTCTCCAGTGTCAAAGCGGCCTGGGAAATGTGGTCTAGTGATATCCTAGCCAGAGTAAATTGCTGGGTCATGGGAGTGTGCATATCATTAGCATTATTAGATAATATCGAAATATTTTCAAAGCGGTATACCAATTTTTACTTCCATCAGTATTGGATAAGAATTTTTATTGTTTCCCATTCTGGCTAATATTTTTGCTCATCCTCAGGCCTCCATGATATCTTGCATGGTCACATCTCATCTATGACAGCTTGTATAACTTCACATGGTATCTATTTGTCTCCCTTAAAGACTGTTACCTCGTTGATGGAAGTCCCTTTGTACTTTCATTGCAAATATGCAACAACTCTACCCTTGGTATGTACCCAGCAGAAAGATGAGGACCCACATACCAAGAGGCATGTGCAAGAATGTTCATAGCACTATGGAATAGTCAGAACCTGGAAATAACTTAAATGTCCGTTGAGAGTTAAATGAAATACTGTACCACAGTGAGAATGAACAAACAGCGTAACATGGATGAGCTTTCAAAATGTAATATGGAGCAAAATGAGTATATATTGTATGAGTACATATATATAAAGTTCAAAAATGGGCAAATTTAGACAATAGCATTTAGGGGTGTGTACTTGGGTAGTGTGAGTATGAAGAAAAGAAAGGAAGCAATAACCATGAAAATCAGGTTATCTTTAGGGAGGAGGTAGGGAGAGGAGAAGAGAGGAGGGAGGTATGTCTCCATTCAGGGGGAGGAGGAATTAGGAAGACTAATACAGGGCATTAGGGACCTGAGTTAGTTGTAGGGTTGTTTCAGTTTTAAAATCCAAAATAGGGTTATTTCTGCACAGCAGGGTTATGATTTTTAATTTCTTCCTTTGTGCTTGAATTGATCTTGAGAGATAAGTGAGTTTGCTTAAGCCATAGATTAAAGTCATGCTAAGGTCACTTCTAGTGGTTCAAAAGTGTCTTCAATTCAAATCAGTTAATGTTTTTTCAATTCAGTTCCACGCAGCTCCACAATTACTAATTTAATAAGCATTTGTTGCCTACTACGTAATAGGCATTGTGCTAAATGTTAGAAAAACAGAGATGAAAAATGAATTAACTGTCCTCAAAGATCTTGTGAGGGGAAAGAAAGCTCACATACATGCTGGACTAAAATACATGCGAAACGGGACATTCCAAGGCAGAAGTGTAAACAGAAACCTGTGTGAACAGCAGAGAGGAGAGCAAGCAACCGCAGCTGGGGAGCTCTGGGAAGACTTCGTAGCATAGGAATCCCAAGCTGGCCATGAGAAATACAGTGGTGAGGAATGGAAAGAACGAAAGGGGGGATCTGGCAGGAAAAAACAACAGAAATAAAGGCCTGGAGCATGGAGGATGAGATGTGGGTGAGTGGGGTGGTAAATGGAGGGCTCGCAGGGGGTTTGAAGGAAAGGGTGCAGGAGGGCAGATGGAAAGTAAGGTTAGACAGGCAGGCTGGGGTCTAATCAGGAATAACTTGGAAGGCATGCAAGCAATTCGGGCATCTCTCTCTCTCTCTCTCTCTCTCTCTCTCTCGGTAAGAAGGAGGGGCTCTTGATGCATTTGAAACAGAGAAGCAACTTGATGCATTTGAAGCAGAGAAGACTGTCTTCTTTGAAAGGAGGATTAATCAGGCAGGAGGCTAGAGGAAGAAACGGAGAGAGAAAAACCTAAAGGAGGAAAACCACTCAGTGGGTCCTTACAATGGTCGTCACTGCCTCTCTGCCCAACAGAGAAAGCTCCAAGTAAGGGGAAGGACTATGGCCTTGAGAAGGAAGAGAAGGGAACCAGCTGGCACGATATGCTGCTCAGCTGATGCTGAGTGAGGAGGAGGGAGAGGCTGAGGATGGATGGCCTTAGGGACCAGCGTGTACAGTGCAGAGGCAGTGTGCTTCCACTGTAAAGGCGAAGGGTGCACACCATCTCTCCTGGAAGTTTGTTGAAACTCTGAAGAAGGAAAGAGACACCTAGGGCTTGAAGTATGTATGCTTGCTAGCTTGACAGCGCTTTGAGCCTCCCAGACCCTCTCATAGACTCACAGTTCCCAAGCAGTATCGTATTTGTTTTGTGTGATAATGATAGAGCAAGCTTGAGATGATATCTAAAGGGACTCCTGTTTCAGCAGAAGGAAACATTTTTTCCATCTAAGTCAAAACCTCAGTTTGTATCATGTTCTGGGGAGGGAATATCCTGCAGGGAGTTGATCAACTGGCCCATCATCTCCAAGAGAAAGTCCTAGAATCAGAAGTTGGATAAGTTGAGGCGTGGTTGTCCACATTTCCTTATAATCTTGTTGTGCTCTGCAAATTTCTCACACTTGCATATTATCTGTGAACCTAAGATCTTGCCTTTGATGAGAAATTATATTCACCATTTGAATGTTTAAATATAACTCCCCAAACTCAGAGATTAACTATCACTATACAAAAAGTTTCCATTAATCATTGCAGATATCATGTCACAGAGGGCAATGACAAAATCTTCTGGAGGCTCTTGGGCTCTTATCTGCCATCATCATCTTTTTCCCCTGCCAAATGCAAACGTTTATCTTCCTGCCAGACTGGAATGATTCCCTGGTATCCACAAATTCATCACTGGCTAGCCTATGAAGAAACATATTCCTTACATGAGATTTATTTCTACCTTCAATGTTTTCATCCTCCATCTAGACTAGGAAAAGAATGCATTCGCCTTCCTTTAAGGAAAAAAAAAAAAAGATCCTTTGTAAAGGTGATGGGTGGGGAAGAAATGCGAAGGAGCTTTTTGAATTTTTTAAGACTGGGTTTTGATCCTCTCTTGAATTTGAGCAGATCTCTTAACAACTCTTGAGTCTCAGTTTGCTAATTTATAAATTGTAATAATAATATTCCTGCCTACCCAGCCCATGGGGTGGTTGGATCAACTGTAAAACCATCTGGGATGACAGTTTGTAAATTGCAAAGTACCATGTAAATGTCGGGGATCAGAATTATTCAATGATAGGTATGAATTTTAGTCTCAAAGGGCAAATGTCTATCTTTTTCTATTCTTTCTGACTCTTACGCATATCCATTCTTCATTGATTTAAATTACTTACTGAGTGCCTATTTTATGACGGTGTTGTGTTGGAAACAGGGTTGACAGTGGATATGATGGATAACTTATGTCAATTTCAAGATCAAAAAGATTCTAACAGAGGTGAGAAAATAGCATTGATATCTCCTTAGAAGACAAACATAGCTTGATGTGGAATATACTAAAAGGAATGGTGCGCTGTAGTAATTCCGAAGCCTAGGGAGATGCTAGATTCACCTGGGGAGCCATAGAAATTATGTGCTCCTATCGAATTAGAATATGCGGAGACAGACTCAGAAATCTGTGCTTCGTGTTCTCTTATGTTTTTAAAGCAAGCTCCCTAGAGAATTCTTAGATAACCATCTGAATCAATTCCTTACTGGAACTACAGTCATAGATGACAACGGTGTAGGGTAAAATGGAGAGAGTGCTCAGTCAGCCAGGGCTAATGTGGCAAGGAAGGGTGGGGGTCCTGGAGGAGGTGGGCAGAATGATGAGAAGAGCTTAAATCCAAGTCTCTCCACGCCTTTGACTTGGCTACCCTTGCTGGTCCTTCAGGGTTTGGCAACATTACCATCTTCTCTGGTAAAAGTTTTCCGATTCCGAGAGATGGGGCTGGGAGCACATGTGGGCTTCCACAGTGCCCTGTGTATAAGTGAATCCCCACTTCTCATGCCGATTTATTGTTACTTGCTTGCTGACTTGCTTCCCCTCTAGAATGTACATTCCATGTGAGAGGAGAATGTGTTTTGTCTGTCCTTGGCACAGAGTCTGGTACACAGTAGGCATTCAAAAAATCTTTGTTGGAAGAATGAAAGGTAAGGGCATCCTTTGTCGGCAGGACCAGTAGCATATGCTAAGGTCAGAAAGTGAGACTGACCTTGGTGTGTTTGGGATGTGTGAAGGGGCTGAGGACCCACCAGCTGGAGATTAGAGAGGGTAAAATTGGCTTTATGGTAAAGCTTTGGATTCATTCCTTTAACAACACAGGTTGAGCACTTACAATGCACCAGGCATTTGCTGATAAGAGAACACTGTCCTTTTCCTGGTGGAAGAGATAGGCTTGTAAATGAAAAATTATGCTCCAGGCACTTCTGGGAAACAGTGCGAGGGAAACAGTAGTGCACAGACCAGCATGCTAGAGCAGCCCAGGGTGCAGATAACAGACACTTGAGAGGCATCCGATAAATGTGACTGATGGCAGATGTCTGAACGTGCTCCTGATGGACGAAGGACAGAATTTTATCAGGTATTGCAAAGTGGGGAAAGGGCAAAAATCTTAGAAGCCCTTCCATCTAAAATCAGACTTGAAGCTTGAGTCCTTGGCCTTTCATCAATCAACTTATACTTGAACATCTTTCATGAGAGGGAACTTTCTGCGCCAAGGCAGCAACCTATTCTGCTTTAAATGACCCGTTATATCAGAGTCGAGGTTTGTCAAGCAGACCACGGTTATGCTGAGGAGTGTGTGTTGCTGTGACTGAGGCAGTTCTCACCCACCCTGTTCCTCCTTCGTGGGGGCACATGTCAACTTTTTTTTAAAATTTTTTTTAATTTTTTATTTATTTATTTTTGGGTCAACTTTCATTAGAGTCCTGACCTTATACTTTGCCAGGGACCACATATTCCATCACTTGGTGTCCTTTCCTAGAGCCATCTTCCATTTTCTAGCTCAACCATTCTATTGAATTTGCATATCTCCTAATATGCTTTTAATTTGCAAGAGCTTCTTCTTTTCTACAAATGTTTCATCACAAACTTTTAAATTAAATTAAATTTTTTGAACAAAATTAGCATCCTATTCTTCTCCTGGCCATCTAAGGATTTTAGTCGTAGTTTTTTCCTGTGTTTTTCTGTTTCTACTGAGTTGAGTTATTTTTTTTTAAATATTTCTTTTGGTCTCTTTGATGTTGAAGACTTTATACAAATGCCTGGTGATCCTTAGCTGCCCATTCATGGTAAAGAGAGACATCCTAAAGGGATGACTGGATATCCTAACTATCTGTGGGAGAGATTTGATAACTGATACATGAATTTCACTGTGGGTTGATTTGGTGGGGACTTCCCAGGCCTTTGTGTGGGAAGATTCTGAAATACCTGTGTCTGTGGATCTGCTCAGGGTGCCATTTGATTTTCTCAGGAAACTAATCTCTTACCTGGGAAGAAGACACTTGGCTAACTGCATTCCTAGAGACAAGGTGGTATTAGTGGAATGGCAATCTCATATTTAGTATGTAGACTTTCTCTTCATTCCTTATTTTCAGTATAACCCTCTTCCACTCTACCTGGTGATCCCAAATGAGGAACTGCTTCATGTCAATTTCTCACATAAGTTTAACAAATGGGGTGAGGACCTGAGATTCTGTCTGCTAAAGAGACTTCCATGAATGCCCTTTATACTTTTTATGGTAGAAATTGGTGTCTCCTGCACTTGCTTCTCTGGAGTGGCATGGAATGAATGGGCCATGTCTTATTCACATCCTTTTCTGCAGCACCTGGTATTCAACTTTCTCAGGTCCACTAATACCTTCTTCCACCTTCTATCTTCCCAAAATTTGTTGACATCTGTCTTTCTCCCATTAATTGCTCTTGGAGGTTTATACTTTTTGGATTCTTGTAATATCATTTTAAAAGAGTGTTAGATGGAAGGGACAATGGTGAGTGTAACATTCCAATTCATCGTTTAAACCAGAAGCCCAGATAGAATTTTTATTAAAGTGATTTTATCGTGTCATGCCTAAGTTATTTTCTACTGTGTGTCACGTTAGTACAATCTAAAATCATGATACTAAAATAGAACTATTTCCTCTGATAACTCTCTCTCTTTCTCTCAGTGCAGATTTCTGATTAAAAGACAAATATTGAATTTGAAATAAAGTTCCACTTCATTCAATTTGAGGTATTAAACTCGGCTGAGCCAAATGTACTTTCTGATTCTAGGAGTCTGTTGCTACTCTATTTCCACTACGAAATGGAAATTTTCTTTCACCCACAACATCTTTAGAGATGGGCCAACTCTGCATTGACCTGCATAATGTCACCTCCTTTATTCAGCTGTTTATTTTAATTCTGTGACCTATTCTAGATGACTTGGGAAGGGTGCCGTCCTCTGTCAGTGACTGCACACCAAATATGAGTTTGGAAACAGAATGAAGAGACAGCCCTTGCATAATAAAAGAGGCAACATAGGGAAAACTAAGAGAACTACTCTATGCATCAGGGAGCAACCCAAGGAGCTTTTTACCTCCAAGCTTTTAATTGATTGAAAAAAAGGTGCAAAATTTAGGCACACTAATATATGCTCACTCCCTAAAGGATTTTACTGTGCTTTCCAAACCAGTTAGGTAAAGTTCAGAGGCTGTGTCCTCTGTCCTTGGTGTAACTATCTGAGGCAGCATATGAGTGGATGTTTGCTGGGCTGGAGTGGCCCTGGGCAGCCTTTCCTGATCCCTCAGCATGGAGCAGCCACCCCATATTGTGACCCCAAGCATCTGGCACATCCTCTAGTGTTTGATACTTTCTACCTTTGAAAATTTCCTTTGACATTTCCAAAACAGCATTTGTTAATTTTCTTTAAGATTCAGAGATGTTTATTGTAACATATTTGAAAAAAATCACATCCAAAAATGAAAAGCTGTTAGATACAACTCTGAGATAATCCATTTTTCCCCTTGTATGTATATACATTAGCATTTAAAAAAATTCATCTCTCTCTGGACATACTATTTTGAAATATGCTGTATTTTCATTTGACTTTAAATTAAACATTTTCCTGTCATTCTTTGAAATCAGATTTTCTGTATACCTTTGAAGGTATTTATTCCTTATGAAAATATGAATTCTGGTTTCAGCTCTGATATGTAAAGGGTTTAGAAGTTATTTCCATCCTCACAAAAAAGAAAAAGTGAACAAAGGAAAAGAAAACTAATGAGTCTAGACACAGATCTCATACCTTTAAAAAGTTTTACTCAAAATGGAAAACCTGAATGTAAATGTAAGATTATAAAACTCCTAAAGATGATGTAGGAGAAAATCTAGGTGGCTTTGGGTTTGATAATCAAGGTTTATATATAGTTCCAAAAGCACAATCATAAAAGAAAAAGTTAGGTTGGACCTTGTTAAAATTAAACATTTCTGCTTTGTCAATGACATTGTTAAGATAATGAAATATAAACCATATATTGGGAAAAATGTTTGCAAAATGCTCATCTGATAAATGACTTGCATTCAAAACATACGACCAACTCTTACAACTCAACAATAAGAAAATAATCCAGCTGAAAATAGTCAAAATATCTGAAGAGCTTCCCAAAGAAGATATACAGATGGCAAATATGCATATGAAAAGAGAGTTAACATTATATGCCTTTGGAAAACTCAAATTAAAGTGATAACAAGATACCATTACACAGTTATGAGAAAGGCTAAAATCCGAAACATGGACACTACCAGCTGTTGGCAAGGATGTGGAGCAATGAGAATTCTTATTCATTATCGATGGGAAAAATGGTACAGTGACTTTGGAAGACGGTTTCGCAGTTTCTTTCTTTTTTTTTTTTTTCTCGCAGTTTCTAACAAAACTGAACATAGTTTTAACCTACGATCCAGTGATCACACTGTTACTACCCAAATGAGTTAAAAAACTATGTCCACACAGAAATTGCTGCACATAGGTGTTTATAGCAGCTTTATTCATAATTGATAAAACATGGAAGCAACCAAGATGTCTTTTTTTAAAATTTCATTTATTTATTTATGAGACACACACACACACACACACACACACACACACACACACACACAGACACACACACACAGGCAGAGGGAGAAGCAGACTCCACGCAGGGAGCCCGACATGGGACTCGATCCGGGGACTCCAGGATCATGCCCTGGGCTGAAGGCGGCGCTAAACCGCCAAGCCACCCGGGCTGCCCCAAGATGTCTTTTAGTAGGTGAATGGACAAACTGTGGTATATCTAGACAATGGGACATTTTTCAACACTAAAAGAAAATGACATATTGATCCATGAAAAGACACAGACCCTTAGATGCATATTATGAAGTGAAAGAAGCCAGTCTGAAACAGCTACCGATGGTATGAGTCCAACTATACGGCATTCTGGAAAAACAAAACTATGGAGACAGAAAAAAGATCCATATTTTCCAGGGGAGTGATGACTAGGCAAAGCACAGAGGATATTTTGGGCAGTGAAACTATTCTGTATGATATTATAATGGTGGATACATGTCATTCTATATTTGTCAAGACCATAGAAGGTATAACACCAAGAGAGAACCCTAAGGTGAACCATCAACTTTGGGTGATAATGACATATCAACACAGGTTCAACAATTGTATCAAATGCATCAGTTTGATGCAGGATGTTGAGAGTGGAAGAGGCCATGCATATTATGTTGTGTGGGAGGGTGGGAAATGGGGACTCTGTACTTTCTTCTTGATTTTGCTGTGAACTGTAGTCTGTCCTGAGAAATAAAGTCCTTTAATTAAAACAAAATCCTTTTTACCTCAGATCTCTCCTAAGAGACAATTATTAAAATTTTAGTATTTTTTAAATGTATGTAAGTTTAATTTATTAAACCAGTTCCCAATTTCTAGGTATTTAGGCTTTTCCTCCCACTTTTTGTTATGATTAATAGCACTACAATGAATCTTCTGCTTGCATCCTGATTTTTGTGCGATTTTCTCATTATTATAATTATCTATATTCTTCCTAAACTGTAAGTTGCTTGAGTGTGGGGCTCCACCTATCTAATTTATATATGATCAGAGCTTGGTATAGTGCACAATACCATAGTGCTTAATATGTATTTCTTTATTAAGTGAATGTGCTTATATTTTCTTTCTTTTTTTTTTTTTGTATTTATATTTTCCCATGTAGAGTGGCCCATGGGATTTCAAATTGGTCTCTATACCAGACCTGTTATATAATGCTACAAGATCTTCCATTTAAGTTACACACACACACACACACACACACACACACACACACAAGCCTTTGAAAGTCAAACATTTATCTGAGAGAAAGTAGAGCACTAATTTATTTACAAATTCATCTAATGAAACTTAGATACTGGCATATAGTCAAAGAAACTAGGCATACAATGTGGTCTGCCATTCTGAATACCAAGCTTCTCTTTGTATTTCTTTTCTTAAGAAGGCAGCACAAATTGCATGTCTTAAGAGCACACAAATTGAAGGTGGGCTTTATGAATCTATGCTAGATTTCAGAGAAGACTCAGCTGAAAGCAGAGTCAGAAAAAATCTTAGAAAGTCTTCTCTTCTAGCCCTTGCCTCACCAGATGAATCCCTTTGCACTTCTGTGGGATCCTACCTATTAGGACATTTCTTTTGATTGAATTCCATTCTATAAATACTGAATGTACACTGAATATTGGAATTTAGATAAGTAATGCACTCCTCTTTCCCTGAAGCACTTCACAATTTTCTAACATCTTCCTAAGACAAAGTCAGTGTGAATTTCAACAAGGCCAATCTTGTCTATGGGTCCAAGGAGGGAGTTGACAGGCTTTTCTGTGGAAGTCAGGGGAGACTTCCCAAGGCCTGCTTCTGCTTTCCTACATTTTCTGTTATTCCTTGTTATGGCCCTTGATGCAAAACAGAGTAGAATGCTCTCACTCACTTCATATATCCAGAGATTCAAAGAAGGGGATCATGTCCTTCCTAAGTCTTGTCTTCTCTGGGATACACAGCTATGATCCTTTAACCACTTCTTATCTGGCAGAGCTTCAAGTTTTTCAGCCTCTATCATTCTCCACTGGGTGTATTTCATTCATTGAAGCATGGTGCTTTTGGTATGTTTTTTTTCTTTTCTTTTTTAAAGATTTATTTATTTTGAGAGAGAGAGGGAACACAGGGGGAGGGGCAGAGAGAAAGAATCTCAAGCAGACTTCCTCCTGAGTGTGGAGTCCTACACAGGGCTCCATCTCAAGACACTTAAATCATGACCCGGGCTGAAATCAAGAGTCAGACATTTAGCCTACGGAGCCACCCAGGAGCCCTTTGGTATGTTTTCTACGGCATAGAGGACCATTCATTTCCTTGATATCCAGATACTACATTCTTTAATGAATACAGACAACCAGTGAGTTTGGTATTTTTGGCAACCAGAATATAATATTGGTTTCTATTAAGTATATAGGTCACAAAGCTTTCCTCTTAGGAACTGTTGTTGATATCTGAAACTTAAGTGTAGGAAATTACATTTGCATTTTTTTTAGATTTATTTATTTATTTTGAGAGTGAGAGAGAACATTAGTGGGAGGGGCAGAGGGAGAGGGAGAGAGATTTTCAAGCAGACTCCCCACAGAGCATGGAGCCCATTGTGGGGCTCGATCTGACAACCCTGAGATTATACCCTGAGCTGAAACAAAGAATTGGATGCTTAACCAACTAGGCCACCTAGGGGCTGCTACATTTGGATTCTTAAAGTCTATCTTGTTTGACACATTTGGTCATTGATCCCAACCTTTCCCAATACTTTTTCACCCTAAATTAGCCAATCATCATGTTGGTTATCTCACCTTTGTTTTATATTAATAGATTTTGCTAATGTTAGAGCCAGTCAGAATAGTATCAGTTCGATTGGAAGATAAGTAAGTTCTAAATTCCAGTGGGTAATAAAATCCAAAAGCTTGTTTCTTGCTTATATGATGGAGTGGCTAGGACTCTGTCTCTTTGCTCTAGGAGCCAGGCTGAGAGAATCCCCCATCTCTAATGTTGCTGGTCAACATAGTAGAAGGAAGAAGACTCTGGAAGATTCCGCATCAGCAATTGGATGCCCCTGCCTGAAAATAATACACATTACTTTTGCTCATTAGCTGGAATTAGTTTCATGGCCTCATCAACCACATAGAGGTCAGAAATTGCAGTTCTGTCATGTGCTCAGAGATATTTCATAAACAGTGCCAGTGACTATCACAGCATGATCTTTATGTTGTTGACATAGTAATTAATAAAAACGTTGGCAAGGATAAGACTAGAGTGTACTCCTAGAGACCTCCTGTAAGATGGGTATGGATGTATTAATCAATACTCTTTGGCTATATTCTTTTAACAAGGTACAATTCCACTTGAATGCACTACTTTTTGGATCACATCTTCTCATCTTCACAGCGTATTATGAGACATGAAGGCAAACTCACTGAAGTTTGCCTGCAGCTGATTAGATGTCTTGAGGTGATGGAAAAGGCCTTTATTTAAGAAAAAAAATCTGAGTAGTGGTAGGATTGTTTGTTACCACAGAAACACATAGTGAAAGCTGACTGATATACTAGGCTGGTCAAGAGGTGGGTTGGGCATAGACTTGGCCCTAAGATCAGGAACTACCAAAGGTTTCAAGGGAGGAGAGATTTTCAAGGTTACTAAGATTGTTAAATGCAGGTTTAAAAAAACAAGAAACATATTAAGGAGAGGACATTTGGTTAGTGATCAGGTAACACAAATAAAGGGGTTGGTCAGGGGCTCCTGGGTGGTTAGTTGTTTAAGTATCTGACTCTTGATTTTGGCTCAGGTCATGATCACGGGGTTGTGAGATTGAGCCCTACGTTAGGCTCTGTGCTCAGTGCAGAGTCTGCCTGAGATTCTCTTCTCCCTCTCCCTTTGCTCCTCCCCTCCACTAGTGCACACACACACACACTCTCTCTCTATAACTAACTCAATAAATAAAATCTTTTTTAAAAAAGAAAGGACTTGGTAAACAGTGAAGAATGATATAGTGATAAGATGTTATTATTAAAATGCTATTACATTCTAGAAAATGAACTCAGCGTTAGCTAGATAGCAATGTCTGTGAACTAGGAAGACAAGTGCCACATCAGAGAGGTAAAGAAGAAAGCAAGTGTTAAAAATGGTGGTATCTAGATGAGGGACTTTTGGGAGAATTCCTCTTAGATAAATACCTTTGTTGATGTAAGTCTTTGTGGTGAGGTTTAAAGAGAAAGAATATCTTGATCACCGAGCCCAAAGTGGACTCTGGCTGCTTTAGCACAGAAAGGGTATTGAAACCTTGCTCTCAATAAATGGCCCTGTCATGCAAAGAGTCTTCCTTAATCATCTTGGGGAGAGACAGACAGAGACAGGCCATCCAGAATTCGAGTGCCATCTCCCTGATTGATTGCAAACTATTCACCAAACTGGTGGGAAAGGCCTACAGAGCAGGGGACCAGACTTTCTTTTTCTGATAATAACACAAGATGATAAAACATGTTCTGCCAAGCATCTCAGTACTTCTCTTTCTCAAAAAAAAAAAAAAAAAAAATCCTTCACAGCTTTCATCACCACTTTATCACATTTCTTTGTGTAATTGAAGCCATGCTGTTGGACGACATTAATCTCTACTCTGTAAGGCAGGACCGAGTCCTCATCAACATCAGAGAGGACGAAAGTAACAAATCTCAGAACGGGTGTTGAGAGAAGTGCTGTCTTAATGACTGTGTGGGAAGAAATAGAATGAGCCATGAGGGTAGGAGGGATTTGGCATTTATCTAGAAAGTAAATCTCTCCCCGTTACTCTTCTGCTTCCTTCCTTCAGGGGCACTGCATCTTTACAGCCAAGGCCAGTGTGCCCATTTTTCAATACCTGTATTTTATGGGGACCACGTGGACTAGCTTACAGTTTCACCCTCCTCCCTCTTCCTTTCCATGACCTTAAGGGATGAGTTGCTTTGGTTTTCTCCTCCATGTTAGCATTTATCTGCAGCAGGACAGGAAGCACATAGAATTTCAACACTGTTTCATCAGTGCTTGGAAGCATGTCTGGCACATGACAGATGTTCAGTAACTGTTGAATTTGTCCTCCAATGTCTTTTTCCTCCTCTTTTACTTTGGGGAAGGCCCTGGCCCCAGAGCCATGTCCCCCATCTCTTATCAAGCCCTGCTGCTCCTTCCAGTTGCTTTCATGGCTCTAAAGAAGGAATGAAAACCTCTGCAAGGAAAGAGAGCTGGAGAGAGGGCCAGATGAGGCTTCACAGAGGGCCTAGATCCCAAGCTGTGGCCTTTAAGGATGTGTAGCAGTGTGTCAGGCACGTGGGAGAACAGCAAAGCATGTTCGAAGAGATAGTGGCATGAAGGAGATTACTAAAAATAACAGTTTTGCCATTTATTGAACACCTACTTTGTGATACTATTGTTGAGTGCGTAAGTACAGCATCTCTAAGTCTGGAAACAGACTTACAGTGACATATCCCTTCCCAGGATTCCCAAGGGAATAGCCATTTCAACAACAGATTGTTGCTCAGAGAGGCTCAGTGACGTGCCCAAGGCCACATACCTCTTAAGTGACAGATAGAAGTTTAACCCACTGTGGTCTGAGAATAAAAGCTTAAGCTTTTTTACCACACAGTGCTGTAAATGTGATTTGGAGTTGCTCTGTGTTGTGTTCGTCATTAGTAATTTATGTCTTTTGATTCTTTAAATGGCTACCTTTCTTCCAAAATTTGAATTTATGTTTACTGAGCATAATGATTAGGGCAGTGGGCTCCAGAGTACCTTAGCTCCATCCTCAGCTTCATCAGAGGTGGCTTAGGGGAGTGTCTGACTCTCTCTTAACTTCCATTTCATCATTTGGAGAATGGGGCTGATAATAATACTCACATCGAGGTGCCTCCATGAGCGTGTGTGGCATCCCTAGTGCAGCACCTGACACAGGGAAGCACTCAGTACATAAGAGCCTTTGGCAGTTCTCAGGGACTGTATGTGATCTTCCTCCTAGGTCTTTATTTACTCCCAGAGACTCCATTGTTTTTTATTTATTCATTGAGCAAACATTGATTCAAAATCAAACAGGCACTTGTAGCAGTGCATTCATTGGTGATACAGAGAAGCAAGACATAGCACATGCAAGAATGACGTGGCTAACATCTGCTTAGCTCTTCACAGTTTACAAACACATGTAGTGTTTAGAGTGCTAACTCAATTCAAGGTGCTGTGTGCTGTTTAGACTCACATTAGGAGGCTTGAAGTGGTTCAGTACCAAAACCCAAGTAGGAAACATGGGAAAACTGTAACATGAAGCAAACCAATTGTGTTGTTTGACTCCTTGAGGGACTGTTGGAAATTGTCATCCACTCTGAGGGACACCGTGGTCTAGAAAAGGAGAAGGGAAGCAGGAAGGCATGCAGTAGCTTCCCAGGCGTTTAGCAGAAGGCACACTGGGGTGAGGGCCCCCATGATTCAGTCAGGAAGAGGAGTCCAGACTCTGGAATGTGCACATGCCCTAGGATGAGCAAATGTCTAGAATCATGTTGCTATTAGGAGACCGTGATTTTTGTGTATCATTATGTCACAATTACTACCTACCTCTTCAACTATAAATAACTGATTCCTTTCTAATTTGGGGGCCTTTTCCATGTAAGAACATATTTTTAATCACTTTCTAAGAGTTACTAAAAAAAAAACCAAGACTACAACAAAGTGTGCTGTTGTCAATGAGTAATGAACAAATCTCAATCAGGCAGGCCATCATCTTTAAGAGTTGAATCCGGTTTTCACATCTTCCCTGCAAATGCCCCCATACTTACCTGTTGGACTGCACTTCCTTATGTGGTCCCATTTCAGAGGAGTCCTTTAGTAACGTGAAACAATGCTAGTTCTCATTTACTGATGGCCGTGTGTCCTTCCTAATCTCCTACTCTTCGCAACAGGAAAATCTCCATCATCTAAAATGAAGAAATGGAGCCTCATAGAATTGAAATAGTGACATATGGTCCCCAAACTCTTAGAGACAGAGTTTGGAGTCAGGCAGATCTCTTCGTGTCCAGCCTTGCTGCATACTAGCAAAGCCATTTAAGCTTTCTGTGCCGCGGCTTGCTCCTCTGTAAAATGGGAATAACAATGCTTACCCGATGGGGCTGTTGTGAAAATACAAAGAGGTGGTACGTTGTAAATAGAAGGCAAGCAAGGCCATACTAGCCTTATTGCATACTGGCCTTACTAGACCTCATTCACCCTCTTTCCGAGTCAGATACTGTGGATTTGGAATAGAGCCAGCCCTCAGGTGTGTGCACCAAATACACTTGTCTTTTCGATCACGCCCCTGCTGGGGTGATTGCATTCAATCAGAAAGGCAAGAGCTTTTCTTTCTTTATTCCAGGGCACCTGGATGAGCTGATGTGATGGCTGCCTATAGTTTGGGGGGTTTCCCCTTCTCCAATTACTTCCCTAATTGCTCACTTCTCATCGCTGTGGGTAGGGCATTTGTAGTTATGGAACCTCCTCCTGTCTGGTCATCTGTTCAGCTGAAGAGATACTTCTTTTGCAGGTTGTCTGGAAGTTTTCTCTGCTGGTTATCTATCAACATCAGTGGAACAAAGAAATGACTAATAAACATCCATGTTTGACAGCTCCTCTCTTGGAGATACTGATTCAGCAAGGCCCAGAATTTGCATTTTGAAAAACCTTTGCTCACTGATTTGGGTGCACATCCTGGGTGAGAACCGCTGGGTGAGGAATGTGCTCGAGGGAGAATGAAGTGTGTTTATCAGATGTCCTCTTCCGTGTGACTATCAGATCATCATTTTAGTCTCATAGCTCATGGCTGGAAATAGTGGTTTAAGGAGTGCTTGAATCCCAGGTATGAGTTGATAAACTTTCACATGCTAGGCCACTGAGTCCTCTCTACTACCTGTAAGGTTAGCGATATTGTCTCTATTTTACAGGCGCAGAAGCTATGACCCGCAGAGATGATGTAATTTGTGCAACTATTCAGCAGACCTAGAGTTCCTGAACAGAAGTCTCTGACTTCAAGTCCAGGGCTCCTTCTCTTACAGTTCAGGAAGGCAAATCATGAGGATCCATTCATTTTACTGAGGTCATGACTGGTTAAATTCCCTCGAAAGTCATGCTTTAAGGGAACACAATGAAGATGTTTTGATAGGTCCAAACCAATGCCTGATAAGTCTGGGCAGACTTTATGGAAGAGGTGACACATGGAATGAGCTCTGAAAGGACACCAATTAGTTTGGAGGAGAGGAAATGGGCGTATGTTGCATAAGAAATGAGGGAAGCAGCATGAAAAGAGCCCCCAAACCTCCAGGACTGCTGCTTTGGGGAAGAGGAGCGAAAGGATACAGAGCACTCTTGAGAAGGTGTGAGGGAACTGACTGGCCTATGGAAATCATTTAAAAACCCTTTTGAAACAGGAAGCCCGTAAAAAGTATCCAAGTAACTGCTCAGTATTCTTCAGTTGACGAGCTTATGGAAATGACATCTCCTGTAGCAATTTGACTATTGGGGCACAAAAATGCTTAATTAAATAGAATTATTGAATTCGCCTCTGTTGATATGCAGAGGGGTTTCTTCCCTTACATTTATTAAAGTACTAGTTGCATGGCAGGATGTAATTAAAAGCTAATATTAAACTCTTGAAGGGAATCAGCTCAATCACAAGAAAATCTAACCTATGAGTTGAATATGTATGTATTACAGCTTGCAGTGAAGAGGTGGTGGCGGAGAAAGCATCCTGCCTTGCACAAGTTAGGGGTTTTTCTAAAGCATGGTTCAACCCTATAATTTCCAAGATGTCCAAACAAGTATTTCAGCGTATTCATTCATTTATTTATTCAGCAAACATTTCTGACTACCTGCTACGCATTGCAAGCCCTGGGTGCTGGAAGAGGTCATTGAGAGGCCATGACCTCTGGTTGACCCAAGAGGGTGCACCTGGGCAATGGGAGGCTCCTAACCTCCCCCCACCCCCTTCCTTGAGATGTCCTTTTCGTCCAGCGTTTCCGCAGCTGGAGCTGTTTTAGGGATGCAACCTGGAGAGAGTAAGGTGTTATTGAGGCCATCTGGAGGGTGTAATGACTCCCCTCCCCTCGCCTTAAGGCGTCTTTATAAACTTCAGATTCTGACAGGAGGCTGTGGAGGTCTACTCAACTTGCCCTACCCCAGGTCAGCCTAAGTGAGTCCCCTACTAAACCTGCCACCTACTGATCTGGGGGTGCTGCTCTTCAGTCCTTCTGCGGGGCTGGGGTGGTCTGCGAACCAACCATTGCTGAGCCAGCGGGTGGAAGGAATGTCCTGGGCAAGAGGCGCGTGTGGAGGAAGCCCCGGGCTGGCAGAGACACCACTAGGAACCCTGGCCGGCGGGGCAGCCCCCAGCTCTGGAGATACTCTTGGCGAGAGCATATATTCCCGCTGAGTTTACTAGGGTAGCTGCCAAATTCCAGCAAAAAGGCAGGATGAGCATCCAGGCATGACTAGTGCCGTCATGGGGATGGGGGAGGTAGCGTTTCTCTGGGCAGGAAGCAGAAAAGACAAGCAGTATCCTCACATGCCTGGCCCTGTGGCAGTGCCTGTATGGCCTTGGGATGGCGGGTGGGGTGGGTTAAGGCACTTACTCTCTTATAGATGGATTATCCTAACCTGTAGGTAGGCCTGGCATGGTAAGGGGTATCTCCTTGGTCATGTGTGGGACCCTACAAATCCGTAGAGGAGGTCCAACAAACCCATAGGGAGCTGGCATTGACACAGGCCGTCTACATCCCTTCTTTGAAGACCCTGATGGAGCCACATTTACTGCAGGAATGCCCCGAGCATCTGGCATGGAACAGTATCCTAGCTGAGCCACTTGTGGGACAGACCTTTATGATGATGGGCAGACTACTGGTCTGGGGGAAACTGATAAATCGCAACAACTGGTACTAGCTTTGAGAAAGATCTAAGACAAAGAGGAAACTAAAAAAGCCAAAAGCCTATCCCAGTTGTCTATAAGGAGTGCAGTACAAGTAACCTGGAAGTGGTTTGACCTTCTTGCTACCTTGATCCACCTGAAAAGTAAAATGAGCAACCCTGGGGGTTGCCTCCCATGCCCCAGGTATAGGATGCAGGCCAAGGTCGTCTCCAGGTGAGGGCCATGGGAGGCAATCAGGGTATCATGTTTTGCTCACTCCTCACCGGTGCCTCCAGGAATAAGGCAAGGGTTCTGGTTGATCCTGCAGCCAAATATACTCTAATAAAAGTAACCCTCAAATGTCTTCTGGTCTCTCAACGCCATTGATGATTACAAAGAGCAAATGGTTATGGTCCAAGAGGTCCTTTGAAACTGCAAACTGGGTGTTCTCACTTACAAGAATATGAGGCTTTTATCTAACACTGGAGAACCTACATATCTACAGCATAGATATTTTACAAGGTCAAGCTCTGTAAACCTCTGTTGGTGAATTTCTCCTCTGGGTTTGAGTACTTAAACCAGTTAAACCAGTGCTGAGGGGAAACACCAGCTCCACTCCCAGGAAGAGTGGTAACTGTTCAACAACATAAATTGCCTGGGTGTGAGGGGAGCATACGGAAACAAGAGAAACTATCTGAGAACTGCGCTGAATGGGTGTCCTACCCCCTGCCTGAGGTGCTTTCAACTACTTGGTATAGCCAGTAAAAATGCTGGTTCGCTCATGGCAGATGACCCTGGACTGCCAACAATTGAACAAGGCAGTGTCCCTATCCATGCAGCTATGCCTAGCATTGCCACTGCCTTAGACACCCGGGCCATGGTCCTAGGAGTATATTATACTATAGTAAGCAAATGATTTTTTCAGTATGCTTTTGGCCACTGAGTACCAAGACCATTTGCCTTCATTGGGAGGAGGCAACCATGGACCTTCCGAATGCTTCCCCCAAAGCTACCTGCAGAGCCCCATCATAAGTCCTGGGATGGTAGCCTGAGCTATGTCCCTGTTGTCTTTCCCCACATCAGTAAAATGGGCCCCTTACACCAAGGATGTTAGCATGTAAAGACTTGCTTCTGCTGCAGGACACTCTAGACTTTGCTGGAACATCTGCAAAAAAGAGGATGAGTGATAGACCCATAGAAAATTCAAGGCCCAGACACTGCCATAGTTTTTGGGAGTCCTTTGGTAGGATAAGACGTGCATTGTCCCAAAAGCTGTGATTTATAAGGTGCAAGCCTATCCAACCCCTAAAAACAGGAAGGAGTTATAGCCTTTGTAGGGGTTTTGGAGAATTTTTGTCTTCCACCTGGGCTTTGTGGCTGATACCACCTGGTAAAGAAAGGATATGTATGGTACTTGGGGATCAGAGCATCAAGCTACCTTTAAAAAGGCAAAAATACAGGGAAGGAAAATAAAGCTCTGGAGATCTACCAAGCAGGGCTACTGTTTGAATTAAATCAGAAGTTATGAATGGGGCACTGTGACAATCAACAGAAGGAGAGGGAACCCTAGGATTTTGGCCCTAGCTTTGGAAGAGCAGGAACCAAATATACTGCCATAGAGCGACAGATCCTACAGTATATACAGTACTCGTCCAGGTAGAGCCTTTCCTGAGGGAAACAGCATAACATAAGAACTCCTTTTCCTCTCAAGGGGTGGGTTGAGAATATGTTCCATCAACCCACCTCTGCCATGGCTCAGATTCCCACTTTGACTAAGTGGCATACCTATTGGCAGCAGAGGAGCACCTGTTCATCAGCCTGTTATATCTAGAGATGTGGATGCTACTAGGCCCTGTAGAGTATGTAGATCCTCCAAATGCCCCCACCACTATTACCCCCTCATTGCCCGGTAAACAGTTGGGTCTAGTCTTGGCAATCCATGTACATGGACTGCAGTTGCTGTTCAGCCCAACACTGGAACCAAACAAGAACGAACCACAGCAGCCAGTGAGCTGAACTCGGAGGGATGGCTGGTGATCAGTCAGGATCACTGGCTGTTAAACTTTTGCACTGATGGTTGTGCTATTTTGAAGGGGCTAACCCTATGGCTTGAACAATGGAAAGCCAATGGGTGGATGATCCTGAATAAGCCCTGTGGGGTAAGGATATGCAAAAAACCAAGTTCACCCCTAAGAGCCTGAGACAATCCTCACTGTTTCTGCGTCCTAGCTCATAGGACACTGACACCCTCTGGCAATCAGGAAGCTGATGTCCTAGGCTGGGTATGAACCCTAATGGCCCTTCTCTAGATACAGCAGATTGGGAGCATAAAAGGAGCAACCACTGTAGCTCTCAGGTGGGATGGCCCATGGCCAAGGATACAATACAGTCCTAGCATGCCCTATGAGTTCTAAATGATGCCAAGGTAATGCCTGAGAAGTCAGAGGCCATCCACTAGTGAGAGATTAGAAAATTGATGAAATTGGTCCCTTTCCTCGGAGTGAGGGTTCTAAATATGCCTTGGTTTGCATGGACACCATCTCTGACTGATGCTCCCCTATGGGGAGCCTGATGTGGGACACGATCCCAGGACTCAAACAATGAGCCACCCAAGTACTCACTCCCACTCCCTACTCCTTTTCAAATGGTGGCCTTGGCCTTGCCTCTTGCCTATAGTTTCTCCACGTGGCCAAAGACGTGAGGAGGCATTTCATTTGTCACATCTGTGTCACCATT
Source organism: Vulpes vulpes (assembly GCF_048418805.1). Classification (NCBI taxonomy): domain Eukaryota; kingdom Metazoa; phylum Chordata; class Mammalia; order Carnivora; family Canidae; genus Vulpes; species Vulpes vulpes. The sequence goes on from NC_132790.1 coordinate 37,700,871, forward strand.
CTGAAGAAGACCTCTGGTTCCCCTTGCCTGGACTGACCAATCTTGCCAGCAATGTGAGATACTTGACAGCACTGGGACTAAAACGCTCAGTCCAGAGAGCGGGTAGGAAGGCAGCAAGACCAAGGCAGGGACGAGAGAGGCAGTGAACCCTGATGTGACAGAGGGAACAGTGAGCAGGGCCAGGGGCAAAAATATGGAGGAGGCAAAACTCCCAGAGCAGCGGGATTGCATGAAGGGGAAGGGCGAGAGAATGAGAGGGTTGAGGAATGCAAGATATTGGCCTCAGCTTCCTACTTGACCTAGTGGATGAGGTGGTAGTTCTTATTGAGGTACGGGGAGAAGCCATTTATCAAAGGAAAGAGAAGTCCAGTCTTTGTTTTCCTTCCCACGACTCCTATAACCTTTCCTGATTTCTTTTCCAAGATAGGATTTGTCCCCTTTGATGTAAAAACTCCACATAAATGAAGTTTAATTTTCACTATCTGAAATGGGTGATGTCTTATATAGGTCCTTATTAGCCGGTTGACAGATGTAGTAACCTTCAAATAATTAGGCTGGGAAAGGTGGTTGTGAGAATTCAGAAAGACCGTATGCTGAGTAATAAGATGATTGGGGGAAGGTGGGGTCTGTCCACTAGGTCCGTGTGGCCCTCAAATAGTTTGTGCTAAACTGAACCAGGTAGCTCTGCTAATAAGTTTGTTTCTTCTTTTGAGAATTTTGTGTTTGTAGGCACACAAAATGTAAGACAACTGCATTTATTTTTGTTTATAAATGAACATCACTTAGACCTTTCACTAATTTGGGCTATCCTCTCTGGTAGTTTGACTTGGTAGGATCCACTAGATGTTGACAAGCAACATAGAGCACTTGCAGCGTGCAAAGTCTTTGCACACCATCCGTCCTGTGCCTTAAGTGTCCTCTCCCCTGTTCCCTGCTGGGCAAATTCTGACTTTCCCTGGACAAAATTACTCACTGGCTTCCCGCGATCTTCTGTTGTGTTCATACCTGTACCATCTGGTAGCCCAGCAGTTAGGAGCATGGCCTTTGACTTGACCTGCGTTCAAGTCCACTTCTGTGAAGTATTCGGCAAATTCCTTAACCTCTCTGAGCCTCTGTTTTCGTGCTGTGAAGCAGCGTTCACAGCCGTGCTTTCTAACTCTATTGTGAAGACTAAATGTTACAATGCACATGACTGCTAAGCGCAGCGCAGCGTCTGACACATAGTAAATGCTCCACAAGTGATGATGGATGAATAAATGAATGAAATAATGAATACATGGATAAAAGAATGGCCCAGGATAAAAGGAGTCTACATTTTGGTCTGTTTGGATGCCAAATAGTGATTACAATTGTGGAAATCCTGATAGATTAATGTCCTCACACTTACTGAGCAGTGTGAAGTGCCGAAGGGATGCTATTTCTCAGTATGCTATTATCTTAGTGTGATGATAGTTCCACTTTTCAAATAAGGGAAGACCAAGAGGGTCAAGTACTTGGTGGATTAGGCTGATTGGAATCTAGGAATCTCATCCTCCCACCTGTAGGGTACACATGACACCTGGCTTATCCATCCTAGATCCCTGGACCCCTTGGCCACAGCGCTGCAGAGGCTGGGCAAGAGAGGCTTTATGTCTCGGCTGGCAGATGATTAAATTAGCCCGTGGCCCTTTCTCCTCCTCTCCTCTCACTGCTGCATGGAGGAAAGACATCCGTGGCAAGCTAGGATGGGCTCACCACGTAGGAGAAAACCATCTTGACAATGTTGAAGTCTTACTCTTCCCTTGGGCTTCCAGACTCCCTAGTTACATGATACCGACATTCTTTTTTTTTTTTTTTTTTTTTTTTAATTTAAAATAGTTTGAGTGGGGCTTCTTGATTCAAGATGCTTTGGCTTGAATACATAATTTCTAGTCCTTACTGTCACTCGATGAGTTAGATATTCTGCTTTTTTTTTTTTTAAGATTTTTATTTATTAATGAGACCCCCCCCCCCCCCCCCCCACACACACACACAGAGGCCAGCTAACAGTTCCCAGGACTCCAGGATCATGACCTGAGCCAAGGGCAGATGCTTCTGCTGACATTGTGGCCTTGATCTTCCTAGATGCCACTCTATGAAATGGGGAGGTGCTATCAGTTTCTTGGGCACCCTGTTACCTGGTTCTCACGTTATCAAGATTGCTTTCTTAGAAAGACATATACCCTACGATTTCACTCCTCTGTGAAACTTAAGAAACAAAACAAGCCAGACAAACAAAAAAGACTCTTATCTATAGAGAACAAACTGGCTGTTGCCGGAGGGGAGGTGGGGGTGGGGAGAATGGGTGAAACAGGTAAAGGGGATTAATAACGCACTTGTTGCGATGAGCACTGAGTAATGTATAGAGTTGTTGAGTCACCGTATTGTACACCTGAAACTAATATAATACTGTATGTTTTCTACTTGAATTTTTTAAAAAAAAGATTGCTTCTTTTTGTATTCAGCTTGCATTTTTGTCTAATTTTTTCTGTTTAAACTCTTCCTCACTCCCTAAGTAACTCGGGGACCGTGAAGAGCCTCCTTGCCTGGCTGCCTCTGACCTGTGTTGCGATGGGTCTATTAATCTCCCAGACTGTGAGGGAGGATGTGAATGTCCCAGATGGCATTTCTTGGGAGACAGTAGAGACAGCCACAAAGACATGACTGGAATCTGAACAGCAGTGGCCTGCTCGAGGCAGGAAGGTTAGGTCCAGGAGGACAAGCAAGGTGGCAGCTTTATTTAATTAATTATTTGTTCATTATATCAAGAGTGAAAATATAATGGCCTTTGATTTGATAATTTATGAGATAAGAGCATTCATTGTCAACCATCAGAGAAATTCTAGGGGTGGAGAGGAAGAGATCCAAGATTGAGTATGTATATCTGCTTACAGGTAGGTTTCATGTTCTTATCGATTTGAATTATACATAACTGTGTTTAGTTATACTCTAACCTGTTTTAACCATCTGCTATTTTGCTTTTCCTCATTAAAAGCTACAAATTTTAACTGTATCTGTTAGTTTTTCAGACTAACAATTAAAATCCTATCTCATCAATATAACTATTAGGAAGAAGCTACAATTTTGTCCTGAATCTAAATCTTAAAGGAGTCTACATCTGTTTATACACATTCAAGAAGAGTATGGATTATGATTTTGAGTGAAGTTTTTTTATTTTGACAAACATGCGTTTAAGGCTTTTCGCTCTCTTCTCTGAACTAACATCTATTCAACCTTGGTCTCATGTCCTCCAGGATTCTTAAAGTTCTTGGCACTAACACCTCTACTTGTTGATGGTTTTTTGTTCAGCATTGTCTCTCTGCTAGATCACAAACACTATGCACGGCCTAAAACAGGACCTTGCATACTTGTGTTTAACAAACATTTGTTGAGGGATCCCTGGGTGGCGCAGCGGTTTGGCGCCTGCCTTTGGCCCAGGGCCCGATCCTGGAGACCCCGGATCAAATCCCATGTCGGGCTTCCGGTGCATGGGGCCTTCTTCTCCCTCTGCCTATGTCTCTGCCTCTCGCTCTCTCTCTCTGTGTGACTATCATAAAAAAAATAATTTTTTTTTTTAAAAATTTGTTGAAAGGGACAATGGACTATAATCTATATGTCATCAGAGTTGCTTGGGCAATTTGGGCTGGTTGGAAAGTGGGGAAATGGAATCCAGGGTGGCCTCCTATTCCTCCATCCTGGCAGGATGCCACGTTCCCATGGCGAGCCATTGCTTCTCATGGGAATTAATCTTATTCCTCAGGAGTTTGAGGATAAAAATAAATCATTGTGATGTGTCAGGAACAGTAGTTGTGAATCACTATTTCTGGACTTCTGTACTCATCCTATTGTATTATGATTTTGTAGTTTAATGCCTGCTTCCTCATTTGAACCATGAGCGGCTAAGGGTGGGCAAATATCGTATTCATTGCCCAGCACATTTATTAGCAGTTTCTCTTACAGCTAGGTGCCAATATTTATTGAGTATGGATTATGTGGTCCATATTAAGCATTTTACATGTGTGTAATTCCTCCCAACATCTTATGTGTGGTAGGCACAATTATATCCATTTTAAAGGATGAGATAACAGAGGGTGACAGAGATTTTAAGTAAATCCTCAAGCCTGTACATATGAGACCATAAATGATAAGGCTGGAATTCAAACTCAAGCTACCTAGCTCTGAAGATCATACTCTTAACCAGTGCTGTCTCTCAATACGTGTTGTAATTAAATTCAGTTCAAGATTAAAAACTAAGCCCTGTCAGAAATCTCAAGAGAAAGAGACGTAGCATTTTAGACAAGGTAAGAGGGATGAGCTAGTGTACCCCAGAGACAGGTCAGGGGGACATATATCATTATGTCTTAGACTATGGACATCTAGGAGGAAGGAGGAGGAGGTCCAGCTCCCTCCTTGATGCAGGAGTTTAAATGCGAGCGGGCTGCCCTTGGGCTGGGGAAAGCCATGGGTTACATGAGGTCTATTCATCCTCGTGGTTAAGAGCAAGTGCTGTGAAGGTGGAAGATGAGCTGGCTTAGCACGAGGCCTGACACACGGTAAACGCTCAGTCCACGCCAGCTATCCAGGGCTGGACCATTTAAGAGTATACAGAGCAAATGCCCATATCCACAAAGGTCGGGACACTAGAGCTTGTGTGTTGTCACGGAGCTGAAGTCCTGCAGAGGCAGGAACCCAACCGGAGGAGTCCGGCTCTGTCTCTGAGCTAACTGTCCCCTGGTCCCCCAACTTTGCATGCGGGGCTGCTGCACCTGCGGGTGAGCCTGCTTCCCTGAGAAGGATGAGCTTTGGGCGGGTGAGCACGGAGCCCTCCCCATGCTGCCCGTGGCCATTTCTGTGCAGTTATGTCTCTTTCCATTTCTCTTATCCATTAACCCACGCAAGGCTCCCTCTGGTTAATTGAATTTGCTAGAAGGCTGCCTTCTGTGATTAGGCATCCCGCAGCCTGAGCTCGGAGGAGGAAGGGAACAGGCAGAGAGGCAGACGTCTTGGTGAGTGCAATTCAATCTGCTGCTAAATTCAATCTCTGGGGTTCTGGTTTCTGTTCTCGTTCAGCCACCCGCAGCGAAATGTTTAAAATGCTCCCGACACATCAGCACGGTGGGCAGTGTGCCAAGACCCAGGCTGCCCATATTTTCCTCATCTCTTTAAAACCTGTGTGAATATCCGGTAAGCGTTGTTCCTTTCTGCTCCACATCTCCAATTCCAAGCTGCTGAATAAGACAGGCCTGCGGTATCTGCTCCAAATGTGGTTCACAACCTCTGCTCCCTTCACCTACACCCCCACTAAATTTTCTTCCGTCCTGAAGAAATTGATCGGCCTCAGACCTGTTAGTTTTGGAGCTCTCCCCTCCCGTCAAACACATTATTCATCTAAATCTTGCATGATAGAAAACTTATTTAACATTTCATGAAAGCTGTGTTGACATAATTAATATGAAGTGCATATTCATTTGGATTATAAATTTTCTTTTTGTATTTTGCGGCTAATCTATTTGGTCTCCCACCTCTTATTGAGGCCTCTGACGAAGCCCTGGGTCCTGGGCCCATGCGTGGGCTAACTGGGCGCTACGGAGACCGAGGTGTTTTATTGTCTGCCCACCGTTTCGAACTTTCCTGAAGCAGAAGCCAAGAATATTGTGTGCGATGGCTCAAAGCACAGGCTTTGGCAGCAAGCAGGCCCAAGTCTCTGCTCAGAGCATCAGTTTCTGAGAACAGAGCCTCTGTTTTTGTCTTCATTAAAATGTCAGTGGTGATAGTGCCTACTGGTTACTGTTGTTTGAATAATTTCGGTGGCGGCTTTGTAACACAGAATTCCCTTTCCTGTAGGTTTCTGGTTGGAGTGGCCCCAGTGGAAATTCGGGTGGGAGACTTGCTCGTCTACCATCACTTGGTAGTTCATACATATCCTCGTTTATCTGCTCACCTACTTGGCAGGAGGCAGCCACCAGGCCTGCAATGACGGAGGGTCCCCTAGATCCTCCCTCGACTTCTCTGACTTCCTGACTGGGTGTGTTGTTTAGCTCCAGGACAGGCCTGGTTTCTGTGGGACACTCGTACCATGAAAATGAGAAACAAATTGATGTGACTTCAGTCCATCTTTGTGAGTTCTCTCCGCTCCTCCTGTCTCTTCCCTCACTGACTGCCTCCCCTAAGGACTTTGGCTCCAACATCAGATGGGAGGACAGCCTGCTCTCACAACTATACTAAGTCAAACCCATGTAACAAATCTTTTTTTCTGGAAGATTTTATTTATTTATTCACGAGAGACACAGGCAGAGACCTAGGCAGAGGGAGAAGCAGGTTCCCTGCAGGGAGCCTGATGCAGAACACGATCCCAGGACCCTGGGGTCACGCCCTGAGCCGAAGGCAGATGCTCAACCACTGAGCCACCCAGGTGCCCCTGTAACAAATCTTTCTTTATTGATAGTGCTTCTGTTGCTTTTATTGTACAGGACCTGAAACAGGACCCACCTATTACTGTTTGAGTGTGATAAGGCTTGTAAAGGGCACAATATAGCACCTGGCCTATATTAAGTGCTTGGTAAATATCTTCACTACAATCCCCCAACCTGGACATGACGTGACTAATAAAAATCTAAATCCTGCACCTAACACAGAGCCTGGCACATAGCAGATGCTCCCCACAGACTTGTTGAATGTTTAACATCACAAGAGAGAGAAACAGGACTATATATGGTGATACGTGGGAGTTGAGGGGGAGGTGATATAATCATTGAGTAATACAACATCTATATTTAAGAACACCGTTTTAAAGAAATGCAATGTATTATTTCACGGTTATAGAGTGATCACCTAGGGCAACATCGTACACTCTAAATTTAAACAGTAGCAATATGTTCCTTGGGACCAGTTTGCATGAGCACTTAGATTGATACCTAATAAGTGTGTTCAAATAAAAATAGATGTTTCTATGGTACTTGAGAATAAAACTATTCTCTTATGGGTTTTGCATATTTGGACAAGTCTTCCCTCATCCCCTGTCTCTGATCTAGCTTCCTCTGTGTCATAGTGAGGGTGGCTTTTTTTCTGGTGTGACCTCTTGGTGCCAGGTAGTGTCATCTTCTGTCACTAGGTCATCACAGCTGTTCGCTGGCTCTTGTCTTCAGCCTAGACTGTACTACCTCTGAAAGCTTTACTCCAATTGCTCTGGTTGTTTGGTGCTGCATTATAAACCACCCAAAATAGCAAGCATCACATGTTCTTCTGAATCTGCTAGGTGGCAGAGTCCACCTGAGCAATTAGTCTGTGGTCTCAGTTGGGTAATTGTGGTAACTGGGCCTGACTGGTAGGGGGCTGGCTGGGTGTCGCCCTCTCCTTGAAATCCCAGGACCCCTCCCTGTGGCCTCTCTATGTGGTCTCACCAGCATGGGAACCTCAGGATTGTTGGACTGCTAAACAGGCTGCTCAGGACTTGAAGAACAAGGATTTCGAGAGGTCTGGTTGGAAGTTACAAGGATTCTTGTGACCCAGCCTGTGAAGCCTGGATCATACTGTCAAGTGAAGGATGATGCCCAGCCCGGATTCAAGTGGAGGGAAATTAGACTCCACTTCTCAATGGGAGAAAGAGCAATGAGTTTGAGACCCTTCTTAATCTATTACACTGTTTTTTTTTTTATTAGTACACTTCTCTGGTCCATAGCTTCTTTCCTTCCATCTGCCATTCTCTTCATTGTGCCTGTGGTTGGAGATCTCTGTTCCTCTGGTGCCTTCACCTTTTTTGACTCCTGGCTTTACATCCTCTGCCTTCCAGCCTGGGCCTTCTGCCTCTGCCTTCACCACTTGGTGTCCTTGTCTCCCTAACTTTCTGTCAGACTCTCAAAAGTCTCAACCATGGAGCAGTCCAACCAATAGTCCTCTGTACTCTCCCACAGGCTGTTGAGATTGCTGAGGAAATTCATGCATTGGTGCTCCGGGGGGGTCTCAGACCCCTCCCCACAACCCCACCATCTACTCTCCATGGCCCCACTCTGTCTCTGACAACCACCTCTGCCCCACTCCCCACTTCCCTCTTCCCTCTCCACAGATGACCTTGTTTCATGCCTCCCAGAGCACAATGAAAGTTCTCTTGACTATCTCCTTCTTCCTTAAGACAAACTCGGAATCTGAACCCCTGTGACTTCCTCTGAGTCTCTCCATGAGCACAGGGAGGGTGGTCCCTCCTATCTGAGGCTACCTGTCTTGTAGTGCTCTCCATCTCCTTCACTTCTTCAGGGATTTCATCACTAAATCATTGTCTTTCCTGTATCTTCAGTGTCTTCTTTTAATGTTTTTTTTTCTTATTATCAAATAGAAATGTCAACAGAAAAGGCTAATATTTATTGCTTGTAATAGGTCAGATACCATCCAAGCACTTGACACCTTGTAACTATTAAATATGACTGCATATGGTTGGTTTTGTTATTATCCTCATCTTGCAAATGAGCAAAATGGGATCCTGAAGAGTTGAGGAATGTGCCCAGCTTCTGTGTGGAGCTGGGACCTGAACTCAAGTCTGGTTCTAGAAGCTGAGCTGTGGTATGTGACTTCACTGCATGCTGTCTTGCTGCAAGCACTAACATCCAAAATAAAAACCAAAAATACTTTCTACGTTTAACTACTTTTAGCTTCTGCCCTCTTTTTCGCAAATTTCTTGAAAGAGTTGTCTTCACAAAATAGCATCTCTGCTTCCTCCCTTCAACTGCTCCCAGTCCAATGAAATCACCTGAGCGGCCACAAACCCTGAGCTTAGATAGCAGTACTGATTTCTCTGTAGCAGTGGATGTCTCTGACCACCAAGTGTTTAGTTCCCTCCTCCCTTGAGTTAATCTTGATTTTCTTCCTATGTTATCCTGGCTGTTGCTTCTTTGTCAGCCCTTCTCCCTCCACCTTGCTTCACTTAATGGTTCTTATATGGCTTTTTTTTTTTTAAAGATTTTATTTATTCATGAGTGACATGGAGAGGCAGAGACATAGGCAGAGGGAAAAGCGGGCTTCCTGTAGGGAGCCTGATACGAGACTCAATCCCAGGACCTGGGGATTGATCACGACTCGAACCAAAGGCTCAAGCACTGAGTCACCCAGGTGCCCCTCTCCTAATGGCTCTTGCTCCTCGGGCTTCTGTCTGTGCTCAGCTCCTTACCCTGCAGAGTTTCTCTGGGGGAGTTCAGTTGTTCTCCATGCTGCCCTTCCACAAACTTTGTGTTGATAACTCTCCAATGTGTACTTCCGCCTCTGATTCTGCTCTGAATTTCAGCTCCCTTCATGAAGCTGCTGACTGGAGACTTGGTTGCCTTGCTAGTCTGAGTCCGCCTCCTGGGGTGAGGGAATAGCCAGGGAAGGTAGGCAGCTTGACCATGTGACACAATCCTTGCAAGAGAATCAGTAGCGGTGCCTGGATCAATATGTGAGTTGGTAGGAGCTGAAAGACAACGATTTGGGATGATTATGTAACCCTGCAGGTGGCCTGTGCATGAGGAAATGATGTTATGTAATATCAAAGAAGAAGATTGTTATTGGCTCCTTAGAAGCCCCAAATAAAATATGTACAAAACTGTGCTGGCCTTTTCCTGTTGCAAACTTGCTGTTTTTGTTCTTTGAATCAGTGAATGGCTCCATTATCCACCTGGTCACCTAAGTCAAATTCTGAATCATTTTCTCTCTCATTCTCTCTCTCTCTTTTTTTTTTTTTTTGCTTCCCACATCGAATGCGTCTTTATTTCCAGTTGATTGTACGTCTGAATTCTATTTTTAATTCACTCAGGCCTCTTATTCTACTTTCTTAAGGCAAGCCATCACTATTGCCTGTCAGGATTCTTTCAAAAGCCTTTTGACTAATCTCCAAACTGCTATCTGACTATCCTTCTAGAATGATCTATGTAAGATAAAACTGTGACCATATCACTCTCACCTGCTTTTGGAATCTTTTGGCTACTCCCATTGCTTACTGAATAAAATCCAAATTCCTTAGTATAGTTGTATTACCTGGCTCTTCATTACCTGCCTCCTGACTTTCTCTCTCCAGCTATATTCTTTCTAGTTGGGTTCATAGACCCAAAGCCTGAATTCTTTGTGGTTCCCCAACATTCACTGTCTCCTGCTTTTCTGCAAAATGAAACTTCCTTCTGGTTCCTAGCCTGGTTAACCCCTCCCTGTCTGCACTACTCTACTCTGCATCATGTTCTGGAAGCCTTCTCTGAGCAGGCTGTCCCTTTGTGTGCACTCACAGGACCCTGGGCTGGGTGGGGATGGGGAGATGTCTTCCTGTATGGGATCCTGAGTTCCTGAAGGGCAAGGACTGGGTTCTATTTCTCTCTATCTACAATTGAGCACAGATTGTTTGGCTAATTCCTTCCATCCCTTAAAATCTTGCTCAGGCATCCTTCCCTATTCCTAGGTAAAATTAATTACCTTTTCTATTGTACTTCTGAACGTTGTATTTACTTCATTTGTATAAATGATAAATATCAACTGAATACCAACCTATGAGTTGGGCTTCATGCTGACTATTGCTGACTTATTGCCATTGTCAGCAATAAGGATCTTATTGCCATTGAACAATCTGCTGTCCCTGGGAAGTAGTTACTCTGTATTTTCTAGAGGAAAAAGCTCAGTTTTTGAGGTACTGTGGTAGATGCAGAAAACATCAACATAAAAAAAGAAAGAAAACATCAGCATGAACAAAACTGGTCAGGCCTTGGCTAATAGTGTGGTGGGAGGGATGGATATTAAACTAAGAATTCTGTAAACAAAAATAAAGACTAACATTATTAGGAAGTTACTGTTTGTCATGTCCTCTTCAAGTGGTCTCCATGTGCCAGTTTGAGTGCATATAGAACACTAGGGAGTGGGTGTTATTATTCACATTTTACAAAAAGGATGCCAAGGCTTGATGATGCTTGGTAACCCATCCAAGTTCCCACAGCTACCGTGAGGGGGAGGTGCTAGGATTTGAACCCACAGTCACCTGACTCCAGGCCCTATGCTTCCAAAGAATGACAGGGCTCACCCCAAGAGTGTCACAAAGGATGTGGCTTGATGGGAGTGGGCATGGAAGGCATCCCAGAGGAGGTGACATGTTTGGCTAATGGGACTTGAAAGAGATGCTGAGAATAAGAGTTTCAGGCAAAGAGAATGCATGTCTGTCCCTCCTAGATGAGAATTGTGGTTGGCTCAACTGTGTATCACCAGTACTGTGTACTGTGCATATATGTATACTTATGTGTACGTAGAGGTATGTATGTGTGTGTATATCTGCTACTGTGGTAGCTAGCATGTGGCAGATGCTCAAATAATGCTCACATAATACATTTGCGGTGTCAGTTTGATTCCTTACATGTGAAACTATAAGGAAGGTACAATAAAGATAATGAATTTTTTTGAAAAGAACAGCAACAACAAAACAAATGATTTGCTTAGTATCCTGAGGGCACAAAGAGGCAGAGCCAGAACCTAAAATCTGGTCTCTTGGTACTTAGTCTCCCCTGTGACACTTTCTTATCATGGTGGCTCATCTTCTGGTTCCTTTCATTGTCCTTCTGAGACTAAAACAATTGTGGCCATAGGAAGCTGAATTTGCATGTGGCCACAGAATCTCAAAGATGCGCAATATCTCACTAGCAAAGAACCTAGTCTATTTGGAAGCCACGTATCCTGCATTAGCACCAGGCAGTTTTTTGTTGTTGTTGTTGTTGTTGTTGTTGTTTTTTAAACCAAATCCTAGAAGCTTGGCTTTTCTCCTTGTAAACCAGCAGGTGTCACAGTTTACCTAAGAAGAGAACAACAGCAGCTTGATGGCAGCTGTTGATAGACCCCCATGGACTCAGCCTGAAGGACTAATATGGCCTCTCCTGTCTTTGTTCATTGCTTATCCAGTGAACCACCGGGTAATCCACCACCTCTTCTTGTACTGAGGGGTTGTGACAGGAAGTGAAGTCTCCCAAAGCCGTGGCAATTCAATTTCCTTTTTCTTTGGCCAGAGACCTTGTGGAGCTTCTGGGGACCCCACATGCACCGTGCTTTTTGCCTTTGTCTCCTATACTCCCTGGATGCCTTTTCTTGCCACTTCAAGGGCAGGCCCTGAATGACCGTGGCTCTCCAGTTCTTTTATTTTTATTTCTACAGGAGCCAAAGTCAAGCCCTGAGAGCTGCTTTGCAACCGCTTTGTACCACTCTGTCTTTTGTTATTGATTATTAAGATTCTATATCTCTTCTTTCCAAGGGCTCCCTTGAGTGGCCATGTTTTTCCTGTATACTCACTGTCTTTGCCAAATGGGGCAACCATGTTTGTACCACAGGATTCTCTTGCCTCTCCTGAATGTGGCTGACCACATCAGAAAAGGTGTTTTAGGGCAGCCCAGGTGACTCAGCCATTTAGCACCACTTTCAGCCCAGGGTGTGATCCTGGAGACCCGGGATCGAGTCCCATGTCAGGCTCCCTGCATGGAGCCTGTTTTTCCCTCTGCCTGGGTCTCTGCCTCTCTCTCTCTGTGTGTCTCTCTCTCATGAATAAATAAATTTCAAAAAATCTTAAAAAAAGAAAAGGTGTTTTAGGGAGATGGTTGAGCTGCAGCTAAGAATTGAAAGTTGGAGAAGATTCAGGTGGGCTGAAAGAAAGGGGTGGGTAGGGAAGAATGAGGAAAGGCAGAAATGAAGAGAAGAGGCTAGGGGATAAAATGAGTATGACACATGTTCAGTATTACCAACTGGCTTGGCTGACATGGACTAGGATTTTGACAGCAGCATGCAAGGAGCCATGGGAGGAAGAAATTGATTGCAGAGGCCTTGACAGTCAATCTGGATCCATATTCTGAGCCCAAAGTGTACCATAAATATGAACTACTCTGTAGTATAGATCAGCACTGTACATTTTGAGGGAGGAGAGGAGGAAAGAACCAATAATTAACAAATAACCAGTGACTATTGTAGCTCCTGTGTATATATCACTTAAACCTGTCAGGAATGCATCTGGTGGCAAGAAACAGAAAGCTTAACTTGCAGTGGCTTAAATAAAGAGAGACCATTTTTTTTCGTGTCGTGAGAAATCTGGAATTTGATGGGTGTAACTTTGGTTCAATTTGTTGATGATGTCTCTGTCAATGTCGGGGATGCTGTTGCTGGTGTTCTCTTGGTCACAAGAAAGCTCCTGCTGTTCCAGACATCACATCTTTGTTCAGGGCATATAGAAGGGAAAAAAGAGGGTTTGCTTCATCTGTCCCTTTGATTAGGAAAGCAGAAGCCTTTCCAGGGCCACTTCAGACTTCTGCTTATATTCTACTTCCCTGAACTGTGTTATCTGGCCACCTGCTACCCACCAAGGGGGAGCCTGGGAAAGTGAGGAGTAAGCTCAGTCTCAGGTGGAAGGTGCTAAGGGACCATCAAATTGAGAACAACAATCAACAGTGTCTGCCACAATTACTTCCTTTACTTCTCACCCTACAACTGAGCAGATGCCAATATTGCTGTCATATTACAAGTGAGAAAATGGATGTTTCACAAGGAAAATACATTGGATAAGGGGACACAGCTAGTATCTGGGAGAGTTAGAATTTAAACCCTGGTCATTCTGGTTTCAAAGTCTTTGCCCTTTGTGTGAGCACTGGCAGGCTCACTATGCCTTGAACATCTATATGTCTGCCGGCCCTAAAGGCGAGCTCCTGGAACTCCTACAGACTGGAAGTGTGCGAGGGAAAATGTTGGCACCTCAGAAGATTATTGATTCTTTCAGGAAGCCAGGGTTCCTGCGGCACTGCTAGATGGAGGAGGTGGATGAAGGAGTGTGGAGAAGGGGAAGCAGAAAATTAAGCCCTTGCTCTTTGTTCTAATTGGCACCTACACAAAGTTAGACATGCCGCTCTGGGAGGGGTATCTGTTTTTGAAGCGAGAACAAAAAGACCTGGAAATTTGATCTGTTAGGTTGGAGGAACTGATCTATGAAAATACTGCAGGATACTCAGGCTCTCTGCTGTTTCTGGAATGGGTGGCTGACAGGCCCCAGATCAGAAGGGAGCACATATGGGAAATAAAAGGCTTGGTTAAGTTTGACTAAGTGACATTTCCTATGGAGTCAGAAGTGACAAGTACTGATTTTCCATCAATCACACCTTAGGTGACTATTTTAAAAGCAACTTGTCCCTATTGACAAAGGAAAAAAAAGAACATTTCTGGATGTGGGTTTTTGCCCTTAACCTCACTGCCTGTGGCTATTTGGAAGACTTTAGAAATAAAATGGCAGATTCTGGGAGGGAAGCAGGCAGTATTTGAAGTTTGGCTCAAGGTCAATTGATGCTCCTGGCTTGGGGAGGGAAGTTGTTGCAGAATCCCAGCCTCTCCTGTCCTTTGGGGAGACAAGCAACTCTTGGACTTTGGCTGACCCTGGATCACCTGGGTCAATGAAGATTCCAGCAAAAGCAATCCCTAGTCTGCTCAGGCTTTTGAGAGGAGATTGAGGAACGGACTCTTCTTCTTTCCTTGTGCTGACATGTCAGGATGCATTTCAGTTCTCCTCCCAGCAAATGGCATCAGATGTAACCAGCTCCAGGCTCTCTGTCTCTACTTTGTTTCAACAGTTGTGTTTGAGCACTTCTTTCAAGATTCGGGAGGCCTTTCCTGGGCCAGAGTAGTCGCCAGAAAAGCAAATTCTGGAGAAATTATATTAAAGGAAAATACAAGGCAGAGAAACTGTTTAAAGGACCCCTTGAACCTTTTATTTTTAAGCCTTGCATACTTAGCCCTTCCCTTTCTGGCTCCAGTCTCCCTCCCATCCTGCCACTCTTCCGGCATATGTTTGGTGTCTTTTCTCTGCCACTCAGAACCTGCTATGACGTTTATGCTTCTGAACTTTTGCTTTCCCCTCTGCCTAAGGTTCTCTGATCTTTATTTTCCTGGAAAACCTATTTGGGACTCACCTCAAATGTACCCCCCTTGAGAAACCTTCCTCTAATTCTTTCATACAGGGAGTCCCTTTTTCCTGTGGCTGTGGCAGGGCCTCAACCATGACACTTCACCTAAGAGAGAGCAGTTCTCAAACAGGGCACTCATAGGATTCCCTGAGAGGCTTGCTCAAAATACAGATTCCTGGGCTCCACCTCCAGAGTTTCTGACCCAGTGGATTTAGAGTGAGACCTAGGAATCTGCATTGTAAGCAGGAACCCAGAAGATTCTTATGTATCCTAATATTGGAGCTCATTGCCCCACAGTATGATAATGGGATGTCATCTGACCATATATTGAAAGTCTTTGTGGTGCTATTATTATTTGTTTTAGCGGATCTAGTTCTTCTGCAATTGCATTAGCTTATCTGAGCACAGACTAGTGTCTCCCTGGTGAGTGCAGTGCCTGGCATACACCAGGCCCTCACTATTCCAGGGAGTCAGGGAAAAAAGACTAGCTTTTGCTGGCTTTCATAGCCTTCATTTTATTGATAAAGAAATGAAGGCCCATGGGACATACAGCTGCCACTCAAATCTAGGCTTGAGTCTGAGAATTGTGAGACCCACGTTTCACATACAAAGATAGTTGGTACAAAAGAGGAGAAAACTCACAAAATATAAACACTTGAGGGGACCTTATCTTCTTGGTTCTGTTTATGCTTCTCTTGGGCATTAGGCTAGATTCTATCTCGGCTGTTTCTGTCCTTATCTCCTAGATATGAATTAGATATATTTTGAGAGTCTGCTAAGGTCATTTTCCTTTCTTTGAAAGTGACTTCCAAGCCAGGCCACCACCTGCTGTCAGGTTGTCACTGACCTTGAATAGAGTATCGGATTCTCTCTTCAGAACTTGAATGATGTTCCAGATGTTGTCAGGTGGGGATGGGTAGGGGCGCTGGGAGGTCACGTTGCAGCTAGGGTCAGCAGCAGGACAATGCAGAGCTCCATACAAATTGAAATTATGAGATTTCAGGAAGGAAGAAAAAATAGTCCAGAGACAGAGAGAGAAGTGGAATGTAGTAAGTTTCTAGCAGAGACAAGAGGCCATGTTGCCTCAGAGAATGACAGTTAGATGGACACAAGAGCAGCTCCAAATTTTCCAGTTCCTACATGGCTCAGTTCTGTTTCCTGTCCCTGCAACCTGTCAAGTATTTCCGTTTCCTTATAATCAACCTTCCTTGTCTGAAGCTAGTTTGAATCTGTTCTTGAAACCTAACATGGTGAACAAATGAAAGACCCTCATACAATCTTGGTATAAAGAAGGCCATATGCTGCCCCATTTCTCCTTGTTTTTGAGGGGTCCTGCAGAAAGCTAACATCTTGCATCTAACTTCTGTAAAGCCCCACTTGGTTTCTAGTCAATATGGGATTAAGGTAGTTCTCTCTCCCTTTGCTGGTTTGTATGTTAACATCTAGTCTGGAGAGAGTATAGAGACTGAAATTTGAGGAAAATGCAAAATAAAAGACTCAAGTTACTTTGCATTCTAAGGCTTACAATGTCCATGGATTTGCTGTGTTTACTGAGAACCTCTGTCCACAGGAGCTGAGCCCAACATGTATGAACTCAGAGCAGTTGAAATCTAGGCTCCCAGTACAGTTGCCCTACTGTAACTTGTGCTCTCAGGTTAGTCTGTTTGCACATCAGTTACAGGTAGACTGGAGCTCATGGAAGTCAATCAGGAAACTGTGAGTTGACTTGGCCAAAAGATACATTGAATCCTGCTAAGTCCTCTCAACTAATTTGGTCAGTAAATAGACCAATCCACCCAATCTGCACAAGTTCACTGACGCAGTACTGATTCAATAAAACGTGACTGGGAAACAAGAGGTGCTAAGGGGGAAACTATAGGTTTAGAATGAGACACACCAGGCTTGCTGCCTATTCTATCATCTCTTCCTGCATGAGTTTAAGTAAATTTGCTTATCCCCCTGAGCCTCCATTTCCTCATCTGTAAAATAAGGTTAGAGAGGAATCTTGGAATATGTTGGGTATTACAATGTATAATATAGGAAAAACAGCTAGCAGAATACTTGGTACATGCTAAATGCTCAATATGTTTATTTTCTCTCCCCATGTCAGTAACTCAGGCTACATAAGAGCAGAAATGAGGCTCTCATATCTTCTTACTTAAATCTGTCTTCACAAATAGCTGCCAGCCCACAGCTGAGTCACCATGTGGACCAAGCTGTAGCCTGGCAACACTAGTTGCTCACCCAGTGGATGTTGCTGGCCTTCTAGACTCCAGTGCTGTACAGTGGACTCTCCTTTACCATCTCTTGACCTTGAAAGGGCAGGATTGTCCCTGCTCATAGGTTTGTGGTGAAGATTGCATGAGAAAATGGCTGGGGGATAAAAGGTTAGGGAATCATAGGGCCCTCACAAAGACTGGCTGAAGATGGGAATGTCTCTAGGTGGCCTAAAGCCAGATGAGCTGCCCTTGCAAGAGCAGCCAAGAGGAGAACCTTTCTTAGTTTCTTTTCAGCAAGGTATTCTCTCAACTGCTCTTTATACAAGTGAATTAGGTTGCAGATGAAGGGTAATACATTATTTACCTTAGGATCATTGATGGCAATGGTTAACAAACTTCCACTTTGCTCATCAGGTCTGAGAGTGAGGAATAAGTGGCAAGAGAGAAAGGCAGTAGGCACCCAGGGGAGGAGTACTATTTCCCTCTATGTTAGTTCACAAATGCTTTTTTTTTTTTTTTTTTTTTTTTAGATTTTATTTATTTATTTATGAGAGACATAGAGAGGCAGAAACACAGGCAGAGGGGGAAACAGGCTCCCTGCGGGGAGCCTGATGTGGGACTCGATCCCTGGACCCTGAGGTCATGACCTGACCCAAAGACAGGTGCTCAGTCACTAGGATACAGGTGGATACAGACTCAGAACTTCGGATACAGTTTGGATACACTTCGGATACAGACTCGGAACAGTTGAGTAGCTTCTTCCTATAGGGGATTGAGCTAGAATTTCAGTGCAGGCTTGTTTGACTTTAAATACTGTTTGTCTCAGTTATTGTTATGAACAAATCAATGTAAAACACTCATTTTAATATGTCCATGGATTCTGTGGGTCAGGAATTTACAGATATGGCACAGTGGGAATGCCTTGTCTCACCCTTAATGGCTAGAGGTGACTTTATGGCTAGGGCTGGACTCCTATGAATGCACCTTCACTTCCATGTTGGGCACTCGATGGTGGCCATCAGTGTGGACTTTAACCGGTATTGCTGGTCAGAATACCTACAAGTGGCCTGTACATGTGGCTTGGACTTCCTAAAAGTATGGTGGCCTCAGGGAAGTTGGACTTTTTTTTTTAAGATTTTATTTTTTTCAGAGAGAACAAGCAGAGGGGAGGGGCAGAGGGAGAGAGACAAGCAGACTCCCCACTGAGCAACGAGCCTTGATCCCAGAACCCTGAGATCATGAAGTCAGTTGCTTAATTGACTGAGCCACTCAGGTGCACCTTGCCTTGTCTTACTGAGCCTCAGAAGTCTACCACATTCAGTTGGTTATAATTAAGTTGTAAGCCTACTCAGTTTCAAGGGGAGGGAACAAAGATCTCACCTATCATGGTAGGATTGTTGAAGTAGCTGTAGTCACTTTTCTTTAATTTCTCTATAGTTTGATAGGATAGCTGTGGCATATATTTTGATAGAATATGGCAGGTCATTTGCAACAATTTTTTTGCTCCCCACTGTTGCACAGGACCAGCAGGTGGGAACACAGGCTAGGCCACATCAAAAGGCCGACCTGTCAGTCAGCTGACTTGTTGGCATCTTCCAGTTGTTTTTGCCGGCTTTGCCAAAGTACATATGACTTCTGAGATGTGGTATATGTGGGCAGGAGCTGGAAATCCCAGTTAAAGCTGCCAACAGAGACTGAAAAAAGCAGGTATTATCTAGAAGAAAAGTTTAATGTATGGGAGGTGGACTTTGCATTAGTGGTAACTGGCAGAAATGATGAAAGGCACATTATAAAGGTCACTGTTGTCAGCCACAAGTAAGAATAATCCCCTGTCCAAGAAAAAGAAAGGCCACAGGCTGACCTGACAATAATAGTGGTGAATGTAATAGTCATAAAAGGATCTAATGTGGGGAAGAACATCTATGTGCCACTCTCTGTGCTAGATCTTCAAATCACCTCATTCCCCAGCAACTAGGACATTTACTGTTACATGAAGGAAGTCACTGAACAGCTTCATTGAGTGACTAAATGGCAATGTAGAATTTGACGTGCTGCAGGTAACTGCCTCTATGGTATGAATTGTCAATGTGAAGAAATGAATAAGTGCCCAATCTTCTGAATCTGCCCTATTTCACTCCAATTGGAAATCACCAAGCTCAAGTCAAACCACTAACAGAGTCACCTTTTTCCTTGGTAGATTCTTGTAGCATATGGTACTGTAACACCCCCTCCGGACTGATTTTTTTTCAGCTGCTATCTGAAGAAGGGTAGAGAAAGTAACATTATTAGTTCCCCACCTATTATGTACCAGGGCTACGTGGTTAGGCAAATTTCGGAGCACAGGGCGATATAGGATTTGCTGAGAACTTACTGGGCCCAAAGCAAGAACAGACAGGTCAGTCTGGCCAGTGAGCTGACCCACAAACATAGAGGTTGAGAGACCAGCAGCAGTCAAAACTTGTATCTGTTACACAATGCTGCTCTGAGGGAGCATATTGTGAGTTAAATGATCTCGAATATTCTGACCCAGCAGCCTTGAGGAATTTGAGCAGAGGCAAATGAACTTTCTGAGCAGCCCTAACTCAGGTGCTATGTTCTGGTGGGCTGCTCATCTGCTTTGTGTTGATAGAGAGGTTGCTTTAGTCATTGAAGAAACAGCATGAAGGTACTGAGAACTATGAAGTGAGCATGGAGCAAATGCTTGTTGACATACTGATGAATCACAGCCTTAGACTTCGGGGTCATGAAAATCCTGGCACAGATACAGACCACAGTGCCATTGTACTCACGCTGAGATCAGGATGAAACTGGGTGAGGTCCGGGACTTTATCCTGGACCCTTTGTTCCCACATGTTTCTCTCCTGAGGAATGTGAAGTATTGATGGGTCTGTTTTCTTCAAGTAATGAATAACATATTCATCCACATAATTATTGCCCTCAAAATGTGGTCAGAAGCTTTGTCATTTTGGCATGAGGGGAAAGCAGACTTGAAACTCTGATGCCCTTCTGCTTCGTGTTTCTGTGGAAGACAAGTAATTGGCTCAGCATTTCTCTTTCTCTGATCTCAAGTGCTCTCTCTTTTTTTTTTTTAAGATTTTATTTATTCATGAGAGACACAGAGAGAGAGAGGCAGCGCCACAGGCAGAAGGAGAAGCAGGCTCCCTCAGGGGAGCCTGATGTGGGACTCGATTCTAGGACCCTGGGATCACTACCTGAGCCAAAGGCAGACTCTCAACCACTGAGCCACCAGGTGCCCTCAAGTGGTCTCTTCTAATTTAGTTGGGATGTTCTGGAGATCCTAGACTTTCTGGTTGAGACTGGTGGACCTGGGGGTTATTATATGAGACTGAGAGGCTGAGATGGCATGTGGCATTTTTTTCTTTTCTTTTTTTGGTGAGAGAATGCTGCCAGCTTCCTTACCACAAGGTGGGGGGGATAATGTAGATGGATAATGATAGATTCTTGCCCATTCATCATGGATTTGGTTTGATTTGATTTCATTCCATTCAAGGTCATCAGATTCCTTCTTGTTCCCTCCCATCCCAATTCATCCCATTCCCTTCCATTCCATCTTTCTTATTTTATAAGTTCCATATAATTTATGTGGATATAAAATTTTATTCTGCTTACTGAGCTTCTAGTTCTGCTATGGACAGGATACTCTGCTAACAATCCCAGGTACACAAAGCTGAGTAAATCCCAAGCAGCACCCTATGAAAATGACTTAGGAGATTTATCAAGCTATCCTCAATTTTCTCCACTCCAAATCCCTCTGGTTGACCTTTCTGATCTTTCTCTGGGAGATACCCTCCTCTACTTCATTTCCTTTGAGGCATTATGAGTAGGAAGAAGGCTGGTATCTTGGGTTCTGACTAATCCTTATTTCTCCGAAGATTCCGAGTGCATCCAATAGAAGGCATGTAGTTGTCACTCTATATACCTTGTTAATTGACATCTGTGTTATTGAATAGCCTGTGTGGCATTGGACAGGACACTACCCTTCTCTGAGTCAGTTTCCTATTGCTACAGCATAAGTGGCTTAACTAGGTCTGTGCTTTTCAGACTTCCTTAGGAATTCTGAGTCAGGAGGTCAAGTCTAATGAGGTCAGGCTCTGAGAGGCAGGGTAGTATAGTGACTACAGAGTTGATGAGCCTTTGGGATAACAGCAAAATCAGGCAGATAATGGACCATGAGGAATTTTCTTGGAGAATATGGTTTATGATTGACTTTAGTGCCTAAGAAGAAGTAGGGGCCATACCACAGATTTGATTTATACTGTATCATTTTGAATAAATGAATGGAAAGTTACTTTTTCTTGGCTAATGAGAATTGTACACAATTTTTAATGCCGTTTTGTTACATGTTAAATAAGATTGTTAAGACTAAAATTATTCATTTATTTTCTTCATAAGTCTTAGGATGAGTTTACTTACTTCTGTAGCTGCACAGGAGAAGGGGAAGCTTTTGGTGGGTATGGTATTAGGGATGTTTATAAGTAGCTTCCATCTGTAGGGAGAACACCAAAAATAGAAACAGATCCTTTTTTTTTTTTACCCAGGGGCTTCAAGAGAGACATGGGTAGTTGGTACATCTCCCTTTGTTTTTGGGATCCAGCAGACTACTTTGGTATAATTGCCAACCTGTAAATTCAATTGGGAATCTTATTATGTACCAGGAAGTGGTGGTAAATAAGACCAGAGACCCTGTCCTCACTTATAATTAACATTTATTAGTGCCTATCATGTAATAAATATTAATCACCTTATATGCATTATCTCATGTCACCCTCCTAGCAACCTTGGAAGGGGAAGGTACTATCTCCATCGCCATTTTAGAGATCTGTAAATGGAGGCACTGAGAAATCAAGTACTTGACTAAGCTTTCACTGCTACTAAACAGGAGGGGAGATGGTGTTGGGATTTGAATCTAGGCTTTGAATCTTGGCCCCAGAGCCAAGCCCTAAACATTTAGGCTCTACCATACCATACATGCATATATTCTAGGGAGACTGTCAAGAACCTTTTTATTTTATTTTATTTTTATTTTTTTGAATATACGATTCATTTAAAACACATGAGTAGGTTAGAGAGGATTAAAATTGACTATAAAGTGTCCAACAGGTAATTTATAAGCCACTTTGCAGCACTGATTTTCTTTTCCCTTCTGAGCCTTTCTAAAAGCTGTTCCATTGCATGAAAAGCCCTTGCATCTTCCCGAGGTTGGGATTCTTAAATTCTTTTGAGATATAGTTTACATATGATAATATAATCATGTCTTAAGTATACAATTAGATGAGTTTTGACAAATAAATACATTGATGTAGCCACCACTCCTCTCATGAACTTTTTTTTTTTTTTTTATCATTTAAAGTCTTTGATGCACTAATCAACCTACTGTCTTCTTTCTACCTGGATGATCATTGTATTTCTGTTAGCCTAGTTTAATTTTGCCCATTCTAGAATTTTGTATAACAAATCAGATAGTATGTTCTCTTTTATGTCTGGCTTCTTTAACTTACCATAATATTTTTGAGAGTCATTCATGATGTGGAGGGTTATATCTATTTTTTTTTGGAGGTGTTTTATAACTGAGTCCATTGCATGAATTTATGCTTTTAAAATTCATTTATCTACTGGTGGGTATTTGAGGTATTTCTAGTTTTTGGATACTATGAATTAAAGCTTCTATGAACATTTTTTTTGGTACTGTGAACACATGTTTTCTTTGAAACATATATCTAGGAGAAGAATTGCTGGTAAATATATGATTAACAAAATTGTTTCCTAGAATGGTTATCTTTTTGGACTGATAGTTCCAGTGGCTCCATATTCTCATCTCAACACTTTGCATTGTTGGTCTTTTAAATTTTAACTATTCTAGTGGCTGTGATGTGGTATCTCATTATGGTTTTGACTTGCAATTCCCTAATGACTAATGATGTTAAATATTTTTTCATGTGCTTCTGAGGCATTCATATATCTTGATAAATGTACGTTTGAATTTTCTGCCCACTATTTAATTTGTCTAACTTAAAAAACATAGTTCTTTACATATTCTGAATTCATTTTTGTTATATTTATGTATTATGATTTTTCCCTGATCTATGGTTTATCTTTTATTTTTATTAAGTGTATTCTGAAGAAGAAAGTTTTAAATTTGGATGAAACCCAGTTTGCCAATCTTTTCTTTGATAGCTACCACTTTTCATGTCTTGAGCAACCTTGCCTACACTAAGGGCCTGGAAATATTTTTCGTCATTTTCCTCTAGAAGTTTTATAATTTCAGATCTTATATTTAGGTCTGTGATCCATCTTGAGTAAATCTGAGTGTATTGTTTGAGGGTAGAAGTCAAGAATCAACTTTATTATATTGTTATCAGAATTTTCCAGTAGTATTTGTAAAAAAGAATATAATTTCCCTATGGAAAGCTTTGTTGAAGATAGATTCACATATATACAATTTATCTTTGGTCTATTTTCTTTCCTTTGATCTGTCTGTGTGCTCTTCACAAATATCACACTGACTTGATTACTATAGCTTTATACTGAATCTTGAAATCACGTTGTATAATTCTTTCAGTTTTGTTCTTTTTCAGAATTGTTTTGGCTATTCAAAGTTCTTTGTATTTCTAACGAAATCTTAGAATTAGCTTGCCATACTTCCTGAGATTTTGACTAGATGAATTTGTGAAGACTTGGCAACTTAACAATATTGAATCTTCCAATTCATGAATAAGGTTTATTTTTCCTAAAATAATTTATCATCTTTAGTTTCTTTCTATAATGATACTTTACAAGTGTAGAAATCTTGTACATTTTTGTTAAATATATTCTAAAGTATTTCTTTTTAGACAATATCTTGAGGTATTTTTTATTTTAATTTTCCAGTTTTTCCTACCATATATAAATGGAATGACTTTTGGATATTGAACTTATGTCCCATGTCTTTGCTAAATTTTCTTATTGATAGTAGTTTTTTGGTAGATTCTTTAGATATTTCTGTATAAATGATCATAATGTCTGTTACATAGTTCAAACTTCATGCCTCTTACCTCTTTATCTTATACTAGCTATAATCTTTGGTATAATGTTGAATAGAAATAATAAAAATGGACCAACATGTTCTATTCCCAATTATAGAGCAAAGATACTTAATATTTCATCATTTTAGCTGTAGGATTTTTATAGATTTTTTTTCAAACTGAAAAATTCCTGTTTGCTGAGAGAGAAACATATTTAAACATAAATGAGTGCTGAATTTGGTCAAAAGCTTCTCTGCATCTATTGTGATCATGTTCTTTTTTTCTTTATTCTGTTTGTGTAGTGTATTGAATCAATCAATACGAATATTGTACCAACCTTGCATTCCCAGAATAAGCCTTAGTTGGTTATGATATAATGTTATATGTTGATATTTGATTTACCATTATTTTTAGAATTTTGTGCTTATATTAATGAACGATATTTGTAATTATTTTCTTTTATAGCCTCTTAAGCATTTGTTATTAGGATTTTGCTAGACTTACAAGATGAATTTGGAAGCAAATATTTTCTGAAAGTATATAAGTATTTGTATGTTATGGTTATATAATATGGTTAGTAAGATTTTCTAGTTTTTCTTGTTTTAGTCTGATAAGTTATGTTTTTGAAAGAACTTGTCCATTTTACCTAGGGAGTCAAGTTAGTTTGCATAAAGTTCATAACATAACCTCATTGTCCTATGACTAGAAGATCTATAATAATGCAGAGAATTTGTCCTTTCCCTCTCTTGATTAATCTAGCCCTGAATTTATTAACTTTATTAACCTTACAAAAAACATTTTCTATGTTGATTTCTTAAGCTATTATCAGTTGTATTGATGTCTCCTATTATCTTTATTATTTATGTAATTTTTCTTAAGTTTTAATTTTCATTTTTTATACCTTATTTACTGCAAACATTTAGGCTATAAATTTTCCTTTGAGGACTGCTTTAGTCATGTCATTGATTTTAATATGATGTAATTGTTCCATTAAATATGTTTTTAAATTTTCTTTGTAATATTTTCTTTGGCCCATGGGTATGAGATGTGTATTGCTTCATTTTCAAATATATATATATATATTTTTTCTTATATGCAGTGTTATTGATTTATAACTCAATGTTATGATAAAAGGAAATAGTCTTTGTGATTTCATTCTTAAATTTATTAAAAATCTTTTTTTATGATCCAGCATATGATCCACCTTAGTGAATCTTTCACATGAACTTGAAAAGAACATGTATTCAGTAGTTGTTGATGGTAGAGTTCTGTAAATGTTGATTTTACCAAATTGATAGTGTTGGTCTAATCTTCTGGGTTACTTTGTCCTTATTTCTCTCATTAGTTACTAAGAAAGGAATATTGTAATCTTACCATAATTATTGATTTGTCTATTTCACTCTTTCAACTCTGCCAAGTACCACTTCCTATAATTTAAATGAATATCATTTAGAACTGTTATGTCTTCCAGGTGAATTGATTTTTTTTTTAGATTTTATTTATTTCAGAGAGAGAGAAAGTGCGCATGTTCATGTGTGTGTCTATGTGTGTGTTTGCATGCAAGCATGTGCAGGGGAAAAGAGCAGGGGAGAAGGAGATTCCCCACTGATTAGAGAACCTGATGTGGGCCTCAATCCCAAGACCCTGGGATCATTACCTGAGCTGAAGACAGATGCTTAACTGACAGAGCCATCCAGGTGCCCTTGAATTGATCTTTTTATTGTAAAATTTCCCTCTCTCCTCTGGTACTATTCTTGAAGTTAACATTGTCTAATACTCCAGCTTTTAAAACACTAAAACTCCAGCTTTCTTATATTCGGTGCTTTGATAGCATATCTTTTTTGAAATCTTTGAATTTTAATATGATTGTATTTTTATAGTTAAAGTACAATTCTTATAAACATCATATAGTTGGGTCTTGCTTTTTTTTTTGGCTGAGTCTGACTATTTGGGTGTTTGAAGTAATTTCATGTTGTTTAGCAGAAGTGGAGACCTTTGTGATTCTTTTATGTTTTAAGCAAAAGCAGAACTCAGATAGGCTAACCCTTAATTTTTATTTAACTCAACTTAGAAATTATCTTAATAGGACATCATCCATGATCCTCTCAGATATGGTCAGGTATGCTTTATTCATGTTCCAACAGCACTGTGCACCTTTCCCAACTGTAGCATTATATCACAAGCCCTGTATTATAATAGTCTGTTACATATATTTGATTGTAAGCATTTGAGAAACAACTCAATTTTGTTTAGTATTATATCCTTGATAGCCTAGCATGTGCCCTGGCCTAGAGTATGGGCTGAACTTATAATAGTTGGATAAATGGATTAATGAATGAGTGCCTTAAGAGATGTAAAGTAAGCATGTAACATTCAGTATATATGTATGTATCTGCAAGCCTGTGTGTATGTGTATAATTTTTTTTGGATCAGAGGTGAGAGAAGATATTACAGAAGATATCAAAGAAGAGATAAAATATTATTTGGGCCATGCAGTATGAATAAAATATTCAGTCATAGATGGAATAAGATGTATCAAAACATTCAAACATTCCCCTTAGAATGAAATAATTTCTCAAGAACTGCCATAGGTTCTGTGAAGGCAGAAACCAAGTCTGTGTCATTTATTGCTATGGTTCTGGAGTCCAGGACAAATCCTGGTACAGTGTGGATTTTCTCTCCCTCTAAAATCCACCTATCTACTTAACACACATATATATGTGTATATAAATAGGACTATATGCAATTTTAAATAAAGGTTAGGGATAAGAAATCTGCAATTATCTTCTATCATTCAGGAGGAAACTGAGGTTCATACATGTGAAGTCACTTGCCCAAGAACAGCAGGAAAAGGACTTGAAAACTCCTAAATCAGTATTTGTTTTATTTCACCATAATATGCCTCTTGTTATCAGTTTTATGGATGGAATTCTGTTACCTTGATATATTATTATTGACTTTGGCTTTCATTTCTGATTTCGATGAATATGAGGAACTAGATTCAGCCTCCCATCTGAAACAACCAAAAATACTGGATAAAATCTATGAAATGGTAGTTTTCAAGGTACAGAGCATCAAAAAACAGTGATTCCTGAGAGACAGGACACAAATGAGGTGAGCCCTAAAATTGCCTCAGCTTACTGCCCTGAGAAGGCCTCTAGGCAGTGATGCAGAGAGAAAACCAAATGGAGGCATATGGAGGGAGACACCAAGAGCTGAGGAGACAGAGTTGTGAGTATGAAGTGACTTGAGGTGTCCAGGGTTAACAAGACAGAGGACTTGAAGAGGAGAGAAATACATGGCTAGCACTCAGAAAATCTGAAGAGGGTTGCATCTGACTCTTTGGCAGAGTATTGTTCAGCATGTGTGTGATGAAACCACCTGAGGCAACGAAAAAATAATTAAAAAGAATTAGAGGGGAAGATACCAGGTATGCACAGAAGTACCAGCAAAGTGCCTGTTCCCACCAGCCTGGAAAACCTAACAATTCATAGTAACTCAATGGAGTACACAGAAGGGTTTGTGGCTCAGTAGTGAGGAATAATTAGCCTCAGACTGTTACTCTATTCTTGCCTAATAAATCTTAAAAGCATGGCCCCAAAGGATCAAATTGACTCCAAGTAACTGAACCATATCCCAGATGAAGAATGAAAATTTATAGCAATACAAAAATATCCAGTATTCAATGAGGTAAAATTTATGATGTCTGGTATCCAATAAAAAAAATTACTCTGCATTCAAAGGAGAATTCAACCCATAAAAGGAGAAAAATCAATTAAAAATGCCCACAACTGACACAGATGTTAGAATTAGCTGATGAGGACTTAAAACAGTTATTATATAGGTGTTTCACACATTCAAAAATCCAGTAGAAAAATGGAAGATTTAAAAAAAAGATTCAAACTCAGTTTCTAGAGATAAAACCACCATATATATAGTGAAAAATATGCAAGATGGAAATAATGACAAATTATACATTGCAAAAGAAAAAAAATAAGTGAACTTCACCTAGCAATACAAACTATCCATAATGAAATACAGAGCAGAAAAAGCAAATATATTGTCAGAGCATCAGTGAGCTGTGAGACAACTTCAAATTGCCTGTTTATGTGGAATTGCAGTCTCTGAAGAAAAAGTGAGGGGAGATAGAAAAATTTTTGAAGAAGTAATAATCTCACCCCTGAATCTGCAAATTGATGAAAACAATAAACTGATCAATCCATGAAACTCAAAAATCCTAAGCATGAGAGACATGAAGACAACTATATACAGACAATATATAATCAAATTGCTCAAGACCGATGATAATCAGAAAAGTTTCAAAGCAACCAGAGAAAATAAGCCACATTATAAACAGAGGGAAAAAGATAAGAAATACAGCAAAATTCTTATAAAAAATAATGCCGATGAAAGGATAGTGGAGCAAGATCTAGACAGATATGAAAGAAAACCTGTCAACCTAGAGTTCTAGACTCAGAGAAAATATATTTAAAAAAAAAAAGTGGGATAATGACTTTTCAGACGTAAAATATGGAAGAAATTATGAGCAGACTTATAAGAAATTCTGAGCAGACTTATAAGAAATATTATAAGAAATATTAAACTCTTCAGATAGAAGGTAAATGATTGATACTAGGTGAAAATATATACAAAGGAATGAAGAGTATCAGACATCATGGTAATGGCATAGATAAATATAGATTTTTTAAATTAAAAAATATTTTAAGTTAATTCCAATATAGTTTACATTGTCATTAGTTTCAGGTGTACTAATATACTTATTAATTTTATACATTACTCTGTGCTCATCATGATAATATATTCTTAATTTCTTTCATCTATTTCACCAATCCCCCACCTACCTCCCTGTCTGGCAACCATCAGTTTGTTCTCTATAGTTAAGAGTTTATTTCTTGGTTTGTCTCTTTTTTTCTTTGCTTTTTTGTTTTGTTTATTAAATTCCACAAATGAGTGAAATCATATGGTATTTATTTTTCTCTCATTGACTTCTTTCACTTAGCATTATACTCTGTAGATCCACCCATGTTGCAAATGGCAAGATTTCATTATTTTTTATGACTGATTAATACTCCATTGTGTATATTTAACACATCTTCTTTATTCATTTATTAATGGACACAGGCTGCTTTCATATGTTGGCTACTGTAAATAATGCTGCAATAAACATAGGGATGTGTATATCTTTTTAAATTAATTTTTCATGTTCTTTGGGTAAATAAATACCAGTAGTAGTATTACTGGAATTCTACTTTTAATTTTTTGAGGAACCTCCATACTATTTTCCCCACTGGCTACACTGCATTCTCACCAACAATGCATGAGGGTTCCTTCTTCTCTACATCCGCACCAACACTTTTTGTTTCTTTTGTTTTGATTTTAGTCATTCTGACAGATGTGAGGTGACATCTCACTGTAGTTTTGATTTGTATTTCCCTGATGGTTAATGATCTTGGGCATCTTTTCATGTGTCTCTTGACCTTCTGTATGTCTTTTTTGGAGAATTGTTTGTTCATGTCTTTGGCCTATTTTTTAATTGGAATTTTTTTTTTTTTTGCGGGCGGGAGGGACTGTTGAGCTGTGTAAGTTCTTTATATATTTTAGATACTAACCCTTTATTGGATCTGTCATTTGCAAACATCTTCCATTCAGTAGGTTGTCTTTTAGTTTTGTTGTTTTCTTCATTGTGCAGAAGCTTTTTTATTTTACTGTGGTCCCAAAAGTTCATTTTGGGTTTTGTTTTCCTCCCCTAGGAATTGTTGCTAAGCAATTAGAGAAATTACTGCCTGTATTCCCTTCTAGGATTTTTATGGTTTCAGGTCTCATGTTGAGGTTTTTAATCAATTTATCTTTTTTTGTATGTGGCGTGAGGAAGTGGTCCAGTTCCATTCTTTTACATATGGCTGTCCAGTTTTTACAATACAATTTGTTGAAGAAACTAGCTTTTTCCCATTGCATAGTCTTACCTCCTTTGTTAAAGATTAATTGACCCTATATATAACCATGGGCTATTTTTGGGCTTTCTATTCTGTTCTATGTTCTATGTGTCTATTATTATATATATTTTTGCCAGTACCATACCATTTTATTATAGTTTTGTAGCGTATCTTGATATCTGAGATTGTGATACCTCTGAGTTTTGTCCTCTTTCAAGATTTCTTTGACTGTCTGGGCTCTTTTGTGGTTCCATACAAATTTTAAGATGATTTATTCCAGTTCTGTGAAAAATGCTATTGGTATTTTGATAGGGATTGCATTAAATCTGTAGTTTGCTTTAGGTACTATGGGCATTTTAACAATATTCGTTCTTTCAATCCATAAGCATTGAATATATTTCCATTTTTGTTGTCTTTGATTTCTTTTATCAATAATTTGAAGTTTTCAGAGTATAGGATTTTCATCTCCTTGGTTTAGTTTATTTCTAATTATTATTTTTGGTGCAGTTGTAAATGGGATTGTTTTCTTAATTTCTCTGCTATTTCCTTATTAATGTATAGAAATGCAATGGATTTCTGCATATTGATTTTGTATCCTGCAACCTTACTAAATTCATTTATTCTAGTAGTTTTGGTGTATTCTTCAGAGCTTTCCATATAGAGTATCATGTCATCTGCAAATAGTGGCAGTTTTACGTCTTCCTTACTCATGGATGCCTTTTATTTTGTTTTGTTGTTGGCTAGGATTTTCAGTACTGTGTTGAATAAAAGGGAAGAGAGTAGACATCCTTGTCCTATTCCTGACCTTAGGGGAAAAGCTCTCAATTTTTCAACCTTGGTATGCTGTTTGCTGTGGGTTTTTCATATATAGCCTGTATTATGTTGAGGTGTATTATCTCCCAATCTGCTTTGTTGAGGGTTTTTATCATGAATTGTTGTTGTACCCTTGTCAAATGCTTTTTTTTTACATAGATTGAAATAATCATATGGTATTTATCTTTCTCTTGTTAATATATTGTATCAGATTGATTGACTTGTGAATATTAAACCATCCTTGAATCCTGGAGATAAAACCCATTTGATAATGGTGAATGATTTTTTCAATGTATTGATGGATTTGGTTTGCTAATAATTTGTTGAAGATTTTTGCATCTGTGTTCTTCAGAGATACTGACCTCTAATTTCTCTAATTTTCTATCTCTTTTGTGGTGTCTTTATCTGGTTTTGGTATCATGTAATGCTGGCCTCATAGAATAAATTGGGAAACTTTCTTTTCTTCTTTCTGGAATAGTTTGAGACAAATAGATATTAACCATTCTTTAAATGTTTGGTAGCCATCTGGTCCTGGATTTTTGTTTGGGAGTTTTTTGGTTACTGATTCAATTTCTTTCCTGGTTATCAGTCTGTTCAAATATTCTGTTTCTTCCTGGTTCAATTTTGGGAGGTTATGTGTTTCATGAAATTGATTCATTTCTTTCAGATTGTCCAACTTTATTGATATATAATTTTTCACAATAATCTCTTACAATCCTTCATATTTGTGTGGTGTCAGTCTTTATTTCTCCTCCTTGATGTCTGATTTTGTTTGAATTCTCTCTCTCTCTAAATGACTCTAATGGTTTACTAATTTTGTTGATATTTTCAAATAAACAGGTCCTGGTTTCATTGATCTGTTTTTTGTTTGTTTGTTTGTTTGTTTTAGATTCTATTTCATTTATTTCTGCTCTTATCTTTATTATCCACCCCCCCCCCTTCTGCTAGCTTTGGGTTTTGTTGTACTCTTTATTTTTTTTTCAAACATTTCATTTATTTATTCATGAGAGATACACACAGAGAGAGGCAGAGACAAAGGCAGAGAGAGAAGCAGGCATCCTCTGCAGGGAGCCTGATGTGGGACTCGATCCCAGGACCCCGGGATCATGACCTGAGCCAAAGGCAGTCGCTCAATCACTGAGCCACCCAGGTGCTCTTGTTGTACTTTTTCTAGCTCCTAAAGAAGCTTTGTTACATTGAGATTTTTCTTGCTTCTTGAGATAGGCCTGTATTTGCTATGAACTTCTCTTTTAGAACAGCTTTGGCTCCATCCCAAAGATTTTGGATCATTATGTTTTCATTTTTATTTGTTTCCATTTTTTAAAGTTTCCTCTTTGATTTCTTGGTTGACTCATTTTTTTTAATTGCATGTGATTTAACCATGTATTTGTGTTTTTTAAAGATTTTTCTTGTGATTAATTTCTAATTTTAATAGTGTTATGATTGGATAAGATGCACAGTATGATTTCTACATTTTTGAAATTGTTGAGAGTTGTTTGTGGCTTAATATGGGGTCTATTCTGGAGAATGTTTCATGTGTACTTGAAAAGAATATGTGTTCAACCCCTGAATCCTGGGAATGATTTTGTTGTGGGCTCCCTTCCACCTGGATCTGGATTTCTGTTTTCCTTCCTCCCAGATTGAGGATATTTTTAGCTATTATTTCATGAATTGAATTTTCTGCCTTTTTTCTCTCTTTTCCTTCTGGGTTCCCTATAATGCAAATGTTATTATGCTTAAGTGTATCTCTGAGTTCTCTTAGTCTATCTTCATTTATTATTATTATATTTTCTCTCCTCTGTCCAGCTTGATTACTTTTGATTACTGTCTTTCAGATCACTAATCCCTTCTGTTTCATCTATTCTACTCTTTATTCCATCCAGTGTACTTTTTTTTTTTCATCCAAGGTACTTTTAATTTCATTTATTGAGTTCTTCATCTTTGGTTCTTTATGTATTCTCTTTGTTGAGGGTCTCACTGAGTTTCTCCACTCTCTTCTCAAGTTCAGTGAGTATATTTATGACCATTATTTTAAATTTGCCTTGCAGAGGCAAAATATTTATCTCTGTTTTGTTTAGCTCTCTTGCTGTGATTTTTTTCCTGTTCTTTGTTTCATTTGAAACCTATTCCTCTGTTTCTTCATTTTGACTAACTCTATGTTAGTTTCTGTGTGTTAGGAAAGTCAGGTACATTTTCTTCTCTTTCAAGTAGTGGCCTTATGAAGAAGAGTTCCTGTAGTGCCCTTCAGTACAGTGTCCTTGTTTACTGGAAACTGATGGTTCAGGACTGTTTCCTATGTGTGATGTGTGTGCCTTGCTATTCTGGCTGAGACACATTTGCCTTCAGGCTAGTTGTCTGCAGTGGCTTCCTTTGCCTGCCATAGACAGGGTTTGGTCCTACAGCTTCCAGCCATTCTGGGTCTGGCTGCCTTATGCTTCAGTTGAGTCAGACCAATCATTTGCCAGAGTTGCAGAGTTTCTGCAACTCTCAAACTGCAGGGTGCTTCCACATGTTGCCCTTGAGAAGGTTTCATTGGTAGGTGGGGCCTGCAGTCAGACCAGTCAGAAGGTTTCATTGGTAGGTGGGGCCTGCCCCTAGCCCACCACTGGGGCTATAGTCCAGCTGATGTTCATGGTTATCTTGCCCTCTCCCCAGGGTAAGAGTTACTTTGGCATGGTGCTGGCCCCTGTCTGGGCTGCTCACACACTGCCAGATTGTGGCGCTGCTTTGGATAGACTCCTGCCAAGGATATGTTGAGGGTAGCAGGTCTGTAGGAGAATGCTGAGGTGGGGTGCATGGTGCTGGCAGGGTCTGCACTGGTCCATGATGTTAGAAGACCTGTCAGCACCCTGGAAAACTCCTGCTGAGGCTGGGAGGGGGGAGGTGCACAGGAAGACTTGGGGTCAAGGCACACAGTTAATTAGGTGGAGAGCATTCTTGCTGCACTGCTTGCCCCATGTGTCCAGTTATCTAGGCTGGGAGATGGGGAGAGAAGTGGCACCTGCCAGATCTTTTGTTCTTGAAGTTCTCAAAGATGCTGCCCCACTAGCATGTGCTCTAAGATTAGTAAATAATTTTTCCCATATACCTCAGGCATTTTTCAAATTGCTGCTTCTATGCTGTATCTCAGTGCAGCTGTTTTTGTGCTGTCTCTTTAAGGGTGGGGAGTCAGTTTTGTATTGTGCTTCTGGCTTGTCCAGAGCCAAGCTGCTGATTTTTAAAGTTCCAGGTATTAAGCCCTATGGTTCTAAGAAGTCAAACAGGCCTCTCTGGTTTTCAAAACCAAATATTATGGGGATTTATTTTCCCAGTGCAGGTCTCCTAAGCCTGGGGTACCTGGTGTGAGAGTAATTCTCTCCCCTTTCCATGCCCATGGCATCCCTCCCTCCCACGGAGCATCCCATGGGCTAGTTTGGCTCCCAATCAGGTCTCCACCCCTCCTACATTTAGCTGCTTCTTACAGTTAGCTGTGCAGAGTCTATTCTGCCAGTCTTTGGGTTGTTTTCTGGGTTATTTACCACTGATGTTGGTATTACCTAATTGGGACAAGGTGAGCTTAGGATCCTCCTACTTTGCCATCTTTTCCAGAAGTAATCTATAGATCGTTTTCGTTTTTGAATCTCTTTGAAAGGTAATGGTTTCATCAAAAATAAAAACGATGTAGTGTGGGGTTTATATGTAAAAGCAAAATACGTGGCAATAATCACACAAAATAATCACACAAAATTAAGCATACTATGCATGAAATGGTATAATATTTGAATATAGACTATGAAAAAAATGTATTAACCCTAAAACAGTTACTTAAAAAACTACAAAAACTAAACAAAAAATTATAGCTAATAAAAAGTTAACAATGCCACATAAGAGAAACTTAACCATATTAATAATCACATTAAATTACATACATCAATTAAGAGGCAGAGATTATCATAACTGAATACAAAGAGCAAAACCAAACTATATTGCCTATGAGAAATGTACTTTAAATGTCAAGACACAAATTGTTTAATAGTAAAGGCCTAGGAAAAGATAATGCACAGAAGAAAAAAACTTAGAAAAGATTAGTGGACAGTGAGTCTAGAAATAGATTCATGCTTAAAAGGACAACTGTTTTTTGAAAAAGGAGCAAAAGCAATCTAATGGGGAAAGATATTTTTCAACAAAAGGTGTGAGAAAAATTGCATATTAAGGTAGAAAAGAACAAAATAATTTATATATCATGCCATATACAAAATTAACTCAAAGTGCATCATTGACATAAATGAAGAGATAGGAAATTTATGCATAAAAATTTTATAACCTTGGATAAGGTGAAATTTTCTTAGATACAATACCAAAAGCACGATCCATGAAAGAAAAATTGATAAATTGTACTTCATTAATTTAAAATCTTTTGCTTTTGTAAGATATTGTTAAGAGAATGAAGAGACAAACCATCACTGGGAAAAGATTTCTGCAAATTGCATATTTGATAACTTTTATCCAGAATATGTAAAGAACATTCAAAACTCAATGAGAAAACAACCTAACACAAAAATAAGTCAAAGTTTTTAACAGACACTTTACCCAACAAAATAGATGATAAATAAATATGTGAAAAGGTCATCAATGTTGTTGGTACTTAGGGAAAGGCAAATTAAAACTCCAATGAGACAATAGTACATACCTTTTAAAATGGTTAAAATTTAATGGGGTGCCTGAATGGCTCAGTCAGTTAAGTGTCCAATTTTTGGTTTCAGCTCAGGTCATCATCTTGGGTCATGAGATTGAGCCTGAGTTAGGCTCTGTGCTCAGCATGGCATGTGCTTGAGAGTCTTTCCCTCTACCCATTCTCTCCTGATTGCTTGCTCACTCTCTAAATAAAAATAAAATCTTTTTAAAAATGGTTAAAATTTAACCCTTTAGCCATACTGACTATATAGAGTATTGCTAAGGATATGGAGAAACTTGAACTCTTCTACATTGTTGGTGGTGTTATAAAATGTTTAACCAATTTGGATAGCAGTTAGCTTTATGTGAAACTTTTTTAGAAACTGCCAATCATGTGATTCAGTCATTCCACTTAAGAGAAATAAAAGCATTTATCCATACAGAGATTTATATGTAAATATTCAGAGCAGATTTATTTGTATTATTTATATGCATGGCAACATGGATGAATCTCAAAATAATTATGTTGAGTGAAAGGAGACCAAAAAAGGATACATGAAGTATAATTCCATTTATATAAAATTCTAGATAATACAAACTAATCTAGAGTGATAGCAGATCAGTGGTTGCTTGGAATGGGAAATGGTGGAAGGTGGAATTACAAAGGTGCATAATAAGTTCACTGAGGGTAATGGATATGTTTATTTTTTTTTATTGTGGTGATGGTTTCACAGGTAAATATGACAATTTCTCAAATTTGGCTCTGTAAATATGTATTGCTTATTGTATGTTAGTTTCTTTAACTGTTTTCTTGGTATAATTACTGATATTATGAAACTTGTGAGAGATTCATTTTTCTCTCTTTAGTATGAGAGAGTGATACTAAGCAAAACAAATTTAACCATGTCTAGGAATATTTATCACTTAAATATCTACACGGAAATAAAGCTGAGTTATACAGCATGATTTCAGACCCAAATATAGAGAACAGAAAAATGGAGGTTCAAGAAACCTGAAGCTTTAGCTCACCCTGGCACTTTGTCAGTATGTATAGCTGGAGCCATGTATTTTCATAATGATGAACATAATTGTTGAGTTGAGTTTTAAGTCTTGAAACTAAAATAGCTATCAGTGGGAGCTATGTGAAGCCTAATTATAAATGAATGAAATTGTAATTGTAAGTTGCTTAATATAGTAATTATTGAGGCAGATGTACAGTAATTAGTTTATAGTACTAAGCTTTTACTTTGTGATTTTTTTCAATAAAATTTTTTTTTTTCAAAAGAGAAGTAGCTATGGACATGCAGAATTTGGTATGGAATCTGAAGTGTTTTTAGGATTTTTCTGCATCAAAACAGGGCTTGTAAGTCTGCAGCAGTGCTAGTGACAGAACATTTGGGCTCAGGAATCAACAAGAACAGAGTGTGGGGTAGTGAAAGAGCTAGATGATAAAATTGGGCAATGAAATGTATGACTTTTGAGTGGGATGTCCATATATAAAAAGAACATCTGTATCAATACACAGAAATATTACTACTGATTTGCTGATAGAAAACTGACATGTTACAAGTGAGCAAAACTTTAAATCAACTTCTCAAACTATCCATAGTTTCAAGATGTAGAATGTGAAGTAGTATCAAGAAGAGAGATATAGGCAAACTGGATTAGAATCCCAAGTTCACCACGTATCAGCTGTGTAATTATTAGCACAATATGTGGCTTCCTTATCTAAAAAGTGGAAATAAAACCTACCTTTTTAAGGTAAGAGAGCTACTAGAGATAATGTATGTGAAGTGCCTAGTACTCCAGGCTACTTTACCCTAACGTGGGAATTTGCTCTAAGCTATAAAACAGTCCTAAAAATTGAATGACCCTTATAAAACTTTCAAACCATACTTTGTAGGATTCTTGTAAGAATTAGAAAGAATTAAAGGCATTCTCTATAAAGTACCTAATATTATGCCTTATACATGGTGCAGAGTCGGTGCTCAATAAATGGTAATAGGTATGCACATTATTATAGAAACTTGAGTAAGGATCTAAATCAGGAGTCCGAGGACCTGATCCTCATTGCAATTCTAGCACCAATAACAACTGTGTTTTCTTGAGTAATTCACTTGTCATTTCTCCCTTTTGAGCTAATTACCCCTAATACCACCTCTACCTTTGCAATTATATGGCTTACTTCCTTTTTCTGTTTATTTTTTTATTTTTTTATTTTTGAGTTGAAGTATAGTTGACACACAATGTTACGTTAGTTTCAGGTATACAGTTTAGTGATTTGACAAGTTTATATGTTACGCTACGCTCACAAGTTTACTATTTGTCACTGTGCAACACTTTTTTTTTTTTAAAGAGCACTGCTTTATTTATTTATGATAGTCACAGAGAGAGAGAGAGAGAGAGAGAGAGAGAGGCAGAGACACAGGCAGAGGGAGAAGCAGGCTCCATGCACCGGGAGCCTGATGTGGGATTCGATCCCGGGTCTCCAGGATCGCGCCCTGGGCCAAAGGCAGGCGCCAAACCGCTGCGCCACCCAGGGATCCCCACTGTGCAACACTATTACATCATTTGTTATATTCCCTATGCTGTACCTTTGATCTTCATGACTTACTCATTCCTTAACTGGAAGCCCCTATCTCCCTCTACCCTTTACCCACTTTTTCCCACTCCCCCATGCTGGCAGCTACGTTTGTTTGTTTTGTTTTTTAGATTTCACATACATGTTAAATAATATGGTATTTGTCTTTTTTGTCTTTTTCACATAGCATAATACCCTGTGGGTCCACCCATGTTGTCACAAATGGCAAAAGTTCATGATTTTTTATGGCTAAGTAATATTCCTTTGCTTGTGTGTATACACACACCCATACCTCATCTTTATCCATTTGTCTATGGATGGACACTGGGGTTGCTTCCATATCTTGGTTATTGTAAATAATGCTTGAATAAGCATAGGGGTGCATGTATCTTTTCAAGTTGCTGTTTTTGTTTTCTTTGGGTAAATATCCAGTACTGGAATTATTCAGTCATATTGCAGCTCTATTTTTAATTTTTTGAGGAAACAATACTGTTTTCCACAGTAGCTGTACCAATTTACGTTTCTATCAACAGTGCACAAAGATTCCTTTTTCTCTAGGTCTTTTCCTCACCAAATTCATTTCTTGTCTTTTGATACTAGCCACTATGACTGGAGAGAGGTGAATCTCACTGTGGTTTTGATTTGCATCTCCCT
The DNA here is from genome assembly GCF_048418805.1 of Vulpes vulpes. Taxonomy (NCBI): domain Eukaryota; kingdom Metazoa; phylum Chordata; class Mammalia; order Carnivora; family Canidae; genus Vulpes; species Vulpes vulpes. The sequence continues at coordinate 37,739,700 of NC_132790.1, forward strand.
GATGATTAGTGATGTTGAGCAGGTTTTCATGTGTCTGTTTGGCCATGTTGGTCTGTTTGGAAAAGTGTTTATTCAGATCCTCTACCATTTTTAAAAAGATTTTATTTATTTATTCATGAGAGACATAGAGAGAGAGAGAGAGGCAGAGACACAGGCAGAGGGAGAAGCAGGCTCCATGCAGGGAGCCTGACATGGGACTCAATTCTGGGTCTCCGGAATCCAGCCCTGGGCTGAAGGAGGCACTAAATTGCTGAGCCACCAGGGTTGCCCTCCTCTGCCATTTTTAAAGACAGAGGTCAGGGAGCCATGGCTGCCCCGTCCATGCTAATCATTCTCCTTATCAAAATTTTACAACACATACCCTTTGACATAGAAATTCAGCTGAAACAAAGAAGATGAAGATATTTATATGGCCGCTATGTATTTGTAATTATCTCCCCATACACTTAACATTACTGTGGTAACTTGATTTTTTACAGAGGGTAAGTTTTTCATTACACTATTCAGTTCATACTCTATTAATCACATTTTTTTTCTGTTGAAATTACTTGATTTGACAAACATTTAGTCTCATAAAACTTTATTGTGTGTGAAGTATAATGTTAGATGTTTGGAGAAGTCAGAATTCATTAGATACAGTCTCTGCTTCTGACCAGATGCTAATATTATTTAGGGAGGCAGACACATTTTGGCCTCAGATTACCTTTCCTACTTTATCTATTTGTTAGAACTTTTGTGAACACTATGGGACTGAAAATGAGCAAGTTTCATGAATATTTTAAATGAGTACTAGAAGTTTCATGAATATGTTAAGTAGGTCTGAGAATTTTCATGAATATATTAAGTAGGAGAATGATTAGCATGGACGGGGCAGCCATGGCTCCCTAACCTCTGTCTTTTGCGTGTTTATTTGCTACCTTTGTATTTTTTCCACTGTTATGGCTAGTGCAAGATCTGATTGGGGATTTATGACTTACCATGTCTCTTTCATGCTTCTTGCAGGTTAGGTGACTCACTATCCCAGGTGTCTATAACAGGATTAAAACACTTCTGCATCGCTCTGAAAAAGAGCTCCCCTCTGGAAAACAATGATGCTTTAATGAGCAGCAGTATGCCAAGATCAGGACAACAAAGTAAATAGTAAACCTAAATGAGGCTTCTGGAAGCAGATGGATGGCAGGATAAGTGGAGAGAGTTGATGAGAGTTGGGGAGAGACAAGAACAATAATAGTAAAATGCAAGAATGAAGACAAATATTGGCTATGATAAGTTCTTACAGACCTTATGTTACATTTTTTAATATTCATCTTTATTAATTTAGGCTGAATAGGCACATGAAGTATTCTTTATCAGAGACACATTCCTTATTAAATACTTGACAGTAAATAAGTGCTCTGGCCTCCTTTTTGCCCTAGTCTTGGCCCATGGGTTAATGTGATGAGAGCCCAGTCAACTGTTTTGTGCAAGTAGCTGGATACCTCATAGGTGAAGGAAGAGGAAATTTTTTTTCCCATGCACAGGAGAGAGAGGCAATTGTCTCCCATCTCTCCTGAAACATTTCCTCACTCCAGCCCTTTCATGTACAAATAAAATTACTCCAGCCATTTGATAGTTCCTGGCCTCTAGGGTTTGTGACAGAAGTGTTCCAAGGTCAGGAGTTTTACTTCTTGAAATGGAAATACCTCAGTGGAAATGCTGCCTTTTCCAAGCATCTTCTGACCTAACCTAGGTACCTATCCTGGGACATACTTGACTTTTGGTGACATTTTAATCTACAGATCTAGACATATTTTGAGGGGAAGTGAAAGTAAGCTTTTCCTCAGTTTAGAGCATAGACATTTTTGTAGCTCAGGAAGCAGAGGCTTTTTCCAGGATCATAGACACATTCTGGGAGGTTTTGTTTCCCCACACCTTGGTAAGGCTGTATCCTGGTATGCATTCACTCAGGTTGTCCCTGATCTTTACTGAGATACATTGTTTTGTTAACAGGCAGGGATTTGGAGTCCATAAGCCCATCTAACTTTAGCAGCAGTTTATAATAGTCATTATATATGCCTTGGTAGTAAAGGAAGGGACTTTTGGTTTTGGTTTTATTTTTTGGAGGGATTTCGGAATGCTTTGTAGAGGAACTAGCTCTTAAAAATGGGCAAGAATTGTCAAATAGAAAGTGTTTGGAAAATTTTCCACTAAGAGCAGTGCTTCTCAAACTTTCCAGCAGAGAACTCCAAAGAGCAAAAGGGAGTGACCACAGACTTCTGGGGCTGGAAGCAGAAGGGGTGTACGTGCTGCCACCCCTTCCACCAGTAGTGTGATGGAGAGAATAGTTAGAGGCTTATTATTGCCTTGAAGTTTCATTTGAATTTTGCATTCCAGTTTAAAAAATAGTTTCACTCCCAATCTTTGTCATCAAAGTTAAGTTGTGCCCTAATTTCTCCTGCTTTCTCACATCTTCAGGTAAGAACAGTTTAGAAACCTGGGACATAGATGGATCATCACAAGCAGAGACGTTGAGGTAGGACTTGAGGGGAAAGTACAGAGAAATGTGAATTGGTCGTTGAGTTGGGATTCTGGAAGCACCATCTAGATGGTAGTGATGTTGGAAAAATGGTGGACCAGGCAGCACATTGTATAGGCCCTTGAATGCTATGCTATGAAATTAGAATTTTACTTTAAAGCTGATGAAAATCTACTAATAGTCTTGGCAAGGGAAATGCTGAATCGCTTTAGTTGTAGGAGGCAGAAGGTGATTCAGAAGAATTCCCTAGAAAGCTCCTGAGGGTGAGAAAACTGGGCCCTGAATTGGGACCTTGACTGTGGGAGATAAAAGAAGGTGCAAATCTGAGTTGAACTGGGAGATAGAACCCATGTAGGATATGGGAGATTAGAGTGAAATGAGTAGAAGATAGTGTCAAGGCATGGATCCAGAGCAATCAAGAGGATGATAAATCTTCTCAGAGTATTTTCCCGGGATGTTTTTTCCTTTTTTTTTTTTTTTTAAATCTCCCACATTGATATGTTCAAATATATCAAATAGTATTATTTTAGGACCAAATCAAATTATATTATAAAGATACATAGAAAAAACTAGTATTCCCCCCTATCTCTCTCAGAAATTACTTTGTGGGTTCAAAATCTATAATATAAAATTTCCTTAGTAGGTAGTAAAAATATCTATTAATTCTAATGGAGTGTTGTATCTATTCTCACTGGGACATAATTGCAAAAGTAAGCTCATTATAGTAAAATTCATGTTGAAATTTCCAACTCAAAAACCCCCTATTTCCCATCAATAAATCCACTCTTATTAGGTTAAGACTGCTTATAGTAGTTTGGTATTTATGTCTATTCATATTTTTATGAATATTTAATCACATATACATGATATATATATATATACTGTATATATATGGTGTATATAATATGTACTGTATGTGGTAATGTATTTAGTTTTTTAAAAAAAAAGAAACATGGAAATTTCTCAGTCTTTTTATTGCTTATGTATTATCACATTGTATAGAGATATCATAATTTAAGTGTCCCCGTTTTGATAAACATTTAGGTTACTGACAAGAAAGTCTGCATTTAAAATAAGCATAAGCTACTGGGATGCTAGGCATGGTGCAAATTGAGTCAACTGGTGAATGAAAAATGAATCCATTTCAAATTTTTATTTTGATAACCTTGCTTAAATTTTCTTGTTGAAATTACTCACATGATGATAGTATTGATGGCAAAGATAATCACTCTCAGATTCTGCTAGTGAGAATGAAAATTTAATGCATCTTTGCAGAGAAATTTGGCAGTATATATTAAGAGTTTTAAAATGATTTATCTCCTTCGATCCAGTCATTCCATTTGTGTGGATTAATTTCAAAGTAATAATTCTAGAAAAAGATTTATGGATGTTTAATAGTGTTATTTATCAATAGAAAACACATTAAAATGAATACTAGTAATTAAGTAAATTATGGCACATTAATATGATGGAATGGTAGTTTATAGCCAACATAATCATGTTTTCAGATTCAATTGCATAAAAAATAATGCCAAATGAAAAAAGCTGGTGTGATCTCTTGAAAGATTTTCTTTATATTTTCAGTTTGCTAAAGGATACATATTCTTTTTTTTTTTTTAAGGTTTTATTTATTTATTCATGAGAGACATAGAGAGAGAGAGGCAGAGACAGGCAGAGGGAGAAGCAGGCTCCACGCAGGGAGCCGGATGTGGGACTGCATCCTGGGACTCCAGGATCATGCCCTGGGCTGAGAGTGGCACTAAACCGCTGAGCCACCCGGGCTGCCCCATATTCTTTTTTTTTTTTTTTAACGTAAAGGCTAAACCTTACTATGATAATTTATGCTGGAAGACATAACAGGTGTTATGAAGGGAAGGTCTTTGTGAAAGTTAACAAGGTGTCTGAAGTGTCTTCAGCCAGGCGAGCATCATTTTGTTTCCGTATTTGTGGTGCAGTCCATGGGGAAGAGAAGTCTCACTCTGGATCAGAGATGAAGGACTCACTAGAGGACAGTAGCACAAAAGGTGATGTTTTCCCGATTAAAGTTCCTTGTTAATTTTTCATATACAAAGCACATCTCCCTCTCATCCTCTGACAGCATTCCTCCCGTGACTGACAAGGCCCAAATCTACCCCCTTTCAAAACATTTCATAGAACTGTACTGGAGGTGAAAGCACATTTTGGAAAATTGTTCAAACCTGAAAGTTTTGAGACTTAATGGCCAATATGAGAGAAGCTATTTTACTCTTTGAAGTTATAAGGTAAAAGAAGGCAGAAGTCTCAGATTTCTAACAGTTAAGAAGTAATGAGCAAGTACAAAATTTTATGTGGAGCTATTCTATTTGAAACACAAATTCTGTTACCTATGTCGTAATTCTTGGTATTTAAAAAATTTTTTAAACTTTTTTTTTTACTTGAGAAATTCTAATCTGTAGTTCAAATAAAACTACTAATAATTTAATTCTATTCCTTTGGACCATGCAATTAAGACACCTCCTATTGCTTATGGTAGCATTCTCAGTGTTACCTTTCATGGTGGGTAAAAAGGTCTGGAAGATGAATAAGCACACCTACAGTATAAGGTGGGTAAATGTAACAAAATGGTTTCCCAATTTCCAACTATTCACAAAGTGGTTTTATGTGTCCTAACCTCTGCCCTCTTCCCACTTCCCCCTTTCCCTCCTTCTCCCCCTTTCTTTTTAAAAATTGCTTCCACATCAGCCAAATTATGTCATTTTGGTGGAGGCTGAAAAATCCTCACACCTCAGTCTTGGGGTATAGAAATTGGAGTCCTTTCTGAGCATCTCAAATTTCAGGTGTGCAATTCAAAATTGCTTCCTGGCTATGAGCCTTAAATTGTTTATGGCTATATTTACAGACTTGTTGAAAAAAGCCCGGGTTGGATTTCTATCTCTTGCAATCAAAGAGTTCTGACTATTTCAATGATTATATTGGATTACCAGTCAGAATCAGATACAGCAGTAGGTATTCAAAGTTATCCTTGGACATACTGACTTTACTTTTTATTTAAACTCTAAAGTAAATATGAGTATTTAAGGAGTAAAGCAGTAGGCACTTTGCAGAGGATGCCAAACTTCAGTTTCTTTGAAACCATTTAGCTGTGGGGAAGAGCTGCAGATGATTAGGATGGGGAGTTTGACTTATAAATAAGAAATGAGAAGGGAGCAGCAATACCCTTCTACAGCACAGAAGCTGTGTCTTGAAAAGGAATAAAAAGAATTAATTTAGAATCCCAGGCATCCCACTTTTCATCTGCTCTCAGAAACGGAAATGTGATTGAATACATTATGTAGTGATAATATAGAATTTGCCCTTTTCAGATTTTAAGAAAGATAAGCCTGTGGATTGATTTTGTACCTATCAGTTCAGCTAAAGAAAATCCTCTTTTTATCTGTATTCCACATATTAGGGAGGGTCGATAGAAGGTATGGGATCCCCTTTTTCTTTGCTCTATAGAGATCAGTCAAGTTTTTCTTCACCCTTCATACCACAACAATGTCACTACCCGAATAGGCTATTACCATCTTGGTATCCCTTAGATTTCTGTCTTTTTTAAAATATGTGGAATATATTTGAGATTGATATGTCTTGCATCAAAATCTAAGTGCTTATCAGTTTTAAAGGTCAATTTGTGGACAAGGCCAATCTATTTGTACTCAATAGAATTTTGAATTTCTTGAATGATCATTTTGTCAATTTCTAAGTTTGAGAGCTTGGCCTGGTCTTCCTCTGACTAATGTATAAGTGGCATTTGGACAATTGATTTGTCACTTGGAGGATGCCTCAAGTATTGCCTCCTGTGTGTAGCTAGTACAGAATGTAGGTAGTGCAATATTTATTGATGGAAAGAATTTTTCAGATTTTACAAAGAGAGGAGCACAGATAAGGTATGTTAGAGTAACACATCTACAATCTTATTCTAATTCCTTATTTTATACACTATTCCTCTTTGAGCCAGGAAGTACATTGGTTAAAAAAATAATGATGACAGATTACATTGTTGGTACTTTTCAAAAAAAGAAAGATTTATTTTCTAGCATGGATAATTTCTAAATGATTGCATTGTATAGTCTAACAGTGCCTATTAGATATTGGCAATCTTTCAAAGCTATGGATAACTCTTCTTCCAGTGTCTGTCAGTGTTCAGTGCTGGCAGAGTGAGTTATTCTGAAAAGATGGTGGTTCCCACCTTGAGGTGGGAGGGAACAGCAGCTCTATGTGATCTCACAGGAAGCAAAGTGGGGTTTAGAACAAATATTTTGTCAGGCACTGGAAGGGGACAGTGGGAGGGGCCAGAGCACTGGGGAGCTATTGGATCTGTACCTCTCTGCCGACAAAGCAGTTATGGTTTGTGGGCCCTCTCCAGCCACCTTTGGCTGACCTTGATATAGACCAGTGATTCTCTCCTTACATTTTTCTTAAAAATGGCTTTTCTGAGGAATAATTCGTGTGTGATAAGATCCACGTAAAGTATACTATTCAGTAAGTTTTCACCTAAGCATGTACTGTGAAGCCATCACCACAATCAAGTTAATAGAAACATAACTTCTAGAAGTGTCCTCATGCACCTTTGTAATTCCTCTCACTAGCTCCTCCCTATTCACCATCTCCATTTCTTGGCAATGACTAATGTACTTTCTGTTCCTGTAAGATTAGTTTTCATTTAATAGAATTTTATTTAAATGAAATCATATAGGACATAGTCTTTTTTTTTAAATTTTTGGTCTTTCTTTCAATTAGCATAATTATTTGAGATTCATCCATATATTAGCATGTATCAGTTGCTTATTCCTCTCTATTGCTGATTTTGTATCCTATTGTATGTATATACCATAGTTTGTGTATCCATTCACATATTAATGGACATTTGGGTTGCTTCCAGTTTTTGGCTATTGCAAATAAAGATGCTGTGGATATTTGTGTACAAGCCCTTATATAGACATACACTTTAATTCCTCTTTCATAAATACCTAGGAGTGGAATTTGGGTCATATGGTAGGTCAAGTTTAACTTTTTAAGAAACTGCCAAACTATTTTTCCCATGTCGTTGTACTATTTTAGGTTCCCATCAGTAGTGTATGAGATTTCTACCCCTTCTACATCCTTCCCAACTCTTAGGATGAGCTTTATAATTTAAGCATGATAATATGTGGGAAATGATACTTGTAGTTTTAACTACATTACCCTACATCTCTGACTGTAAACTCCTTTCAGTTCTATTAGGTTTTGCTTCATATGTTTTGCTTCATTTATTTTTTTGTCTCCCTAAATGTGTAGGGTTGTTATATCCTTTCCATAAATTAACCCGTTTATCATTATCAAATAACTTTCTTTATCCTTGACCATGTTCTTTATTCTGAAATCTCCTTTGTTTGAAAAAATACAGCAACTCTAGCTTTCCTTTGTGTTCACATGGTATATTATTTGCCATGACTTTATTTTCAGTCTATTAATGTCTTTATGTTTAAAGTGTGTTCCTTTTTGGCAGCATATAGTTTGACCTTGCTTTTTTTTTTTTTCCAGTCAGATCATATCTGTCTTTTAATTGAGGTCTTTAGACCATTTACATTTAGTATAAGTACTGATACATTTAGGTATACATCTACCTTCTTTTTCTTTGTTGTTTCATCTATTCTTTACCTTTTTCTACTTTTCCTATCATCTTTTAGACTAATTGAATATGATTCCACTTTATTTTGGAATATGTTCCACTTTTTGTTGGCTTGTTAACTATAACTCTTTATTAATTTAGTGGTGGCTTAAAGATTTATAGCATACATCTTTATTATACATTTTTTATTTTTTTATTTTTATTTTTTTATTATACCTTTAAAGAAATATTACATCACTTTGCACATAGTGAAGAATCTTAACAGTATACTTTCATTTTTCCCTCCTGAACTTTGTGTTATTTCATCATACATTTTACTTTAATATATATCATAAACACCATAATACATTGATATTATTTTTGTTTAAACTAGAGGTTGGCAAACTTTTTCTATAAAGAATTGCATAGTATTTTAGGCTTTGTGTACCATATAGTCTCACTTGTAACAATTCACCTCTAGCTCAAAGTAGCCATAGATTATACATAAATGAATGAAAATGACTGTTTTCTAATGGTAGTTTATTTAAAAAATAGTAAGAAGGTTTGATCTTAGTCTGTTTGGCAACTATCACAAAATATCACAGACTGCAGCTTATAAACAACAGAAATTTGTTTCTCACAGTTTTGGAAGTTTAAAGTCTGAGATTAGGATGTTGTCATGGTCAGACGAAGGCCTTCTTCCAGTTTAAGATTTCTTGCTGTATCCTTTCCTGGCAGAACAGGCCAGAGATCTTTCTGGAACCTCTTTGATAAGACACTGATCTCATTTATAAGGCCTCTTCTCTCCTGACCTAATCATTGCCCAAAGACACCCCCCTCCCCCCATACAATCACCTTTGGGCAATAGGATTTCAACATGTGAATTTTGGGAGGATACAAACATTCATACCACAACATAGTTTGTGGGTTGTAATTTGTTGATTCCTGGTTTTAAATAGTCAATTATCATTGTAAAGATATGACCATATCCGGGAAAACACCAGCCATGGTCATATCTTTATTTTTATCTACATATGTAGATTCATGTTTTCCTCTTGTACTATTTTCCTTCTGTCTGAAGGACTTCCTTAAACATTTCTTGTATTACTGATTTGCTGGTGTTGAGTTCTTTCAGAGTTTGTATGTCTGAGATATTCTTAATTTCATTTTCATTTGCAAAAGTTATTTTTCTGGGTACAGAAGTCTAATTGACAGTTATTTTCCTTTTAAAAATTTTACCTCACTATTTTCTCACTTGTGTTTCCAAAAATAAGTCGGCTGTCGTTCTCATCTTTATTCCTGTTTACATGTAATTTGTAGCATTTTCTCTGGCTCTTTCAAGATTTTTCTTTTTATCATTGGTCCTGAGCAATTTGATTATGCTGTGCCTTGGTATAGTTTTGTATTTGATATTCACTGAACTTCTTGCCTCTGTAGATTTATGGTTTCAATCAAATATGGAAAAACTTTGCTCATTAGTCTTCAAATAATCACTTAAAAGCATATGAGATATGGATAGTTATTACTTCCAGTTTCCACAGAATCATAACCACCCCTGTAGTTGTATGAATGAGAATTGCAATGATAATAAACATGCAATAATAATCCTGTTCTATCTTAACACTGAGGCTTTCAAGGCTATTCAGTTTGGAGACACCAGGATGTCACCAATGTAAGGTTTGGGTTCAAATCCTACTCCAAAAATGCCATTTCCTGGAGCATTCCCCTTGCATCAATATAGTAGTTAGTAAAGGATTTAAGAAACCCCTGCCAGGATGGGGTCTTATATCCTTATGATGCCTCCTTTGCTCTGTCATCTGTCCATTGTCAAGTCTGGATTCAAGGAATGTAAGACACATATTCATTATGTCAAGTGCTTCCAAATTCAGTGTAAGCAGAGGGCTTTAAGAAGCTCAATAACAATAAACCTCCGTTCATTTCATCTCAGCTAATTAGGAATCAGCTAGCAGGCTGACAAGGGCTAGGCTGAAATTTACCTTGACTTTGAAAAGGTTTTCTTCGTATACACAGTAAAAATTAATTGGGTAAATAGAACATCAGGGGAATGATGGGAGAAAAAAAAAAGGAGAAGGGGAAAGAGGCATTGAATTGTTCTCATGATAAAAACAGCCTTTCACAAATAAAAGCAATCAAATAGCAGTGGAAAGTGGAGAGGGCTGGATGTTTAGAGCCTTGAGTGCTCATCCCTCATCTTCTCTAACTATTGTGGCATTTAAGCACACTGCTTTCCTTCCTTGGGCTTAGTTGACACCTCCATAAAATCAGAAGTTGTTCTCCATGGCCTTTTATGACTTAATACAATGATAGCAATTGATGTGCTCAATTTAAAATAAACCCTAGGTCTTCATTAAGCTAGGCGAACATTGTAGTAGGGAGAACAATTCCTTTCCAAGATGTCTAGATAAATCACCATAACCTTAGCACGTCGGTCTCTCTCAGTTCCAATCTGTTCTCACTTCTGCCAGTGATCTTTTTTAGAGTCCATTCTGACCCAGTCTCTTCCTTTTTGGTGGCCCTTGGGCCCACAGGATAAAATCCAAACTCTCTAGCAAGGCACATAAAAGCTTCCACAAAATCTCTTGGCTTGGCTTTGCTCATCTTGTACATAGGGCTTGCATGCCAGCCTAGTGGATTATGTAGAATTCCCAGAATGTTCTTCACCCCTCAAACTTGGTGTGTTTGCACATGCTGTTCCCTTGTTTTGCCTAGAACTACTACAAATCTCCTAAATCTTAGCTCAAAAAACTGTTTTGTAAATTCTGAGTCCCCCACATAGAATTGGCGACTTCCTTATCAGTGCTTTCCTTGGTTGTGGTCATGATGCAGTATGTTTGCCTCCTTTGATGGACCGTGGATTCCTTAAGCACAGAGTTTTGTCTTATTCTATCTTTGTATTCTGAAATCTAGCATGGGAATAAAAAAGGCCTTATTGCATGGATGAATGAAAACAGAATTCAGAAGTAATAAAGAGGCAATTTTATAGCTATGTCATAATTTTGAAATGTCCTTATTTGAGATTGGCTTTTCTCTGATAATATGAATTAGTGAAGAGTACTGACATTTCTGAGGATTATCTAAGAACCATTAGTGAGGAATATTCTGTCTGGAAAATTGCATTTAAGATGAAGAAAGGGTTTAGTTAGTGGACTGAAACTGCATGTTAAAGAACAGTAATTTCAAAAATGTCATGGGCAATTTTTTTTTTAATAGTGCTTTTCTCAGCCACAATAGGAGAGCCTGGCTCATTTGATGTTAAGCAGAATCATAGTTATGTTTCTTGTATGTCCATTAGGAATTGTAATGAATGGTTCTAGAACTGTGGGTGGGCTTCCCCATAGTCTATATAGTTTTGGACTCCGGAGGATGAAATGTTCACATTGAGGCTTAACCTAATGTGGTTGCTGAAAAGGAAATTCATGTGCTGGGTGGGAATATTTTGACTCAAAAAAAATTTTTTTGATACTATGAATTTCTAGATTTCTAGATGAGAAAAGTGTGACTTCAGAAGGTACTCTATATATCTATTCAATAAATTCAGGGTTTGTTTTCACTAGATGTCAGTAGCATCCCCATCCCCAATTTTGAAAAAGCTCTCCATATGTCCACAAATGTCCCTTGGGAGGAAAGAAAATTGCCCTATTGAAAGTCACTGAATTAAATGAATCCAGTAGTAAAGCTTACCTGAGGAAAGCTGAAAGGCTGCATTCAGTCTGTAAAACTTTTATTTTTGATATTTGTGTTAAAATTAAACTCAATAAATGAATATTCTGCATTTGCCTGTGGGATAACAAACAAGACCATGTGCTAGGCACTGTGGAATTATAGAGAGCTGAAGAAGAGCTCTAGCCTATGAATAATTTTTAAAGATTTCTCAGCTGTGGAGTGAGCTGGAGTGAGCATAGAAGTACAGAGTATAGTGTTAATGAATACAATGTAGTGGTTATGATCACAGAGTCTGGACCATGTCTGGGTTTCAAGTACTAACTGCAATATGCTCTAGCTGTTCAGTTGGAAGAAGAAGAGCACAAGCTACTTAATGGTCTTATGCTTTGTATTTTTATCTGTAGAAAAAAAATAATGGACTATATGATGAGTTTGCTGTGAGAATTAGAAGAGTTAATAGCTGTAAGGTGTTTAGAATGATGCCCACTGCATAAAAGTGCTATTAACATATTTATCGAATCCAAGAAACCATTGACTGAAAAACGTATTGTATTTACTGAGCCTCTAAGGAAAAAAATGCTGATAATTGTAGTTTAATAAAAATATCAATTAGAGAATAGACTCATCCTGATTTTAGAAGTATAAAAATATGAAAAAAGTGCATCCTAGATTTGATGTAATATGAATGTTTAGTGTTATTGTGGCTTTGTGATCAGATCTATATTTGAGTTCTTGTGCTGCCACTTTTTAGCTGGGTTACCTTAGATGAATTGTTTTGCTTCTTTGAGCTTGTTTTTTCATCTATAAAATGGGAATAATAATTGCCATCTCACAAAGTTGTAGCAGGCATTAAAGGAGGTCATTTATGTAAACTACCTTAGCAAAAATTAGGTGCCCAGCACATGGTAGCTGTTGTGGACATGGACGTGTAGAACTGGACGTGGAAACCTCATGCTTGACATGTGTCATTTTGTCATATGAGAGTATTTATTTATTTAAAGATTTATTTATTTGTTCATGAGAGACACAGAGGGGCAGAGACACAGGCAGAGGGAGAAGCAGGCTCCATACAGGGAGCCCGACATGGGACTCAATCCCGGAACTCTGGGATCACATCATGAGCCAAAGGCAGACGCTCAACCGCTGAGCCACCTGGGCATCCTATAGAAGAGCATTTAATTGGAAGTGTTGTTAAATGACAGAATGGTGTTCTCAAGGCAGAATGTGAATATTCTGTCAGTTTTAGATAATAAGATCAATTTCTCTTCTCCCTTATTTCTTGAGTTTTTAAAAATTTATTATTTTTTTTATTTTTTATTTTTTTTAGATTTTATTTATTTGTTTTAGAGAAAGAGTGTGTGCAAGTGGGGGAAGGGACAATGGAGAGGGAGAATCTGAAGCAGACTGTGCTGAGCTCAGAGCTTGATGCAGGGTTCAATCCAATGACCTGAAGATCACAGCCTAGGCTGAAACCAAGAGTTGGGTGCTTAACCTGAGCCACCCAGGCTCCCCTACTTGAGAGTTCTTTTTTCTTTTCTTTCTTTCTTTCTTTCTTTCTTTCTTTCTTTCTTTCTTTCTTTTCTTTTTCTTTTTTTTTTTTTTTTTTGCAAAAAGGTGGTTTAATTGAAGTACAAGGAGAGGACCTGTGGGCAGAAAAAGCTGCACTGGGGCCTTGCAGATTGGCTCATTATATACTTACACACTTTCAAGTTGGGAGGTGGTAAGGGATAGAATAAGTCTCTAAGGAATTTGGAAGCAAGGTTTCCAGGACCGTGAGGGGGCCAGCTATTTTTGGGAAAGGGTCATTTATTACTGTCTAATAAAACTTGAGTCATGAGACCCTTCAGATGTATATTGGTGAGCCATGTGCTTGGGGGATGATTGCCAACAAGTATCTTGGAGGGTGTAGAGATAAAGGAAATTTCTAAAGGAATTTTTATATGTTAAAGTTGACTTACAGGATCCTAGGGGGTGGGGCTAAGATTACCTTTTGCCCTTAGCAAAGTATTAACATTGAAGCAGTTGAGTTCCTACTCTGTTTCAAGGACTAGTCAATGGGCTGTAGATAGTAAGGAAATTTAATCATTTTTCTTCTGTCTTTGTTTCCCACATTATTCCCCCCTGAACAATTTTGACACTTAAATCTTTAAGGTTGCTGAGTATAGGTCTCATCTTCCTGAGTGGAAAGGATCGTCTCTCGGCTTGAAGTTATGGGAGTGAAGGAGTCTCAGCACCAAGTAGAGACATGGGGGAAAACAGCAAGGCATAATTAGAATGAGACAAAGAATCCCAAATAAGAGTCCTTTGATAGTTGACAAAAGTCCTCCAGTCTAGGAGTTTAACCAATCATTAGGAGTTTAACCAATCTGGGATCCTTTAAAATGCCAATTTGAGTATTCATGTCAGAAACCCAGAAATATTTTGTGGTAATCTGGGATGTATATACAGCATTCTGTTTTCAGGTTAGCATAAGTTCCACCTTGTGTAGCAGTTAAACCCATCTAATGCCATTCTATTTTGTACAGTATCAGGGCTTTAACTGTGTACTTAAGAGCTTCCATGTGCCAAACAATATCCTCCAGTCTCAAAGTGAGAACAAAAATGGATATTAGGTGGTTATGCCAATGAGACACAAACATATCCACCATTGTTTTAAATTTGGGAAGTTGGCTGGGTTGGTAATGGTTTTAATAATGTGTCCATACATCCAGGTGAAACCCAGAGTACAGTGGCCTATCCAGCCTAGGTGAAGCAATGGACACGGGTTAGAGACACATAGCGATTGGATCCCAGTAGAAGACCGCATTCTAGTTCTGGGCCTCGTTTAACTGCAGTCAAGATATCAAGGGCTATTCAGTTTTGGGGGGCCATCTTTTGAATTTGTGTCATAATTTCAGGCCCATATTTGATTGGAAATTTCTGGCTTGATAATGATCGCCTTTTCTTCCAAATTGCTCCATGAGCATGTAGGACTAGGAAAGCATATTTGGAGTTGGTTCAAATATTAATTTTTAAGACTTTGACAATTGCAAAGCATGAATGAGCACTATAGCACACCCAGCTTTTCTTGTTCCTTTTTCCATGAAATTATTGCCATCAGTAAAACAACTGTCATCTGCATTTTGGTAGGGGAATCTTTTAAATCTGGTTGACTGGGTGACTGGGCGACGGGCACTGAGGGGGCACTTGATGGAATGAGCACTGGGTGATAGCTATATGTTGGCAAATTGAACTCCAATAAAAAATAATTAAAAAAACAAATAAATCTGAATGACTAGAATAAATAAGATCAATAATCTCTGAACAGTTCTTCTCTATAGAAGTACGATGATCAGCCCCAGGCGCAAGGGAAGCTGGGTTTAAAGTTTGACAGGTTTTAAGTATATATCAGGTATATCTATAAGCATAGCCTAGTATTTAATAAGTCAGCTTCCCATCATCTATTGGTGGGTTTTGGTCTCTAAGACACTATGGACCTGATGTGAAGTTGTTATAGTCAGGGACTGTCCCATAGTGAACTCTGAGGCTACCAGGAGGGATGTTATATGCTTGTCTAAAGCATTTGCTTGCAATTATACATCAATAGAGGTGGCTTTTAGGATAAATATGACTAAGAGATAATACCATTAAGAAGCCCTCTTTGAGGTCCAACCTTAACAATGTCCTAATTATAAGGAATCACTGGCAAGTGGGAGAAGACTTGTCTTAAGAGATAAGGGCATCCCCAAGTGCATCATCTAGTCCAATCATAAGGAAAGTGGGGTGATCCATTATCTCCACAAGTCCATAGTTAATCCTATGGAGTGGGGTATGCTCTGGCTTTTAGGGAATGGTTTTGTCATGCCAGCCATACAGAATTGGTCAAGGGGCTAGTTGAATTATACAGTTGTTGGGGAATCTATCTCATTTTTCAGCTTTTCAAATGATTATATACCCACAGGGTCCTGTTATTATCTCCACAGAATAACAAGCAAGAAGAGCTATTATAGCAATTTCTTTGAAGCTTACTTCAAGTGGTCTGCTTAGGCAAACAACATCCATTTAAAGACAATCAAAACTAGAATTTAACATTTGCAAAGGTGTGTTATTGAAACATAATTTTTCTCTATAATAATAATCCTCATTTTTAATCAGAAATAGCCAAATCAAGACTAATTTGTTTATGAAACAAGTTCATTTTTAGCAAACTTGGCCTAATGATTTATATAAGCTCAGCAGGAATAATGATTGATCATACAGATCTGTTAGAATCTGCTTTGCTGGGACTTTTTATAAGAAATCTTTATGTTGAACTTTTAGTAGCCTCTCGAAGCCAGAAGCCAAGCCAAGTACTTGCTATCAGACATGCCCGCAATACCTATAGATGTGGGTAGAGTCCCCTAATGAGGTTCCTAAAGTGTCCAGAGATTCCTGCACCTACCAGAAAGTGACATTCTTTATTCACCTGGTAAGGTTGCTGGAAACTCTGTAAGTAAGGTATCAGGCCAACATTTGTGAGGGGCTTTATGAAACACATGTTCAGGTTTCATAACCTTCCATAAGGAACATTTCCTTCCATAAGGAACCTTGGTTCCTTAAAGCTATTTGGTCATATCTGAGTCTATGCATGTCTTTCTCAAATATGACATTCCTGTCAAAGCCTTTGGTAAAATAACCAATGTTTCTAATGGTTTCCCATTACAAGGAAAACAGATTCTTACTGAACTTATGCAGATGAATGATTGCCGTGGAAGAAAGAATACCTACTGAGACCTCTTGAATTTCAGAGGATTCAGGTAGAGAGAAAAGTTAAATGCATGAATCTGTTTACAAATGAATACTTTATCACATTTCTGTAAGTCATAGATCTCTTAAGAGAAAGTTTACTTAATCTGGAAGAGTAAACATTACAGAACCAGCAATGTTTCAAACAAGAGTCACAAAACTCTAATAGTCTTTTTAGTTTTTTTAGTCCCATGCTACTATTTTTGTTTAATTTGAATGCAGCTTTTTTAGTTAGTTTTGGAAATTCTTACCCATTTCAGTTTTGATCTCAAAAATATTGAATGCCTGTAATTGTCCTAAAAGTCCTTTCTATGAATCTCCTTGAAGATGAAACTCATTTTACAAGAGAATAAGAACAATTATAAATGGCAGGAACTCAGAAATGGACATCATCAATGATCTGATAGTTCATTATGATGCAATTGACAAGGAAATTCAGTTATTTCTGTGACAGATGACCTTATACCAGAATATAACATAACAAACAAGCCTAATTAGTCAATGAACTTCATTTAGGATTTAAATCTTGGGGAAGTTTGTTAAAACCTTAGAAAGTTTTAAAGGACATGCCTAAATAGGATTAGGGTTATTAAATACCTGATAAAGGCAAAACAAAGAAACTGTTTTTTTCTGGGCAGGCAAAGAAAAAACAACTGTTTAGATTTTCTTATCGAGAGCAGACCAACAATTCAAGACAACTTGTCTTGAATTTTTGAACAGATAGAAAGCAGACTTTCAAAACTTATACCAGTGTACTTTAAAATCCATTCATTTCAATCTTAGTCCATCCTGACCATACTTAGAGTTCCTTTCCAAAGATTTCCCTTCACAAGCCTTCTACAACTTTCCTTTGCATTCAGATTTTGTCCCAAGCCATTTCTTTCCAAACAACCAGTCTTATTTAGGACAAAATGAGTTTCTTTTTACCTTTAACAAAAATGTATTTGTTATATCCTTTTTACACATATAGAGTTGCTTCCCTTATTCCCATCAGTCTTAATTACATTTAACAGAATTTTGCACTCCTAGAAACCTTAGTTTCCAGTGAAGACTAAATAGTGACCAGTTGTGATTTGTGATGCCAGGACTCTTTAGATGGCAATTTTATGAATCAGTTAAGCACAAAGCTCATTTCCAATAGACCCAAAGTATGTTCACCAACAATTTCTTTGCAATAAGAAGTCCAAAGCACAAACCTACATCCAGTAATCAATGATTTGGCAGTTTATCCTATTTGGAAAAGACCTAGATGTTCAATGAATTTAATCCCATTTACCATCCAACCAAAACTTTAAAGTATCAGATTAACAAAGACTTTGAAAGCTGTCTTAAAAATTACCCATGAAAACTTTGAGACAGAGCAGACTAACCATCATTTTAGTCATCTTTTTACTAAAAAGATGTTATTTACAAATAACATGAACTTATTAAACCAAAAAACTTAACTTAGTTCAAATACCAAAGTATGTTCCACCTGGATCCTCCCCATTGTCAATTTTTCACCTGAGACACTGGTGGGGAAATCTGGAATGGGCAGTGTTAAGTCCAGGGGGTGCTCCTTTTCCTTCTTGAGTTATTATTATATATATGTTCAACCCTGCATATATGGTGGTAGAGCCATAGTTGACCAAGTTAGAGGATGCGGCCATTAGATGGGAAGACAAGATCAATAGAAGTGAAGAGAGGGAAAAGGAGATGACCATTTATTTAGTGCCTTCCATATCTCAGAAGTCTTACCGTGGGCCTTTTTTATTTGTAATAACATCGTGAGGTAAGTCCTAGTATTCTCATTTCACATGAGGAAGTTGAGGCTTGTAGAGGTTAAAAAAAAAAAAAAAACTGGGGCCATATACCTAAGCAGCAGCACTGGATTTTCCACTCAAGGTTTTCTGGCCACTAATGCCATAATCTGTTACAGTGTGGGTAAATTATTTTCATAAGAGAAGACAGTAACTAATTAAATGCTGTGATGGAGGAATTGAGAGGGGAGCAGCCTTGAGTTGAACTGTCAGAGAAAGCTTCATGCAAGAGAGCACTTTGACAGGAAGATAAGATTTGATTAGGAAGAAGGAGAGTCCTAACTCTTACTCAAGTATTTCAGATAGGAGAGGTTTTGGATAAAAGTCAAGACAAATGTGACATTTTGAGGGGTAGTGGGGAGGCTGGACTGGCTGAATTAGAGAAACGGAGTCTTGTGAGGCCAAAGTTCATGTGTTGCCTCTTCCCTATACCTCTAGCTAAAACAGTACTTAGACCATTGTAAGAGCTTAGTCATTGGGTAATACTCCTGAAATACAATTGATTGGATAGTGGGAAATAAAACTCAAGGCATTGTGTAGGATCTCGGAAGACCTGAATGTCAAGTTGAGTAATTTGGACCTAGCCTACTGGCATAGAGAAGTGTGTTTTTGAGCAAGAGAGTAGCAATAGTAATTGTACATATAAAGTATTTACTATTTATCAAGCAGTCTTCCAAGTAGCTTAAACATAATGTTTCATTTATTCTTCACATAAAATCTATGATCTATTATTATATTCCATCCAATTTTTCAGAGAGAAAACTGAGGCATTGGATATTTAGGAAACTTTCCCAGGGTCTGTTAGATGACAGACCTGAGATTTGATACTGGGAAGTGATCTACTTGCATGTTCATATTCTTAACCTCTGTACTCTACTGCCTTTTAGTGAAATGATTTATTTAGGATGTTTCTTGCCCAGGGACCATTTTTCATATACCCTGGAAACCTATGAACCTATAAATCAGTGGCATGAATGAGGGTGTGAGTAAAGACCTCAGCTTGCAAGTTAAGAAGTTTCTGAACTCTGTCTTCAGTGTGTTAGTCCCACTCCCCACCCCTGCCCTGAGTTCTCCTTTGTGGATGACAAAAACAGGAAGACAGAGAAGTAACCATCATCTTTTTTAACATGGTGGTACCTTTGGTAGCTACTTAGTGATCACAGAGAAAATTTGAAACATGAGAAGTCTCCACAAATGTCAAATTTATTATCTTCTCTTATGATGGAATTTAAAGATCGTTAAATTTCTGGGTCCAAGGGAAAAATGATCTCCAAGGCCACATGTTATTTTGAAAGTAGGGGAACCAGGTGTTGAGTCTTGGTCTGCAACAAATGATTCTCTCAGAAAGTCCAGAGCTACTAAAGCGTGCTTGATGAGGAGAGCTGTGCCTGGCCCCTGGCAAATGCTGTAGATTTACTTGTTAGTAATAGGAAATAAGTAGGGTCATAAAGGAACAGGGATTCAGACTTAGAAGATGTGTATTTAAAAGCAATACACTGGGATTCCTGGGTGGCTCAGTTGGTTAAGCATCTGCCTGCAGCTCAGGTCATGACCCCAGGGATTGAGCCTCAGCTTCTGGGATTGAGCCTTGCATTGGGATCCCTGCCCAGTGGGGATTCTGTTTCTCTCTGCCCCTCACCCTGCTCGTACTCACTTTCTTTCTCAAATAAATGAATAAAATGTGAAAAACAAAACAAAACAAAAAAAAACAAAAGTGATCTCCTGTGTCTATAGGCCTGTGGCCTTGGGGAAGTCACTTGATCCCTCTTAGTCTTGGTTTTCTCAGCTGGTCAATGGGGATAAGATTACCTTACTTGGTTAGTGGGGAGGGTTCAATGAACTAAAATGAGATAATTGTATATACGTCACCCAGTAAACTGGTATGGAAACCTTAGAACCAATTTTTCTTAGCCTTCTCTCAGGGTGAACTTCATATCTGCCCTCATTGCTCATACAGCCAGTCCCCATACAGTAGTTGTCAATTTATTGTTGTGCCATAGTAATCTAACACATGATATCCTATGTGTCCTAGTAAATATGACTAGATACAAAATGGGCATACACAAAATTATTACTACTTTTATTCTTTGGAAAATATTATATCAACAAATGGCAGAGAGGCATGGTAAAAGTATTGTTTTCACTGGTACATAATGAAAAGAAAATAGATTCCATTTCTACTCTTTGAGAATTTTGATTAATTCCATTTTGATAAGCCAAATGGAAGAACTATGTGGAAAAAATGGGGGAATGAATAGCCTTCCAGAGCAGACTCTGTCCCTTGACCTTTAGCTGGTAGGACCAAAGCAATCAGAGGGACCATCAAATGTAACATGATTTACGAGCTCAACAGGGTGATTGTCTCATACATGGTAAGCAATTCCAAATGGTAGCTACATTTTCCACGTAAATATTTAGTAATCCACTCATTCACACAACATGGGGACCCTATGGTTGCTTGTCAATAGAAAGCCAACATGCTGTATTAGAAAGTGGGCTAGAAATGTAGGCAGAGGCAAAATTGTGGTGGTCCTCAAAGGGCATGGTTTTTTGAGTAGACAATGAGGCAATTGAAGGTTTTTGTTTTTGTTTTTAGAAAAAGATTGCTCCATTTTCAATTCATTTGCCCTAAAAAATTGCCATTATTCCTCTCCCTCCCCTCTCCTCTCTTCTTACACTCTCCTCTTGTATTCTATGGTGTAGTGTAATTTTTGTTAAGGTTTTGTTCCCATTAGTTAATTTGCTCCCCAAAGCAATATACTGGTCTATGCATTATTACCATCTGGATTTCACCAGCGAAGAAACAGAGGCTCATATAATCTGACCATCTGGTAAAACACAACTTATACTTGAACCCAAATATGTTGTTACAAGCCTTGTCTTTTTTCTTTTATATTCCACCATCATAACATGAAAATAAAAACCAGTATGGGGTTTACATGTCATCTGCCCCATGGGGAAACATACAGAACAGCCCTAAACGCCTTGCTTATTAGGCCATAAAAATAACCATTGGACCCGGAATGCTCTTATTCTTGGGTTTTGTTTTAGTACTATTTAGTGATTGTTTTCTAAGTGTACTTCTGATAGCTATCATTTGATTTACAGACCCACTGAGAAAAGAAGTTATTTCAAACTGTTATTATTTCACAAAGTAGCACTGTGTTTTACCTGTGCCAGTTTTGCCCCTAGCCCAATGCCTTAAAGAATGTGCTTTCTGGACTCATATCTATTGCAGATAGTATTCTGAACACTTTAGTATTGTTATTAAATCCTAGTTTGGTTTAGCACTGCTTCTAAATCCTGGTTAGTTTTTCATAGGGTTCACTGCACAGAAATGGGGTACATTTTGTTAGCTATAGTTAATAGATTTCAGCTTGTGATTCATGTTTTAAGAACTGGATAAAAGAGTCATGAATTGTGCAGTGTCATATCATTTATGGATAAAGACACTGAAGCCCAGACAGAGAAGTGTAATAATTCAGAGTCTGAAGAGAGGTAGTGGCAGAGGTGTACCTCTAACTTCAATGACCTAGTTCCTGGTTACCATTGTGACTTTAAGAATGGCCCTGGGACCAGCAGAATCAATGACACCTGGGAGTTGTTACAGATGTAGAATCTGGGGTCCCACCCTAGACTAAATGCATCAGAATCTGAACTGTAGCAAGACACCTCGGTGATTTATATGCACATGAAAGTTAAAGAAGCACCATTTTATACTAAATTGAGCTTTTGCTTATGTAGGTATGTATAGGTTTGTATGTGCGTGCGTGCGTGCGTGTGTGTGTGTGTGTGTGTGTGTGTGCAGGCAATAGGGAAAGGAAACAGAGGTTGGTGGGGAGAGGTGGGGAAAGGGGAAGGGATAGAGAGAATGGCTGATTCTGAGGAAGTATGGGTGGGCTGGAGGTGATAAAATGTCCGTGTGATGTCCTTTAAATGTTTGACAAATGGGGCTGGCATTCAGAAATGAGATCTAGGAAAGGACACTAATCTTATGGCATCTCTTCATAGGTGGTAGATAAAGCATGAATGGATGAGATCATTTGGCGTGAGTAGGAAGGAAGTACTAATATTTAGAAGCTAGCAGATTCAGCTAAAAGAGCTGTCAAGGAAAGGCTAGGAGTTAGCATGAGGACCTCAGTGCCCTACAGACAAAGGAGAAGTGTTTCTAATTCTTTAGTTAGAATTGTCAGATAACAAAGTTTAGAGAGAAGACAACTAAAAATTCTGCTTTGTATTTGATAGCTGGTTATTTGGCCCAGCTAAGAACTGTATCTTCCCAATTCCAGTACTTTTCAGTCGATGGATGTTTCTAATGTTAACCTCAGGCCATTCTTGTCTTTGATGGTGGAACCTTGTGCCAGAAGAGCTTCATCCGCCATGTTCTGTTGCTGTGCCTGATCTCTCTCTTGCCTCCCTGTCTCTGACTTCCTGACTCTTGATTGTCTCTAGGTTGCTAGACTCAAGTTCTCATCTGACCTTTTGTCTGCTTCTTTGTGTATTTCCTTTTTCAGATCTCATTCAGTGCCTCCTAACTTAGGTTTGTTTGGACTAGTATCTAATACCAGATTGTTTCTATTCCCCTCAACTCCCAAAATTTAGTTTGAAATTATTTGAGCTGTTAAGTCCCTATGAAAAATAACTAGGACACCAAACCTCTCAGTTTAATGTGATGGGAACATCTCCTCTCTTAGAATAAGTAGATTATTGTTTAAAATAAGCCTTGGGGAGCAGATGGGATCCTAGGAAGAAGTCCAGATTTGCCCTTGGTGCTAATGGCTTAGCTGATGCACCAGGAGGGAAGTATTAAAAAGTTAAGCCATTTACTTCAACACAATTGTATGTGCATAATTTTTAATGTGTTTTTTGGGGGCATCAGCATGATTCTGGAGGGAAACAGAAAACATTTTACAACTTTTTAAAACAGCTGGTAGAATTTAAATTCCTAGTTACTGATTATTGAAAGTTATTGCATAAAGTTTCCAGTAGTTGGCTGCCTGCTCATTTTTAGGCTGGATTGGAGACACCAGCCAAATGTAGCCAAAGTCATTGAGATTAGCCCCAAAACATACTTCTTTGTGCCAGGCACTGGGCACTTTCACAGATGATTTTGTTTAGTCCTTACAAAAACCACATGGAGTAGCTATTGTCACCTGCAGTTTTGTAGGTCAATCTCTGCAAAGTTACACAGTATTGGTGTCAAGGTATAGTATAAAAACTCAGTGTCTATTGATTCTGTGTATAATAGGGTAATTTTGAAACTTGGGTCAGAGTCAGTGGAAAAAGTTTTTATAGAGTAAAGGAGGATTTTCTATATTTCCTTTATCAAATATCAAATATAGCCTATTATATTTCACCAGAGGTAAGGTAGTTCTGTCATTTAAGGAACTAGCTACCGAATAGTGACAAAGGGGAATGTCCCCACAAATAAAAGATCCTGGGGCAGCTGGGTCCTATTGCTTACCATCTTTCTATATCCGGTCACCATCTTCATGAAATGCCCTTTGTGCCCTTTGTGAAATCCTCTATGAGGCCACTTATGTGCCATGAACCTCAGCTTCTCCAACAAAAATTTGGAAATGATAGAACTCACCCATGAGATCATTTGGTGTTTGAACCACATAAGATACGTGGCAATTTTGATGAAGAGTAATGGGAAAATATGAAACACTAGGGATGGCTACTGACCCACCTGAAAAGTAGTCCAAAATAGAAATTCTGGCTTATTGAATTAAAAGAAAAAAATGGTGTTTGGAAAAAAAAAAAATGGTGTTTGGTAGATTCAGTGACAAAAAAAAAAAAAAAAAAAAAAAGCCGAAACTAAAGAACACACTTAATTTTTAAAAGGAATGTAGGAAAGCTTGTTTAAAATTATTTTAAAATGGCTAATTAGCCCACTGAGTTTCATAGCTATTTGTCTCATTTGTGTGGAAACTACTTTGCAAAAAATTGGGACTGATTTGTCAGAGATGCATCATTTCCTATTTTGTTAGAGTGTAATTTCTTTCTATATTCCCACATCTTTTTTTTTTTTTAAGATTTTATTTATTTATTCATGAGAGACACACAGAGAGAGAGAGGCAGAGACACAGGCAGAGGGAGAAGCAGGCTCCATGCAGGGAGCCGACCGTGGGACTCAATCCCCGGTCTCCAGCTCCAGGATCAGGCCCTGGACTGAAGGGGGCGCTAAAACGCTGAGCCACCGGGGCTGCCCATCTTTTTTTTTTTTTTTTTTTTTTAATTTATTTATTTATTTATGATAGAGAGAGAGAGAGAGAGGCAGAGACACAGGCGGAGGGAGAAGCAGGCTCCATGCACCGGGAGCCTGACGTGGGATTCGATCCCAGATCTCCAGGATCGCGCCCTGGGCCAAAGGCAGGCGCCAAACCGCTGCGACACCCAGGGATCCCTCGGTTTTATTCAAGTTGGTCAACTATTAGGAATGGGCTTCTCTGAGATTACTCCTTAAAGACCTATCAAAGAAGAGCTGAAGAACATTACAGAGCAAACATTAGACACTGAGGTAGAGGACAAGGAGCTTTCTTCTCTAGATTTCTAGTTGTCTCTGGTGGGACAATTAAACGTTGATCAAAGCAATAAGAAAGAAAAATAGAATTAGAAGAGGGAGAGCTGAAGGAGGGGGTGTTAGGTTGCTCTTAGTCATAAACTGAATTAGAACAGTTAGGTTACATTTGGGAAGCTTTCTAAACAAGGCACTTAAAATGGAGAGCCTGAGAAAGCTCAGAAGGAAGTTCATGGCAGTAATATGGAATGGAATGCCTGGCTCAGTAAAGTGAGAAATTTCTGGTGCATCAGGTAACTGAATATAAAATCTTCAAGAAGCTATAAAGACTGATTTAATTGTGCCTCTAGTGTTATGGGAAATAACTTATGATGCAGCATGTTTTGTAACTTGAGCTGATTCTACAAGCTGGCTCTAAAATGTTAGAAGCCAAACGAAAGTGCTAAGACTAATTAATAAGCTAGACGGATCCCTAAGGTGTTGTCTGGGTCTAGGCAGAGTTGTTAGCGAAGTTTGAAAATGTGTGAAGTTCTTGACTTACTGGTCATTAAAGTATTGAAAGTATTCTGTCCAAGTCAGCTTTACATTTGCATGAGAAAGCCAAGCCAATTGGAAGAGGTTTGCTCCCCTTTTATTTGCCTCCTCTACTTGCGTCCTGATTGGCAGGTGGACAGATGCATGAATGTGAATGCATAAACCACTCTGACAGTTACTGTAAATAAAGAGTTGCTTATGATGATAAAATATTTGTAGTTAGCAAGCTTCTGTGCCTGCATTATATAGCAGGAGGCTATATAATACATGCATTATGGCTTGTGTATGAGCTAACAAAAACCATGTGCCGTGTGCGACATGGGATTATACGCAATTGATTTTTAAATGGCCTAATAGGAAACCCTTCCAGATAAGCTTCAGTTGAGGATGCATATGGGAATATCCTTAATAATTATAAAAGTCTTAGCTTTAATAGATCCAAATATGTCAGGCCCTGGGACAGGGCAGAAGGGCTCAGTGGCTGTTGTGAGTATTAGCTCCCAAATGAGCACAGGCTTTAGCTGGTGATGGCTGCTGTGTGAGCAGAGCATCCAGGATACGATGGTTCTGTCATTTGAGAATAGGAGTACTACTACTGCTAATAACTAAAGTAATAAAATCTCCTCTCCTGATAATGTGTAGCTGAACTGCTATTTCCCGAATCCCTCTCCTAAGATGAAATTGAAAGTCTAGAGCCATGACCTCTCAGCTCTGTCATAAGCCAGGCACTTTCACTCCCAGAGCCTCTGCACACACCATTCCTCCTTGCTTCCTCTGGTGAGCACCTTTTTAGATGCCAGAAGTGAACCTCTGTCATTCTTTCTGTGTGCCCAGAAACATCAAATATGCTTCCTGTTCTTGAGGCATTCTCCACTCCCCTATGTCTCCTATTCAGAAAATGGGCTTTCCTGCTTTCTCTTGGATGTGACCCAGGCTCCACCAGTCAAATGCACTTATACCCGACTCAGAATTGGCAACTAGAGCTTCTGAGGAGATGACAGGTGCATCCCATTCCAGAGCAGCAGTTGATCCACTTCTGGGCCAAGGACTGGATCCCTGCCCAGAGGTGGCAGCAGCAGTGTCTCCACTGGAAAAGTTCCATGATGAGGTTTGGGGTGTTATTCCTGGCTGCATAGTCTCTCAGAAAATCTGTGAGCTTTCCTCTGATAAATTTATTTGCTGCTAAAAATAGCTAAATGCACTTTCTGTTGTTTGCAGCTAGAAACCCTGTGCAATGCGCTCAGAATTCAGCACAGAGAACTCACTTCTGTGAAGCTGTCCCTAGCTCTTCTAGAATGAGTTTATTCTCCATTTCCATCTCCATGGTTCCCCGGGGGCTCCTTCATTCCACACAGGACATGATCATCGCTTGCCTGAGGGTCTGTGCTCCCCTTCTCCCATCTGCCAGCATAGCACCTGATGCACGGCGGCAATCCCTCTGTAAATGCGTATGAGTGAAGTCATGGTCCAATCCGGATCTTACTGTCTTGTTGGGAGTGTCCGTAGTGCTCTCTGCAAATCGTCTTGCACACCCCTTGCATGGTGTCACTGTGAAGGAACCTTCCAGGAAAAGTGCCTCATGCCTTGGTGAGCATTTCCTGTTTAGAAGTCACACCTGGTCTGACTGATGCTGGGTTCTCTCTTTTTCCCCAGTGGTGCTTGCTCACACTTCATTAGTTTCTTGACTTTTATTGTTTTCAGACTGGCCAGCTGCAGTACTTCCGCTTATAAGTGCCTGAGTGAACTTATTGAACCCCGTGGTGTCTATTCTGTTTTTTTTTTGTGTGTGTGTGTGTGTGTGTGTCAGTTTTTAACTGGTAGTAGCATTATGGTGTCAGCTGAGTCCTAGGATATGGAAATAAAGAGCTGAGTATTTTTAACCTCATCTTGCTGATTCCCCCAGGGCCCTCCTGTGCAGGTGTAGGATTGCTGCCCCTGCTAGGAGCAGTCTTACAAGCATCTCCTTGGATTCCTGGTTTCTCTGCAGGCACAGGGACTTCATTCACTGCTGTCCCTTGCTCTGTGATGATATCACACCTTTTTGTGTGGTACAAGATCTGCTATTTCCATCATCCACCCAGAGCCAATCATACTTCCTCACCTCATGAATGTTTTTAAAAAACATATTCCCCCCCCCCCCCCTTTGGCAACTTAATTCCATTAGAATAGTTTCATATACTTAGGAGAAAAAAAAAATCAAGAAGGGGGATGCATCTGTGTTTGACCAAAGGCCTCTGTAACAAGCTGTGATCCTTTCCTTATTGTTTAAATGCCTGAAATCTTGGCATTTCAAGAGTCAACAAAAAAGGGAAGGAGGGTAGCATCCAGAGGAAATGGCGCAATTTCACCTCACTGTCCTCTCTTAATTAATTTCAAGGTGAAACACAAAGGGACCATGAAAAAGTAGAATGAAAATGAGACACTTCAAGCCTGTTCTATTTTTGCTTCCTGAACTCAATATATCTTAAAATTGGAAGGCAGAAGCCAGGTGTTAGCATGGTATTAACCTGGGGAGATGTGACAGTGGAGGTCATGCAGTAAAAGAGCACTAAAGCACGCATATTGCATGAGGGATTAATTGCCAGGAGCATGTGAATAGAATTATGGCAGTTAATATCCAGAGCCTGAGCAAATACTGACATGGGGAAACCGTTACATATCTGCAAATGGAGGAGAGTTCTAAGGCAGTGGATTAGAAAAGAGATTAGTTTCTTTCTTCATAAATAATAGAAGATGTGTTGGGGGAAAATCACCAAAAATGAGCTGCATTATATAGTTTAAATATTTTCAAGTTTAAATTCTGAACAATGTCCATCGTGATTGAGACTCTTTAAAAAATAATAATAGGGGAGGAGCCCCCTGTGATGCTTCCTGATTTTTGTGGCACACCTTCCAATCAAGCTCACTTATTTTGTAAATCTGTAGCTAGAGTGCTGTATAGTGAAGATCCAAGTTTATCATCTAGAGCCTGAGGCACTATTAGATCCTAAGCACTAAATGGGAATTCAATTATGTTCTCTCTATCCTATTTACTAAAGCAGAAAATTGGAATCATTAGTCTTTGAACAGCATTTCTTACTTGTGGGTAGAGTAGAGGGCAGAGACCTTTCTTTCCCCCGGAGAATGTATACCTCTTCCACGGGGTATATGAAAATACGTATTTAACACTTACAAATTTTAAAATTGAAATGTCACAAAAGGCTTAGTTTTGTAATATAAACTACATCAGGAAAGCTAAAGGAAACTTCTTGGCTGATGAGAACATATAGAAAAATTTCCTCCATCTCTCAGTGATTCCATTATGAAGACAAGAGCAAGGCCTTTAGACAGAGGAGCAGAAGCTCCAGGGAAGTGGAGATTTTTACATTCATCAAGAAAGAGCATAGTTTGAAAAACATTGAGAAGCATGGTCCTATAATAGGGTGACATGCAAGTTCCATAACAAGGATTCCGTGCTTACCATTCACTTACCTGGAAAAGTCAATCTAATAGAGACTTCCAGGCTACCATTTTGATTAACAGAAGATCAACTGTTAACCTTTTGAGATGTGTATGTACACACACACACCACACGCATACATATATACACACACATATATAAATATATATATTTATTTGCATTAAATGTTTTTGGTAGCATATAGACTTGACCTTCATGTAATGGTTTGTTTAAAGCCAGAGGGGTTCTTTATGGCACTGCAGAGTTCTTCCTTTGCTGGAGGCAGTTTGCTGGTTCAGAAGAAAGAGGAATTATTGAGAACAGATGTCCCTTTTGATTTGATTCTTAGCAAAATGGAGTAATAGAGTGCCCACTAATGCATGGAATCTGTTACAACTATTCTCTTGCTTTGCTTGGAGGAAGCACACAAGTAAGAAATGTCTTTTCTTTCATCGTTTCATTTCTCACTAAGCTTGTTAAGAGAAGAAATGACATTAAGGAATTCTGTTTAAGTGTTAAATCTGTCCCTGCTTCCAAATCTAGCCCTGTTTAGAGTTAAAAAAACATTATAGGAATCTGAGAAAAGGAAGAACAGGATATAAGCCATGTAATTATCAGATAGTTTGAAAAATAGTGGTTTCAACTATATTTTCCTTAAAACTCCAAGATTTCATGCCAAAATTAAAATGTAGAATCCCTAATACATGGTTAATCCTTCAAGATTTTTTTTTTATCAGCAGAGTTCTCAGACACCATATTATAGTAGCTTAAGAATTGTATTTTTATTTTTTGCTTTTTTTTTTTAAATTTCAAGAGTGTGCTTTTAGTAAAAAATACTTTCTAAATGCCCTTTTGATGATTAGATTTGCTATATTTAGCAGAACTGGGTCCTCTGATAAGTGTGAAGAACCATAGGGAATCCTTCCATTAAATGTAGTAGGGATACTACTTATTAGACAGGCTTATTAGACAGGCTCTGTACTCATTGTTGGGTTTTTCAATGTAGAGGGGATTGGGAGAGGTACAGAAGAGGCCAGAAATATCAATAAGGAAATTAAATGATCTGGATTCTAATGTTGAGGCCAAAAATTATATGGCATATATACCTGGAAGAGAACAAGAAACTTAAGTTGCCATATAAGGATCTGGACCAGTATTTGTCACTAGTATGCTAAGAGATGCTAAGAGCTTTTTCATTAAAAATGGCTGCTTTCATGAATAGTTAAACTATTATTAACTGTCCTGGCATAGGAATATTCCTAACACTTTCTATGCCAGACATTATGACATCCAGACGCAGAGCTAGATGTCATATCACAGTGTGAATGTGTCCTATTGTACCTGGCCCTGGAATTGCATGGGCAGGGCATACTGGAAGGAGCTGGAAGCTTGTCTATGGAAATGTTCTTTTCATCATCAGACATGTAATGTTGTAAGTAGAAAATTCAGGTCACATAGATGCCTACTCAAAACCATTGATAATAATGAAAAAAAAACAAAAACAAAAACCCAAACAGTATTTGATCATCCATGCTAGAAAAAGGACTCTTTTCCATTTTTCTGACAAAGAATGATACCACAGAATTGTTGTCATATGAAGAAGCAACGAGAGTAACCAGCAAAAATATGTATGCAGGAAGTATAGAAATGGATCAGGTGATAACTTAGTAAATATATATTATTTTCTGACTTTGGTGATATTTGTGATGTTTGTCAACTTTAAAATACAATTTATTAGAATTTCTTTTTCTAGCCTAAATTTATATTGAATTTTATTCCTATTTCCTATTTATCTTTATTCTTTTTCTTCAAAATGGCTCCTCAAACTATATAAGATTCTCATTTCCCCAAACCTGGATTTGCAACTGTGAATCTGCTGTTTTACCTTAAAATGACTAATCCCAGACTTTGTCTCTCTAGATATGTGTGCAGTGTTTTGAAACACACCCTGAGGAGGGCATTTCTCAAGTGTCTCTGGACAGCTTTATCTGTTCTGTTAGCATGCTCATTGTTCATACAATTTTCCATTAGTTAGTCTGGGGTGGATTTGGGCTCTGACAGGGCTCATGATTAAGTAGCTCATCCAATATTTGGTCTTCAGTGCTGTCCAAGGGAATTAATTCAACATAATTTATCAAGGAGAAATAAATCTTGTTAATTCAAAGGAACCAAAATAGGAGTAAATCTTTCTTGTTCTTAGAGACAATAATTGTGAATAAAATGAAATGGAAAAGGATGTAAGGACTGTCCATCCAGTAATAAAAGAAGTAGTCTTCTTTGCATTGATTACTGGTATGTTTCAGCTGGTGCTTATCTTACTATCATTTGAAATATATGTGACTATAACAACAACAAGATAGAGTATGTAATTCATCATCCAGTTGCTATTTGCCCTCTGAACATAATGGAGCCATAGCACTTTGGTTCCCAATGAGTGATTTCTCTTTGGGGCTTGGTGAGAACTCAGACTCTTTTGGTAGAGATATTAATCTTAATTGAATATACATGATGACAGAACACAGACAATAGAACAGAGAGGAAAGGGCAGCTAAATAGCTCTGCTTTAGTGAGTTTCAGCTTAACACTTGCTGGTGTGGAGAAGCCAGTGAAACAACAGTGGTGTATTTCTCATGCATCCCGGGGTGAGGGAGATGATGTTCTTCCATAAATGACAGGCTCTGGAAGTTATGACCTCAAGTTAGAATTCTGAGTTCCTCCATACTGTGTGCCAAGGACTTGGAACACCCATGAGCCCACCTGTGCTGTGAATTTATTGTTAGGTCTGCTGCCTTCCCTTCACCTTTATATTCGGAGCCTCCATCTGGCCTTCCCTACTTCTCTCTAGACCACATAGCTTAACTTCATTTCTTTTTACCATTGTTCTTTTCCTGCTTATGTTATCATAGTGCCTGTCATAGAGTAGGTACTCAAACATTTGTTAAATTAATGATCACGGTCATCTTATATAAATGATAGTAAATGAAATTTGTTCATGATAGCAATGAAATTCTATAACAAAGAACAATACTAGTGGGTATCTCATATTGTCTTCCTGAATTTTCACAAAATTTTTTTAGAATAATAATTGTTTCTATTGCATATTTCAGAACACTAAGACTAAAAGAAATTAAGTAATGCACCTCAATTTATGCAGCAAAGATCTTCTTCTGGGGAGGTGAAATCTAAGTACTGTGTTATTTTTAACTTATCCTTCTTAGAATAAAATTTTGTTTTATATATCATGTAATTATACTGCATTTGATATATAGTTTAGGTATATGCATATGTGTATATGAATCTATTGTGTTTCTCTTACCATTATATGAACTCAATGAAGGCAGACATGGCTCCTCTTTCATATTTGTATCCTCAAATACTTACAGAATCTACTAGTGTAGTAAAATTGTGAATAGACCTTTGTTTTCTCTTAAAATCTTTCTGGACATTTTGTCTGGTGGGTGTCAGAAACTAGTGAATGTGCCTTGGTTTAAGGCAGATTAGTTCAATTATATTTGAAAGATTTAATGTCCAATATTGTACAGAAAAACATCAGATCAGAAATGGTGAGACTCTTACTTTCAGTGCAAAAATGGGCATACATTAACTTTGTAATTAAAAAGAAATGGACTCATTACATGGCTTGTACCTTTGCAATCGACTATCTATCTGTGTACCGACAGATTAGGTTCTTGAAAAGTATCTCAGCATAGGTTTCCCTGAAAACAGAGCCTGAGTAAAAAGTTTGAAGGCAGGTGGTTTATGTAGGAATATGATACTAGGAGCAGAAGTGAGGGAGGAAGGGGATGAACACAGAAGGGAAGCTGGTACAATGGCTACTGTTACAGGTGATTGGTTGCCTAATCCTGTGGGGAAATTATGTCTAAGAATTATCCACTGGAGGGAATAAAGGAGAAACATTTATCCATTAGATCCTCTTTCCATTGGTCAAGCATGGCCCTACATGATGTTAAACCTCCTACTTCTGGATTGTGATATATAGACTGGAGTGGGGGATGGGACACTTGTGGGATTTAAAAAAAACCCCACAAAACTGGTTTGCGTAGAAGTGGTTGGAATGAGAAATTAAGCTGAGAGGATTTTCAGTAGCATTCAAGAAGTGTCAGATACACTTGGGTAATTAAAATGCTTTTTATCAAGTTTGATTTATATTTAAGAGGGAAAGAAAAATCAGGATCTACTGAGCAGGTTAAAAAATGTTCTTTTTTTTATCATCATATCAACATGAATAACAAGTCACCAGTTTATGGGGAAGTAAATATGAAAAGTTCATATAAAACTTTCCAACAATGTCCGGTTGATCCAGATGACCATAGCAGAAGTCTATTAGCTATGTTAGTCTCTATCTTCTATATTAAAATCAGTGTTTGCATATGAAGTCTCTGTTCTAACCAATGACATGTCTGTTCCATCAGGATGAGTCATTAACCTGGAGACATCTTTGGTTTTTTTAGTGAGGTGAAAGTTGGCAGGCTTTTGCTGCTTCTTTATCTTTGTAATGTTAATGTTTTCTAGTAGGATATGTTTAATTGTTAGTATTTTAAATTTGTACATTGGAAGAGTGAGTTCCTAGAGGATAATCTCTATACCTCTGAACAATGCAGAGTAATGTAAAAACCGGGGATGCTTTTGAAGATGAGGAAATCACCTCAAATCATGCTATGAATGTGTTATACTGGGTTTTTTTCATCACGTGGCAGTCTTCTTGAATAGTATTGTTTTCTAATGTAGCCCAGTGACTGAAATATTCTGCATAGAGCTTTGACTGTGGGTTGTAAGATCTCTACAATATCATTTTGGGTGGGTATCCTGATCTAACATTGTAAGATGTTGCTTAACTTTGGAGTACTGGATGGGACTTATCACAAGACTGTTAGACCTGGAGAGGTTATCACAAAGGGAAAATAAAATAAAAAAAAAATAGTAAAAGGCAACTCAGAACAATGTTACATGTGAGTGAGGGATGGGGAATATCGGAGGAAGGGAAACATGCATTCTCAGATCATAAAACATACTGAATACTCAGTACAATTAGTAAACATATACAATTTCTAGTCTTAGTAGTGAAAATGAAAAATGTCAAGGATAAAGAGATGATAAAACTTAACAGAGCGGGAAAAGATTCCCTTTAAAAAATCAGCAATTAGATAAATGGTTGATTTCAGAGTGGGTGGATGCTCTACCCACAGAGCCAGTCAGGTACCCCTGTATTTCCTCTTCTACTTCATATCTGGCTTATCTGAATTCACAGAAGTTTCACAGCTCAGTTATTTTTCTAGGTCCTTTGCTACAGTGACAAAATCCTACTTTCACATCTGTGATTTTCTATAAGCCTGATTTTTTTTTAAGCTTAGTAAATTAGGTCAAGATGACCTATTCAAGCTCATGTAGTCAGTGAAAAAGAAAGTAGGATTCAAACAATGGATTCTCATTCTCTATTGACCCAGTGGCTTCTAACCATTTCCTAGGCAACAACCTTATCTGTACAAATGGAAATAAGGTGCTGTTTGGATGAACAGAATAATGACCTCCCAGCACTTGTGTCCCTCACCTTCTCATTCACTCCACCTGTGTTCCTTGTTCCAGCAACAAGAAAGAGGATTGAAATGGCCACTCATAAGCCAGTGAATTCACTGCTTTGAGTCAGATCCCCCACTTATGATGCAGGTTGACGGTAGGGGCCAACATGGTGGGGGCAGCTTATTATATACCCACTGTCCACTCAGAAGTTGACTTATACATCTATGACACCTTCTTGTATAAGACCTACTTATTTTTTTTTATGTTGTACAAATTTAGCTTGGAGTGAAATCTTAAGCTATTCTGACCTAGGGAATTAGGAATCACTTCATACCTGATTGGATGTGAGTCCTCATTTTGACCTGTCCAGTAACAGTCTAAACACATTAGTTGACAATAGGGCTTGCAACTGCATACTTGCTACCCAAATACATTTTCTTCCTTTCAGTGTAATGATTACAGTCACAGTCATAATAAAAAAAAAATTCACTTATCCAGATAAGTATTCTGAAACCTGTATTTTTTGCCCTGTATCTTCCTGCTGCTACCTAAACTGGGGTGGTAGTTCTCTTTTCTTAACATTGGTAAGTTTCCTGAGTTCCTGTGGTTTGAAAAGAGGAGAAACATTTCTCTGCACGAATGGAATAAGCCAATATTCACTTTTATCTTCTATTGTGTTATCTTTCCAGAGTTTAGGTTGGCAAGTCTCCAAAGTTTCCAAGACTTGCGGAGCCCACTAGTGTACATCTGTGGTGGATAATGACTATTTTCTGACTTGGGTTAAAGGAGTTATTTCACATGTCTTCTGAAGAGCTACCACAGAATTAATGAAGCTTCTTGACTTTTTTTTTTGTGTGTGTGTGTTTAATCTTCACTGAATAGTTGTTGCCTGGGAAGCGAAGCAAACCCCACAAAGCAGAAATGAGAAACCAATAAACGGTTATTATTAAAACGGCGTAAGACAAGGCAAAATCAATGTGACTTCATAATGCCTTAAATCTATATCCTGTGGAAAATATTTTGCTTTTATCATCATATCAGTGGTTAAGTGCTCACTGCCTTGCTGGTGAAAACTCCTTTCTTCTTCAGAATATTTTTCTCACTGATGTTCCTACTGAAGGCCCATGAGGAAAGGTGGCAGCTTCCCTTGCCTGTTATAAAAGGAAATTATTAATTCTCAATTTCTTAACTTTTAGGGTGTTCAAAAAGAAGTAGTGACTTTTCAACATATTGGTAATTGGTTTCAATGAAATTTCCTTGTCATGGATCTTGATCTTTCATTTCTGCTTCTGTAACTAGAAGATCTCTGACAAATAGATTTGCTTGATGTGGGGGTCTAGAGGCCAGCATATTTGGACTTCTTTTTCTTTCATGAAACTGTTCTTGGGGCACTTTTACGTATCTAGAGTCTGAGCTAGGAAGCCTCGAGAATAAAGTGCCGGCACCCGGTGCTTACTAATAGTAACCTGACCTGCACAAGTAAGTAGAGGAAAATTTATGCTATGGAATTCTAGGGAAGCCAGAGGGAGACAGACTGGCCTGGTAATCTCCTCAATAAGAGAGAGGTGGTGGGGAAAGGTGGACTGAAATTCATACTCTAGAGGCTGTGTTGAGGCAGTATAAAAGCATGAGTTTAGGAAAGCAGAAGAGAGTGTTATTGAGATTATGGGAGTAATTCCCCTCTTATGACAACCCCAAATCTTACATAAAGCAATTAAATTCATAGTATGATGACTTTAGGCATGGGGTGGGGCAAAAAAAATTGTACACAAGCCAACAAAAACATAAACAGGGGGGGCGGGATCCCTGGGTGGCGCAGTGGTTTGGCGCCTGCCTTTGGCCCAGGGCGCGATCCTGGAGACCCGGGATCGAATCCCACATCGGGCTCCCGGTGCATGGAGCCTGCTTCTCCCTCTGCCTGTGTCTCTGTCTCTCTCTCTCTCTCACTGTGTGCCTATCATAAATAAATAAAAATTAAAAAAAAAAAAAAAAAGATAAACAGGGGGGGCATGAGGAGAAGAGAGGTTGACTTTTTTTTTTTGAAGGATGCAGGTGGTGCTTTCCTACAGATTAGCCACGTCTTTGAGGAACAGAGCAATTCAAATTGATATGAGTTACATGTTGGGTCCATTTAGGATCTTTGAATTTTAGTATAAGCATTCAACAGTATCTTGGAATAGATTTTTTTCTAGAATTGCACCAAAATATGCACGAGATATCCCCATGCTTGCTGCATGCTGGACACATAGTTCTGAGGAATGCAGCCAGACTCAGGATTGTCCTGAGAATATCATTCCACAGTCAGAAAAAGTTGTAAAAACTGTCCTGTGGTCAGCAGAGAAAGTCCTTATTTAATACTAAATTTATACCTTGTCATGTGAGCTTACTTAGTTATGTCTAGAAATCTCCTCTGAAAATATCAAGCTTGAAGTTGGTGTGCAACCCAGTCTCTGTCAACATGATTTTAAGAAATAGTGCCTTGGGGAGAGGATTTTGAATTATGACTAGAAACATTACAGAGCAAAAGAAACAACACTAGATCAAAGTAGCACAGAAGACTAGCATTGATGAGAGAGTTCTGATCAGAGTCCTAAGGTTCCTGTGTCATTTGAGATGAGGGAGAGACTACTGGTCAACTTCTGACTTTGTCAAGGAAACCACTGAGAAGGGACCTAAAATGTTTATACTTCCAAACCTGGAGAGAGGAGAAAGTAAACAGAGAAAATAGTATTAATTTAATAGAAAACAAAGGAAGTAGATGACAAAGGTATGTGGACAATTGGCAGTGGAGAGCTGTTTGAAAAACCCTGGCTGCCTGGACCAAAGAACTAACCCATGCAGTTTTTTGTAAAACTTTCTTGGAGGCATTTTGACTTCACCTGCTGCAAGGGAGGTGTTTACATTTTCATGGTTGATGTGGGACATTTATGTAAGAAAATGGAGCTGCTGCAACCATTGTTTTCAGAACAGAATTAAATATCTCCTCTGAGATATTTAATTATCATCTGGAGATGGAGGTGGTAATTCAGTCGTGGGGGATGGGGGTGATGCAGGTAGACTCCATTTTTTTTTGGAAAATTTCTTCATAATATATAGTCTCTTTATATTTGTACAATGAAGAATGAATAGGTCTTCCTGAGCACGCTTATCTCTTCACTAGCTCATATACCATGTGCTCATGTACTTTACTGCATACACCTATGGACACTATTCTAAAAACAGCTCCCCTGGATGGCCCTTCACTTTGGAATATTTACAAGGCTAACTTGACACATAACCCTTATGAAAGTTTTTCTCATTCCCTTTTATTTTTTGTCTTTTTAAATTGAGATATAATTTTAAAACATGTTAGTTTCAAGTGCACAACATAATGATTCAATATTTGTATATACTGTGAAATG
Organism: Vulpes vulpes; assembly: GCF_048418805.1. NCBI lineage: Eukaryota > Metazoa > Chordata > Mammalia > Carnivora > Canidae > Vulpes > Vulpes vulpes. The sequence goes on from NC_132790.1 coordinate 37,777,508, forward strand.
ATCACAATGAGTCCAGTTAGCACTTGTCACTATACGTAAAGAAAATAAATTTTCTTGCAATGAGAAATTTTAAGATTTAGCAACTTTCAAATATGTATCACAATATTATCAACTATACTAGCTATACTGTACATTATATCCCCATGGCCTGTTTATGTTATAATTGGAAGTGTTTTTACCTTTTGACCCCCTTCACCCATTTTGTCCACCTCCCAACCCCCCACCTGTGACAACCACCAATCTCTTCTCTGTATCGGTGAGCTTGTTTGTCTTTTTTCTTTTTTTTAGGTTTTACATGTAAGTGAGATCATATAAAATTTATTTTTCTCCAACTTTGACTTATTTCACTTAGGATAATGCCTTAGGATAGTGCGTCCATGTTGTAAATGGCAAGTTTTCATTCTTTTTTATGGCCAAGTAATAATCTGCCATATACACCCAAACACACTCTACATCATCTTTAGTTTTTCACCCTTTGATGGATACTTAGGTTGTTTCCATATCTTGGCTGTAATAAAAAAGAATGCTGCAGTGAAGATGAGGGTGCATATATCTTTTCAAGTACTGTTTTCATTTTCTTTGGATAAATACCCAGTGATGGAATTGCTGGATCATGTGGTAGTTCTATTTTTTAATTTTTTTGAGAAAACTCCATACTGTTTTCCACAATAGTCACACCAATTTATATCCCTACAAACAGTGCATAAGTGTTCCCTTTTCTCCACATCCTTACCAGCTCTTATTTCTTGTCTTTTTTGATAATATCTACTCTCACAGGTATAAGGTGATATCTCATTGTGGTTTTGACATGCATTTCCCTGATGATTAGTTGCATTGAGCATCTTTTCATGAGACTGTTTGCCATCTGTGTATCTTCTTGGGAAAATGTCTATGCAGATCATCTACCTACTTTTAAGTCCCAGTGTTTGTTTTATGCTATTGAGTTGTAGGCATTCTTTATGCATTTTGGATATTAACCCCTCATCAGAGATACGATTTGCAAAATTTTCTTCCAGTTTATAATAGTTTGCCTTTTCATTTTGTTGATGGTTTCTTTTGCTGTGCAGAAGGTTTTGGCTTTATATAGTTCTACTTGTTTTTTATTTTCCTCTGTTTTTACTTTTTTTTTTTTTTTTTGGTCTTTGCGTTTTGTGTCAAATCTCAATTTTTAAAGTTAGGTGTCTGGACGAAATTTCCCCTAGACCAACTCTTGGGTTCTGTTAGATGTAATCACTGATTTAGGAAGGAGTAGTTTATCTGTATTATTTGATAACAAATTTTCTTCCAGCTATTCTGGTAGGTCAGGTCAAGATGATTAAGGGCTTGGAAGTTTGGACTTCTCTCTTTGGCTTTCTAACTTAGATACTACAGGTGTAGACAGTAAATACCCAGATACCAAACCTGTGTGGGGCAGATTCCAGAAAAAAAATGTGTTGCTTGGGACTCTGTGAAGTGGAAATGTCCACCATTTTGTTTTAGTTGCTGTAAGGGTAGGCATGATGTAACAGATTGATTTCTCTAAAAATTAAGATCTGTAAAGAAGAAGATGTAGTGATGAGCTGTTCTCCACATTGAGCAAAACAAAAGTGTGAAAATACCATTTACCTTTCTTACAAATGGCAGAGATGCTGGAGGGAGGGGCTGGAGAAAACTGGGTACCCACTAGATGCTGCTTCCTTCCAGGGCATGCACATCAAAGGCACAGTGGTAAGCCTTCCACCTATGGGTGGAGGCAGTAGGATCCTTTCTGGGAATCCAGCCCATCTTTTGGTGAGTATTCAACCTGGTTTTTCCCTGAGATTCAAATCCCATTTTAGAGTAAGTTTAAGAAACTTGGCCAGAATTCAAGTCCAGTCTTATCGGACATCCAAATCTGTGCTTTTTCTGTTATTCCAAGCTGCCTCCAGGGGCCACTAGTACATTTTTAAAAATTGTACATGGAATCTAGCACCATGCCATGAGCCCAAATGGTAATTAATTAATAAAGGTTGAATGAGAAAAGGAATGTATGAAGAAATAGTGTGAAATCTAAGGAAGCCTATCAGCCCAAAAAAGAGGAATGTGGAAAAGAGAACTTTTACTAAAATCTCTTCTGTCAACACATTTCTTGTGTGGGGGTTATATACACTTTGTCTATCTAGCAGGTGTGTATTATAGATGGACCCTTGTATTTGCTGAGGATAGTAGCTTCTATGGTTTTGGAGCTGAGTTCACCATTGGAAGGTCTGAGCACATTTACTAAGATCCATTGTCATGTATCTGGTTCTTGGTTGGCCAAATTTACCTTTGTGGCCAGCTTGTGCAGTGTCCTAAATTGAACTCATCCTTTATCTCAAGCTTCTGTAAGTCACTGTCTTTCCCTAATGACTTCAGTCACCCAGCTTAAAGTCCTGCTTTATTTTGTGGACTTCTCCCTTTTCTTTGCCTTCCACATCGATTACTTGTTAAGTCCTGCTGCACCTTTTTCCCAATAATGTATTCTTTCAATCATTAAACTCCTGTCATCTCTTCCCTCACCCAGGTTACATTCCTTTTACCCAAAGAACTCTCAATGATTTCTTATTTCTTACAGAATAAAAACCAAACATGTAACCTGGAATTCTAGGCTCTTCTCCATCAGAACCAAACCTCTGATTTCCTGCAGGTCTCTTGTACATTTTTTAAATTTTTATTTTTTGCTTGAGAGCAGTGCTTTCTCTAAATTCCATTCCAGAGACCAGCAAGAGATCATCCCTTCCTGGCCTCTTACTTAGGAAGAAGCTGAGTAGGTGAGTCTCTGGACCCTCATCTCTCCTTCACACAGTTCTATTTTGCTTATTGTGATCCAAAGTAAGATTTTTGTTTAAAATAGAGTTTCCTTGTATTTATATGGTTTAAAAGTCATTGTTCTTAAATAAAACAGTCCCTGCTATTTTCAGTTCATGTTCCAAGCCTTCTCATTTCTGGGTGCTTGTGTTCATGTTCTCAGTATAGTCTCCACACCTGGTGATTATGTAGTGATTATCACCAAAAAAGATACTCCTGCCAAGGAGAAACCCATCAAAATAATATAGGTGTGTGCACAGAGGACATTTCTGTGCACAGAGCTTATTTCTCTTCCACCTACTTATCCTTTTGTCTCTCTTCCAGGTGTGTACTAATGCTGTGCCCTGCTCTTGGCATGCTCAGCCTTTCATCTCCACATACCCATGGTATACTCATCTCTCATGGCCCAGCTCCAAATCCTATCCCACAGAAAGCCTTCTAAAGCCACAGCTGAATGTAATCTCTCTCCATCTTGCCATATCTTATTTTTCCTTCTGTTACTTTACTGAGCATTTCCCACATGGGGTTACTTACCTAGTTATTTATGTTCAAGGCTCATTCCTCCCACAATATTGCTACCTCTGAAAGGCATGATCTGATTTTGAGTTTGTATATGCCATGCCAGTTGTCATGGCCATCTTCAAATTGGCTAATTAAAATAGCCAATTTGGCATTTTTTTCACTTATTATAGCTGAAAATGCTGGACTGACTATATCAATTGTGACGTATAATATCAGCACAATAGCACATTTCAACCTTCTGAGACTCTCAGAGCAGCTAATTTAATTCCCTCTGGTGTTGGGAATAACCTTTCACAGTAATCCACATGGTCCTTCTGAGGCAGTAAAACTCCCTCTCCTGCCAGCTATATTTATAGCATGATCTGTGAGGAACATTCTTTCCCACTGGTGTTGAAAAGGTTTCGGGGCAAATGTGGGCATTATTAATAAATTTCTTCAAGGTTTATGCCACCTCCCATTTGGAAAAAATGATTTGTATTTCATTCTAAGTATGTAGTTGCTTTTAATTTTTTTGTAAGATTTATATATAATTCTATACAATAAATTATCTTTGCTAAGCATAGATTTTTCTCACAATGCACAGGGTTTAGAAAATGTATAACATAACTCTTCTTATCCATTTTATGAAAGAAACCCAATAGTCATGTTGGTGTTCTTGTCAGTATCTGTGAGACAGAGATTATGTTAGAATCTGTTTGACAAAAATGAACCCAAGGTTTGTGGTTGATGGTAATTGAATAAAAATATTAGCAGTGGAGTAGGGATGGTGTCAACTCCTGAAATAATGAAGAGTTAAAAAAATTAACTTACTGGACCAAGCAAAAAGTTAACCAGTAGAACAACCTTTTTTGTTTTTCCCCCTCTTTGGGAATCTAACTATTCAAGAAAAGATACTAAAGATTCACTGTTCCAGTAATGGTTTGCTTATCCAGGGAGGTGATTTCACTGAGAAGGATATAATCTGCCAGGTCTTAGAAGTTAGTCAGTGGTATTGATTGCATGTCTCCTAAGTGTGGAGAACTGTGCAAGCCTGGGTGCTTGACCTTCATTTGAGCAGCAAAATCAGTAGACTACGAGTCCCTCCAAAGCTGACTGTAAGTTCATTCATTTATCAGACATCTTCAGAATCACCAGCACTGTCTAGGCTCTAGTTGGAAGGCCTTTACAGGAGCAGAAATTGCTAGACCACAAATTACCTCCTTCAGGGAAAGACAGTTTAAAGTTAATTCAATACCCATTTACTAAGTATTTGTTGTGTGCTAGGTGAAGGTGGGCGGTGGGGCAGGAAACTGGATTCATAGTAGTGCTGCCCTGTGCTAAGTGCTCTGATGACCTCTTTAACCAGGACTGGCCACAGAGTAGTCACTCAGCAAATGTTTGTGGGATAAAACATGAATGAACAAACTGTTCAAAGATAATATCCAAAAAAGAGTAATGCGTTGTTCTCATACAGATACAGAAATGAACATGTGTTAATCATTTTTAACTCGTGAGGGGATCAGGTAAATGTGATGAACAAGCAAATGTGATTCAAAAGAAAATGCAAAATAAAGGGGGGGGGTACCTATTTATAGATCAGGAATATTGAAATATATAAATGGTGGCAAAACAAATTTTTTGTGAGAGTGGGTGGAAAGATGGTTGAATCTCGACAGGGTGAGACAGGATTTGCATGTTTATAGAGAAGAATAATTTTGCATTGCTATCACTTACAATTTACACAGTTTGCAAAATAGCTTAAAGGCAAGGAGAGAGTAGAATCAGATAACCTGGTGTGGTATTCTCTAGACAATATGAAGTTTTTCATGCAAATACAATTTTATTTTTCTCTAGGGTAACTTGAATAGGGCATGGCTTGTATACTTCATGATAGAAGGGAACTGGTGGCGAGTCACTCATAAATGTTTGAATACCAGGCTGCTGGACCCATGTACGGCTCACCATATTGGAGCTTATTTTCTGTTTTCTTTATAAAGAATGAACTTTACTTTCCTGGAGATGATAATGTGGTAAGGTAATGTTTGACATGATGTTACAAAGCACCTTCACAAACGTTATTGATTAATTCTTAAATAACCACCCTGTGAGGTAGTCGGGAAGAAGATAACTCTGTTTTACATTGAAGGTGATGAAGGCTCACAGAGAAGCTCTTGCTAAACTGAAGAGGAAGCTTTGGTTTTGCCTGACTTTAAACTTCTCGCTCTTTCCATCACAAAGAGCTAAGATGATCTCAGCAATAAAGTATGAGCAAATTCCTTACATTTACTTATGTTCCAGACTTTGGCCAGGATTTTTATTGGGAAAAGAAAGACATTGCATCTCTTTATCATACATAGACACACCAGAAAGGTACATTTCCTAATCTCTTTACTCTTTCTTCAAAAGACCCTGGAGGGAAAATGGTTGAATGTCATCACTGTTCCATAAGCATTCTAGATGACCATATGCTTAAATGACAGAAGTCAACAGTCACGGACTACCCTTCTGCCAGCCTTAAAAATAAAATAGCTGGTTGTTTCAGTAGCAACATGAGTTTATTTCAGAATAGCAGAAGAACTGCAATTTGGGACAAGCAAACTTTGGCACACCACAGGCAAGTGCAAAGATACCAGGGGGAAGATCAGGTTTCTTTAAGTTTTAGAAGCAAATTGGGAGGGTTGTTTGGAACAAAAGCTCAGAGAGAGGAACAGGAATTGGAGCTTGTGAGGGCTTCTCATTGGCTACAGGCGGTGGTCAGTGCCTTGTTGCCTGAGCAGGGAGCAGTCTTCCTTCTTTGTCATAAAGGTGGGAGATGCCTGTGTAGGAAGGGTTTCCTCCCTTGTCAAGGTAAGGGTTCTCTTACTGCTAGTTTTGTGGACTGCAATGGGTGGCTCCCGTGAGAGAGCTCCCCCTTCAGGGCTTCCTGACTCCATTTTATTTTATTTTTATTTTTTTTATTTTTATTTTTTTAAATTTGTTTATGATAGTCAGAGAGAGATAGAGAGAAGCAGAGACACAGGTAGAGGGAGAAGCAGGCTCCATGCACCGGGAGCCCGACGTCAGATTCGATCCCGGGTCTCCAGGATCGCGCCCTGGGCCAAAGGCAGGCGCCAAACCGCTGCGCCACCCAGGGATCCCCCCTGACTCCATTTTAAATGAAGATTCCTTGCTCCTTTTCACACTCCCAACACCTGGAAGGAAGAGGTACAATGCACATTTTATATCTTCTATCTGGTCTCTTTCTGTTAACATCAGCAGTGGTGTCTTTCATTTTCATCATAGGCATTATTATCCACATGTATGAAGAGTTTCTGTGGCATATTTTCTCCAGGCACTGCATTAAGTTTTAAAAATTTTTAAAAATTTTTATCATCTCACTTATACCCCACAATAATCTTAAGGGAGATGTATTTTTATACCCATTTTACAGATGATCAAATGAAACCTCAGAAAGGTTAATTAACTTGGTCAAGATCACACATGAGGAGACATTCTTTTTTTTTTTTTTTTTTTTATGATGAGACATTCTGACCCAATTCTGACTCCAGAGCCTGTTCTGATCATTGCACTTTGCCATGCAAATCATTGTTTTCTTTAGGCTGTGTCCAGTGATTTGTTGTTACTGGGTGAGTGATAATCATTGAGAAGAGTCCTAAACACACATGAAATATTGACACAGTGCAGACATCTGTTAAACTCAGATATCTACAACAGAATGCCAGAAGAATGAGTCTTAAATCAAGTGGGTATCTTTGGAGAGAGCGGGAAGGAGACTTTGAAATGCATTTTCGAGAAATATTGGTGGTGGTGTTGGATTATTTTTTAATTTATAGTAAACTTATGCTTAGGCTGGGCTTTTCCCTCATTCATGATTTTCCACGGGAAAGCTCAGTATCCCCAGATAGGCCTCTCTTTTCTTCCTCCATCACCTCAGGTATGCTCTCTACAGCACGATATCTGTGTTTAATGATGCAAGCAATAGGGTTCCTCTAATTTCCCTTGCAAGATAGTTTGCCAATCTCAATTTTCTATGCTCTGCCATTTCCCTTGGTGATCAGTCTGCATTCTCGTTGACTTAATTTTCTTTCCTTACTCTGGCTCCTTTCTTCTCTGTTAAATTATCCCCACTTGAGCAATATAGTGTTTTCTGCTTGACTTTTTTTTTTTTCTCCAGAAACCACAGGGAAAGGTAATCAGTTCACAGGCTGGCCTTTGTCATTCCGCTGAGCAAGCAGTGTCCCCTCCAGCCCAATCTCACCCTTGGTGTCAGTTCTTGCCATGTCTTCCTTCCTTCCCACTTTCCTCACTTTCCCTCTCCTCATGCAGGAGAACAAAGAGAGCAAATCTCTGGGCAATTTTGTTCAAGCCTATTAGAAATAACCAGTCACAAAGCCCACAAAAATGTCTAACTCACTTGAAGTTACCAAGTTAAAAAGTGAAATTCTTACATTTTTTCTGCTTCCCTTTTTCTCTGGGGCCCCATTCAGAGGGCAGAATGGTCTGATTTAGAAGTTTTCTATATACTTTGCTTTTTTATTTTGTTCAGGTTTAGGCTTTTGGAATAAAGACCCAGAAGGATTGGGGATCCTCTTTCTTGTGGGGCCCCTTTCTGGTTCACCAGAGATACATCACTAAAGTACACTGTACCTCACCCTCCTCATCTAATGGGTAGCAAGAGGTTCTAAACTTAAAAATGTGAAAGTCCTGTTCTCCTTGGGTCAGCTCTCTCGGACTCTGGGTGGTGTCCTGTCTTCACTCAAAACAAATATTTAACCATTTGTCCAACTTCAGATCAGATCTTTGGCTTTCTGTTGTCCCACAGATAAACCTCTGCTCCCTGTTGATTTGAGAACAGATTCCTGGACACATGCCCCCACTTACACTGCTCTTCACGCAAGTTCTCCTAATGTATTCCTCTAGCATCTATTACATTTGACTGCTTTGTCTGCTCTGCATCAATAGCAACTGCACACAAATCATTTTGAAGTAGAGGGCACAGAACGAAATCTTTTATTAATGTGGGCTGCTTCTGACAACACTGGCAAGTTCTCTCCATTCGGAGTTGGAAGATACGGACTCACATGCCAGCGTTGCCATTAATATCTTGAGTTATAAAAGCAACACTCGAGTTTTTGAGAAGCTCAGTTTCTGTAGAAGTAAAATGGGAATTGCAACAATGCCTGGTTAATATCTTTAAGCCAGGCCAAAAATGCATTCTGTTAAAGATTATACAGTTATTTGAAAGTATATTTCCTGGGGGGGAAATCATTAGCTTAAGAATTGCCATTTCAATAATTCCTATTGTCTGGAACAGATCTATGATTCTTAGATGCTAGTGGTCCCACAGGACTTTAGGGCCAAAATCTCACCCTCAAGGCAGATAGTATCTTGACTCATATTTATTTGTTCCTTGAGGACAAATAGGGTTGACTATGAACATGGCGTTTGCTGGTTCACCATTCTAGTTATTTCTTCCTTAGAGGCTCTTTTATTGACATGTTTCGATATTTTATTTTGTCTAGGCATTTTGATTTCTCTCTCTCTTTTTTTTCTTGCTGTGCATTCTGAGACGAGAAAGGTCTTTAACATGAAAATTCTTGTATCATTGCTCCAGCCTCCTTGAAGATGCACAAAAATAACTAGATTTTAAATTTATTCTTCAATGAGTATGTAACTACACCACAGCAAGTTTATTAATTTTCTATTTAAGGGATTGGCAGTTGATAATATGTTTTAGAGTTTGTTTCCTCAAAGAATTTACTCTAAAATGTGCAAACATTTGGCATGAAATGCTGCAGTATTATTTATTGTGGCTGACTGTCCTTTTTTTTTTTTTTTTTTTTTTTTTGCTATCATACTTCATTTTGTGTTTATCTCTGATGGATGTCTTCTTGTCTTTACATGTGATAGATACTTTCTCCAATATAATCAGTCTTTCAAAGGATATTCTTTCTCATATTTATTCCTGTTAGAAATAGAACTCTACCCCAGAATAGTTGGTATATTTGATTTTAATTGCTTGTGTTCTATATGTTTTGTTGCAATCACAGATGGAAGGAACTTTGGAAAGTCATTTAATCAGTTGCTCTGCCTTTAGGCAAAAAGGAGCAAAACAGAATCATTTACAGGATCTATTTAAAAAGATCTGCAGAAAGACAATTCCACTTCCTTTTTGGGCAACACTTCTTAAAGATAAAATCCCAACCCTTTTCCTTTCATAAAATTAAGAATGCTCATTGCATTGCATTTATTATCATAACCGAGGTTTAGCTGCCACCTAGTTCTATGTTTTAGATGCTTTCTTAAAGTTTCCTTTGATTTCTGTATTTTTTCCTTTTTTTTTAATCTTCCATTTAAGTTGCATGCCTGGCATGGAATCCAGCTATAGAGCTTGAACTCAAGACCCTGAGATCAAGACCTGAGCTTAGATCAAGAACTGGACACTAACCAACTGAGCCACCAGAAGCCCTTGATTTCTGTATTTTATTGGCTTTTATGCTGTAATGATTTGAAAAATGTCAGTCCAACGTTTAATTATACCTGTGATTAGTTTTGTAGGCTTGAAATAAAAATCAATTAGTGACTTTCTCCTAAGAACTATGTGAACTTTATCACATTTTTACTTTCTTTGTTCTCTCCTAGAATGTATTCTTGTTTGGCTTTTGTTAATTTGATCTGGGATTATAAATCAGTTTATTATCAGACTCTCTTGATTGCTTACCATCCTATGGATTCAGCAAACTCCAAATTTCCTCCACCGCTACCCAGTGCCTATTAAATTTACTATCACTGAAATCAGTGGTTATGCTTTAAAAGCCAGAACCATGGAATTCTCAAAATGTGAACATCTTGATTTTATTTTTTTTTTCAACAGTGTCATTGTGAACACTACTTGACATTCTTTATTCTTGAGGACACACAGGTCTGGATGGCCCTACAGATGTGTTTTTTTTTTTTCCCTCCCTTTCCTTCACTGTAACTATTTGTCTCTTTCCTGAGGCAATGCACCTCTGGGGACTCTGCTTGATACATCCCTAATGAGAGGAATGTTTCTCCCCCTGGCTGGTGGGACCAAGAACTATGCCTAGCCATGTGCGACCTCCCTAGACTGCTCTGCCTGATATGGTTTGGTAATTTTTTCCTCTAGTCTTGGGTATTTTCCTCAAATGTGTGTGATGATAACTACTTAGCTAGAGTATTAGGGGGCTCCCTTTGCAGATCTCTCTGCAGAGGTCTCTCTGTAGCTCTCTCTTCTCCATTCCTTGCCTTGAAAATTCTTCCCACTGTGATCTCTTTGAATTCTGAACTCCACCTTCTCAACTCAAGGAGACTGCTGAACTCTGTTTGGGTACACCTTCCCTATGCTAGAGTTTGGAAGCACTTTCTGGGCAGTAAGATCATCATCCCCAGGCAGTAGGTTATCATAGGGTTTGCTTCCTTGGTTTCTCCTTTCTCAGGGATCCATGCCCTGCTTCTACTTCTGACTGCCAACCTAGACGTCTTTATTAGGTTAGCTTAAAGAATCCTCAAATAAAAAAGGCTCTGAGCTTATTATCTCTCAGGCTGATGTTGATCTGACTTTCTTAGTTCAATAAAAACACTACTATATTTGGCCTTTTTATCTGCAAAACTTCACTTCTCATATTCAGTTAATTATAAATTCAGGTAGTCTCTCAGAAACAACTTATTGAATTTTGTAATGTGTCAAATATTCTTCTAGGGATTGGAGATGTCCACTGAACACAACAAATTCCTGATCTCTGATTTACCTTCTTAGAGGGGAGGCAGACCATGATGAACACAAATTGTGTAAAATATTTATAGGTGATATGTGCTATAAAGTAAGGCAGGAAAGGGGGTAAGGAGGTATGGGAATGTTAATTTTAGATAGTATGATGAAGATACTTTTCATTAAAGATACTTTTCATTAAAGAGATGACATTTGAGCAAAGATTTGAAAGAGGCAGGGGAGGAAGACATGAGGATATTTAAGGGAAGATTCTGGTATAAAGAAGAGCAGGAACAAAATCCTTCAGATGGGAGAACATCTGGAGTATTCCAGGAGCAGCAGGGAAACCAGTGAGGTTGAAGTAGTGGGAGTTAGATGTGGACAGGGAAGTCTTCGAGACTATAGTTCAAGGGCTTGTAGCTATTGTAAGTTCTTTGATCCTGACTCTGAATGAGTTGGGGAGCCTGTGGATCTTTTGAGCTAAGGAGTGACATCGTCTAAGTCATGTCTTGGAAGGATTGCTTTGACTACTATATTGAGACTAGACTGAAGGTAGTCAATAGTGGAAACAGACCATTGAGGAACTTGTTGTAAAAATCCAGGTGAGAGGGGCACCTGGGTGGCTCAGTGGTTGAGCATCTGCCTTTGGCTCAGGTGGTGATCACAGGGTCCTGGGATCGAGTCCTGCATCGGGCTCCCTGCATGGAGTCTGCTTCTGCCTATGTCTCTGCCTCTCTCTCTGTGTCTCTCATGAATAAATAAATAAAATCTTAAAAAAAATCCAGGTGAGGAATGATGGTAGCTCAGGCTAGGATAATATTCAGCAAATTGACTAGAATTAGTTTTCTGGAATAGTTTAAAAGTAGATCTGACAGTGTTTCCTTGGATATGGATATGAGAAGACAGAGTCAAGGATCATTCTAAGGTTTATGTTTTGAACAATTTAAAGAATAGAATTGTGATTAACTGAGATTGGGGAAAACCATGTATACAGAAGGTGTAAAGTAGAAGATGAGAAGCTGGGATGCCTGGGTGGCTCAGTGGTTGAGTGCCTGCCTTCGGCTCAGGGAGTGATCCTGGAGTCCCGGGGTCAGGTCCCGCATCAGGCCCTTCACAGGGAGCCTACATCTCCCTCTGCCTGTGTCTCTGCCTCTCTCTCTCTCTCTGTGTGTCTCTCATGAATAAATAAATAAAGTCTTAAAAAAAAAAGGATGAGAAGCTTGTTTGGGGGCATGTTAAGTCAGAGATATATCCAAGTGGATATGTATAGAAGGAAATGGAAAATCCAAAAATGTGATTCAAGGGGAGATCTGATCTAGAGACGAATTTAAGAGTTAGCAACATTTGGCAAAATACAATGTCATGAGGCCTGTAGGAATACAAAGGGGACGGAGAGTAGCTAGAAGAGAGATGAAACCCTGATACTTAGTCTTGGGAAACCAAATGTTGGGAGGCCAGGAAGAAGAAAACAAACCACTTCAGGCTGCTGTGGAGATCAGAGGGAAGCATTTGTAATGATACTGATAGGTTAAATAAGATGTGGACTGAGAATTGGCTATGTCCAGGCAAAAACAGCCTGTTAATAGCTTTTCCTTGGATCCTCTCCTTTTCATCCCCCTCTCAGTATCCTTTCTTCAAACTTGCATGATAGCTCACCTAGAATTCTATGTAAAAATTCCAAGTAGGTCCTTTATGTTGACCCACCAGCATGCATACGTGAATCTCACATTGTTCCATATGTGTGTATCTATATTTTACATTCTAATATTGATATGTGTATTTCACATTGTAGTATAGATATCTTATATAGATATCTTATATATATATTTGACCTTTCTCAATAATGCTCCCATCACATATTTCAATGACACTGTCTTTTCCCTACCCTTCCATCAGATTTAGAATTCCTTGGGGTGAAGTAGTAGATTCTCTCACTGTATGTTTAGCGCATGAATAGAAGAATGAAGAAATACTCTTTGTACCTCAGCCATCATTAATTCTCTGACACCAATGCCACTCTTGTTCATCTAACCCTTGATAGTTATTTATTCTCATTTCATATGCCTCTGTTTTGTCAGATGATACTTAATGTAAAGGTTAATTAGTATTTCCTCTGAGAATCTTAATCTCTTATTATTCTAAGCATCATTTTCTCCTTACAAGGATCCCATGAGGTAATATGAATATCATCTCCTTTTTTTCCAGGCAAGGAATTCAAAGCTCAGGGAGGTTAAATGAATTGTATAAGGTCACACGGAGCTAGTGAATAGTAAAGTCATGATTTAAGCATAATCATATTAACCTACATTTGAAAACATCCTGGAGAGGGCACTCCTTGAAACTACTGGCCATGTCCTACATTTTTTTAATGTACCCCTGTAGTCTCCTTCCCATCCCCAGCATAAGAAATGTAAATGTCTAAGGATGATTTTGTGGGATGGCCAAGGCTGTTCTGAGGAGAACCAGATCATAGAGAGGCTAGCTTCTTTTACCTAGTCACTGCCCAACATATGGAAAAATTGGCAAAAATCCCAGCATGAGCAGAATCAATCTCTAGAAAATCTGTCATGCGGGAAAGGTACATTGCTGTGTGTGAGAAAAATGTAAACGCCACTCAAACTGAAAAGAGCTTTGTTTGGGAGGAAAACTTTGCAACCAAAAAAAATTTTTTTTTCTGAAAATATCTTCAAATTGAGGATTTAAAAAGATTTTTTAAATTTTTAAAAATTGGGGCCCCTTTGTGGCTCAGGTCGTGATTCCAGGGTGCTGGGAATGAGTCCTGCATCAGGCTCCCTGCAGGGTGCCTGCTTCTCCCTCTGCCTATGTCTCTCATGAAAAAAAAAACCATAAAATCTTAAAATTTTTTAAATTGTTTTTATGCTGTGAGCTTCTTGAAGAAATTCCTTGACCAATATATGTGAAGCACTGTGCAAACACTTGTATACATTTGTTCCTTTAAACTTGTGTTTATGAAGTAGCTGTGGTGAGCTAGAATCTTTCCTAAGTACTTGGGATACATGAGTGAGTAAAACAGATACAATTTCTGGCCCCGTGGAAAGGGAAGTAATTGATAAGGAATGCATGGACTATAAACATAATAAATCGCAAAAATGTCATCTTAAAAGATGGTAAAAGCTATGGAGAAAAACAAATAGGTTTAAGGGAAGTGGGAACCAGGAGTGACAGAGTGAGGGCAAGGGTAGGTGTGATTTTCTGATCATTGTTCATGTCCTTCAAAGGTGACATTTGAGCAAAACTTGGAGCTGAGAGTGTTATGTGCATACAGGTGGGTGGAGCAGGGGAGGCTCCACCAGCACCAATGTGGCTCAACGGTGTGTGGTATGTAGTAAACATTTAATACATGATGGTGATGATGATGATGATGATGAAGCACAGTTGGGAGAAAGACAGGGGTGTTCTTCAGTATTGAGTCTTAAATAATTTATATGAAAATTGATTGAGCTAAGGAAGTGCTACTCTGCTGGTGGCTGGCTGTTTCAGCTCCACATCTGCCGTTTTATGAGTGTGAGTGGGTCCAGGGCTCAGGACAGGGGTCCCAGAAAGGGATTTCTGTGGGATTGCTGCTTAGTGCTTGTCTCAATTCTGTCCCAGGGGTTGCCAGTGTTACCGTTTGGTGATGTTCTGGACTCTCCAAAGTAAAACAAATGAACAACAACAACAACAAACAATCACAGGTGAGATACAGAGCTCCTCTGAAAAACACAGAAGTGATAAGAGGTTTATCAAAGGTCTCACAGAAGCATGAGTTCAGACAGAAAGTGAATTTAGTAATATCCAGAATATATTTATGGAGCACTGAGTCTATGTCAGTCCCTGTGCTGGGCTGTAGAGTTATGGAGACAATAAAATAAGGTTGTTGTCCTCAAGGAACTCATCTTCTCTTAGGGGAGATGAGCACGTAAACAAACAGTTACAGCTGGGAGGCTGTGATTGAGCTCTGAGCAGGTACATGTTGGGCACGGAGTAGGTTTGGTTAATTTGGCTTCTTGGTGGTGGTGTTTGGAGGAGGGGGACATTGAGGTGGCTGCACCCCTGTAACCTTTAGGCACTCCTCCCTTTCTGATAGTTTTAGTTTCAGGAAAGGGAATTCGAGTTAGAAATTAAAAAAGTAAAATGTATCTGACACATTAAGGCTTTTCAGAATTCTTGACACTTCAAGAAACTCCTGGCCTCAATATCTAGACTGGGGCAAGTCTTTTCAACTTACAGCTTGACTCAATGTATTTGGAAAATGCGACAACAGCCAACCCAGTTTCTGTGGTTAATGAAGGAATCAGCCTCTTAGAACCGGGATCCTGTTTGAGGGAATCACCAGCCTTCTTATGTTGCACGCTCATCTCACAGAGAAAGCAGCCATCTCTCAGCGTTACAGGAAAGGGGCATCTCAGAGGTCCAGCTCAGCTTTGAGTATTTTATTCAAAATTCAGTAATTGATTTCACAAACATTTTTTGAAGTTTTACTATTGTCTAAGTATAGTGTTGGGTGGCCAGGAGATAATTCTTATCTGGGAGGGGCTCTTATAGCATGACCCTAAGCTCAACAGTTTGATTCTTGCCTGCATCATGTTTCACCTGAATTAAGGCTTCTTTACTCCAGGAATTAAAAAAAAAAAAAAAGGGTTGAGTCTTAGGAGTACATATAAACTGGAAGCTGTATTTTTCTTACGTGGCAACCAATCAACATATCTTATTGAATTGGGGATCCTGGCAACCTCGGGTTGTAAATTAATGAGGAAATGCCCTCTTTTTAATTTAGAGTCTTGAACAGGTTTACTTTTTTTCTTTTTCTTTTTTTGGTTTTGTCCTACCTACTGAAGATTCTGTTTTGGGAAAGCATTCTTTATACATAATCGTTTTCCCAAGGAAATCTGTGGATTTGTGACACAGCTAAAATGTAGTTACTCTAGTTTGTGCCTGTAAGAGCTAATATTACTTAAGCTAAAGTTCTGAGGGTTACAGTTTGACATGACCATAGTTCTGAGAAGAGCTGTACTGCTAATACGCTGCTTTTATTGAAGGCTATCCTTATGTTGACTTTACATTTTGTTAAATTGTGTAGGTAATAATGCCAGTGGTTGTCTGTGGCTTCAAGAATGAAGTCTTTTTTCATGTAAAAAATATTGTACATTACTATATTATAATTAATGAAAGGAGGTCGCTATGGATACAGCACCACTTTGAAATGAGAATCTTATTCATCCTGTGTTTTTCAGACATGTGTGAGAGACACTGATGTAGGCTACGATGGTGGTTAATACACAGAGGAAAGATAGTGAGGCCTCTTGAAATAACTCTGCAGCTTCCTTGAAACCCTTGGGCTTCAGGCTGAGAGCTGCAGCACCATAGCCACACTGATTCCCAGCTTTGTTTTATTTTTGGAGCTTTTATTTTAAAAGATTTTATTTATTTATTCATGAGAGACACAGAGAGAGGCAGAAACACAGGCAGAGGGGGGAGAAGGAGGCTCCATGCAGGGGCCCGATGTGGGACTCGATCCCAGAACTCTGGGATCATGCCCTGAGCTGAAGGCAGACGCTCAACTGCTGAGCCACCCAGGCATCCCTCTTTTTGAGCTTTTTAACAAACAACAGGAAATGCTACTAAGAGCTGCAAATTCTGTGCCAAGGAAAGCATGCTTAGCCATTAGAGGAAATAAAAAAAAATCCTATAAAGGAAGAAATGCAACATGACCATTTTGATATAAGCGAAGCAGTAACTATTTAATGGCCAGTAAATTTAATTGTGGAGAGTTTTTTCTTTAATAGCAGTAAATGTGATTATACTTTCGTTCTGTGTTTCCGTGGCCAGCTGTGAAAAGCCATTTGTCACTGCCTCGCTGTCTGGGTCACCTGTTTGACTCTTGCTGTCAGAGGCACTGCTAACCAGCCCGCATGCTTGACTGACCCCAGTGAAGTTCTTATAGGTCACCTTCTCAATAATTTCTGAAGAAGACAAAACATGAAGCTTATTCAAGCTTTGAGTGCTGCGGATTTACTATTTTAGAAGGTAGATACCTGGTTAATGTAGTCTCAAATAATATGAAGTCTTACCTGACTATGTAGCTGTTTTGTTTTGTTTTTTTGTTTATTTTTTATTCTTTTTTTTTTTTTTGGTTTGTTTTTTGTTTTTTTTTTAATCATGCTGGAGTGTGGGTGACCTCAAGGCAGCAGAATTGGCTAAGTATTAGTTCCTATTCCCATGCTTAAGATCCCAGAGTGAGAATTTTTTCTTAGTTGAGAGATTAGGTTTTGTTTCATCCTGGGTTATGTATGGTGGGTACCTATTCACTTCTCTTAGTCTGAAGGAGTTTGCTGGGGTCTTTGCTGAGAGCTGAGTTTCCTTGGGGAAGGGGGCTTGCTTCCAGTGAATATTGAGAAGTACAGAGGGGAAAGGATGCCAAAGACCAGGGAGCCGGAAAGCAAGGGGTAGACATAGCTAGTAACTACCAGGCATGTGACATTTCTATGTATATTGCTTTACTACTGCCAGAACCACTTAGGTGTATCTCTAGACATAATGGATCTTTCTTCTTTTTTTTGGAGGAAGCAACAGGAATGTGATAATTACAGACTTAAGATGGAGTACTACCTCTGCCACTTGATACACGTGTGGGAACTAATGTTATTTTATGGGAGCATCAGTATTTGAGAAGGGATATGGCCATCACTTTCTGAGAATGATACTTCTAAGTGTAGCAAGGTAGAATTTTCTGTTGTCCTCCTCCCCCCCTCCCCTCTTTTTATTCTTCTTTATCCCTGGAAGACAAAAGCCTTTTTAGTTGGGAGATTATGTTATTAGAAGCATTCACTCTAAGCAAGATAAGATTTTACTGCTTTGAAGATGTTTTACTTTGAAGATTTCCTAAGAGCTGAGCTTGCCAGGGCATGGAGTATGGTAATTAAAGGAGTGGATTTTTATGTCAGATTACCTGAGTTTGGATCCTGGCTTTATCACCTTCTAGTCGTGAGGCTTTGGGTCAGTGAGTGTGTCTGGACCTCACTTACTGTAAAATGGAGATAGTAGCATGTCTGTGTCCTTGATTGAGCCTGTGGCCCTCTGAAGCTGGAGCCTGGGAAGACAGTTGACAGGTAGAAAAGATGAGAGAAAGACGAAAGAGGGAGGGCCTCTAGATGGCCAACGTGGCTGACACAATGGGAATATGAAGAAATGTATATACTATCTTCTGGAGTCTGTGTGACCATGACTGGGCATCTGTTTGGAGGTAATCTGGGTTAATATGTACAGTGCTGGTTGAGTGCGAGTGGAGAGAGAGCCTGTCTCCTACCATTACTCTGTGGTGATGTGTTTTTGAAGTTCTTTGAGCACAGAAATACCCTTCCATGTGTCTATACTGTCCATTCTCTCTCCCAAGCACATTTTTCCATGAACTCTGTAAACTAACTTTTCTTTTTCCCCCCTCCTTCACATCTTGCTCAAATGTCCCTAGTCTCTTTCAGAGCACTTCCTCTGAATAATTGTGTTAGGGTAAAAACTAAGTGAGTTGATGTAATAATGAAATTTCAAAATAGAGTATTCTCTCCCAGGTAGCAGTCCAGGTCTGTGGGGCTTGTTGGCTCTCTGAGGTCACACAGGAACCTGGCTACCTTCCTTCTTTCTCTGCCATCTCAAGGGCACCATCCTTGCCTGCTTTCTAAGCAACTGAGATAGAAGTTGCACATGTCACTTGCATTCCCATCTCACTGGCAAGATCTGAATCATGTAACCACACCCATCTGCAAGGGAGGCTGGGAGATAAAATCTCCAGCCAGGTAGCCTCAAGTGTCCCTCTCCCACAGCAAAGAACATTCTTACACTGCCAGAAGCAGGAACTTTATCTGGAACCTTATTTCCCCATTGTCCCAGGAATTCTGCTTTATTGGGCTTCTATATTATCTGGATTCATGTTCTATTTTAATAATGACAGCAATGTATTGGGTTCAGCCTTTCAAGAATACTCATTGACACACCAAAGCTCCAACTCAACTTACTTGCATATCTTCAAATTGGAAATCTGGTCGGCTCTTACAAAATACAGGAAGCCACTCATGTGTCTTTGTCTTCTAGATTCCTGGCTCCTTAGTTAATCGTATCTATAACTCAGGAGTGCAATTCTACTGCCTATATGCTAACTGCTCTGCTTGCCCTCCTGCACCCACACATAGAAGAGAATGCACAGTTGTTGTTTTTTTCTTAAGCTGCTGTTTCCAGCAGCCTTTACAAACTGATCTGAGTTGGCTATTTGCCATCTGCCTCTAGCAACATTAGCTTTTGGTGACTTCCCACCAACAGTATGTCTTTTTGGACAGGAAGATGTTCTGTTCATTTGGAAGGATTCCAACATCAGGAGTCCTAAGCCTATCTTCATTTTTGCAGTGTTTGAAGTCAGTTTCAGTTACCCTAAAAACTCACACTCAAACATATTACAAATAATTCCATTAATTCTGGCTCAGCACCTTATATATTACCTGGCATAGAATAGGAATGCAATCAATATTTGTTAGAAGAATGAATATATGAATAAACTTTATAGACCTATTCTTTTCAGTAATTTTTTTGAGAAGCGTTATCCATATTTTACAATTTCATTGGCCACAGCAATAAGAGAGCTAAATAGCAGTCACTTGTATAATAAACTAGCCTGGAAAAAAATCACTAAGCAACATTCAAGGCTATTTGGAACCACTGGCCTTGCCTTCTAAGCAGCAAGGTAAACAGTTTTCTTCACAGTGGGACACTGTACTTTCTCTGTTTCTCAGCTTCTCTAATTCATTAAAACTAAAATTAAAAAAAAAAGTAAATATCTCCCAAGAGCATCCTAAGGTTCTTGATATTTTGTGTGTTTCTTTGTCCAGAGTACCAGTTAATTTCATATCATGATTTGACTGTTCCTTCAAATATAGGGACTTTTGTTAGATTTTGAATGGAATATTTTGTCTGTTTTTGTATGGAAACAATTAGCCCACTTGTGTCTGGTTTTGAAATAAAACTAGAAGCAATGTATGCAAATATAAAGGCTATATGACTCTCAGATTCAGAAAGAAATTACTGAACACCTGTTAGGGGGTCACACACAAGTTACACATTGTCAGATACTCTCATATACGCTTTCTGGTCTAATTATGTCAACAACAACCTCAGTGTCTCTCCTCTTCTATAAATTATTCAATTTTTGGATAACTTCTGCCGAATTTACCTTTTTATTTGGTGCAGCATGAATCTGTTTAAAAATGGACATACTTATAATTTTAGCAATTGCTTAATGCTTGCTCTAGAATTGTCTGGTTCTATTCCATGAAAAGCTTGTTGAAAACAGGAGTTGTTTACTCCATCATTTATTGCTTAGGGCCTGACACAGGGCATTGACTCAAAATGTGTCTGCTAAAACAATGAATGAATGAGTGACACAAAAAACCCACAACCAGTCACATCTTATACTTCATGGTTTCTTTTTATTCTACCAAATTTGAGGGAGTACCATGTGCTCTCTTATGCCATCTGTTAGGACTTTACCCTACTAAAAAAAGTTTGACAGTGCAGAAAAGAGCTAACAGCAGGACAACCACATAAGCTAACAACTTAGCCTTGCATAGTTGCTTGGGTGCTGCTAGAAAATGTAAGACTCCTGGATGAGAGACAAAGTGCTCTTATTCACTATAAAATCAGTACAAGAGTATCAGCATAGCTGAACTGGTTTCACAATCCCTAAATTCCACATGTAACAAAGGCTCCTGAAGGTGGACCCTTCAGGCTCAGTGGAGTGCACCACAAAAAAGAAGCACTGAGATGAGGGAATCTGCTACTTTTATAGCAAACAGCAAGCATGTCCTCAGACCAGAGGAAGAGTACATCACAGCATAGGTCCACATAGTGCATTCTTCACTTTTCAGAATTGCCAACTTCACAAAAAATCCTGAAAAGTAACACAATGGCACTTTCACAGAGTGAAAGAAGGATCATGCCTCTGTAACTTTGGCCCATGCAGCAAGACATGTAGGGAGTGCAAGATGTCCATGGCAGATTGAATCCAACACCAAGAAGCAGGGAGATTATTTCATGTGACACAGTTACTTTGCAGAGAAGACTGAAGCTGAAAGCTGAAATGACTTGTTCAAGGTTATATCTGTGATGTTTCCAGGATAGAAACCCATTTCTTTAGATGTAAACACTTGCCACGACCCGATCCTTGCCCTTTGATTGAGTTGATCCTTGAATAACACGGGTTTGAACTGCATGGATCCACCTGTAGTTGGATTTTCTTTTTAAAAAAGATTTTATTTATTTATTCATGAGAGACACACACAGAGAGGCAGAGACATAGGCAGAGGGAGGAGCAGGCCCCCCATGGGGATCCCGAAGTGGGACTCGATCCCAGGACCCCAGGATAACACCCTGAGCCAAAGGCAGACACTCAACTACTGAGCCACCCGGGCATCACCGGATTTTTTTTTAAGATTCATTTATTAATTTGAGAGACAGAGACAGAGAACATATGCATGCATGTGCCAGGAGAGGGAAAGAATCTTTAAATAGACTCCCTGTTGAGAGTGGTGCCTGATGCAGGGTTTAGTTTCCTAAACCCTGAGATCATGTTCTGTGCCGAAACCAAGAGTCAGACACTTAACTGACTGAGCCACCCAGGTGTCCCTATACATAGATTAAAAAAAAATACAGTACAGTATCGTAAATGTATTTCTTCTTAAGATTTTCTTAACCTTTTTTCTCTAGCTTAGTTTATTTCATATTTATATGAAATATGTGTTAACTGTTTATGTTATCAGTAAGGCTTGTGGTCAAGTAGGCTATTAGTACTTTTGAGTCAAAAGTTATACATGGCTTTTCAACTGCATGGAGGGTTGGCGCCCCTAACCCCCATATTGTTCAAGAATCAACTGTGTTAATTTTATTATTTAGATTCCTTATAGCTGTACCACAATTTTCAACTGCTGAACAAGATTTCCTTACTTGTTTCTTTGTATGATATCCATAAAAGCTTGTGTAAGCCCCCCTGGTGCAATACATCACAAAGCATGTTGTGTTGGTCACTGGGGCAGCAAAAAAAAGGCCTATGGAAAATCATTTAGTCCTTAAATATGTAAGTAAACAATACATACACTCTCCTATAGCCAGAGATTCACAGTATAGGGAGAATAAAGTTTAAGAGCACAGGTTCTGAAGTCAGAGAGGTATGGGTTCAAGATCTGCTCAATGGATGTATGACCCTGAACACCGAGTTGCAATTTTATAAGCCTTAGTTTCATCCCCAGAAAAATGTAGATGATAATATCTATTTTACAAATTTGATGAAAAGCTTAAATGCGGTAACATATTTGACATGCTTGGCACATTGTCTGCATTGTCTGATAGAACTTAATATGGTTCGATAGGTAGCCATAATTCATGCAAAATAAAAGCTCTGAGAAATCCTGCATTAGAGAAACCCACCAAACAGTAAATCAGTTTCTCAAATGTTTAGATCACAGAACAGTAAATTTAATTATCGCGTTATTCATTTAACATTGCATATGTCTGTTAATCTGAAAGACTCATTTAAGGAAAATTTACTGGAGAAGCAGAAGGGCTCCGCCTCATTTAGAGGTGGTTAGAACAAGCAATTTCAAACTCTATTATCAACTGTACAAACTCTATATAGAGCTAAATTTCATGAATAGCTCCCCTAATATCCCTGCATTGCTCTATAAACAAGAAAGTTTGGCTTCAGTGATGTTCTTTAACTTGGGTCAGGTTTCTTGGCAGTTTCTGAGATGTGTTAAAACAGCACTGCTTATTGATTTAAGTGTATTCCACCAAAGACATTGATTGCATTCCGCCACCACAGGGGAAATCCTTCTGACAGCAGGTTCACTGAATCTTTATTCTGAGGGCATGCGGTTGATAATATGAACAAACATACCACTCCAGAATGTTAAATAGTCTTCCTAGACGCAGGTAAACATAGGTGGAACTCAGGAGTCAGGCATATCTGCCTTCCATGAGAAAAGAGCTCTCCGGGCTTAGGTTGGTCCAGATTCCTGCATGGAATTGAATAAATATTGTGGGTCCTGAGCTCTCCAGCTTTTTGGCAAAACCTTTCTGTTTAGAAATCTTTTAGTGGAAAGGTCAAACACACAAGAAAGCTTTTGTCAGTACTTCTGAGACCCTGCCCTTTACTGCCGGGATGTACTAGCTTAGAAGAGCTAATTACACATCCTTCTTCCCAACTCTGTGTTCAAGGATGTCTTGTTGAAGGCTTGAAATAGGCCTTCGTGGAGTTTTTACACCACAGGACTCAGCAAATGCTGTAAATCAGAGCTCCTGCCACCCCCAGAGCCAATTTATCAGCACACTGCCACCTTAACTCCCTCAAATGTGTTTGGGTGCTTTCATAATACTTTTACCACCATATCACACTGGCATCACATTAGTTGTTTGTCTCGCCTACTAGTCTCAAGGGCAAAAACTGTATTTTAATTTCCCCCCATATGTTTAGCACATTGGTAGGCATCAGTAGAAGTGCTTGAATCTATAAACAAATTAATGATTCTGTGAACCAGTTACTTATATGTTTGAGTTTGCTATGAGAAATGGAAAGAATTGCATAGATTCATGCTGTATGTTGTTAAACAAACTGATCAGCTCAGTTATAGTATTTATTCTTGGATTACATTACAGTGTCCAGAGCTACTCCAAGGACAATTAATGTGTATCTTTATATCCAGAGCAGGACTCACTTGCTTGCTATGGCATCACCTTGTGTGGCCATTTGGTGGAAGGAAGTTAGAACTAAGTCTAATTGCATTTCTAGGCTACTAAACATTCCCCTTCCCTCAGGATCTGGACAGAAATGCTTCCTCCTCAGAAGGAAATTGAGGTTATAGCTTTTGACAGAATCACAAATTGTTCATTAAGGTAATATCCTATGTCTGTACAGTTTCAATCAGGATGACTTGTTGAGGACTTTGTCATCAAGAGTCACTGTTCTTAAAGTTGAAAGAGGGTGCTGTTGACATTTACTGACTAGGAACTGGCATTTTAAAGTTAGAACTGAGGAACAGCTGGGTGGCTCAGTGGTTGAGCATCTGCCTTTGGCTCAGGGCGTGACCTCTGGGTCCTGGGATCAAATCTTGCATCGGGCTCCCTACAGGAAGCCTGCTTCTCCCTCTGCCTATGTCTCTGCCTCTCTCTCTCTGTATCTGTCATGAATGAATGAATGAATGAATGAATGAATGAATGAATGAATAAATAAATAAAGTCAGAACTGAACACAGAAACCATTGCTTTACACATAATAATATTCTATTATTGATTTAAAAAATGAAGGCCCAGAGAAAGAAAATGACTTATTCAATTGTAACAAGAGGATAGATGAGTGACTTTATGACTTTATGGTTCATGATCCTTTACATGTCAAGGCCAGTGGTTTTGGCTTTCTGTGATTGGTATTCAGAAAAAGCTCAATTAATTTTGATAACTTATTCTGGTATCAGTGAAAAAGTTTTATTTTAAGTAATAAAAAGCAATCTTTTCTTCTATCCTTACTATGGTGCCAGGCCTATGCTAAGTGGTTTACACATATTATTCAAAAAGCACAAAACTATAAGGAGGAATAATTACCCTATTTTACCAATGAGAAAATGGAGACGCAGAGTAATTGAATTGAATGTCCATGATCACATGGTTACTGAAAGGCAGACTGGTGCTTACATCCAACTATGTCTCCCACCAAAGGCAAAGCTGTTAGCCAATATAGTATATGGCCTTCCATTTCACCACAGGTCAAAGAATGGCAAATTACATCTATGTATGTACATATACATGTATGTATACCTGTATATGTATAATATGTGCATATATCTTATTACATGTATCTTCATATTTGAAAAAGGTGACGTTCAAGATCAAATATCAGTAACATTTGAAAGGGGTTCTTTTGGAAGCTATCATTTTCTTCCAATCTAGAATTTCCCTTCTTTTGATGTGTTGAATATCCTGAGAGTGTACATAGCATGTATTTGGAGGAGACATAGGCAATAAGAGAAGCTATAATGTCACTAGGATTAAAGTTGAACTAAAGCTGATGTTCTAGATCTTTCTCTGTGTGAACTTTGGCTTTGTTACAGGAGATATAAACCAATTTAGTGTGCAGAGTGAGAACAGGGCTTTATAGAGTCAGACCTAAGTTCAAATCTTAGCTTTGATCTTTATTTCCTGTGTGACCTTAAGCAAATTATTTAACTTCTCTGATTCACTGTTTCTTCATTTACAACATGGCAACAGTAGTATCTACTTCACAGTCCCAGGTACAGACAAGATGGGATACTTTATATGAAATCCAAATAAGTTTGTGTTAATTTAAACAGAAGTTCTATGATAACACACAATTTAAATATATTACAAACTTACCTAAGCCTCACCTCTTAAAAAACCACATTTAACTTTTAGGGTGGTGGTGAAGTATATTCTTAGAACACATGAAGATAACTTTAAAATTTTCTCTTTTCATTGCTGATACCCTCAAAACTTTCTACCTAAGAAATAGCTGTTCTCCAAAATTTTACTGATTTCTTACTCCCTTAATATCAAGGAATAATCTCTCCATGACCAGCCCACAATGTTGGTAATTCCCCTCTTTCCACAATGTTGTTTTTTTTTTCTCTCTCCTGAGAGACTCTTGTCAGGAAGAAGCTTCTTTTTTAGTAGAAGAATTCTTTGTTACTCTTCTTTCTTCCCCACCTCCATGTATTTGTCCAGATCCTTCTCATAACAAAGCTGATGATTTGTATCAGCCTAAAAAAGCAAAAGGGCAGAGTCAGGAAGAGCATAGACTCCGGAACTACTTAATTCAAAATTTCTCAACTTAATTTCTAGCTCTGTCAGTTATGAGCTATGCCTATTTCCTACTCTGTAAAATGATAATAGTAGTACCTACCTTATAGGTGATAGTAAATATTCATTTACGCAAAGTGGTTGAGACCCATGCTCGATGTTAAGACTTTTCTAATATCATGGCGCAATGTGGAATGTAGAGAGACTAGATGTGATATGTTTCTTACATATAAATTGCCAAGGAGACAGAGATTGGTCTTTTGTTCTGATTCTCTCCCACAGGCATAGTGTTTCAGCTGTCTGTCCAACAATGTGGCAGTCTTAGATCCTTTCCTCCTTCACCCCAGTAAGTTGTTTTACCTCTGGAATGAATCCTGAGGCCATTAGTAGTAACTATCTGTTCTATGAAAGAGAATACAGGAAAATGCTCAGACCACTTCAAACCAGATATTGCCAAGCTCTGCAATCATATCATAAGAATAATAGAAATGTATAGTTTAGCTCTCTGAAAAGTTACTCAACTCATTCATTCATTCATTCATTCATTCAACATAAATTTATTGAGTACCTCCCATGAGTCAGGCACTAAAGTTTCCCCATTATATACAAGCAGAGGACAATTTCTAAGATCCATTTATGTTCTTGAAGACTACTATATGGATGGTAAATCTAGAGTGCCAATGTGTCCTGGCGAGCTTTGACACTCTGGATTTCTGCCTGCTTTCCTCCCTAAAAAGTGTCTGGGATGTCCGGGATTGGATAGTAAATTATATAGCTGCCTTAGTGTAGTTGTAAAATGTGTAGGCTATGGAACTATATTGCCAAGTTAATATCCTGGCTCTGACATTTCCTATCAGTGCAAACTCTGTTCCTTTGTTGTAACATCTCTAAAATGGGTTGGTGTTAAATCTATACTCATGGTTGTGTAAGGATTAACTTATTAATATCCATAAAATACCTAAAAGAGTATCTGGACTACCATAGATATCTTAATAAATATAAACTATCATTATTGTCTATTTTTCTATTTTCTCTTACTTGAGTAGTTTTTGGAATAAGCACTTAGAAACTTCTTATTATGTATTCTGCTGAGTTGACATTTGGTAATAGGAATGTCAGGGTTGATCAGAGGCCCCCAAGTTATAATGTAGGAAGATGTCAATTAACATATGCCATCATCACTTCATTGCATGCGATGTGTTAGCTTTGGTTTTTATGTTTTTCTCCTACCAACCTCTGAGGAACACGCATCATTGTTTGTAGATGAAGAGTGGGGCTCAGGGAAGTTAAAAATTCATCTAGTGTAATTCAATGCAATCCCTATCAAAATAGCAACATTAGTTTTCACAGAGCCAAAACAATCCTAAAATGTGATTGGAGCCACAAAAGATCTTGAATAACCAAAGCAATTTTGAAGAAAAAAAGCAAAGCTGGAGGCATCAAAATTCTGGACTTCAAGGTATATTATAAAACTGTAGTGATCAAAACAGCATGGTGCTGGCACAAAAATAGACACATAGATCAAGGGAAGAGAATAGAAAACCTGAAAATAAACCCATAATTATATGGTCAATTAATATTTGACAAAGCAGGAGAGAATATCCAATGGGAAAAAAAGACCTGAGACCAGGGAAACAAAAGCAAAAACAATTATTAGGATTACATAAAAATAAAAAGTTTCTGCATAGTGAAGGAAACTAAAAGACAATCTGCTGAATGGGAGAAGGTATTTGCAAATAACATATCTCATAAAGGGTTAGTATCCAAAATAGATAAAGAATTGATACAACTGAACACCTAAAAAAACAAATAATCCAATTAAAAAATGAGCAGAAGATATGGACAGACATTTCTCCAAAGATGACATCCAGATGGCCAACAGTCACATGAAAAGATGCTCAACATCACTCATCATCAGGGAAATGCAAATCAAAACTACAATGAGATGTCATCTCACACTTGTCAAAATGGCTAAAATCAACAGCACAAGAAACAACAGTTGGGAAGGATGTGGAGAAAAAGGAACTCTCGTGCACTGTTGGTGGGAATGCAAACTGGGGCAGCCACTCTGGAAAACAGCATAGAGGTTCCTCAGAAAGTTAAAAATAGAACTACTCTCAGATTCAGCAATTGCAGTACTGGGTATTTACCAGAAAATACAAAAACACTAATTCAAAAAGCTACATGCACCCTGACGTTATAGCAGCATTATTTACAATAGCCAAGATATGGAAGCAGTCCAGGTGTCCATTGATTGATGAATGGATAAAAAAATCTGTGTGTGTGTGTGTGTGTGTGTGTGTGTGTGTGTATGCACAATAGAATAGAGCTCAGCCATAAAATAAGGAAATCTTGCCATTTGCAATGACATGATGGAGGTAAAGAGTACATTGCTAAGTGAAGTAAGTCAGAGAAAGACAAATACCATATGATGTCAGTCATATGAAGGATTTAAGAAAACAAATGAGCAAAGAGGAAAAAAGAGAGACAAAACAAGAAATGGACTCTTGACTATAGAGCACAAACTGATGGTTACTAGAGAGGAGGTGGGCGGGGGTGGGTGGGTGAAATTGGTGATGGGCATGAAGGTGAGCACTGTGATGCACACCAGTTGATTAAAATAAAAACAAACAAACAAAAATCATCCAGTGTAGCAAAGCAGAGTGAAGATTGGATCCAGGATCCAAACCATCACATTCCATGCCCTTTGGAAGCCAACTTGAGAGGCCAGACTGTGCTTAGTTCTTCTTAGGAGCCAGCCAGTTATTCATTTGACTTAACTTACCCCCATTGACATAATGAGATGAGCACTGGGTGTTATATGCTGCCAAATTGAATTTAAAAAAGAATAAAGGAGAAAAAAAACCCTTACTTCCATTCAAACATATTTATACCTTCAATCTATATCGTTAACTGGGGCAAGAGGAGAGAAATACATTCTTTACATCTGCCATCCACCACGCACAGTGGGAACAGGCCTATTTAATTGGCCCTAAACTTTTCCCTCCTATTCTAAGGGGTTTTCTTGTTCTTTCCTGTCAGAAATTGGTGAACCAGTTGGGATTTTGCTTTTACAAGGTGGTCATGATGTTTGAGTTTCCGGAGCATGTCCTCTCTCCACCTTCCCTTTTCTCTACTGGAGAGCCATAACCTTTTCCTTCTGTGCTCATATGTCAGTCCCAGCCTCTCTACCCCAAACATGTCCATGTTGAAAGTATAAAGGTTGTAGTGTATAAAGTACAAGACTGAATAGAAGCACTTTATGCTTTGTATTTGAAAGGTTATGTACATGAGAGTATGAAAAGGTTACACTGTATATACTCCAGCTGAGACTCACAAAAGCGCCCTTCTTTTGCTGTGACTCTTTAAACTATAGCTTTCACAAATAAAGCTGTTATTTTCTTTGGAGTCAAGCAGATCTGGGGTGAAATCTTGGCTCCACCATTTCCTTACTATGTGTCCTTCTGCAAGTCATTCCACACCTTGGGCCCTGGTTTCCCCATCTGGACCCCCACCCAAGGGGCACCTCTGTCTTGTACTTGTGAAACATAGTTTAAATCCACTTTATAGCCATGCTCTCATTGGTACCTCTTAGCAGCCTACAGCCATTGGGCAGCTTGGAGCAGAGCTGGAACACCAACTCAGAGCTTCTGCTTCCATGTCTAGAAGCAGCTGGTCCAAAGAATATGGGTTTTACAACAAGGCTAATCTCTGTTTGGAAGTCACTTCTAGCATTTTTAGCTCTTTGCAGTTCCTCCAAGACTCAGTTCTTTACTGTAAAATCCCCATGCAAATATTCACACTTGGGAGTTGTGGGAAACCAAAAAACGGCCCCTCAAAGATGCCTACATGTTAGTTCTCAGAACCTATGAATGTGTTACCTTTTCTCGCAGGTGTGATTGAGTTAAGGATCTTGAGTTGGAAATATCATCCTAGATTATTCTGTTAGGCCTAATGAAATCACAGGAGTCCTTGTAATAGAGTGGTAGGAGGGTCAGGGTCAGGGAAGGAGATAGGACCATGGAAGCAGAGGTTGGAGGGAGGCAAGGAGAGAGGCTTGAGCCAAGGAATGGAGGTGCCCCTGGAACCCAGAGAAGGAAAGGAAGTGCATCCTCCCATGGAGCCTCCTGAAGGAACACAGCTCTGCTGGCACCTTAACTTTAGAACCTCTGCTTTCCAGGACTGTAACATCATAAATCTGGATCTTTTTAAAGATTTTATTTATTTATTTATAAGAGATAGAGAGAGGCAGAGACACAGGCAGAGGGAGAAGCAGACTCCCTGTGGGGACCCTGATGGGGGACTCGATCCCAGGACCCTGGGATCACACCCTGAGCCAAAGGCAGGTTCTCAACCACTGAGCCACCCAAGCATGCCAAATGTAGGCAATTTTTAAAGCATCCGCATACAACAAGCTGGTCTGCAGTGCCTCCCCAGCAAAGAGAGGGCATTATTACTGTTATTCCCACTACACCACATTGCTTCTAAAACTGTCTGCAAAGGACTCATATGGAAGTGGTGACAGGCCCTGCCGCAGCTTTCTTCTCCCGATCACAAAATAGACTCAGCACCGTGGGCCCTCCTGACCCCAGGATCAGAAAGACCAGCCCTGCCCTTGCTCTGCGGGGGCCCAGCCAGGACGGAGAACACAGGGAAAGGGGCATGTCCTCAGGCTGGGCTGTTGAATCATACTTGCGTTCCTGCCCTGGCATCCTTCTGCCTTTGGAAACCACAAATTGCCCAGCCGAATCCTAGTGACAGAATGATGGAGCGGGGCTGGGGCCTGCAGCTGGGCTAAGTCAATAAAGGTGATAATGAACACTAAGCAGAATTTGAAGAATGACTGGAAAGATTGCTGCTGTTGAGATTTCTGGCAGCCATCTGCTGCAGAACCAGGCTGAGGTGGGTGGTTTCAAACGGTGGAGCTCTCTGAGACAAATGATGGTGGCAATGATGAGCATTTGTATTTGTGCCGCTTCCGTGAGCATTTTGACATATATTATTTAGTTTTATTTTTAGAAAAACCCTGTGAAGTAGGTGTCATTTCACAGATGAGAAAAAACAAACCAACACACCCAGAAGGGGCTTATCTCATGGCCTGCTCTCCTGGCCTAGTTGTGGCTTCAGAAACACAGTAATAAGGGAAGTAAGGACAAGCTTGGGTAACCTCTGTCAGCATGCTTGGCACAGGACTGGGAGGTCGGGGTGGAGGGTTTCCCCAGCACCTCACCGGGAGAGAGGCCTACGTGGCTTTGGCTCTACTCCTGAGAGCCCCTGGCCAGCAGAGCTGTACTCATTTGAAATTGTTCTACCTCATGAATATTAGAGACTGACATCCAACTCTACATCTTTAACCTCCTCTCGGTGCTGAGCTTGCTCTTGCTGGATCTATCCTAAAGTCCTCTGCACGGCGCAGCAGTGACTGCTCTAAACCGTACAGTTTACCATGCATGAGCTTGCCCCAGCAGCATTCTCAGCTTCTAGGACTGTGCTCTGCAGAGTGGGTACGTGATTATATATTTCTGGAATGGTTAGTTGGTCTGGAGGAAAAAGATTCCTGAGACACGGTTTTCTATTCATGACCCTGTATGCTTATGGAGAAACATTTTCACATCAATTCACTGGTTGTTGTTGCTGTTGTTGTTAAGTCCTGATTTGTAAGTTTTATTTCATAGTTACATAAGAAACCTGAATTATTAATCAGCCTCATGATACAGCCACAATGTTAGCATGTAAGAAGGAAGTTCTAGCATCCAGGTGAGAAAACAGGCTTAGAAGGGTGAGTTGAAGGTCATACAGGGATTGTTGGTGGAATCAGGGAATCATAATGGATATTTCTGACACAAAAAGCACTACAGTAGTTCATATACACATGTATTATTATATTTAACCCTCAAGAAACCTATCAGACCTGGAAAGATTAAATATCTCCCTATAATACATCATTTGTGAGAGAAAGATAAAAAAAGATACTCAGACTTAGGCCTGAGTGCAGAGCATATGCTTTAAAGAACCAGCATTCTTGACTTTTCCTTATACCTTGAATTACTTATAATGTATCTTAATTTGCTCCTACATCTTCAGGAATCATTTTTTAATTTATATATTCTGTTGGCACAGACCTGTCTTTCTGGTTTTGTTAAAATAATTTCTAGCAGTAAAAGAGCTGATTTCTTCCCCCCCTGGATAGTTGCCTATGTTATAGTCTAACACGTACATTCCTGAAGTATTTGAGGTAACAAACAAAAAGAATGATTTTTATAACACTCTACTGTCAGAGCTTTCCTACGCCCATTATTGTTATCTTGTATGCTCTACAAGATACTTTTCTATTGATTGTTCCTTTGGACCATGGTAACAACTCCCAGAAGCGGGTGGTGGTCTCTCTAGTGTCCAGATAATTACACTGAGGTCTATGGGGCTTCACTGCCTAAAGTCACAGTGCTAGGAATCTGTAGGACCAGCCATCCTAGAGTTCCATACTTCATCTTTCTCTGTAGGGCTTTTTTTTTTCCTGCTCTGACTCTTGATACAGATGAGCACAGTGGGAGGGGCAGGTACACGGACTAGGTATGTGGAACAGGGTGTAAGTTCCTGGAATATGCAGCTTGGTGCCTCCGTTCACCTTGCTGCTGATAGAGACATGTGGCACTAGTGCTCTTCCCAGGCCCATCAGGAAACGCTGTAGCACCACACTGCAGTCCTCTGGGTAGGTGGGTGCATTAGTCAGCCTGGATTTCATAATGATATACCACAGACCTGGGTGGCTTAAACAAGAGAAATGCATTTTCTCAAAGTTTTGGAATCTGGAAGTCCAAGATCAAGGTGTTGTCAGGTGTGGTTTCTCCGGAGGCCTCTCCTTGGCTTGCTGATGGCTGCTTTCTCACTGTGTCCTCACCTGGCCTCTTCTCTGTGTGTGTATCCCTGGAGTCCCTTCTTATAAGGACACCAGTCCTATTGTATTAGGGCCCACCCTTATGACCTCATTTAACCTTAATGATCTCTATAAGATTATCTCTTCCAAATATGGTCACACTGCGGGGTTGAGCTTCAACATATTAATCTGGAGGCACAGTTTGTCCGTAACAGTGGGCATGACAGTCCATAATACATCGTTGAAATGAATTGTGTTCAGCGAGAGTGTCCTTCTCTCTCAATGCCTGTTTAAGCATATTCTACAGCTGCCAAACTTAAGGGCTTGGATGAGTTGTTTATGAAGCTGCATTGCCTCTCCTCCCCAAATATTGTGCTTAAAAGCATACTATTTACAAATTGAAATGAGAAAGCAAGAAGAAAGAAATGCTGCCATAAACCTTCAAGCCTTCAAGGAAAAAAAGAAAGACTGGAGAAATGGAAATAAGTCAACTAATAATGCTCTCGGAGCTGGAAAAAAATCGATTGTTACCATATCATCTCTGACAGTGACCTAGTTGAGATCAATTCGGTTAAAGTTAATAACACCTGCATGAGTTCCACTGTAGCAGATTGTCAATTTTATTACCAGTCCCTTAAGCAATGGGTGCCAGCTTCCAAAATGAATATGAATGAATGCTGGGATTTCAACAATTACAAGAGGATTTGTTAAAAAAATAACTCTCTTGTTCTTTAAACTACCAGAGACAGCAGTCAGCTCCGCGAGTCAAATCACTCCAAGGAGACAGCTTATTAGAGTCCACACCGGCTGTATGGCTCTCTCCAGAGGCTTGCCATGCAGCACAAGGAGGGGACTGTCTGACTTTGATGAAGGACTCCAACGTTGTGTCACTGTCTTCTTGTTATTTTATTTTTGGAGTCTACCAAGGACTTGTTCCAAGGGACAGAACCTCTGGAGCCTGTTTTGGCAGGTGTTTTGAGTTGTGCTCTGTACCCCAAGATTTGAGGCCAGTGTTCCACGTTGGCCTCTTGTACACATAGGTTTGGAAACTATGCCTCTGTCTATTGTGCTGCAAAACCTTAGGTTTATCACCTACCATAGACTGCTTCATTTCAAACTGTTTGGTGAGTTCTTAATTTTTTCATGTACATACATCTGAGTTCCCAAGATCTAAAATATGCTGCTTCCATTGCCTGCAATAGAGCTGTGTGGGGTACTGGTTAAGAAGGAAGATTCTGAGTTCTAAGATTGGAGAGAATTTGGAATTGTCAAGGCTGGAACAAAAGATTTTAATCTTTTAACTAGCATTCCAGAAGATTCTAAGGCATGCCAAAACTCAAGAACCACTATTTTCTATTGCTTCTCTAGGTCCTGTGACACCTGTAGTAGAGAGGAAAGGAAGGGACCTAAACCTTGTTCGTTTCTTACCATAGCACAGACTGCTAGCTAGTTGCTTAACAAAACTCACATATTCTTCTTCTGGCGGAACAACAGAACTGCATTTCCTAGCCTCCTTAGCTTGCATTAAGTTCCACCCAGTGAAATGTGGCCCAGGATTGCTAGATAAAATATAGGATGCTCAGTTAAATTTGAATTTTAGATAAATATTTTTTTAGAATAAATATGTACCAAATATGACATGGACATACTACTTATACTTAAAAAATACTGTTATTTATCTGGAATTCAAATGTAATTGGATAAAATACAGGATGTCTGTCCTGTTATTTGCTAAATCTGTCAATCCCAAATATGAGGGAAAGTGAAAGTCTCCGCTCCCAGGCACGGCCCATAGAGCCTCCTGTATGTGCCACCCATGTTCTTCCCATTTGAGCTACATGGATAAGATGCAACCCAGGGAGACTTTATTATTTCTTTTAAAGATTTTATTTATTCATGAGCAACACACAGAGAGAGAGAGAGAGAGAGAGAGAGAGAGAGAGAGAGGCAGAGACACAGGCAGAAGGAGAAGCAGGCTCCATGCAGGGAGCCCGACGTGGGACTCGATCCCCGGGCTCCAGGATCATGCCCTGGGCTGCAGGTGGCACCAAACCCCTGAGCCACCGGGGCTGCCCAGGGAGACTTTAGAAGCCCCACATCAAAGATGGCAGGTCAAGTGTGGGTCCGAGTTCCTGAGCAACTGAGAGAGAACCACCTGATACCTCATTCAGCCTCTCTGTTCTGTGAGCAAGAAAAAAAACATCTACTGTATCTGAATTACCGTAAATGTTGGGTTCTGTTTCTTCAGCTGTTAGTCTAGCCTGGCTAATGCACTTACTATAAGACAGGAACCACACATGTGAAGTGGCAATAAATCCTCCCTACAATCCCCCCCTGCTGTCCTCTTTGGGTCAGCCAGGCTCAGAACTGTGAAACAATTCACCTTATCACCGATTTATTCTAAATATAATAATCATCAAGCTGGTTACTTTTAGAGATTGTGGTCATTTGTGAATTTGAATGATAAATACTTCTTATAATCTAAGTCTTCATATTTTAAAAGTGAAATTCACTTTTACTTGTTATTTTTATTTAAATCACTGATTTGGTGATGGTGGGGCATCCCAAAGGTTCAAAAGGGAAAACAGAAATATCAGTCTCACTATTACCTCCATTGCTCAACCAATCAATTCTCTTCCTAGGAAGCAATATCATTTCTGTTTTCATGGGTGTGCATGTACTTTTAATTGCAATCTATGCATACACAAACACATGTACACACTTCTGTTTTATCCCAAATGATAGCATAGTATTGTGGAAATAAAAACCATCCATGTAAGAAAAAAACTGAACTGCTTATTCAGAACTTCTTATAGCAAGAGAGTCAGCCCCCAACACTGTGTTTGGCAGAGACTCAAAGGTAGGCAGGAGGGTGGCTTCACTTCAATTACAGTGAAGGAAAGGGAAGGTTTTAGATGTGCCCTGATGGTAGAATGTTGGCCTGGGGAAGGTAGAGGTGGGCTAATTAGACGTAAGGGCTCCTAGTGATTAGTTGGGTCTGCTGTGGTTGGTCCTGCATTGGAAGTGGGGACAAAAGGTAGGGAAGCTGACAGTCATCACCAAGTCATGACCTTTCTGGGCAAGTTGCTTACAGAGGTTATGGTCTGGCTCTGGCTTCTTGGCCTGGCTACTGCAGGGGTAATAGGTCAGAATTTTATCGTTATGAAATTGTTTGTCATAAAAGTTTTATTGTCTGGACATTGTATATTCTGTCTTTTGTTATGCAGACTTGGTGCACATTGATTTTTTTCTGTTTCTATTAGGCCACAGTAATATTGACTTTTGGGTATAAAGTTCTATGAATTTTAAGTCAAGTGTAGATTCATGTAACCATTATCTCAATCATGATATTGAACAGTTCTATCCTTCCCCAAACATTCCCTCTTGCTAGTATAAACAAGTCATGTCTGACTTTTCTATAGCAACTGCCTATTGAATCTGCTACGTCATACTATGTCAGGGTCAATTTCTTTCAACTCAATAAATATTGAACATAAATATTCCTACTTGACTACTATGGAGTTGTAATACACAGAAGAAGGATGTCACTAAATAGTACCAAATAGAGCATAAATATTAAAAATTGCGATTCCAGAGGCTTGGTTGTAGCTGGAGTTCTCATAGTCACCATGGAGGTGTGAGGAGGCCTGAATGGGTATAATCTGAAGGGGGTAAACTGACTCCAAATGTACATTTCATCAGATGAGCAATAAGCAGATCTGTACAATTCTGTTCATTTTGCAATTATATACAATTGTGTCCTGCTTTGTGCTAAATGATGGGACACGGGAATGAAGGTCACATTTTTACCTCCAGGATTTACATTAGTGACAAAGCCTGCCAACCAAACAAAATAAAACAAAACATGCTTAGTGCTGTGACAGATGCATGAAAATAGTGCAGCTAATCCAGAATATAGGGCAGAAGGTGTTAGGGAGGGATTCCCCCATAAGCTGAATCTTGAAGTATGTTAGAATTTAGTCACAGAGGAAAGTGGTATGCATACAAGGATATGCTAAGGTTAACAGATAAGAAAATGTCAAGTGCTTAGTGCAGATAATACTAGCATGAAAATAATAATAAAAGGAAACATTATTTGGGAGTTTACTAGGTGTCAGGCCCTGTGTTTAGTTTTGATTTAGATTGCCTCTTTTGAGTGTCATCTCAACTCTACTAGATAAGTAGTGTCTCTTTTTTAAAATTTAAATTCCAGTTAGTTAACAGAGTGTTATATTAGCTTCAGGAATACAGTAGAGTGATTAACACTTCCACCTGGTGCTCATCACAGCAAGTGCACTCCTTAATCCCCATCATTGTTTTGTTTCCTAAATTCCACTTGTGAGTGATATCATATGGTATTTGTCTTTCTCTGACTGACTTATTTCACTTAACATTATACTCTCCATCCATGTCACTGCAAATGACAAGATT
Source organism: Vulpes vulpes (assembly GCF_048418805.1). Lineage (NCBI taxonomy): Eukaryota > Metazoa > Chordata > Mammalia > Carnivora > Canidae > Vulpes > Vulpes vulpes. The sequence goes on from NC_132790.1 coordinate 37,814,692, forward strand.
TCATTCTTTTTGATGGCTGAGTAATATTCATTGTGTGTGTGTGTCTGTGTGTATTACTTCTTCTTTAATCATCTATTGATGGACACTTGAGCTGTTTCCATAACTTATCTATTGTAGATAATGCTGCTATAAGCATCAGAGTGCATGTATCCCTTTGAATTAGTGTTTTGCATTCTTTGGGTAAATACCTAGTAGTACAATTGCTGGATCATAGAGTAGTTCTATTTTTAACTTTTTGAGGAAACTCCATGCTGTTTTCCAGAGTGGCTGTACCAGTTTGCACTCCCACCAACAGTGCACGAGATTCCTTTTTCTCCACATCCTTGTCAACACCTATTGTTTCTTTCTTTTTTAATTCTTATTTATTTATGATAGTCACACAGAGAGAAAGAGAGAGAGAGGCAGAGAGAGAAACAGGCTCCATGCACCAGGAGCCCGACGTGGGATTCGATCCCGGGTCTCCAAGATCACGCCCTGGGCCAAAGGCAGGCACTAAACCACTGCGCCACCCAGGGATCCCAACACCTATTGTTTCTTGTGCTGATTTTAGCCATTCTGACAGGTGTGAGGTGATAGCTCATTCTTGTTCTGATTTGCAAGATAGTCTTGCAATTTACAGGTAAGGAAACTGAGGTTTAGAGACACAAGGGAACCTGCCCATATTTATCCATGTATATTATATATGTATATGTATATAATATCCATGTATATTAACCAATGTGATCCAAGTAACATCCTAGGTGTAGATAAAGAGATAGTGTGCTGGTTAGTTTTATGTCAATTTAGCCAGGCTATGGTGGCCAGATGTTTGGTTAAAAATCATCTAGATGTTGCTGTGAAGGTGTTTTTAGATGTGACTCACATATAACTCAGTAGATTTTGAATAATTTAGATTACCTGCCATAATGTGGGTGGGTCTCATCCCATTTGTTGAAGCTTAGGAGGCCTTTTGTTGACTGTCTTCAGATTCCAAATATAATATCAACTCTTTTCTGGGTTATCTGTCTGCCTACAGATTTCACACTTGCCAGCTCCCACAATCACATGAGCCAATGCCTTGTAATCCCTTCTCTTTATCTTTTTTTTCTCTCTCACTATACACAAACACACACACCCCATGTATTCATATCCTATTGGTTCTTTTTCTCTGGAGATCTCTAATACAGGTATTATTACTCCATTTTATAGATGAAGAAACTGAAGTTTCAAGTCCTATAGCTAATAAAGGTTGGAGTTTATACTTCAAAATTATTTCTTTCTGATTTCATGTCTAGGACATGCCAATGATTTCTATGTGATACTCCCTCCTCCAATTGATTTTTGGAAGAGAAGGAAAGAGAGGATTTGTTAATAAAGGAACCTTAGTAGAGCAGGGGAAGAAATCATGAGGAGAGGGAAAGGAAGGCAGAAGTAGAGATTGCCAAAGTCATCTGCCAGGCTTTCCTTGGTGGCTGTAATTTGGCATGTCCATTCCCATAGAGCCACATCACATGGTGATCAGTAAGTCCTTTTTGACCCTATCAGACATACCCCCTTCTGGTTCACAAACATTCTCGTTATTCCCCAGCATGTCCCCTTGCCTATTTCCTGAATGATTAAATGCCATATTCAGCTTCACCTTTCTGACTTTATTCTGTTTTGTTCATTGCCTTCCCAGTCTTACCCAGGCCTCAAAACCCAACCCAAACTCTCATATGTCCCAGCCACACTGCCTTCTTTCAGTGGCTAAAGCATACTTTGCTCTTTCAGGCTTCCAAGGTTTCATGAATGTTCTTCCCTGGAAATCTCTGCAACTTCTCTCGCTTTGCTCAGCCAAACTGGCTTGAACATCCCTCCTTCTATAGGAAGCCTTTCCTGACCTTCAGTATTAATTGCGCCTGTTATACAGTTATAGTTGCCTTCCCACCCATCTTTCAATGTCCTCATGATCCTTTTCCCTTGGTAATAGGACACTTAAAATAACTTTCTATTACTCATCACTTTGAAATAACTTGTTTGATGTACACCTCGCCTACTATATTTTAAATAATGTGAGAATAGGCTGGTGTCTCTGCTTTCACTGTTGTATCTACAGTCACAGATTCTCTGCACCTGGAATAGAATTAAGAACTAATAGTTGGTTGAATGACAGGAGACAGGAGAATGACAGGAGAATGCCCATTGATCTGACCACTTGCAGAACTCAGAACCATGTGTGCTCAGTGATGGAATATAAAAATAGCTGTCAATCATTACATGGTTACTATGTACTAGTCTTTTCTACATGCTCTCCATGTCCTAACTCCTTTAATTATTGCCATTCTAAACAGTGGGTAATATTGTTATCATCCCTATGTCACAGAGTAGGAAACTGAGGAACAGCGAAGTTGTGAAGCTTGCCTAAGTTTGTGTGAATGTTGAGTGGCAGAGTCAGGATTCCAAACCAGGCAGTCTATTCCAGATGGTAACCTTAGCCCTATGCTTGAGTACTTAGTTTTCTTGGGCTTCAGGAAGGAGAATAAGGAAATTACCTGCAGTCTAAATTTTCATTACTTTAGCTCATTTATTATTCATTTATTTATTATCAATGATTTATTCATTCAACAAATATATGCTGAATGCCAGGTTCGGTGTCATGCACTGGAAATACACTGGTAAACCAAGCCAAAGTGGTCCCTCCTCTCACTAGTAAGTTTGAATATGATGAGTTCTCAAACTTGGCTCACATTAGAACCACCTGTGGTGCCTTAAAGGCCTTTCATTTATTAGCTGGTCTAGGGCCTGAGCCTCTACATTTTTTAAACTCTGCAATTGATTCTAACATGCAACCAGGGCTGAGAACCACCTCTGTAGTACTTGGTGCTGACCTAGTTTCATATCACAGTCACCTGGCAAAGTTATTGGAATCCAGCTTTCTGCACTATCCCTTAAGAAGAAAGAGTTTACAGAGGGCTGTAGTAGTCTCAACCGTATTGCTTGAACTGCTCTTGAAGGGAAGATAGGTAAGAAGGAAATAGAGGCTTTCACTCATGCTATGCATCATGCACCATGCACGTGCTTTATTATATAGTGTCTTGTTTGATAGTCCTTCTACTAAAAATCTGACTTAGGTATCAGTAGCATCTGTCTATGAGTGTGTTAGAAATGTGGCTCTCGAGTTCCATTCCAGAATCTGCATCTCTAACAAGATATCCAAGTGATTTGCATGTATTTTGAGAATCTTGGTTCTCTGTTAGTCTGGGCCCCTCCCATTCACCCAATAAACTAGTCTAAAGTCCTTGAGTGCCTGGAGCATGATTTCCTAAAAGATTTTCAGGAATAGTTTAGGCACACATTGTTTTATTTCATCCACTCAACAACCCTGTGAAGTACATTATTATTGTACCCATTTTTCAGAAATGCAAATTGAGGCTTAGAGAAGTCAAACACTGCTTGTTACTTTAAGTCTAATGTTCTTTCTACTGTAAGACAAGGAGGTCTTCTATTCTTCACTGTCTTCCCCAACATCCAATACCATGATGGACCATAAGAACTCAAGTTCCCAAAATTCCTAAACATCTAGATTCTCTAATAAGTTGAAAGTAATCTTAGAAGAATGTGGCCAAGCTTTGTCACTTAAAGTTGAAGAAACTAGACCAGAAGCTTCAGGACCCATGTGTTCAAGGTCACAGAGCTAGTTAGTGAATGATATAATGAGATTAGTGTTCAGACTGTCTGCATCTGGTGCTCCTTCCTCTATACCTTGGCACCTGCCTTCTCATTATTCCTATTTCTGCTAATGCCTTGTTTTGCCTGTTACAAAGAAAGCTTCTTAGAAAAGCCTGATTTTCAAGCCCTCTAAGACAGAGCCAAATAAAACCTCTGGGTGGAAAACAATTTGAAAATGTACCTGGGTGGGAAATTATCTTCAATAAACCATATGCAGAGTCATTGTTAATCCACAAATGCGAGAGGAGAGGGGCCTCCTTTCTGTAAGTATGTGGAGTCGTTCGCTGAGCTCAGCCACCTGTGTTCTTGCGGCCTTCCAATTTCTCATCAGAGTATTTTCCAGCCTTGAATAAGTGGCAAATCTTTGGCCTCTTCCTAACATGTAGAAAACTGTGGTCCTGTTTTTTTCAGGGAACAGACAGTGCTGTCATTTTCATTCACCTTTGATTCTAACCTGCCATTAACATCACATATGCATCAATGGGGGCAATTTCCTAACATAACCGAAGCTTCTCTGTCTGCATGAAGCCAAGCATTAGCCTGAGTCTTCAAAATCATTCCAGAAGTTGCCCTTCGAATCAGAGCCTAATTCTTAGCTTGTAAGAACTCTGTCATTCCAAATTTTGTTTTCTCCATCTTCCTTGCGTTTCCTTAATACGTTATTAAAGCATGCAATCAACTTGAAAGGGCTAAGTGCTCAAATTGGAGATAGGATTGAGAGCTGTTGCTTTCTCATTTGCTCTGTACTTGAGCAATTCCCTACCCCAGTCTCTTACTTTGCTTTGGTGTCCCTCTCCACAGCCAGCAAAACCATCCCCAAGGTTTTAATTAGCAGTTTGACTCCCCCCTGTTACCCTTTAACTCAGGGTGGAAGTAATTAATATTATTCTAACTGGATCAAAAGACAGGGAGGTCCTTTATGACTAAAAATCAGGTCATTGTCACTGATACCCAGGCTTGATCCATCTGCTAAAAGTGCCACATGCTTCAAATAACTGCTTGTGTCTTTGGTATCCATCTCTTTAGGGTAAAACCCCATTTACCCAAAAACAAAACATAAACAACAAAACAAAAACAGCTTCTGAGTACCTAAAAACAGCAAAAAGCAACAAGGGCATTGACACCCTGATGGTCAGTTCTACCCTTTTGGTGGGTTTGCTATACTTAAGGGGGACAGGAAAATTTCTGTTAGCTGCCAAGTCCAGAGAAGGCCAATCTTGCCAAATGAAGGTTATGAAGGGGGAGAAAAAGGGAAAGTAGAAAAGAACAGTGCAAAAGTGGGATGAGAGTGGCTGGTGTTAGTCATACGGGGGTACTGGAGGTCATTAGCTCTAGTTTAGAAGATCCCTGTGGGTTCATTTGGAGCATGTCAATCTGACTTCACACCCCATACAGCCCACTTGGTATCTAGTTTTCTGGTCTGCAGGAGATTCAGAGCAACAAATGAGAAGGCAAGAAAGAGGCTGTTGGAGGCAGGCATAGTGACACTAGCCACAAAGTACACTGGCAACTCTGAAGGCTGAGAGCAGGAATCTGCAGGCCGAGCAATCTAAAAAGCACAGAAGTCAAAAGCCAGCTAGTGTTAGAAAATCCAATAACCGAGGTTCCTAATAAAGATTTAGAGCCTTCAGTAAATATAGAATTATTTCTAATGTACTTTACGAAGACAGGGAAAATATAATATTTTCAGAAATGCTTCAAAAGGAAGTATTTTGATGTTTAATGGGAGCCTTTTAATCTGGAAGAGTCACTGCCATTTCTTTTCCTTCCTGGCATCTTGCTCTAAAACTTAACAAATATTGGGGCACCTGGGTGACTTAGTTGATTAAGCATCTGCTTCCAGCTCAGGTCATGATCTCAGGGTCCTGGGATCAAGCCCTATGTTTGGCTTCCTGATTTAGTGGGGAGTCTCTTTCTTCCTCTGCCTCTGCTCCTACCCTCGCTCGTGTGCTCACATGCTCTCTCTGTCTCAAATAAATAAGTAAAATCTTTTAAAAACTTAACAAATATTTTTTTTAACTCCTAGTTCATGCCAGGCACTATAATATGGGCTCAGGATACATCAATGAACAGAATAAGACATGATCCCTACCCTTATGTTACTAAGAGTATGATATTCAGACCACATAACTAATGCTTAAAGAAAATTCAATGAGCATGAATTATTCTGCTAGAATACAAATAAAGACAAACTCTGCCTTGCAATAGGGAGACTTTACTCTATGTGAGCCCATAGCACAGGGGCTGATAGAGTCAGGGGTCAGACAAAGCTTCCCAAGGAACTGATCCTGGAGGATGAAAAATAACTGTTGAAAAGGAGGGGAGACAAGATTTTAGAGGCAGAGGCACCAGACTCCTGTATTGAAGGGGAGCATGAGGTAGGGGTCTGAGAGAAGGTGAGTGTTGGGGGTCTAGGGAGGAGGGGGGTAGGGAGATCATGGGCTAGCATGTCCTTGGATGAGTTTAGGGAGGCAAGAGCCAAACCACATCAGGAATGGTGGACATTTTTAGAGAATTGACTCTTTAATTTGAAATCAAAGCCACTTCAGGCCAACCTGCTAAGGTTTTCATCTGATAAGAATCACTGTGGCTGCCATATAGAGGATGGTGGGGAAAGGGTTGTGGGCAAGTAAATACAGAAGTCAGATCTGTTGGTACCTTGATCTTGGACTTCTCAGACTCTAGTACTATGAAAAATAAATGTTGTTTCAGCTACCTAGTATATGACGTATTTGTCACAGCAACCTGAACTGTCACTACCCTTCCTCTAAATGGGTAGTATTTTGGGGGTAGTGCAAATATTTTCTCCTCCTGCTCAGCTCACAATTTCTGAACACACACTTTAGATCAACAGGACTCAGAAGATAGCTTCTCAGAAAATAGGGAGAGACAAATGCTGGAAGCAGTGCTTTGTACACATAAAGTGCTCAATAAATATTTGTGGAATAAACAAATAAATGATTCTATGAGATGTCTGCCTCATAGTAAAGTGTTACAGGTAGGAGTTGAGATTGGGAGTATACTTATGGTATACTTGTATACTTGTATACTTATGGTATACTTCAGCTTGTGAGCTGAAGCTATAGGTTTAACTGTGTATCTCTTCCGAGTTATGAGTGTAGGAGTGAAGCTACGATCCCATCTTAGTCCAGCAGAACACTCAAGTGTAAAGCAGACCAGAGCAAGAAATTGTGGTTGATCTGTGCTACTGATAACAATATGGGAAGATTCCACTAGTACCTTAGTGGATGTGAAGGAGGTCAGACACCACCACGCACTCTGTCCAAAGGCAGATGTTAGCCTATGCAGAAAAAGCAAACAACAATAAAACCCAAGCAATACACAAGCAAAATCCCCCATATTTATAAAACAGGGAAAGACACAATTGACCTAAAGACTCAGAAAGTGACTTATTGTGAAGATCCCCGCCCCCCCAGGAAAACTCTCTCAAATTTCCATGAGACATAATAGGACTTCTATGAAGCAAGAGCAGGAGGCTAGAAGGGAGAAGCTATTAAGATGCCCCGTAAGATGAGGATGATGTATAATGACAAGGGAGAGGGACAAAGAAGATAAGATGAGGAAGAATAATAAAACAAGATTAGATAGAGAAATTAAAATGCACGTTGGAGGAGGACATATTTCTTAAATAAATATGACAGAAATAATAAAGATACAAGCAAAGATTAAGGAATTGCCTAAGAGTAGAATTGAATCCAAGAGCTATTTCTTTGGAAAAAAACAATAAACTGATACTTTTGAAAGTCTAATAAAGAAAAAGGAGAAACCCTAATGGACAAAAGCTGAAATGCCTAGGCTTTACAATAACAAGCACAGAAGAGTTTAAAATTTGAAAAATACACTAGAAAACAGCATGTTGGAAATGTAGTGAAGTGAATGAACTTTGCCTGATAAAAAGGTCTTATCAAATTGACTCAAAAACAAGCAGAAAACTTGAATCCGTTAACAACCAAGACTAAATGGACAGATTATTAAGGAGTTATCTCTAAAAACATTTAGACTATTAAAACCTTGAGGAAATAAATTATGCTTTTGTAATAGATCTTTATTAAAATGTATAAAAGCATAGATACTTGTGAAAAGCTATCTAAATCATTTTATAAAGATAGCATATGCTTATCCACAACTCAGACAAACATAGAACATGCCAAAAAAAATTTTTTTTGAAGGACTTAAATAAAAATGAGCAGATTGAACTTGAAAGCATGTTTAGCAGATCATCTACTGGTAGTAGCATTTTTCTGAAGAATGCAAGATGATTGAATAGCAGGGCATTTATAAGTAAATTCTTCATAGTAAGAGTTGATAGAAGAAAATATGTAATAATTTCAATAAATAAAGAGGTGGTATTAATAAAAATGAACATCTAAAACTTAAGAAAAAGACAGAGGATGTCAGGAAACTCCTTACCAGCCAACAAATGGTATTCTTTGAGTCATCTATTCAACAAATATTTATTGTCTACTATGTATAAGATACTTTTTAAGCCATCGGGGATATACCAATGAAAGAAACAGATACAACTTTGCCTTCCTGGAACTTACATTGGAATGCAGTGCTGTTTGATACCAACAAAACAAAACAAAACAAAACAAAACAAAACCATATATAGCATGCAGATATTTACAAGCAGTAAGAGGGAGAGTAAAAGATGAATGGGGCATAAGAAATATTTGGAGTAAGAGACACTGAAATTTTAGAGTTGGTGGCTGGGGAGAACCTCCTTAAAGAGTGACTTTGGAGTAGAAAACCTGAGGAAGATAAGCCATGTGGGCCTCCGGGAAAAATTCATGCAATATAGAGGGAATTCAGTTTATGATAGATAGAACCAAGCAACCTGCAGTGAGAGCAGTGTGAAATGAAATGAGAGAGGTAGTGGAGTGGCAGGGAGATAGGGGTAGGGGGATAGATCACTAGCGGACTCGCAGGCTATCAGAATGGTTTTCACTCCTACTTCCAGGCAAATGGGACATTGGAGGAGGCTGAGATTGGATCACTGGACTACTGTGTTGAAATTAGGCTAAAGGGAAGACAGGAAAAACTGAGAAACTAGAAGGGGCCTTTGCAACAATTGAGTGGTAAGAGCTTGGATAAGCGTGGTAGTAAAGGTGATGCGGAGAAGCCACTAGATTCTGGATATATTTGAAAGGTAAGACCAACAAGAGTTTCTGAAGGATGGGATGGGAGGTAGGAAAAGAGGATAGAATCGCTATTCCTTGAGAGGGAAAGGCCTAGTAGAGCTCGTTTGGGGGAAATATCAGGAATTCCATTTGGAAAATGCTAGGTTTGCTGCGGTTGTTCGACCTCAAGTAGAGATGTTGTATAATCCAAGGCTGGAGTTCAGAGGAGAGGTCTAGAGACAGATTTGTTAGTTATCAGCATATTGGTGTCACTTGACCTATGAAATGATACAGTCTTTGACAGCCTGTATTCTTCAAGTTTCTTTTCCCCTCTGTATCTTTTCAGTCTCCTTTGAGGTTCATCTCAGGTGGATTGAATGTATGTGTGATGGTCCCACAGGATAACCTTTCTATTTTCTTTGTTTTCAGATGTGTGTTGAAGGGTGGTAGTGGGGCAGTGGAATTGTCACTATTGCTTCTGTACAAAGGGAATATGAGCTTTAAAATCAGACACTTCCAAGTGCCAAGACTAACTTTGCAATTTGTGTGTTTTGACCTTAATTATGCTTTCAGCCTCCTTTTCCTGATCTGAACTGTAACACATCTAGAGTGGCAGGAAGACTATCTACCTCTCAGGGTTGTTTTGAAGATTAAATGAGACAGCATATATAAAGTAAATAAGTAGGCTCTTGGTAACTAATAAAAGATCTATAGTTGTTTGTTAAGTAAATATGAAATGAATAAACTGTCCCAGGACTTGGAGGACACAGTACTGTTGATATATACTGATGTGTTTTCAGGATGACAATGGAACGTATTCCCTAAAATAAGATATAATGTGGAGAATCCTCAGCTGTACTTTCTGTCTGAAGTAGACCCTCTTGTTCTTTTCCCCAGAGCAGCTGCCTGCCTCCTTTGAAATTTAGAGCTTACATTCTTAGTGAGGGCATCCTAGACATCCCCCTCTGCAGGGACAGACAGCCCAAATTCCCCAAACAAAAGATGAGGCTTCTGTGGAGAAAAGGTGTTATGAGCCTGCTGCCTGAGGGAAATCTTCCCTCTCCTTGGCATTTTATGGCTAACAATGCCTGCAAGTCTCATTTTGTTTTGTGAGTCTCCTGAGCAGACATAGTGTTTCCCTAAGTCTTTCAGGATTTAAATTAGGCTGTCTGCACCACATGGTTTATACACGAGTCCACGGTTTATAACACAAAGACATAATTGGAAACAGAACAATTCTTGGTGGGCTGTTTGCCCAGGATCCTTCAGTATCCCAGATGAAGGGAGGTAGCAAAATTCCACTGATAATGGAGGCTATACATTCATGTATTCACTCAACAAACACTTGCTAAGCACCATCTGGCCAAGGGCAGATTACCCAACTATTATTATCAACACAGCCTGCTTCCTTAAGGGTTTTAAAAGACATTTTTCCTTGGACAGGTTCAACTCTAGCTCCATGGTTAGAGATAACAGGTGTTTGCTCTTCTTGAACATTCTTGCCCCTCTTCTGAGAGCAGACAATGGCATACCCAGGTTCTGCTTACCACCTGCTTTGCCCTCATTCCTACAACCCTAAACAGAGACACTAGCAAGTTTATCAGTATGTAGTGTATCTGTTATCCAGCCCAAATTACAAACTCTATAGTTGTGTATCTATTTTAGTAATCATCTCATGTGCTAATACTGGTGACTTGAGTTTGGAGCAGTGACAAATTTGCCAAAGAAAATCCGGCATTTGGCCCCACATGCATGCATGTGTGTGCAACTCTTGAATGATTATGTTATTTTTGCTGTTTCTTTTAAAATTTTCATGTGTGAACATCTTTGTAGTCCCAACTAGATTGATTCTCTTCATGAATCTGTATATTATAACCTCATAGTTTTTGATATCTTCTATAGTTACCCACTGTGTTTGGAGTCCATTTAGCTGAATGATCATTACACAGTAATCCCAGAAATACCTATTCAATAAATAGATCAAAATTTTATTAAATAGAGAAAGGACAGATAGAGAAGGGACTATGACACAATGGATGGGTGGATAGAATAAGAAAGTGATCCCAAGAGCTCTCACTTAGTGGGTGGGAGGGTAAGGGAAGGAGAAAGAGATTTTTAGTCTTTATAGGTCATAGCTAAGATTGCCAAGCTTGTGAAACTGAGTTCTATGGAAGAGAAGTATATTCCAATACATCAATGATTCCTACTCAAAATTTGGGATTCTTAGATCTTAAGAGGACATGTTATGTTATTTTAAGATGCTTCTTTCAATAAGACCTTGCCTGACTGTATTAACAGGCTGAGTGTGGAGTATGGAGCAGCTGAAGGAACTTGCAGGTCTACCGCCCCTAGTACATAATTGCTGTTCAGTCAGTTCTTTATTAATGAGCCAGCCAGAGGCTCTGAAGGGGTGGTAGTGGGTATGAAAGTGCTCCAGAAGCAACTTTCAGTGTTACCTTGAACCAACTGACTTGGGCAATTACCTGTACTTAATGATAGTTCACCAGTGTTTACTGAACTCCACTATATGCTAAACACTATAACATAATTGTCCCATTTAAATGCTGCATTAACTTGATAAATCAGACCATTTTTAGATGAGGAAAACAAGTTTTAGCAAGGTTAAGTGGCCACGGTCACCTACTTGGTACTTTGTAGAGCGGAATAGACTCATTTTTCTATGTTATGCCACCTCTATATTTACTTAGCCCTGAGAATCATATTGAGCTGCCTCTGTGCCTGTAGTCAGTCAGAATAGACTGCAGATTAGGGGAAGATCTGAAGAGATTTCCACACACACCTCCACTGGTACTCTGTTGCATTAAACTAGTTACCACTAAGGCATGAGGCAGTAGTACGCTAAGCACTTATTATAGATTATTGCTTTCTATCCTTGTGAGGTAGGTACTATTACCTGCATTATGTAGAAACACAGATAAACCCACAACAAATGCTCAGAGAGAAGTAAAACTTGATTCTTAATCATCTCCTATAAGTGATGGACAATTCTCCAAGGATCTCTCCTATTTCTGTGCATCTTGTAAACGAGGAACCGATTGCCTTTGTTCTGGAACATCTTTTCAAGCATGCTTGCATGATGAAAATTGGAAGATAGGGATAGTGTCCCTCTGGGCAAAGGTTGAGCAAGCTTAAATTCTCTAACAGTAGAGTGTCTACAGCAGTAAGATAGTGTCTTCTTTGAAACATAGGACAGGCATGCTCACTATCCATTATAAAAGATTTGGGTCCCCAAGCTTAGAGTCCCTCTTCTGGAACATAGCCCACTTTGTGTTTATTTGTCAGCTGACCCTGTTTGGATCACCACATGGGAACGAGGGCTTGTAGAACTGAAAAAATAGTTACACTCTGTCTACTGATATTGCTGTAACAAACTGAACTTTGTCTCTCATCCAGGAGTGTTATATTTAATATCAGCATCCTTGAAATTGTGGTAAGCTAAGTTATTAGCTTGCAAGTACAAATCCCAGCCCCTTCTAGCTCTCAAAAGAACCTAGATTTAAATTCAAGTAAGTTTGACCCCAAACCCATATTCTTTACCACTATACTCTTACACTAGAAGTTATGTGTTTAGACGAGAAATGATGTAAGTAGAATAAAATCATCATCTTTTTTTTTTTAAAGATTTATTTATTTGCTTGAGGTAGAGACAGAAGGAGCACAGGGGGCAGGGGCAGAGAGAGAGAGTCTCAGGAAGACTTAGTATTATGTGTAGAGCCTGATGTGGGGCTCAATCTCATAATCCTGAGATCATGACCTCAGCTGAAACCAAAAATTGGAGCTTCAACTAACTGTGCCACCCAGTCACCCCTAAAGTCATCTTGCTTCCTTTCTCATTGGGCCATATTTTCATTAAATTATTTCTGAGGGAAAAAGGCAATTTTGACTTACCTCAAAGCCACTTTCTGTTTTCCTGACATTTGGCCATATTTAGAAGATGTTTTGGACTCTGACAATGAACTTATCCTTTAGAAACTAGGTAAGGTATGGGGAAAGAAGTCTGTGGGTCTCCTGGCTCAGTAGGGATAAGAGAGGAGACTTTATCTGGGGACAGAGCAAGAAAAATAGTAAGAAATGTTTTGCTTTTTTGGGGTCTATCTTACTTCTTAGACAATACGGAGGGAAGAAGAGGTCTAAATTATACAGTCATTAGCTTCTTGTGCTTAGTATTTCATTGTCTTCTGGTCTATCTGAACTTGTCCTGCTAGCTGAATTTACCAATGATATGCTACATATGTATAGTTCTTTACAGTTTATAAATCACAAAAAGCTAAGCCATGGTATCTATTTGAACATAGTAACCATTTTTGAAAGATAGAAAACTAAGGTTCACAGAGGTCAAGTGACTTGCCCAGAGTCACATAGTTCCAGGATTAGAAGTTAAATCCAGGTCAATTGATTTCTTGCTCTAACAGTCTCATTGAATTTTTTTTCAGGAGAACTATCCTTCATCCCCTTTCATAAGGATGTGCATGCTTTCACAAGACATGAGCCTTCAGCTGACCTCAACTAAGCAGTAATCAAGATAATTCCAGTCAGGGGGAGAGGGACAGAGTGATTCAGACTTTGCCTCTCCAGTGTCCCAAACTAAAGGAGAGCATAGAGGTACAAATAGGACGTCAGGGAGCACATAGAAAACATTTGAGATGTACAGATAGAAGCACAAATTAATGGGATTTCTCTCTATGGGATTATGCATACCATCTCTGTCACTGTCTTATTATTAGATAGGCACATATTTTATTAGCAATCTTATTCCTACTACATAAGAATGTTGTCAGTTAATTTTTGGAGTAAAAGTATCCCCAGTGTCTCAAAGTTTTCTTTTTCCTTTCCTTTTTAAAAAAGATTTTATTTATTTATTCATGAGAGACACATAGAGAGAGAGGCAGAGACATAGGAAGAGGGAGAAGCAGGCTCCCCGTGAGGAGCCCAATGTGGGACTCGATCCTGGGACTGATCCTGGGACTCGATCATGCCCTGAGCTAAAGGCTCAATCACTGAGCAACCCAGGCATCCCTTTCTTTTTCCTTTCTAGCTTCCTCAAGTCTTTTTATGTATTGTATAAAAATACCATGCTGGTGGTTGAGGGGTCTACAGTAATGAATAGCAAGTAATGACTAACTCTTTCCTAGAGTATTTGCATTCCAAGGTGATTTCATATATATATACACGACTTGCTCCAACTCAGAAAAGAATGAAATAGTATTGTCCTAGAGAAAAGGGCAAGTCATGCAGCTGAGCAGGGAAAAGTTGAATGATGTCTGATTAATGCTACTAGTAACAACTTGATTAAGTTGATGCATTTGTTTGACCTGAGTCTTCCCAGAGGAGTAGGATTTTGGTAGTTAGAGGTAGAAAGGAGAACTTGGCTGGCAGAAGGAACCACATGGACATAGGGATGGAAACTGAAAGTGTGAGTGTTCTGTTTGAGGAAAAGGCAGAGGTATAGAATTCATAGAAAAAAATGTGAGAGGAAATGAAGACAGAGAAGAATAGGGCTAGAGTAAGGAGCTTTGAGTGCCCCTGAAGGATAGTGTCCATTGATCTGTAGGTTGTGAGGAGACACTGAAGGTTTCTGAGGAGAGGTATAGCATGATTCATATTCTTTTTCATATCTCTCTCTCTCGACCCTGCAACACTATTAATTAAATGAATTGGCTTAATTTTGCAGAAGCAGAAGTGGAAGCTTAAAAAAATGAGTAACTTTCTCCATATCACCATACTGGTGACAAAGTGAAGCTTCCAGCCCAAGTTTTTTCCTACTTCATGGCTACCCAGCATGGAAAATGGCCATGTGAATTGTACTTTCCATCAGTATTAAGGAATGAAAACAGAGTGTTGAAGGTAAATGGCCTGTTATAATTGCAGTAGGAATAATTGGTAGTATCTTCTCACTTCCTAAACAAGAATTCTCAAATTTTAGGGTGCACACAAATGACTGGATTCTGACTCAAGATCTGGAAAAGCATCTGAGATTATGAATATCTAATAGGCTCCCTGATGATGGGATGTCTTTGATCCTGGAACCAAACACTGCACAGCAAGCCTCTCTGACATGCCTCTTGCCTCCTAGCCCTACCTTTGGAACACAAACATTTCAAATTTAACAGACTGTCCCTGAATTAGCTCAATAACCTTTTCCCTTCAGTGTTATTCTATCTAGATTGTGTCCCTGGATGGTGAAGGCAAATTGAAATTGAATATGCAGAAGCACCTGATGGAATCTGACCCATTCCAGGGGCACAAAAAGTTTGGTTAACTCTGTTCTTATTGACGATCCCTCTTTTCCTCTACAATCTACTCTACTCTCTCACTGATTCCTTCCAAATGAAAATACGAATTAAGCATTTTGAGGACAAAACCAGTGAAAAATTAGGATTTTCTTTTTCTTGAAAGAAAGTTAAATTTTAAAGAACTTCAGAATTACCACTTCTAAGCCAAACTCAGTCAGTGATTTGGAAGTTCAGAAATTAAGCTATGATGCTTTAGGCAGTTTCTGCCTTGGAAGATCTAAGTCCTGTTCAAAGCAGCCCCCAGCCCGGGCAGATTTCTCTGCTTCCTGTATCATCTCTGAATTCTGATGAGCAGGTTCTCAGTGGATAGTGCCAACAGCAACACAACGCTTGGACTTATTTGCTGTCTACCATTAGCTTCCACTTCTTTTCCATTCCCCTGCCTTTTCTTTCCTTCTCTCTGTGCTTTGAAGCCTGTCTCATTATTTTCCTTTGATCTCTTGTTTCCTTAACTTCTTTCTATTGCCTTTTTGTTAGTTGTCACGGGAATAGTATTAGCTGGAAAGGTGGAGTCATGAGGCTGTAGGCAGACTTAGTCTGTTATTCAGAGAGACATGGGATATTTGTTGCACCTGGAGAAAAAAGAGCAATCCCTTGGTCACTCTCTTGAGACAAAGAACAATACACTCTGAGACTCAGAGTGACCTTTCTGGAGAATCCAAGTCTCTTGACCCTATTAGACACATGAACTTTTCCCTATACATGTCCCCTTTTACTCCCTGATATGGTAAGGGAAACTACTGACAGCCATGGAGCTCTTACTATGTTCCGGATACTGTACTAGGTAATTTACATTTATCACTAATATAAGCCTCACAATAACTATGGAAAATGAGAATTATTGTACCTATGTTACAGATGAAGAAAATAAATTTCAAGGAGGGTAAGTCCATAAGTCCATTTCTTAAGCCTGTACAGCAAATCAGTGGCAGAACCAATATTAAAACCTAAAGCTATCTAATAGCAACTCCATGGAAGTGGCAAAGATTAGAGTGGAAATTAATGAAGAAAGGAACAAAGAGTAGAAAATACCAACAAAAGCAAAAGTTGCTCTTTTAAAAAAAGTCAATACAATTGATAAACTTCACGCTAGATGAATCATGAAAAAAATGAGGGAAAACACAAATTGCCAGCATCTGAAATGAGAGTGTTGACATCACTAGAAGTTCGACGCATTTGTTGAGTGCCTGGCATAAATAGAATGAACAACTGTATACCCATAAACTAGGTAAACTACATTGATAAATCCCTTACCAAAAGTGACACAAACACAAATCTAAAAGTGCCTTTTATTTTTTAAATAAGTTGGTTTTAGAGTTAACAAACTTCCCACCAAAAAATTCTAGGGCCAGATGGGTTCACTGGTGAAGTCTATCAAACATACAAGGAAGAAATAATGCAAATCTTATAAAACTCTTTTAGGAAATATCTGAGGCCAGCACTAACCTGATCCAAAACCAGACAAAGATTAGAAGAACAGAAATCTATAGGCCAATATGCCTCATGAACAGAAATGCAAAAATCTTTAAAAGTGTATTACCAAATAAAATCTAGCAATATATCAAATAGATAATAGATTAGGAACAAATAGAATTTGTTCTGGGAGTTCAGGCTTTGGTTTAACTTACAAATGTCATTCAATATATTAGTAGGATAAAAGAGAAAGTATCATTTCAGTAAATGAAAAAATATTTTTTAAAGATTTTATTTATTTATTTGAGAGAAAGAGAGAGAGAGGGCATGAGCTGGGGGGAGGGGTAAAGAATGAGGGAGAAGCAGACTCCTCACTAAGCAGGGAGCTAATGGTGACTGGATCCCAGGACTTTGGAATCATGACCTGAGCTGAAGGCAGTCACTTAGCCAACTGAACCATGAAGGCATCCCTGAAAAAACATATTTATTCACTGATCAAAATGAAACAAACAAAAAAAAACTCTTAGCAAATTAGGAACTCAAGGAAGCTCCCTCAACTAGACAAAAGTCTTATCTGTCAAACCTACAGCTAACAGAATACTTAATGATGAAATATGTAAGATTGTGAAAATTTAAGGATGTTTAGAGTTATGACTACAATTGAGCATTTTCCTGAGGGTACTAGGCAGTGTAATAATACACAGAAGTGAAACAGACATAAAGAATAGAGAGGAAAGTAAAACCTCAGACCACTTGCTTGTTATGTTGAAATTCTAATGAGTTTAAAATGTGTACTAGAACAAACAAGTGAATTTATTAAAGATAAATATACAAAAATCAGTAAGAAAAATCAATTTTACTCTTTGAGGTAACAATAATTGGTATATGGTGTTAAATAAAAGCAATACAATTTGCTATTGCATCAAAAATATGAAATATTTAATTAAAAATATGCAAGCGTGCTGTAATTAAAACTATAAAACACTGCTGTAAAAATTAAGAACTACCCATATAAATCTTATAATCTTATAAATCTAGGTTTCACCCAAGAGAAAGAACAAAATGGAACATATGGTAGGTCCGTAAAAACCTTTTCTACACACAAAAAGATTTATACACACATGTTCAAAACAGCTTTATTCATAATCGTTGAAATGTGGAAAGGGCCAAGATACCGATAAATAGGTGAATGGATAAATAAATTTAAAAAAATAAATTGTGGTATGTTCACACAATGAAATGCTACTCAGCTGT